>NC_141689.1:1468008737-1468717618 GCF_964263255.1 Lissotriton vulgaris
CCAACTCCAGAGAGTGCAACAGTAGGGAAAGCGTTGGATAGCGTAGGGGTAAAAATTACTATTCCCACTACAGAGAGTGCAACAGTAGGAAAAGCATTGGATAGCGTAGGGGTAAAAATTACTATTCCAACTCCAGAGAGTGAAACAGTAGGGAAAGCGCTGGATAGCGTAGGGGTAAAAATTACTATTCCCACTCCAGAGAGTGCAACAGTAGGGAAAGCGTTGGATAGCGTAGAGGTAAAAATTACTATTCCAACTCCAGAGAGTGAAACAGTAGTGAAAGCGTTGGATAGCGTAGGGGTAAAAATTACTATTCCAACTCCAGGGAGTGCAACAGTAGGGAAAGAGTTGGATAGCGTAGGGGTAAAAATTACTATTCCCACTCCAGAGAGTGATACATTAGGGAAAGCGTTGGATAGCGTAGGGGTAAAAATTACTATTCCTACTCCAGAAAGTGAAACAGTAGGGAAAGCGCTGGATAGCGTAGGGGTAAAAAATACTATTCCCACTGCAGAGAGTGCAACAGTAGGGAAAGCGTTGAATAGCGTAGGGGTAAAAATTACTATTCCAACTTCAGAGAGTGCAACAGTAGGGTGTCAGAGTCCACGAGTTTCCAATTCTTGTCTCTTGTCGACTTGCACAGGAACAGATGATGCTTACTTTTCGACTCCCTCTCTCCAATCATTTGGAGTCAGAGTGAAATCATAACTCAAAGCAATTAGAAAAAGGGAAGGGGAAAAGTGGAGAAAATAACCATAAGAAAAGAAAAGCACAGAAGAGACTGGCCCTGATCCCTCGATACTCCAGCGAATCTTCTACTGGCTTTTAGTCAGCCTACCAAGATTCCTGTGAATACTAAGAACATACAGAAAAAACAATGAGTCCTATGTCATACCCTGCTCTACCTATTTCTTTAGATGTGTACTTTACATACCCCATGGATTGTGTTGACCTGCTACTCTTCTTATTTTTCGGAGAGGTTCTCTATTTTGAGCTGTCTACTTGTGTTGGGTTCCCACTGAAATGAATAACAAACTCTACTTAATGCTTTATTCTAGTTACTCTCTTGGCTTAGTAAGGGCTTGTATTAGGGAAACCTACCACTATTTACAGCTCTGTGTCTTTATTTCTTTTTCTTATTTTTTGTGACTTGTCTGTGTGAACCTCATCTGTAAAACAGTAGATAGTTAGTTTCTTATTGTCTCTCACTATTTCTGGGTTAATCTCTTTCTCTATTTTGACCTACCAGAGTGTTTAACAGTTTTTTCTTCTGTAATGGAGTCTGTTTAATTTGTCTTATTCTTCTGGTGGGATGTTGGCTGCCTGCTGAAGTGATGACTTCTCACTACTACTCAGTTAGAGCCTATTTCTTCCTTTTTGTTGCTGCTCGAACTAAAGACTAACTTAACAATGTAACATTTCTCTACTGTCTCTTTATAATCAGGCACAGTCTTGAAAGAGCACGTTTCTAATTATTACTGTACAGTCCAAAATTAGTTTTCACTGAGCTCCTCATAGTTACTGCTCTTTTCAACTCGAATTCTTCCTGCTGTCTCAGCGACTCGGAGGCTTATCAGCTACGGAATCTCTCTGAAGCGTCTTCCCTGTCAACAGCGTCTTTCGTTCCCAACAGTCGAGTAGAAAGTATCGGGGAAACAGCTTCGTAAAAGTCTTCTTGTTCCTAAACCTAAACGGACACTATAAACTCTAAACTAACGTTCTTCAAACGTTTTCTGAACCTGACGGTTTTCTCTCAACTGACTCGGCGAAGATTCTCGGTGAAGTGCGCAGCTCTGATAGAGCGCGCGCCTATCCTGGACTCCGCTCTGGAATGCCTAAAGAATCTAGACAGATAACCTCCCTGTTTCAACCGCCATCTTGGAATTCCACGAATTCCATGCTCGGGACCAGGAAGTGATCGATCTCCAGCTCTGTTTTCTCGTTCTCAGAACCCCGGCTGACCTTGTGCTAGGAAGGATCCTGACATAGGGAAAGCTTTGGATAGCATAGGGGTAAATATTACTATTCCCACTCCAGAGAGTGAAACAGTAGGGAAAGCGCTGGATAGCGTAGGGGTAAAATTACTATTCCCACTCCAGAGAGTGCATCAGTAGGGAAAGGGTTGGATAGCGTAAGGGTAAAAATTACTATTCCAACTCCAGAGAGTGCAACAGTTGAGAAAGCGTTGGATAGCGTATTGGTAAAAATTACTATCCCAACTGCAGAGAGTGCAACAGTAGGGAAAGCTTTGGATAGCATAGGGGTAAATATTACTATTACCACTCCAGAGAGTGAAACATTAGGGAAAGCGTTGGATAGCGTAGGGGTAAAAATTACTATTCCAACTCCAGAGAGTGAAACAGTAGGGAAAGCGTTGGATAGCGTAGGGGTAAAAATTACTATTCCAACTCCAGAGAGTGTAACAGTTGAGAAAGCGTTGGATAGCGTAGGGGTAAAAATTACTATTCCAACTCCAGAGAGTGAAACAATAGGGAAAGCGCTGGATAGCGTAGGGGTAAAATTACTATTCCCACTCCAGAGAGTGCATCAGTAAGCAAAGCGTTGGATAGCGTAGGGGTAAAAATTACTATTTCAACTCCAGTAAGTGCAACAGTTGAGAAAGCGTTGGATAGCGTAGGGGTTAAAATTACTATCCCAACTCCAGAGAGTGCAACAGTAGAGAAAGCGTTGGATACCATACAAATTCAAATAAAACATACTTAGAAATATTTTTTTTATTTAAATTTATTAAAGTTTTAAGTTTTTAAATAACTAAACATCATTTAAAAATACCCATTAATATTAAAGAAAAAAGTAGATTTGAAGAAATAATTAACAATAAATTAACAATAAATATCAATTAATAAATAATAGTTACCAAATAATAAATATTAAGCAATAAAATAATGTTAAAACAAAACAAATATTATTAATAATTATTTACCAATTAAAAAACATTAAACAATAATATTATTTGTATCCCAATAAATACTTTTTATAAAACATTAAATACAAATTATTTACAAATATTCTCCAATAAAAAATATTTTATTTACCAATTAAATAAATTAAATACCAATTGCAAATATTATTTACAGATTAAATACATTAATTACCAATTACAAGCATTAACTACCATTTACAAACATTAACTACCAATTACAAACAAAAATTAATTACCAATTACTAATATTAATTACCAATTAAAACAATTAATTACCAATTAAAATTATGAATTGCCAATTAATAAATAATTAAAAATACATAAATGATCAATACCAATAAACAAAAATAATTCATTACTTATTTACAATTAGAATACCTTCGACCCAATTCCCCTATAAACCCACTACCCGCTACAGAACTTAAACGCACAAATTAACAAAAATTATTTTATAATTCCTAAAAAGTAATAAGTAATTGAATGTAATTATATTACTTCCCACCCTATTCCCCTATAAACCCACAACCTGCTCCAGTACTAAAACATAAAATTGACTTAAAAATAACATTATAAATATATTAACCCCTTCCATGCTCATGACGAGCTCAGCTCGTCATGAGGCACAGTTGAGCTGTGCTGATGACGAGCTGAGCTCGTCATGAATATAGGAGCTTTCCAATTTCCAGCACAGGGGAAAAATAACCACAGCGGCGATGTGGTTAAAATAGTTCACATATAACTTAAAACAAGTAAAATACTTAACAAAAAACATATAACACATACATATTAAATACATACTAAAAACATAGCAATAGTACAAATATCGATATTAGTAACATCGAAATTACTAACATCGATATATTTGATATCGATTTTACTGACTTCGATATTACTTACATCGATTTAAAAAAAATCGATATTACTTACCTTAGAGTCGATATTCTGTCCAACGATATTCTTGACATCGATATTCTTTACCTTCGATATTTCTAACTCGATATTTGTGTAGGTCGATATTTACAACTCGATATTTTGACTGCGTACCGTAATTCACAAGTCCTTACACAGTTTTGAAAGCGTTTTAATTCTTTAATTTGAACAATTCATCCAGTTTCACTTTGCTGTTTTTTGCTCTGATAAGACTGTCCAGAAATACCCATTGCTTCACATGAGGCGGTTGTGCCCATCCAAGCCTCTTACCACTTCACGTAAGGGACATTACATTCATGTGTTACAGCAGATATTTTTAACCCCAATGCATTTTGGGCCCTCATTTTAAGCCATTCTTCATCAAAAGTAAATCCACATGTTGAGGGCAGAACATGGATTCGATTAAACATGTAATGTGCAGTTATTATAAAATATAACATTGTAGTATTATGGTTGACTAACATAGGCTTTATATCATTTTTAAATTTGAACAGCTTCCCCCGAAGAAGGGCTTAAAATGAGGGCCTGAAATGCATTGGGATTAAAAATATCTGCTGTAGCACATGAATTTAATGTCCCGTACGTGAAGCAGCGATAATTCTATTGCCCTATTAGCAAGCTGTCGCTAACTGATATTAGCAACAGCTTTTAGGCGATAGCGAGCGGTTTAGGGCCCACTTTGCATGTCAGCGATGTTTATCGCTAATGACATGCAAAGTGGGTGTACCCAACCAGTTAGCGACTAAAAGCAGTCGCTAACATCGCTATCACCTATTAGCAAGGCAGGCGTAGCGTTTGAAATATTCGCGCTAAGCACAAATATCTCCAAATACTAACACCTGCCCAGACCAGTTCTTACACAAATAGCGAAAGCACATGACATTGACGTTAAAACAAGAATAGTGAAGCACATGACATTGACGTTGAAACACAAATAGCGTTTCAACGTCAATGTCATGTGCTTGGAGGCAAGGCGTAAATCCAATCTGCACGCAAGCTGTCATTAAGCACAAAAGCAAAGAACAGATTGATAAAACTGGTGTGCATGCTGCGACCCTACTGATGTGTTACAGACCGGTTCTTAGCCATGTTATCCAATGGGAGGTGGATAACATGGCTAAGAGCATTTTGTCGCTAATGCGTGATTATCGCTGTATTCTCAGCGATATTCATACATTTTGCCGCTATCGCTAGATATTTTAGGACAATGGAGAAAAACGTTGCTAATAGCATGTTTTCTATGCTAACATATCCAGATATAGGCAGCGATAAAAAAATCGTCGCTAAGCCTATTTAGCGATAAATATGGCTACCTGTTGGTAATATGCCCCGAAGTTCAAGAAAGCTTCATGTAATTTGATGGGCTGGAATATTTGTGGATGTGGTGATGTTAGGCACCTGCGTTTGCGAGTTTATAAGTGAGAGAATCACGGGTAAGTGTATGAGTAGGTGCGTGCTACGGTTGTACGTGAGTATCCACGCCTGGAGATGGTATGTGTAGCTTTGTAAGTGACAATGTAGAACTGATAAATGCCGAAGATAAGAAGGCGAGAACACAACCATGGTGGAAATCAATAATTCAGTTCATTTAACTGTTTACTGTCTAATATCTAAATACTATTTTCTTTGCATTTGTTCAAGTGGATTTCAACGATTCGCCAAAGCTATCCTTTGGTGCCTTGGGAATAAAGCTGCATTATCTCTCAGGCCCAGAGCTGATGACTACTGAGATATTGATTTTGTTCTGATCTTAAAGTGCAGCCTTGAACACAAATCTCTGCGAGGTGGATAAATGCTCCATGACCTGCCACGTTTATCTTGATCCTGATTGTCAAGTATTTCCTCATTCTCTTGCCCTCAATGAACCCTATTCACTGCCACTGAATGCCAGCCTAGGTTGTTTGAAGAAACCTCATATAGAATGATTCTTAAGAAATATGTGATTGGTTGCATACACAGATATAGCTACACCTTTTGTATGTCGAGGGACATCTGTTAAGGGGGTACTACGTTTTGGTAAATGTTTGCTGTGAAAGCTAACTAAATCTGATTTTTACTGGTGGCTAAAATATAATGCGGTTTGATATCAGTGTTGAGATGTACAATATATTAGAGCATTTAAGAACAGACCATTTTAAATCCAAACCCCAAAATACCCTTATCAATTGATGTATTCCCCATATTGATGTGTCGGCTGTATTCTTACATGATTCATATACGTGTCTCTTTATTGTTACTATCCTCAATACCTCACGCGGGTAACAGAGCAGATCTGTCGTATGAACACGCTTTCATGTGTATATGTGATAAGATGTACCCGTTCAAGAAAATTACAGTGTTTTTACTTTCCTGCGACACTGTCATAAAGAATAGAAAATACATGTTTTGCACCAGAAAGAAACACGGAGACAATGAATTTCAAATTATTTTACATTATATATATGAAACAGAGAAAACACATTTAACAACTGTGTTGATGTAAAGATGGGCCTACGTTTGCGGCAGAAACAGTTTGTTCCACTTTATGTTTCTTAAGAATCAAAAATAGCGAACAATCTGATTGATATCTTTCATTTCGCACTCTACTATACTTTTAAATTAAATTACTTAGCGTAACAGAAGTTTCACGATATGTTTTATTTTTGTTGCTGTTGTATAGTGTTAATACGGTGTCGTTTTTATTGCCACTATTGATACGGAAAATTTAAAGAAGTGGCAATTTCGTCCCAGAAACCCAAGTGCTTCTCTTACTCCTAATTCTGACAAGAAAAAAATATTTCTAATAACATCGATTACAGTTATGTTGCAAACACCTTTTACATACCTAGCAGGTGGAATAATTGGATACCTCCGATTACAAACGTCTAGCTTTCAATAGGTTGAGACAAAAGCTCGAACTCACATCACAAGCTTTATGAATATTGTGCAAGAAACAAAAAACGAATGATTGATTTTCATTCTAAAGCTTGTTACGAAGAATGCATGCGTTTGCATTAATTTTGACGGGTCGCACAACAGCTACACCTAGGTTTTCCATCAGCCATAAAGACACTTGAAACCTTAGCTCGCATCACAATTGGAAACAAATTTCCATCTTGAGTGACTTCATCTTTTGATTCGATCGATTCACTTGTTATCGAAGGGTGGAAACTACCAGGCTCCTTAGCATTGAACAGGTACTCTCTGAATGGGAGAATAACCAAAATGCATGATTAACAATATCATGTGAAATTAATATTATGTTAAAAATATTGTGACTACCAACATATTGCAGAAGGTATGAATATGGTTTTGGTATACAATATAGTTTGAAGAATATTGTTATATTTAATATAGTTTACTTTAATATGATTGTACACCTTCCCGCACATAAACAATGTTTAAAGGCGATTTGCTCCTTCTATGTGTGCTGCGGAATGCAGCACATATAGTAAGAACAAAAACATGTGTCCTCATTGCACCAATCTAACGCCTTCTCGTCAGTGGCATTAGTTCTTGGTGTTGCTTCAGATTTACACATTCTTGTCAATCTTGAGCAGTGTCAGAAAGGAACTGGTGCTGTCCGTCTCAAGGCCAACAAGACTACAAAGCATATCTCTTTCAGTGTTTAAATCTCTGGCCCCTTGCATAAACTCCCTTAATGTTGCACACACTTGAATATGACCAATGCTAAGATTGTTAATAGTAGAGTCTTGTGTGCCTGCTCCCAACACTCTGGTTCTAGTCCTGCACCTTTTCTTTTGTTGTGTGAATACCAGTGGTATAAGCAACTTACGGAGATTGCCATGGGAAGTTGCTTTGCCCCAAGTACTGCAGGTATTTTCATTGGGTGGTGGGAGGCACAGTGATCCTGGACATAGGCAAACACGAAACGGACACAGCACCTGACCTTTTTGAAATGATGCATTGATGACCTGTTCACAATATGGGAGGGGCCACATGAAGGCTTGGCTAATTTTCTGAATTGGATTTACAGCAAGGAGTTGAACCTTAAGTTTACTTGCAAATCACACAATACCATCATGGAATTCTTAGACACCCTGGTCATGGTGGTGGAGGGTCCAATCCACACAATCCTTTTTAGGAAGGACAGTGCGGGAAACAGCATTTTGCCTGCCCGTAGTCACCATCCACCCAACCTAAAGTGGAGTTCCCCATATGGGGAAATGCTCAGGGCAAACATAAATACCAAAACCCCTGAAGCTTTTGAGGCACAGAAAACCAGGACAATTGGTAGGTTCAGATCTAGGGGGTATAGGGCCAAGGCTATCAGGACGGCATACACTAGAGTTGCAGGAGAAAACAGAGAAGGACTACTGACACTCAGACACAAGGAACAGGTGGACAGGGTGTTGAGACTCATAATCCAATCTAACAATGAATCTGATTCTGTAAGAAGTCTATTGAGTAGGCATTGGAATTTAAATGAATCTGACTAGGTTATAAGATAACTGATAAATTCCCACCCACTTGTGACATATAGGAAGAATAGATCCCTTAAGGACATACTGGTGCACAGTTACCTCAATAGCCAGCAACGGGGAGGAGGGTCCTGATTCAAGGAGCAATAAGGTTCTATAGATACGGTATCTGCAAAGCGTGCACACATGGCACAAACTGAAACATGTTCACACTACCCACAGATAGGGAGATGAAAATAAAAAGATTCATCAATTGTAACAGCAACTTTGTAGTCCATGTTTTAGTGTGTCTCTGTGGGTTACAATATGTGGGGAGTACCATCTTCCACATGAAGAAGAAAGTCCTTGAGCACTTGCAGGCAGTCAGAAACAGGGACCCCACTTATCCATTTGCCCAACACTGGCAGCAACACCACTCCTTGGACACTCATTAGATTTCATTTTTTGAAATTGAAAGAGTGAAACTGAATAAAAGAGGCGGGCCCAGGAAACTCACCCTGAGGAGGTTGGAACCGAATATATCATCAGTCTGAACAGCCGTCACCCTGGGAGACTAATTCAGAAAGTGTATGTACACCTGGGCTGACTATACAGGGTATATTATCAACAAACAGCGATGATTATTGCTAAGTACGTTTAGCACGAATTTTCTTATCGCTGGCCATCGCTGGTATTTATCGCTGAGAATGCGCATTATTATCAACGCTTATCTCAAAGGTGACAGTAAATCCAGCGATAGGGGGGAAATGCGGGAATATCACATGAAATCCAGCGATAAAAACTCAGCGATAGGTAAACTCTTGGTAATAGGACATGGTGCACTTAGCCTGCCAATCGACCTCCCATAGGATTATATAGCTAAGTCGTGAATTTTTGCAGACGTTAGAGTCCAGCGTTAATGGGAGCTTAGCGCAATTTTAATTGTTGCTACATGGGTCCGGGCATCGTTTTCAATATCGTGAAGCTGCGTTAGAGATGTATTCCTATGAAGATATGTGAGGAACGCCTACTTTGCATCTCATTAGCGAAGCAATGTAAGGTGTTAGTAAAATGGGTGCTAGCACAAAGAAACACGCGCTAAAGCATGTTAGCGTGTTCTTGATAATGCTGCAATTTTATTATCGCCGCTATTCGGCTGAAACCGCCGAAAACGGCTGCTACAACAGCGATAATGGGCTTGATAATACGCCCCAATGAGTAGTATTTATATAGTTTTTACATTTGTTAGTTCCCCCCACAGCCTGCATTATGAGAGCAGCTCTATAGTCTTTTTTGATCATGAAGAGTAAGGCTGCTTGCGTTTTTTCTTTCCTTCTGCACATTCCCTCATACTTTCTTATTTCCGTCCTTTTTCACATTTGAGGTTGCTCAAGTCTGATGTGCGTGTGGGATATTTTTCCATAGATTGTTGTTGTTTTCTTTTCTTGGCACATATTTTGTCGAGTAGGAGCGCTACGGTAATCTAATTTCTAATTTGGTGTGATTGTTCACATTATCAAGATGCAGATCAGGATAAATAAATGGAAACTGAGTTGGTTTTGATTTTGTGAACATGTATTTTTTCACCAATGGATGCTTTGGGTTTTAGCATATGCACAGGTGTCTTTTGGAGCTTACATTTATGCTTTGAACGTTTACGCCATTTGGCATCTAAGTTACGTTGATTGCACTGAAATTGCTGATTCTGGGGCATATTTACAAGCCACTTTTGCATCATTTTTAACATGGGAAAAGTGGCACAAGGGGCTTGTAAATCTGCCCCTCTGTGTTTTTCATAAAAAATACTGTTTAATATTTTCTGTGCGAACCCAGATTCCCCTTGAAACTAAAACAGAAGGAGAAATCACATGATGTGAAGATGCTCAGCCGGTGCCTCCCGAAGACAGCCCTAATTTGTATATGATATGTGAAACACGGTCTTCTCCCTATTATGTTTAGTACATTGTGGCACAAATATACGAGGGACAATGCTGAGTTGCAGTGGCCTTTGATGGGCTCTTTTGATGACCAAATAATTTGGTTTTTGCAGGAACAGTTGTTTAAAAGGCAAAGCTGACAGTGGATCTTTGATTCTCTTTGAACTTGCCAGAAGGAGGCTAGACATAGGTGGTTAAAGATGGAAAGAGATGCATGGAAGTGGAAAATGGAAACATTAACACAGAAAGCTATGGCATATGGTAGAGAAAAACAAGAATTGAATATGAAGATAGGAGATTTTGCTTGCATATTGTCATATAAGTCTTAATTGGCCAAAGAAGAAGACAATGCTTTTGTAGAGGAGTTGTTAGATACTCAACCCCCTCCTCCTTATGCACCGCAGAGGATCTATCCCACCGTTCCCTTACAGTCACAGCAGCCTGTTGTGTCTGCTTCAGTTGTTCCTATTTCTGCGGCTGTTGTTTCAACGGCTTTGGCTTTGGCTACTGCACCGCTTGCTCCCTCTTTGTCCTCCCAATCTTTGACAACTGTGACCCCTTGTACCTCTACTGTTCCAAATTCTGTATCTTCCGTTCTTTCCCTTCCGGTGCAAGCGTTAACATTGATTGTAATTGTTTCCTCAGTTGCTTCTCTTTCTATGTTTTTCATCCCCCAACACTTTTGACGGCTGAGAGGCCCGTATGAGGATTTGAGGAGAGAGATTGGATGAAATTCAGGGAGCGAAAGGGCCCATTGGTATGCTCTGATGTAGAACAGGATGAGAAAGATGAATTGGCAAGGCAGGCTATGCAGTGGGTTACTGATCAGTTTTATAGCATTGAGGATATTTGGCAATTTATGCATGACTTTGAGCCCTTTCTACAGCAGCTTGTTCTCCAGCATATGTCTGCTACATTGATTAAACTTTGGCGCAAACATATTAAATTGAGGCTACACAAGTGTTATTTGATATTAAAGATCGGGTTTATATTGCTGATTTAGCTCCGGGACAGGTGCTCGCAAATATTAATACTATAGTTTCCTATAGAGTTAGGTTGTTTGAAAAGAGTCCCACTAAATCTACCCAGTTCCCTATGCATGAGTTTCATCCAATATATCATCCTTAAATACCAGAGTTAACGGATCAGCATGGTAATGTTACTAGAGCAGCTGTAGCCGCACATTTTCAGGAGCAATGGGTCTATATGAAAAAGCAGTGAGGTTTGGCCCTTAAGGCTACCCTGCCCAACCCTAGGAAAAAAACCCACAGCTTATTATAAGGAATTAACATAGGCTGCTACTGTAATGACTCTTGCCGATATTAAAATGTTTTTTGGTCTTCTTTTTCCGGTTGATGTTTGGAGACAGGTTCATACTCAAAATCATGTTGCGGAGTTTGGCGGTACATGGGATGGGATTAGAGGATGGGATCAGGAAAGGAAGCCAGGTAATAAACCCTGGGCTGAGATATTTGCTTTGCAAGGTCTTATTATTACATATATGTATTAACTTTTTCCACCTAAGAAGGTAAGCTGGGACAAATTGACAGATTGTTGACAGAAGAAGAATGAGAGTGTGTCTGATTTCATTATCCAGTTAGAAGATACCATTTTGGACTATAGTGGGGAGGATATGTCTATTGAGGGAGGAGTTTGATTGCTTGTTGACAGATTTGTTTCTAACCTTCTTCCTGAAATTATGACTCGTTAACAGGCATCTGAGAGTACTTGGTCCACGTCTTCCCCCTCTGTCATTTTGAATATGGCCCTGTATTATGAACACCGAGGTCAGGAGGAAAAGGATAAGACTGATAAGAAACTTAAGGGATTTAAAAACAAAGGTGTTGTTGCAGCAAGCGTTTAAGGGAAATAGTAGGGGACGAGGTGGTCCTTCTAGACAGCTTCCACGTATCAGCAGGCAGCCTTCAATGACACCTTTTGGGCCAAACCAGTGTGTATTGTAAGGAGGAAGGTCATTGGCATAGTCAGTGCCCTGTGCTTTTACAGAAAGTTGCTTCTCCTGGAGGGCGAGATTCTTGTGGGAGAGGCTGTGGGACTGATAGAGCTCAGAATGTTACGGGATTCTAGGGTTGCTCTGACAATAATTTCTTTGATGACTCTCATGATGGACAGTATTATCATGATGATTACGATATGGATGAGGTGGCAGGTTTGTCTTATAGGTAGGACAGCCAGGGACAGGGTCAGGAACCAGTTTAGATACCTGTAGATCAGCGTGGTCCTTTTGTGAGTGCTGATTTGCAAGGGTCGACTATGGAATATTTCTTGAGCACAGGTGCGATAAATAGTTCTGTTTCTCGACATATGGTCCCCAGGTGGCTCTATCTAGTACAATAATGTTTTGGTAGGTTTATCAGGTGTACCGGTTGTAAGCCCATTTCAAGCCCCCTGCATTGAATGTTGATTCTTTTGCTGTGGAATCTCTTTTTTGTTGACATCAAATTGTGGTGAGAATGTGATGGATTTGGATTTAATGATAAAGTTGTATGCTACTATCCATTGCTGTCCTGCAGGTGTCTTTATTACTATGGGTCAAGATTTGAATACTAAACAGTGTTTGTCTCAGGATGCACCACTCCCAGTTGAACTTGTTGACATCCCAGCCACTCTATGGGCAACAGGTGACACAGATGTAGGGCTGTTGCATATTCCACCAGTTTTGATACAGGTTAAGGATCATGCTATTCTACCTCGCATTCCTCAGTATAAAATAGCTCAGGAGGGAGTAGAGGCTCATCTTCAGATTATTCAGGGTTTGATACAAAAGGGAATTGTTGAAGAAACGTCTGCCAACATTTGTAATAGTCATATTCTTCCAATTCTTGAAAGAACACCCTCAGGCTCCTCTGAATACACTGATAATGTTTATAATTTTGTGATTGATTTGTGTGAGGTTAATAAAATAGTAGTTGAACATTTCACAGTAGGTCCTGATATTACTATGCTTTTGACGATGATTCCTTCTACTGCAAAATTATTTTCTGTTATTGATTCAAAAAATGCTTTCTTTAGTGGATCACTTTGGATTTGTTTCCTTGCTGCCAAGTGCTCGCTGGACTGAAGCGACCCCCTCAGAGGGAATTGCGAAGTGTTAACTTCCCCAGGACTCGGACTCTGACGACCTCGCCGGACCCGCTTCGCGGGTCCCGCAGCGCCTCATGTCTTTGAGGCTGCAGCTTAGTGGGAGCCTGTATCGAGGAGCGGGCAGGTTGAAGAGCCGGCGGGGCTGCGAGCACAGGCAGGGACTCCAGTCTCCAGGAGCCCCTGCGCGCCCATTTCACACACCTGGGCTGCTCTCCCCGCTGGCCACGCCCCCGCTTCCTCGTTGTAAAGCCGGCTGTTTGCACTGAACCCTTGGATCACTTTGGATTTGTTTCCTTGCTGCCAAGTGCTCGCTGGACTGAAGCGACCCCCCCAGAGGGAATTGCGAAGTGTTAACCTCCCCAGGACTCTGACGACCTCGCCGGACCTGCTTCGCGGGTCCAGCAGCGCCTCGTGTCTTTGAGGCTGCAGCTTAGTGGGAGCCTGTATCGGGGAGCGGGCAGGTTGAAGAGCCGGCGGGGCTGCGAGCACAGGCAGGGACTCCAGTCTCCAGGAGCCCCTGCGCGCCCATTTCACACACCTGGGCTGCTCTCCCCGCTGGCCACGCCCCCCGCTTCCTCGTTGTAAAGCCGGCTGTTTGCACTGAACCCTTGGATCACTTTGGATTTGTTTCCTTGCTGCCAAGTGCCCGCTGGACTGAAGCGACCCCCCCAGAGGGAATTGCGAAGTGTTAACCTCCCCAGGACTCTGACGACCTCACCGGACCCGCTTCGCGGGTCCCGCAGCGCCTCGTGTCTTTGAGGCTGCAGCTTAGTGGGAGCCTGTATCGAGGAGCGGGCAGGTTGAAGAGCCGGCGGGGCTGCGTGCACAGGCAGGGACTCCAGTCTCCAGGAGCCCCTGCGCGCCCATTTCACACACCTGGGCTGCTCTCCCCGCTGGCCACGCCCCCCGCTTCCTCGTTGTAAAGCCGGCTGTTTGCACTGAACCCTTGGATGACTTTGGATTTGTTTCCTTGCTGCCAAGTTCTCGCTGGACTGAAGCGACCCCCCCAGAGGGAATTGCGAAGTGTTAACCTCCCCAGGACTCTGACGACCTCACCAGACCCGCTTCGCGGGTCCCGCAGCGCCTCGTGTCTTTGAGGCTGCAGCTTAGTGGGAGCCTGTATCGAGGAGCGGGCAGGTTGAAGAGCCGGCGGGGCTGCGAGCACAGGCAGGGACTCCAGTCTCCAGGAGCCCCTGCGCGCCCATTTCACACACCTGGGCTGCTCTCCCCGCTGGCCACACCCCCCTGTCCACCAACCAATGACAGACACTGACAGTGAATAAAACTGATCACAACTCCCACTTCGCGGGAGCGCGCGGGAGGGCGCCGGGAGAAGCCCGGGACAAGGGCGGGACCGTCAGGGGCCGAAGGAGGCCGGGCTGGGCCAGCTCTCTGATATCTGTCCACCGGTTCATACTACAGTAAGTGATATTGAAGTACTGTACCCTACTGGCGTGAAGTAGAGCAATGTCTGCCTCTACAAGTATTGTCAGTGCCAGTTCGACTACTCCACCGGTCGAGATCGGACCACTGGCAATTGGTCCTCTGGATAAATTCTTTTTTAACCGCTCATCCCTATCAATTGACAAAGAGTTATCCTTGGCCGAGAGGCGCGCAGAGCGCAGACTATCCATTGAACTACTCAAAAAAAATTCCACGGACAAGCATTTAATTCTAACATATCCCGCCCTGGTAACACCACTATCTTCAGTAAATCTTCCAGCCGCTAATGAGCAATCTGAGGTACCCGCAAAAGCAATAAATAATGACAATGTTATTGAATCGAAGAAATCCAGTGGGAGTCACATTAATCCTACGTTGCTTCCTGACTCTGGTGCCAAGGTTACCCTGGCTCAACCCAAGCACGGATCTAAAAGGAAAAGGACTGCCGTACCGAGGAAATGCAAATTTGTGGCGAAAGCCCCTCAAAAGCATAGGAAGTTACACAAAACTATGAGTACTAGAGTGGTTGTCACTGAAGCAAATTATAGCACAGAAAGTGTACAGAATGGGAACGTTGCTCCTTTGTATAGCCCAATCTCTGGACAGAATATTGTTCCTGAGACAGCCTCCCCAACTGATGACAAGCTGTCATCACTTGCAAACCTGATCCCTGAACTAGAAAAGTTGCTTAGATTAATCCTTACCCCGATAGAGGATCGAATTGCCAAGCTCTCTGATAGATTAAACCACTTTGAGCAGGCAACACTAGATAACTTTTATTCCACAAAATCTTTGATTAAAACTAATGCTAGGGTAGATGTAAGTACTAAGCACCAGGGCAATACTAACCACGCTACCCAAGACAAGGGAAGAAGGCCCCAAACTAACCCCCAATTACTATCCAAGTCTAGTAACGCCATTGTAAATACAACTCCCAAACCTACTGAATTGGTACACTCAGGCCCTGCTCTAAATCATCCTAACACTACAAACCCACCTCAGTCTGTGGTGCTTCAATCAACATCAGTACAAATTCCATCTCCTGTTGTTGGTTTCGGGGCTAATGTATGTCCCCCAGCGGGTAAAGTTACAGTACCTACAAAAGCACCCAATAGCCAGTTAGTTCCAAACAATCCTGTTGTTGGGAAAGGGGCTAATGTATGTCCTCCAGCGGGTAAAGTTTTAGTACCAACCCAACCAATTAACAATCAGTTGGTGTCAAACAAACCTGCACTCCGCCCTGTTCCCATAGTTTCCACATCGATTCCACCACCCTTGACAAAGCTACCACATAGAAAACCCCCAATGAATCTTACTCCGGATTCCTTCCCCTACGTAGCAGTCCTTATAAATGTTCCACCGCTATCTACAGGACAGAGAGAAACCTTCCAGATGCTTAAAAACAAGATCATGCACTGGTTAAGGGAGAAACGACCTCTCCCAGGAGACATTGATGGGTTAATCATAGGGGTAAGGAGAATAGATTGGATAGGGTATACACCCAAAAGTCTCGGTGGGGATTGTATTGTGGTTAACTTCCAAGACCCAAGGGTGGCTGGATGGATAACTAAGCAGGGATGGGGTACAAACAAGGGAGGTATTGGAATTGTAGATCTTACCTTTTTTTACCCCCGCCCAACCAGTGTATTGACTAGCCTGCTCAATGAACCTATAAATCCCCCCACCGTACCATGGCCAATCATTTCCACACCAGCTCCACCTCTTGTTCAAAACTATACCACATGTATGAATTATAACCCTCATGTCGGATGGCAGGACTCAGGATGGGGATGTTGACAAACCATCAGAGAGTTGTGTAGTAGTAGTGGAGGGAGCACTAATGAGTTTAGGGGACCTGTGAAGATCATGTTGGTATTGATGGTACAACCTTAATTGTCGGTTCCACAGGGAAGGGGAGTTTTGTGGTAGAGGGAGGAGGTGGGATAGAAAATATAAACGCCAGTGCTGTGAAACTACCCACATCAACAGTAAACATGGTAGTTGATATCATTGATGATCCTGTGAAGGTCGCAAATAACATTGAAAACCCAATGATTTCCCAAGCGTGGTTCAACAATAGCAATTCCGGTGGGATTGAGCCTAGCTTTGGTACGCTTCTATCCTGGAATGTTGCAGGGTTGGGTAGCAAGTTAGACTCCCAATCTTGGGTGGAATATATCAGTGGGTTTGATGTTTGTTGTTTCCAAGAAACCTGGGCTTGTGATCCCCTCTTTCTTTGTGGTTATCTAAACTTCTCTATACCAGCATCCAAAGGTGGAAGGGGTCGGCCTATGGGAGGCCTTACTGTATGGATAAAACAGGATTGGAACATTACTATTAAAATGTTGGATTTGGGAACTAGCAATTTACAACTGTTAAGAATCTCAACAGAAAAGGGGTTGTTAATGGATTTGTATAACGTCTATGCAAGAGGCAGTAACACAACCAACTCTTCCACCCTAGAGGTTTTGTCTGCCTCCTTAGAAACCAAGTCCCAAGATAGCAGGGTAATAGTAGCCGGGGATCTTAACAGGACTTTTGAACCTCTAGACTGTACAAATATTCCCTTAGGGAAGGATGAGGACAATCTTTGGGGAGTACCATCTTTATGTTTAAACCCCGTCTCACGGTGGACAAAAGACATCCTATTATTAAATGCTATTTGTATGGAACACGGTTTAAGAGCCCTGAATGGGAGAACCCCAGGGGACAAGGAGGGCAGTTGCACCTTTGACAACGGCAACAGCAGGAGTAGAATTGATTATATAATTTGTAGTCTCCAGCTGTGGCAGGGGGTTATTCATATGGCTATTAAGCCTAGAATAGAAAGTGATCATAACCCCCTTTGTGTGACCCATAGGTGGTGGAATGTCGGATTGGGAAACTTGCATCTAAGGAACGACCAGATCCCAGTCATGAGCAATGATGAACGTAGGTTAAAATGGCCAAGGGTATTGGCTAACGAGGAAACAATGACCTATATCAACCATGAGGTGGATAACGCAATTTCCGCCATGGAGGCGGTAGATTTCACAGCTCCCGGGGCTAGGGATATCACAGACATCAATAACAAGTTATTTTCCATTCTTAAACCATGTTTTCTGACTAAGATCAAGAAAGGGAGGAAAACTCAGGATGTTGGTAGGTGGTTTAATCGCCAATGCAGATCCGCACAATTGGAATTGGGACAAGCTATTAGAAATAGGGATAGTGTTGCAATTAGACAGACAAGGAAATTGTATAAACTGGCCATTTCCCAAGCCAAGAGGAAATGGGACAAAGACCACTGGGCTGAGTTAAAAGAGGCTTCTAGTAACAAGGATTCTAGGATCTTTTCGAAAATTATTAAGTGGGGTAGAGGAGGTAGCGCCGCAAAGCCTGATAACAATGTAGCTGAGGAAGCCTGGGTTGAGTACTTCAGACCACAATATGCCGAAGTCATGCACCCCGGGGTAGGGAAGGGCATAACGCCAGTCTACGCTATTGATAATTTGTTCTCCCGTAAAGAAGTAGAAAATGCGATTAGCTCTGTGAAATGCGGGAGAGCACCAGGGCTAGACGGGATACCCCCGGATATCTTCAAGTACGATATGATGAGATGGGTGAGGTATATCTTCTTGTTAGCAAATGCTCTAGCCAAGGGGGGGTGGTTCCCGAGCTATGGAAAGGAGCAATTATTATTCCCATTCACAAGAAGGGAGATCGTTCACTCCCTGCCAACTATAGGCCCATAAGCTTAATAGCAACCATGCAAAAAGTAGTGGGGAGAATGGTTACAAACCAGCTTATGGACTGGGTGGACGACAATAACGCTCTTTCCCCATATCAGGCCGGATTCAGGCGAGCAACCAGTACCATTGACCAGGTTTTCCGCTTTACCATACTGCGGTGGAAGACGGTTTTACTTGGAAGGGGCTGCCTGTATGTCGCGTTTGTCGACCCACGGGCGGCATTTGACTTGGTCCCCAGGTTTAAGTTATGGCTGGTCTTGCAAAAGCTGGGGATTCCTGCTGAATTGCTCACCCTAATTATGCGTCTACATGAATCCAATTTCGCAAGAGTCCAGTGGGGTGGGAATGGCGAGTCAACCTCGGACTTTCCCGTGGAAAGGGGGGTCCGACAAGGCTGTGCCATGGCTCCCTTACTCTTCTCATTATTTATTAATGGGATTGTCGAGCGAATGTTGGAAGCAAGCGTAGACGCTCCATCGTTAGCGGACGTCAGTGTCCCGATCCTGATGTTCGCTGATGACACCCTGATCTTGTCAAAAACCCCTGCAGGGCTACAACGCGCATTAAATATTTTTGATATTTTTTGCAAAGAGCACGGCCTAGAAGTAAATGTGGGGAAGACGAAACTAATGGCCTTTTCCCCACGCCGTAAAATTTACCCTAAGGTAACCCTGAATAATAGCAAGTTAGAGACTGTCAATGAGTTCACATATTTAGGGGTACAGATAGCAGAGGGCCCTGGCTGGTCACATCATTTGGAAAAAGCGGCCCTAAAACACCAACAGCTTTCAGGTGCATTGCGGGGAGAACACCGAAAATCTAAGACGAAACCGATGAAACCCGCCCTTATAGTGTATGACGCAAAGGTCTTAGGTGCCACTTTATACGGTGCGGAGTTATGGGCTTGGGATAATCTTTCGGCCCTACAGACATCTGAGAACAAGTTTCTCAGAGGGATTACAGGCCTCCCACAGAGCACCCCCCTAATACCATTGTTCCTAGAGTTGAGTAGACGTCCAATTAGCGATAGAGCGCGATTGCGCCCTGTTCTCTATTGGAGACGTCTTTGGACAACTCCTGAGATTAGACAATATGCTGATGGTTTCCTTTCAATAAACAAGGAAGACAACTTCCACAAAATAAAATGGCTTAAAAATCTAAGGGCCATGTTAATTAACCTCGGGTTTTCCAATCTTTGGACCAACCCAGTGGAAGAAGTCTTCCCAAGCAAGGAAGCCCTCAAATTACAATAGTGGGACTGGGTGGGCGGCAATCTGTTGAGAGGTGTTAGGTCTGACTCTATGGCGGGTCGCTTCCTGGAGACAAAAATCTGTCCTATCTTAGAAAATTACTTGGACACTATTACGGTTCCAATGGATAGGAAGCTAGTCTTTCAGCTAAGATCTGGTTCTATTCCCCTAAAAAAACTGACGGCAGGTTGGCAGAGGTCGACTAATAGGTTATGCCCAGTATGCGAAACAGCTGTGGAGAGTGTAGGCCACTTTCTATTTGTATGTAAAGCCTACTTATCACCTAGGAGAGTATGGCTTACACCTGTATGTAAAAACCTTGGGACACGTGACAGCGCAGTGGCATTAAGAATTTTGTGTACATCAACCCAGGAGTCGATAGTTATTGGGGTAGCAAAATACTTGGGGTGGGCCTGGGCAATTAGGCGGCGATCTTTGGGGGGGTCCAGTTAATCATGTTTCTTTTTTTAATTGTCTATAAAATCCAAAACTAATTGTTATATGTAAATCCTTCCACGTCAATATGGTATGAGCTTGCACAGAATGTCTATATGAATTTGTACCTGTTAAATGACATGTTTTTATTCTGTAATGTTCAATTTTATGCTGTGCTTTTATGAGAAATAATCTCGAATAAAGCTTGTACAACAAGTATTCCTATTGATCCAAACAATAGATATTTGTTTGAGTTCATACCGGCTGGTAGGAGTTTTAGATTCTGTTGCACTTATTGCTTCCCCCAGGTGATGTATAAGTGCAGTAAGTTGATGATCTACTTATCGCTTCTGATACAGAACAGGGTTGCAAAGATACTACAGTCAAATTGTTGTTGCATTTGGCCCATCATGGACATAAGGTTTACCTTTCTAAATTGCAGTAGTGTCAACAGGAGGGCACCTATTTAGGTTACCTATTGTCAAAGGAGGGTAGGAGGTTGACACCTGAGCACATCAGTACTATTGTTAAAATGCCCATTTCACAAACTCAAAAGAATGTGTTCACTTATATTGCTATCACTTCCTACTGTCGCCAGTGGATACCTAACTATTCACTTCAAATCAAACCTTTGCTTGCATTAACAACAAAAGAAGTGCATGAGCCTTTGCCTTTTACGCCTGAATGTCAGCAGTCTTTTGAACAATTAAAAACGGCGCTTTGTTCAGCTGCTGTGCTCGGCACACCTAACTCTGGCAAACCGTTTGTGCTGTGTGTCAATGGGATGGCTGGTTGCACGCTTTCTGTGCTAACACAAACGTTTGGGGATAAGCAGCGGCCTTGTGCTTATTTTTATGCTGTCCTTGATCCAGTTGCAAGAGCCCTTCTGAGCTGTCTGAGAGCGGTCATGGCTGTGGCCATTTCAATCAGACAGTCGGCTGAACTAGTACTTGATACTGACCTCACAGTTATGGTACCCAATTCTGTGGAAACGCTTTTGAATAAGACAAAGACAGAGCACCTTACCAATGCACATCTTACTGTATATGAATTGACATTCTTTGCTAAGCATATTACGATAACAAAATTTGCCACTTTGAATTCAGCCATGTTACTAAACCTCCCTTCTGAAAATGATGCAGTTGAAAACCGTGATTGTATCTCCCGGACGGAAGAAGAGATGAAAGGATGGGTAGACCTGACTGATGTTCCCTTATCTTACCCAGAAGGAGAACTACATGTTGATGGCTCTTGTTTTAAACTACCAGAGGGGACCACGGGGGCAGCTTATGCTATCACTATGATGCACACAGTAGTAGAGATATCATGAGTCCCTTATCAGTTGGCTCAAGCTGCTGAGCTGGCTGCCCTTATTGGAGTTTGTGAATTGAGTGAAGGGCTGGTTGTCAATATCTTTACAAACAGCCAGTATGCCTTCCGGGTCGCGCATCATTTTGGGCAACTCTGGGCTGAGAAAGGGTTCTTTCTTCTCATGGCAACAAGATTCAGCATGGGCACCTCATATTGAGGCTTTTGTTCGCATTAACGCCCCCGTAGAAATTAGGCATAATTAAATGTAGTGCCCACAGGAATGTTACTGATGATGTGGGTAGAGCAAATGCTTTTGCAGATAAAACAGCTAAGGAGATGGCCCAAATAATGATAAAATTAATGTTTGTAGCAGGTCCAGCTAGGTTGGTCCCTGAAGTTGTCATGTTTGAAAGTACCATTGAAAGTGTAAAGGTGATACAAAGTGAAGCCACGATAGAAGAATTAGCAGTATGGCAGGAAGGTACAGCATAATTGAATGGTGAAGGATGCTGGAATGATAAATCAGGGAAGCAGATATGGATGCTGCAGGATGCATGTGTTCTTCCTGTGGTTACTATGGCACATTGTCCAGCTCTTATTAGGGCAAAGGGCATTTATGAGTTGTTAGCCCTTGTATGGTAGAATGACAGTATCTCTAGGACAGCTGCACATTTGGTGAAGTATTGCATGGTCTGCATGATGCATAACCCAGGGTCAGGGTACACCGACACTAAAAACAAGTATACCCAACGCACTCAATAGTAAACAATGTTCAATGACATTCAAACAGATAAATGATGTACAAAGCGACAGAGGGATGTAGGAATCTCCAAAGGTTGAGTAGTCCGGTGAAGTCCTTTATTTAGTCAAACAGCCAGCCGACACGTGTTTCATTGCTATTGCGAATCCTCAGGGCTATGAGTGGCTGTATAGCATCAGTAGGTCGCTCTGCTGGTGATACTTCCGACCCAGCTGGGCCCGTGACCGTAGGTAGAATGATATCAATGAAACTGTAGACGACCCTTGTGTATGTGAATAATCCGGTAGTCTATGTAAGTATATGACCTTCAATCGGTATTCGTCTGTCAATGTATTCGGGAGCAAAAGGACACAATATCTCTCGTGGTAGCACGCTATTATTTACGTAGCTTCGGGTCGGGTACGACCCACTTCTGTGTAACACGCCCGAATCTGCTGTGTATGTTCAGCGCCGCCGTGTATTTTTCATGATGGTATTACCACCGGACTACTCACCCTTTGGAGCTTCCTACATCCCTCCGTCACTTTGTACATCATTTATCTGTTTGAATGTCATTGAACATTGTTTACTATTGAGTGCATTGGGTATACTTGTTTTACATGTCATTTGGTAGTTTACTACCAAACTTCGAGTGGTTCTAGGGATCTCCACTCACCCAGGTGCACCGCCCCATTTGCCAATTTAATATAGTGTGTTCACCTTAGGTTGCGCACCCAGTCTCCTTTACTGACTAAAAGCCTTCCAGTTTTGTTCTAGGGTACACCGACCCCACCTGGTAATTTTGCCCACTTTTCCGTTTGAAGTCCTTCAAATGGACTATATTAAACTAGAAAGATTCAACAATCTTAAGTACGCTTTGGTGGTTGTGTGGGCCTTCAGTAAATGGGTTGAGGCTTACCCCACTAAAGATAATGTAGCCATTACGACTGCAAAGGTACTCCTGAAGGAGTTCTAGCTCCTTTCGGCTTGCCCCGAGTTATCTGGAGTGACAATGGAAGTCATTTTAATGCAAAAGTGATTCAATTTATCTGTGAAGGTCTCCATGTAAAACAGAAATTTTATGCTGCCAATCATCCACAGTCAGCGGGTTTGGTTGAGAACTCTGAAGACAACTGGGTTACAGTGGCCATATGCTTTAATATTAGCTCTTCTGTCAACAAGAACAACAGCTCATTCTTGGGTAGGATTGTCTCCTTACGAGGTCATGTTCAAGCACCTGGCAAATGTCTGCGGCATGCCACATCCTTGTAAGTTCTCTGATATTGAGCACCCAGTGTAGTTTGATTACCTTGGACAGTTAACAGAAAGTTTACGTTCTATTCGCCAACTGGTGCAGAACTCCCAACCTTCTACATCAGAAGGATTCGGCCACGATATTCAGCATGATGACTTTGTTTTGCGGCAAAACTGCCAGAGGAAGAAATGTTTCGAGCCATTCTGGAAAGGTCCTGAGCAGGTTCTGTTGGTGACATGTACTGCTGTGAAGGTTGCTGGCCATAAGAACTGGGTACAATCAGTCTACTGTCGCAGGATTCCCTTGCCGTTAGCATACGACCAGTGGGCCAAAGATGGGATTGGGGACACAGAGTGCAAACAGGTGCCCAGGTTTGTCCCTTGCAGCGATGCCCAGCTAACGTGGATGCAAATGGATAAAGAACATGAGGATGTGTTAAACGAGGCTGTTCCCCCAGAAATACGAACTATCCAAGAGCCACTGATCATACAGTGCCTTAGGCTACCAGGTACAATTTGCAACCTCGGCTGAGGCATTCTGAGTTTAAGGAGAAAAAAGATTAGGTATGGACTGTGTAAGGTAGCTAGTACTGAGTTACAGTATTAACGGAATTAATTGAACTTATTGGAGAATTTTTGCTTACTTTATTTTAGTTGTTTAAACGTTAGTTTGGGTAGACCAAAATATACCTTGAAGGTATACCATCTGGATCAAGCATGGGATACAATAAAAGAGCTTGGGACAGAGTAAGCTCCACTGCAGGTGCTCAGGAGCGACAACATATTTATGAGCAATAGGAGCCTGTACTAGGGAGGCTCTGCTGGACACTGAAAACTTGTATATCTCTTTGCATTTTTGCCTCCTTTTATTATCCGTTATACATCCCTTTGGCAGACAGGTTGCTGAAGAAGAGCAGCCAATGATTCTTGTTGCAAAGCATGATATGGTTTAGACCCAGAAAAGAAAAGTAGCATGTGTTTTTCTGTTGGTTTTGCTGATAATAATATTGTGCGGAGTGTCATGGGTTTTGGAAAACAATCAAAATATGCCTTAACGTAGCAAGGGTAAGGTTATTTCCCTGAAAAGGAACTGAAGAACAACTCTGAGTAATGTTTTTCTTGACTCACACAAGAGGTTCTTTGGAGAAGGCACAGCTTGTTACCCCACTGAATCTGTCACTAGTTTATTGACTGCATATCCATTGTCATTCGTGAACTATACATATACCCATCCACCCTAATTTCCGGAAGTGAAGGGAGTTTTTCTTTTTGGCTATCCAGGACCTTGTTTATAATATAGAAACCCACAGGTAATGGGTTATCCAGGTTGTGATAGCAAAACATATTGTGAAAATTTGTATATGGAAGAACAGAATGTTTCTTTGGGAGGCTGACATTACAAACAATTGATAGTTACCCAGGAGGCTGGTTATTATTATGCTTGTTGCCCCATTGTGAATAGTACAGACACTTCTTTGCATATAAATTGCTCTGGAATAGTGCTGTACAAGAATACGATCCCTTTGATGAATGACTCAGATCCCAGTACTTTTTTGAATGAACACTATATGTGCTGCAGTAGATTATGAAATGCTGATTTATGCATACCCGGAGTTTTATTTTTTGTCTAACGGTATATATTCCAACGTCCATAATGGTACAGATGATGTAGCTCTTGGGATGGTGTTTGCCCTTAGGTGTGCCTTGTAAATATGCTAAGAGAGAATGTGTTATATGGATATCACTAAGGACGCGTCATTTAACATGAAACACATAGGGTTTCTTCACTCGTTCAACGTTGCTTAATTATCAAAATTAAACCAATCTTATCATTCTTGTTCTCATCATGTATTTTTATTTGTTGTTAGATCATTATGCTTGTCAAGGATGTTTATAAGAATTCATTTCAAAGCATAAGTAGATAGGTTGCATTACTTCATGCTCGCCCAATGCATTTCGGGTTAAAAGAATAACCCTTCGTCAGGGGCCTAAAATAAATGAAGACATACAGGACCATAGCTATCAGTGAACACACCATAGTCAGTTGAAACAACATAACATATTAAATCAAATTACGCTTTTGTCTGGTACATTCAATTAATTACATAGCGTGAGTCATAACAGTATAACCAAAAAGGAAAATCTTGCATATATCCATTACATGATTAGGCTAACTGTGTTTATCGTGAGGAATGAGGTAAGAGGTGATTAGCGTACTACATTGTGAGAACTGCGGTGAAAATGATAGTAAAGAAAAGAAAACAATAGGGGAAAAATGGTGCTACGGTGGATGTCTCCGGAAAAATAACTGACTATGGTGTGTTCACTGATCGCTAAGGTCCTGTATGTCTTCATTTATTTTAGGCCCCTGACGAAGGGTTATTCTTTTAACCCGAAAAGCATTGGGCGAGCATGAAGTAATGCAACCTATCTACTTATGTTTTGAAATGAATTCTTATAAACATCCTTGACAAGCATAATGATCTAACAACGAATAAAAATACATGATGAGAACAAGAATGATAAGATTGGTTTAATTTTGACAATTAAGCAACGTTGAACGAGTGAAGAAACACTATGTGTTTCATGTTAAATGACGCATCCTTAGTGATATCCACTCCCTCCCTGGTGCTGCAAACAACCATTGGCCGTCGCAGCCCCGCCTACCCTTTAGAACGCCTGCACTGCAGCGGAATTGCCGCCACGGTTAAGGTGTTAAACAGACTTTAACTAAAGAATTTTGTGAGGGAGTGACCGACTTAGAGGTCAATAATTATAGTATTGGGACCATTTTTGGATACATCCTCTCATCCATTTTCACTCTGGGTGGTACCTCTATGGTTCGGAGTGAGAAAGCTAGAGCATATTTTGGGTGCAAGTTACAAATTGTAACCAATACCACTGTGTGAGCTTTATGCAACATCACTACTAGTTGGCAATATAATGGTGCTTTGCTGTGCTCTTATTCAGTGTCTTCCCTTTTGTTGCTCCTATTGTACTAGTAGTCTACCCCTAAAAGGGAAATATCCATTCATGATACCAATGCTGCAATTATGGTGCAGAATTAAATTGAGGATCTCATGAGTATAGTTCAAGTTTATTTATTTATGTTTTGGAACTCATAACAGAGGTCCACATAAAATCACCAAACAAAGAAATGTATACAATTTTCAGCAAATATGGCAAAAAGAAGAAGTAATACAGAAAAGGAAACTAATATATATTTAAAAAACTTTTTAAAAAGTTAAAAATTATACAACAAAACCTCTCATTTGGCGGATTACAAATAGCATCTAGGAAAGCAGGGGCAGACAAGATACTTAGTCTTAAACAAGTAGGTCTCAACCATATAAGACAGTGTTGTTTTAAGGCCGGACATGCAAATAATACATGTTTAACATCCTGTTTTGAGTTATTACAAAAATTGCATATTACCGATGAGCCATACCATCTTGACAATAAATTATTTAAAGGAAGTAGATTCTGCCTCAGAAGGAACAAAAAATAACATACCCCATGGGGAAGATTCCAGGAAACATAAGGTTGAATAATCCTAATTTGATAGGAATTAATAACTGGTAGTGGACCTCTCTTTAAAATGAGAGCCTCCCTATCCATTACAAAGCTTAGTTTCCATGAAGCCAGATTTAAGGTCGATTTTAGCTGGTATGCAGTTAGAGAAAAAAGAGTGGATTCATCTAATTTCAAGAGATCAACTGCTAATCTAAAATTCTTTATAATTAAGGAGTACTCTTTTAGGGTTCCAAGAAGTTCTTTTTGGATCAAATATCTTAAGGTGCCTGGTTCACCCTTTGCCAAACTGGAAACCCACCGTACTACCCCAGCAAGGCCCTGGACCCACGCACTTCGTACGCCAAATTCCAGCCTAAGAGCCGCTATATTACAAGCGGTATTAATGATGCACAAGTTTCGTAGAATTTTTTCTTCCGTGGTATTCAGGAAACCCCATTTCCCCACTTCAAGTAATTCTATACCATATACTAGGGAGGCCGGGACTTTAGCTCTAAAGACCTCCAACAAATTAGCAAAATGTATGTATGTATGTATGTATGTGTGTTCTTATATAGCGCTCGACTTACCCTAGGGCATCTTGACGCTTGCATTGGGAACCCGTCCTGGCTTTTCCCTGTGAGATAACCCGTACTGGGCGTCTCTGGCCAGTAGATCTATTAAGGGTGTTTAGACCCTTCCCATGAGCTATTGCCTTCCGAATGTTATTAGCTATAAGGGCCTTGTGGCTTAACGTACTAGAAATTATTTTCCCCAGAAAAACATAGGATTGAACCACTTCTAATCCATGACCCCCTATATTCCCGGAGAAACTCCCATATTTTGGCTTTTTCCTTCCTACTATGCACATAACTTTACTCTTGGATACATTTATCCTTAGATGGTGTGTCTCTGCAAATCCGTGGAGTGCTTGCAAACGATTATTCAATCCACTAGGGGTCAAGTCCAAAATGAGTATATCATCTGCATATAACAGACAAACTATCGGTTTGCCCCCCAGTACTGGGGCAATACCATCACTTGGCGATAAAATCTGGGGAAGATCTGATAGGTATAGGGAAAACAGTAATGGGGCCACAGGCAGCCTTGTTTCAACCCATTGGCAGATGGGATAGCTTGAGAGAGGCCTCTTTCTCCTCCCAAAAGCACTCTACACCATGTATCAGAATGAAGCTCTTGGACCAAGTCCAAGAGCTCCGCTGGCATACCTAGGTCCGATAGTTTTCTCCACAGCAGAGGACGATCAACTTTGTCAAATGCTGTGGAGAAATCTATGAATGCTGCATAGATTCTCCCTCCCCGGAACTTGATGTATTTCTCCGATAAAACTTGCAAGGCGGTCAAATTGTCCATAGTGCATTGCCTTTGCCGAAACCCCGTCTGCTCAAGGGGCAGTATATTATTCTCCACTACCCAATCATTAATTAATTGCAAAAGGCATTTAGCAAAAACTTTGCCAATAGCATCTAAAAGGGCAATTTGACGGTAATTTTGGGAAGCATTTCTGTCTCCCTTCTTATACAGGGGGACCAGTATGCTACCCTTCAAGGAGGGGAGAACCATATTGTGAAAAAAACAAAACTTAAACACAGGGAAGAGAATCTTACTCCAGGTAACACTATTTTGTTTTAAAACAGAGATAGGTAATTCGTCCGGGCCCATAGCTCCCAACGAACGCATGCCCTTAATAGCCAGTTCAATGATCCTTTCGGAAGGCGGGGCAAGGCCGGGATTATTCTCTTTCGTACTCTTGCGAAGGACTACCGTTCCATTTCCGGCATACAAAGTCAAGATGTATTCTACCCATTTTTGTTCTTCAATCGGGACTGGTAAAGATCTAGGGCCATATGTATCAAGCCGTTTTTGAATCGCAAAGGCCGAAATTCGCAGAATTTTGGCCTTTGCGACTTGCAAACGGCCGTTTTGCACATTTTGGAATGTATGAAACATTCCCAAAATAAGGAATTGCAAACTTGTGTGATTCCTTATTTTTCCATAGCATTTAGGGAATCGCAAATTTGCGATTCCTTAAATGGTATGTATGTAGCAATTTTAGCTTGCGAATTTTGTTTAAGAATTCGCAAATTACCACCAACTTTCAGTTGATGGTAACTTGCGAATTCTTCCAGAAATGCACAAATTGGCATTTTTAAAGGTGGCATATGATGCACACACATGCCCATAGGGCATGTATGTGTGCCATATGCACACACATGTTCTTTTCAGGGGTGCAGCAGGGTGTCTTTGAGACACCCCTGCACCCTTGCAATAATTCTTAAATTGCGATTAGCAAATTGCGAATCCGAAATTGAGAATTATTTTGCATTCGTTCCTATGGGCCTCCTGGCCCATATGAATGCATTGGAAATTATTCCTTAATTGCGAATTCGCAAAATGCGAATTCGCAAAGAAGGAAGCTTAAGGAATCGCAAATAAAAAGCAATTTTGTTCATACATACCATTTTGCATTTCCTAAATAGCGATTCATTAAAATTAGCTATTTAGGAAATGCAAAATAGTTTGATGATACATATGGCCCCTAGATCTTACACCAAAACCTTCCCCAATGAGCGACCAGAATAGTCTAGCTTGGCCGCTAAAGGCAGTCTCCCGTAGTTTAATCCATACTGAGTCCTCACTTTCCTTTGTTAATTTGATTTTCAGCCTTTTCCTCCTCCTTTTTAATAATGACAATCTATGGTATCTTAGAGGACAGTGACTCAGATATTGTTCTCTTACAAGTTTATTTATTTCTAAATTGAGCAACCGGAGGGAACTAGGAAGTTTTTTAGTTTGTTCTTTTTTTAACTTTTTTTTGCAATCAATAACACCTTGCTCAAGAAGTCAGCAAAGCATATTAACTCAGAACCCTTCCAATTGATCAGATCATTCACTGTGATTTCTAGGGGCTCTCAATACACCTAATTGCCTTAAAATTCCCCAAACATCTTCCGGTTTGAACTCCAAAGCTGACCAGATTACAGTCCAAGGACCAATGATCCGTGGGAGGAGGATTTACATCTATAAAGAGTGTTATTATTTTATGGTCACTATAAGTTGTATGAGTGACCATGAGGTCTTTAAGAAGAGAAAAAGTTGGAGTATCCACCACCACGTAATCTAAAATAGATTCACCATTATTAGTCTTATGCGTAAAATTTGCGGGAGTATCGGAGGGAAGCCTACCATTTACTATAATTCCATCAATTTCAGAAAGTTCTTCAAGAAGCATTTTCCCTCTCTTAGTTGTCTTAATATTCACGGGAAAAAGGGTTTGGGGAATCTGTAAAGATTCCTCTTTATGTTTATTTCGAAAAATCTCCAAACTTAAGTTTGAGATTTTACAATTAAAATCCCCTAATAAAATTATGTGGGGAGGGGAATCACCTTCTAAAAAATGTTTAATGTATAAAAAAAACTACTTAAAGTTTCATTGTAACAGACATCCGGTGGGATGTAAACATTTTTCAGAGTTAGCAGAGGTAAATAACATAACTGCTTGAAAAAGGTTACTAGGATCTAAAAAATGGGTAAAATTCTAATGTATCTTAGTAGACAAGAGGCATGTTATTCCCCCTTTCGCATGACCTCTCCTTGAGGGAGTAGCTCTGCCTTCCGAAACAAAATATTCTTTTCCCATAGGGAATTTCTATATGCACCAAGTTTCTTGGAGACATATAACACTAAACTCTAATGAGAGTAGAAATAGTAGTTTTTCAGGGCTATTTCGTATCCCTGCAACATTCCAGGATAAAATTCTGAGATCTTTGTTAAAGATAAGGTTGTGGATGGGAATTAAAGGTATATTTACTCGATAGGAAGCCAGGCAACCAATTCCATTGACGCCACTCCTCTGCTACAACACTTTGAGAGTAAGAGAGAGGGGGATTTAAATATACCACATGCCGCGCGTTTTTTGTAATACTGATTTTTAGGTCTTCAAATTCAGAGGGATAGACCTTATTTCCAACTACAGCCTGAGAAGACAAATGCTTGCCCATAAATCTATTAAATTGAGGTCTTACCAAGAAAGCCATAACATCAATCCCTCTACACTGAAAACTTTCTGGTTTTTGAACAATAAGATTAACAATAAGTTTTGAGTAAAATCTTACCTTGGTTAGGGTCCCGACGTCAGTTTTAAAAATTTTTACTAGGTCTATATCGTTTGAATGTAACAATTTCATGCTTTCCGTCTCCTGAAAACATTTGAGAAGCACGGATCTATTTAAAATAAAATCAGAATCAAATAGAGGAAAGAAATCTAAGATTAGAGTATCAATATTTTCCTCCTCAGTTATCTCAGTTGGCCTTATTGCATCTATTTCCCCTCCCGCAAAGACAGGAAATGACTTCGCGAGAGGGTTAAGAACAGTCAGCACTTGATCAACAGGTTTCATCAACTCCACAGGAGGGGCAATATTATCAAACCCCCCAAGTGTCGGAAAAGTAGAGCCTAATGTGGGCTGAATGGAGGTGGAGGGAAGGGCATTTTGGAGCGGTGGGGGTACAACTCCCTTATCTATTGATACCTGCATCTCATGAGGCGTCTTATCCTCCCGAATTTCCTCAAGAGAATTATTAACTATAATATTGGAGTGGACTTCAAAAATAATTTTCCTCCGCCTCTTTTTCGCAAATCTACGTAACTGTTTCCTCCTTTTCCCACCATTCTTTTTTGAGTTCATTATCTTTCCCTTATCGGATAACGCCGGTGCCTCCTCTTTTCCATTTTTTACCAGAGGATTGAAAATAGGGAATAAATCTTGACCCATTCCGTTTCCCAGGACACTCATAGATTCAATTTCCAAATCGCCCTCCACAGCACAATTATTTCTGTGTGCTTTCAAAAGCTTTATAGGGGAATTCTTCTGAGATGCTACTACCTTCTTTTTATCTATAGACAAAGAATTCTTCACTAGGTCAGTTTGGTCCGGGTCAATAATCACGTTCTCTTCCGACGTGACCTTCAGTACGTCAGAGCCCGATTGGACAGTCGCTAAAAAAGAACTAGGATCCTTCCCCCACTTACTATTTAGAAGAACCTTTAATATTTGGGTCACAGTTTCCAAAACACAATCGGAACTGCCAACAAATGTTTCCAAAAGAGAAAGAATAGAAGAGAGCAGATGCTCAAGAGATAACAATGATTGGGAAACTGGATTATCATACCTAACAGACCTGTTAAGATCAGTATTAGTTATATTAAGCTGCGGACTCGAAGAAATATTTAACTGGGCAGAGTGAAGTGGGAATTGTTAGAAGGCGTACTGCTATATAATAGGAGCCCTGTTGGAGCAGGTACTACCGGGGTTTTTATTGGATCTAACGTCCCAACAATTTCATCCTCTAAATACCTTTTGCAGAGATCCATATCTATATCAGGAATAAGGGAATCAATATTTTGCGCTACCCCTTGCAAGGAGGTGCCAGAAGCATCCTTTAAAGGAGTTGGGGATTCACCAAAGTTAGACATTTTGCTATGTACCATAACATCTAGGGTTTTAAGACTTGGTGCAGATAATCTATGAGAGGGGAAAAAGCCAAGTTTATTTGTGGTGTCAACAATTCGCCGGGAGGAAGTACATATTTTTGATGGTACAGGCGGACTCCCTTACTCTTCTAAAGGGGGGCCAACGCTCTCTACCCCCGTAGTTACAGCAATAGAGGTAGGGAGATCGGTATACCTATTCTCTGTGGGTTGGCCCACATCGTCTCCGACCATTAAATTATCGATTAACATGGGCACCCCAGTAAGGATATTATCCTTATCCCTTTCCCATAAGCTGAATAACTGAGATTTTCCCTTTAATAAAGAAGCCTGGCCATCCTTATTTAGTAATGTATTAGATTTATTTTTAGAGCAAGACCTGCCTACCAAAAGTCTCCCAGACCTCAGTTTCTTGGCAGTCATAACTTATTATGGGTTAACCGTAACAAGTACGTTTTGCCTCAGAAATACAAACAATAAAAATACAAAGGGATAATGATATCACTATATACTTAAGAAATAAACTGAAATCAGCCCAGCACCAGCCTTTTCAGTCTCTGAGGGCCTCAGAGGGCCCGCCCTTTGCCCAGGGTTAGCCCGGCACGGTTCCGTGCGTGTTCCGCTTGCTCGGAAGTAGGCGTTACTTATTATAGGGTAGATTGGGGACGGGAAGAGTCACAGGTGCGCCTGATGGACTTGGCACACTGTCTGATGGGACTCACAGTCCCCCACCCTCGTAGAAGCACCGTCAATCCGCCTGCAATATGGAAATATGTTCTGGCAGGCGGGGCAGTTCACAAGACAGGATCGAAATTCCAAGAAACAATTAATCTCCTGCAACCGGCTACGAGCCGTAGATAAACTGCGGGCTAGGCTGGGGGCGGGAACAGCCACAGGTGCGCCTGATGGGCTTGGCGCACTGTCCGATGGGACTCGCAGTCCCGCACCCTCGTAGAAGCACCGTCAATCCGCCCGCAATATGGAAATAAGTTCTGGCAGGCAGGGCAGTTCACCAGACAGGATCGAAACTCCAAGAAACAATTACTGTGGCAACTCCCTACCTTCCTGCACACCTTCCTGCACACCTTCCTCAAATTCAGACTGTTCACGGCGTGGCGTGAAGAAGTGGCGGGAGAAACGACCGGCAACCCGCAACAGACTCGCTGCTCAGTGCTCGCTGCACACTGCTCTCACTCTCGCTGCTCACTGCTGCTCTCTGCTGCTCTCTAGTGGCTCCAATCTTCCATTCAAACATTAACCATTATGTAATAGTAGTTTATCTGAGGAACATATTTGTATGTGCTCAGTGATGCAGAATGCTACAGTGCAACAAACAAAGGAGTGACGGAAGTAATGCTCGAATTAGCCTCATCTACTTGGGTTTGCTTGGGTTTGCTTGGGCGCAGTCCAGTCCATCGTATTTTCCCCACTATCTCACTTCAGACTGAGACAAGCCATGTGCTAATCAATTTGCCCTGCTCCAAATGGCAAGAGTGTAGCCCAAACTACCAGGTGAGGTTCCCTCCACGCAGGAGCAAGCAACTCCGGACCTTGCTTCCCTTGCCGCTCTCACCTGGAGCCTCCACGGTGTAGCGGTGTAGTGGTGTAGCGGCACAGACCACCGTGCCAAATCAAAATGCACGATGACAGCAAGTTGCCGAGTCAGTGGCAGGGTGCGCTGGCGGTTCTGCTTCTCCGCAAATGCTGCGGCGCCGCAGCTCTCATCCGCCCTCGTCTCCTTATGGACGCTGCTCGGATACTGCTCTGATGCCGCTCTCCTCTCCGTGCTCCGAGCTCCAAACGCCAACTCACTCCATCCACAGCACTCCGTGACTCGCAGGAAACAGCTTAGCCCTCACCGTAGTATAGACAAAGGCATTTTCATTAGTGACCCGAATGACCATAATCGGGTCACTACTTTAATACCTTTACCTTAGCATAGGAGTTAGGCAAGGTGGCCTATTGGTTCTGATGAACAAACTGCATATGCATCCTGGAAATAGATGGAAGTGAGCCCAGCATAGCGAAAATGAAAAGAGATATCAAGAGGCACACTATAAAAAATTAAATGGGGAAATAATGTCATTGCTAAGTGGTAGCACAATAATGTCCAAATCCTATGCGCTCTACCCCTTAATGGGGCTTATTACCAAATTGTCTAAAAATTGTGGGGCAGCCCTTTACTCAGTTTCTTACTGCAATATATTTATTTGCTCGCTAGATTTTATAGCAATGCCAGTAGAGTGAAGCTTGCAGCCAATAGGGCCATTCCTGGAACTGAATGGAATTAATGTAAGCCCAAGAGATAAAAAATAAATAGTGTAATATGTACTGAAATATTCCACTTACTGGATCTTTGTAGAGAGAAATGAACTTCTTGGGTAATGTTGTTAGAGAGAAAAGGTGTGGCACCATAGGACGATTTAAATTTCATGAATACATCAGGAGGTTTCTTAAAAAATGTTTGGCTTCAAATGATTTTTAAAAGGGATAACAGACCACACTCAGGTGTACCTTTGTAGTGCTGCAATCAGGAATGGAGAAGGGTATGTAAATATAAACACTGCCTGTATCTGTAATGATGCATTTAAATAAAGTATCTACTAGCTTACCAAAGGTCTCTCTGTAACTGAGAAAACATGATAAAATATCCAGGGATGCAATGATATGGGGTCCTAATTGAGGGAAAGTAAAGGACTACTTAATTCAGAGTGGAAAAAGTAAATAAATGTCAACAATGGACTGGGTTTTAATACAGAGGTGAGGACACTTACTCACTTGTTCCTAAATTTGGGACATGGACTCTGTGGGGGCTGGAGCCCTCAACATGCCACAATCCTGGGTATCAGAAAACGGGGGTAAGTTGCATTGTAAATATTGGATACAGATATCACTACCACCTGTATGTGCGGTAGGCTTATACCATTATCATCCCTGTCAGGCTTACCGGTAAATAGGGTGGGACCATTGCCTTCCCTGCAGGTGATCCAATTTTTGGGATGTAGTTAGGTGAGTGTAGCCTCACCTAACGCTGCAGCTGAAATATCCTCGCTGGGACCATGTCCCAGAAATAGAAAGCCAGTTTAAATGATCCAGAACAACCGCAACATCTTGAAATGAGAACTACTTTGCTAGTAAGTGTGGGAAAAATGGGATCTAATTATAAAAAGATGTAGCGGGCCTAGGATATGGGGAGAATTTATTGTAAATATTATGTGAATAACTTTGCTAGTTTGAATATAAAATATACCGGAATCTGTCTATGTTTGTATGCAATTCATCATTCATGCATTTTTTGGATTAAGTTATTCATGCGCAGTCATGTGCCCATAGCTTCAAGGTAATATTTCTTGCTCAAGATATTTTCTTTAAGTTGCATTCTTAATCCTCAACATGCCCCATGACATGTTCACCACAAGGACTCTGTCTGAACATCCACTTGGTTGAAACATTCTTTGAGGTTGTAAACCTGTAAACTGTCCCTGTGAGACCAAACTAAAATTGCCCATATGAATAAACACATCAAAAAGTACTATCTGTTGTCAGTCTCTCTGTAGGCAAAACAGGGGGAGAGGAAAGAGGGTTTAAGAGCTAGACCTGCCCTTCATTCGCAAACTGAAAAAACATCCCAAATTAATAGGTAATGGATCTAGCAAAACGGGAAGGATTGGCTTTCCTGACCAAAGTTGATAGGAAATCCCTACAGGAAAGAAACATTTCTTTCTTGAGTCCTCACAGTCACCAGGGTTTTCCCACAGTGACATGCTTCATCACTGGGGCCATCTCAGCCCTCTACGGGCTGAGGCGTGTTGTGACTTGCGAAATTATGAAGGAGCACTTAATGGAAGACTATGTGTAGTGCAGAAGTGTGGTGGAGTGGGTTAGGTGAATAAAAATACCTTCCTAGTGGGCGAGAATAATTTATTGTTGCTCCTAGATTGGTATATCTAAAAACAGGGTGATACCAGGGACCCTAACTATAATGGGCTAGTGATTCTGGATATGTGTCAACAAGTTTCTAGCGTCCCCCAAGCTCTTCCTCAGGACCACACAAGGACCAGCCATGTGTTTGCCACTCCTAAATGAACCCTAATGTGGTGCTATAAGCATAATAAATGAATACAAAGGTGAAAAACGCTGCAACTAATAAAGCATGCGTAAATTACCTACATACGATCAAGCCTTGTCAGGTAGTATCTGTTGTGGATAAAGAAATAAAGAGGTTAAAAGGCCACCCCTCTCTGCTAGAATCGGTGGGTATACATTCATTCAATGTAGGTACTTCCATATTTACATCTAATGCTCCTAAACAATGCGTGCAATCAATCAGTTCAGCGTGAGGTTTAAATCTGTGTAGGAAAAAACGGCATGCTGAAAGGGAGTGTTGCTCGTAAAAATAGAAATGTGGTCAGACAAGGAAAACACACACATCGTAACTTAATAACATAGCATACACACATAACACATACATTGATGGTAGATTGATCCGGTACATACTTAGGGTGGAGCAAGATTGCGCCCCATGGACCGTTGGGGGCAAAGTACTCCTGAACCTATGTCTGGAGAAAGAAGAAATAACGAGGTAAATTGTGGGAAACCTCGTTATCGTAAAGAATTGAATCCAGTCAGGCTCCGCATCTTATGTGCCTGAGGAATAGCAAAACCTGTTGAAGCAAGCATTTTCAATGCTATAGGTCTCGCAATTGTGAGCTTTTAAGCTACTGGCATTGTAAATGATAATGCCTTTTATTTATGTGTTTTTAAAGCAACATATATATAAAAGGCTTTGTCATTTCTAATGCTAATAGCTCAAAGTCTCTCACATGCAAGACCACTTTAAAGGTGGTAGCGCCTCTTTCTTTAATCGCTGCTTGCCAACATTCAAGTGAAAAGGCACACGGGGCTCTTTTGCACAAAGTGTAAAAATAATTAAATAAAGGAATCTTTTGTAGTGCGGCCGGTAAAGTAAAAGCAGATGCGCTGTAAATTAAATAAATAAATAAGTGCTGCCGCTAAAGTGACAGTGGACCATGTTTCAAATTAAATATTTTGATAAGCGTGGCCGCTATAATTAAAGTGGACCGAGCTAGAAATTAAATCAATACATGACTAATAAAATAAACGCGGACGTCGTGGGTGGAATAGAGTGGATCATTAAAGAAAATAGTGTTTACCTAACATATAAAGCAGACAGTGTAACAACACAAGTAAAAAGTCCAATCATTATGGGATGTTACAAATGCAGACAAGGCGGTACGAAGGAGGTACTACTAAGCCTATTCAGGAATGAAAATCAATGATTTTGAAAGGACGGTAATAGGAGCCAATTGCAAGAATGTCTCGCAGCGCATGCGCTGCCTAGGCTCGACCTACAAAATACCATCTGTACAGCCTTCCTCAAGCAGCCCTCACTAGCCAGCATGACTGCCACACAGATCTTCCCACTTTGAAGAAAGAGAAAGAAAAACAAACACCAAGCTCCCTGGAACAGACAGCCAGACATTCCACCTCTGTCCTTGAAAGCACAACAAATGTGACAAGATTACAAGATTTAAAGGCCTGTTTAAAGAAAGTAACTTTGTGGAAGAATACTGTAAACAAGCTTTGAACAACGGGAGGGAAGAACTGGAGCTGGATAAGAAAAGAAAAGAAAGCTATCAAATCGAAAGCAAAACAATGTGAGCCAATGGTAAACAACGGCTGAATGCACTTATATGTCAGATTTCTGAATGGTGCCAAGATGTGTTTAGCTAACCAGACAGCTGGCCTGTCTGGGAGACTGACACCTGAAAAAGGAGTATAAAAGGAAACTTATGCATTTTTAAAAGTGCCCAGGATACTAAGCTTCAAAATAATAGTTATGTTTATAAAATATATTCATTCTTACACACTGGCTTAAGTTTAAAAGCTAAAAACAAAGAGAAATTGAATCTGTAATGATAAATATTCTACTATTCTGCGCTCCCATACTTCTCTCGATCAAAAATGGTACCCATTTCGTTTCAAATTCATTCATTCTGGCAATGTGGGTAGATGCAGTATTTGGTCATGGGCTTGGCCGGCACCCAGGGAAACCGACCAACCGTAGACATTAGTGAAATGTATTTTAAACAAATCTGCTTTTTTTCCTCTGTGTTCACTCCATATATACTTAATATGATATTGTGGAAGGGGTCACAAATGCTATCCTGAATATCTAGATTGGTATTATTGAAGAATCCACTAAGAACTTTATTTCTTAGATTAACAGTACAGATAATTATTGAGGTTCACCTTAACAGTGGCTAAGAGAGCATTTTCTTCTTTAGACCTCGATTATGTAGGAATGGACACCCGACCATAATGATATATAGAAAACCCACTAATCAAAACGTGTTCTTCGGCTACCATTGAAGAGCGCTACTTCAGTATTTATCAGTGGAACAATTTGTTAAATTTAGAAGGAACTGCTATTACTTGAAATGCTCTGGGTCAGAACCTACCATTTTAGAAGTAAGATTTAGAGAATGAGGGTAGCCCTAGAAAGTCATCAGATAGACATACAAGAGAGTGAGAAACAACAGAATAAACCTTTTAGAAACATAAGTCACATCTTTTTATACCTCATCCAATAAAATATAACAGACAATAGAAAATGTGACATGTCCAAAAGCTTCCAGATAAAAAACTAAAAACCACCTATATTTGCTTTCCACAGAGGCTCCACTATATGAAGAAGAATAATACACACACTACAATGTAACGACGAGAAAGAGAAACAAATGACACTCTGGAGTTTACCCAAACCCCTGGGTCACTACCAATATGGAGAGTGTAATGAAGGTGCAAAAACAAGAGTGATCAAATAATTAGATTTGCCCCTAATGCACTACTGGGAACAAAGAAATGTCACAAATTGTAACATCGTGAATGTTATGAGACGGTAAAATGCCTGTGCCATCTTTCAAACATGTTTACAAAGAGTAGGAGGTACCCCTGTTAGAAAGGCAGGGAGGGGGGGTGTGACAGCAGAAAAAAGATTGGGTTCCCTGACTATCTGGACAATTGAATGCGAAAAGGCTGTGTTAATACTAACAGCAGTGGTCTGGCCTAAAGGGAAACAGTACTCAATCCCATATCCCAGAAATCAAATATACATACTAGGTAGAGTGTAAGGCTAATTTTACAACATAGAACTTGAAGACGCACTTGGATATAATAAGCAGACGTTTTCTATAAGGTTAAAAATTGATCGCAAATCATTTATTATTTTCCTCCCAACTGGGTTACAGTCTAAAACAATATCACACATTCAAAATTAAAAACCATTACGTGATTATACAGTGGACTAAAACAAGTCAAAGTTAAAAAGACAGTCGACGCAGCGTTTCGGTGCTTTTACTTTGTGACACCTTCTTCAGGACCTTAAAACATTTGACTCCATAATTTCTAGAAATACATAAAAAACGTCTTAGTATTTGGCATTTATAGGAATTCAAATCGCTTACCTAGTTTTTACACTACTCATTTTTACCTAAAAAATAAGAGCTACACCAGACCACTTTACAAGATGCAAAGAAACTATATATTAGTAAAGTTCATCGTAAAGTTCCTTTTACTATTCTAAAAAGTTGATTTAACAATGTATTTTGGCCAATGCCCCTATGATTTCTATAGTGGGAGTAGTACATAGCCTTTCTATGATGTAGATATAGCTTGCTTTAAATTCAAACACAGCATTTTCATCATACCTGTGTATTGGCGAGTGATGCTCTTTTATAAAAGAAGTTTTGTCGCCCGTATTAGCGAGCTGCTCGGGTTATCAATTCCCTGTGGCTCTGCTGGTAATTAAAATGAAACCTGAATGAGTACCATACATTTACCAGTCAGAGAAACTATTGTTATCCTGAATCTATACATGACATGAATTTACCTCATACAATCCGCGACTCTGATTTGTCAGGTCCTGAAGAAGGTGTCACAAAGAAAAAGCACCGAAACGCTGCGTCGACTGTCTTTTTAACTTTGACTTGTTTTAGTCCACTGTATAATCACGTAATGGTTTTTAATTTTGAATGTGTGATATTGTTTTAGACTGTAACCCAGTTGGGAGGAAAATAATAAATGATTTGCGATCAATTTTTAACCTTATAGAAAACGTCTGCTTATTATATCCAAGTGCGTCTTCAAGTTCTATGTTGTAAAATTAGCCTTACACTCTACCCAGTATGTATATTTGATTTCTGGGATATGGAATTGAGTACTGTTTCCCTTTAGGCCAGACCACTGCTGTTAGTATTAACACAGCCTTTTCGCATTCAATTGTCCAGATAGTCAGGGAACCCAATCTTTTTTCATCTTTCAAACATGGCCAGGATCATGTGAAAAGTTAAATTTGTATTCAAGAATACAAAGATCATCAGAATCACGGCATATTAATAGTGTACCCATTTCAAAGAACACCAACATACCCCAAGGAACTCAAGAGGGCAAACATTTGAAAAAAAAATGTTTTTAATTAATTTGCATCTCAAATATTTACTCTTATTGAAAGACAAGAAATGGTTTTTTATCAACTGGGCACTGATAAGTGAGAACTTAACAATGAAATTCAACAGTATTGGCCAGGAAGGTAATTGAGAGGACTTTCTTTGTTTAGTGGTTAGTCATACACCACAATGCGAAGTCAAGTTAGTCATGATTGGTTATATACTATTCATATCTTTACATAATATGCCATTCATCCAAATGTTTGGCAATCCTAACATATGCAGAAATACTTGGGGATCCAATTCTGGTAACGCCCTTGTTTATTCCATCTGATCAGTTTACCAGCAACTACTAATTTCAGGTTAAGGAGAGTATTTTTAATTTATTTAGCAACTATCACATATTGCACACACCTGATGATCTGATATTTAGTAAGCAATATTATTTAGTCTTTTCACAGAATTAAATTGTAGATTTCTTAACTGAGACATCATGTTTTACAATTATTTCTTCCTTTTTATGCAGGTCTCAAGAAATCTACATGCCCACTCGCTATGGCGAATCCGATTTTATTACGGCAAGCTAGTTTTAGGGACTACTGGCCCAGTCTGGTGAGAGACTCCAGCTGACAAAAGACAGATGTCCTTTTAATTCAGAAAGTGAATGAGCAATATCAATGCCTTCGAATCTTGTTACAATTGATACTATGTTTAAAGACAGATGTCAGCTTATGACTCCTTACAAATTGATCCATATTTTATGCTGGGATGTCATGTTTATAAAATCCCCTAACTTTGCAGTCAGAGAAAGAAGAGTAAAGTGAAGTCCCGGATAATCGTGCTGTATGAAATAATAGACTATGGGATGTCATTTTTTCTCACATTTATATAGCTTGTAAACAAACTACAAATATTTCAAAATATATTTCAGTATTCAGTCTAACCCTTTTGGTTTAATTCTGAAGTGTGTTAGAAATAAAGATTGATTAGGATCAAAACAAATCAGAACAATTTACTTGGTGATGTGCAAATTATAAATATTTGCTGAAACTCGGTTTCCAAATTATCGTTTCCATGCTATATAGTTTTAGCAGTGAAATTGCATGTTAGTGGGAATATTGGTGGACATGTTTATGAAAATGTGCTGTTTGTAAATGATAGTGCACTACCACATCATGTTTTAGTAATATATTTATTAAAAGTGAGAGATTTTCAAAATAAATGAACTGAGTAACAGCCCTGCCTCTCCCCTGTTGGCAATGCTATTAGTGAGCAAAAAGACAAGGCAGGGGGTCATGTATATTCTGTAAAATGGGCTAGATGTTTATTATACATGGAGAAAAGGTTTGGTCTATTAAATCAAACAAAAGAGTGTTGGTACAGAAGACAAACCCAACTCACATATTTGAAGATGTTCCCATATTTGATAATTAAGAAAAAGACAACTCAATTAAATACAAGCATTTGCAATGCAATAGGTCTCGCAGTAGCAAAGTTTACAGTTGTTGGTATTGTAAATGGCATTGTTTTTATTAATCTATTTTGTTTTAAAAGCAATAAATATATACAAGGTTATTTATAATGTTAGTATGTGATAGTGGGGCAAATGTGTTATAGGAAATACAGTCTATGCACGTGGGATAAGACACTATTAACTACTGCCATTCCTTATAGCCATGGATTCATATGATGTTTTGCCGAGTGTGTTTTCTGTTGCAGAACATACCATGATTGCCAATCGATGCTTTTTGTTGAATACTTAATTTCCCCTAACTTTAAAGAATCTGTTGGTGAGAGTTGCGTGCTTTCCAACATATAAACCGTTAGGAATGGGGAGCGACGTTCATATTCGTTTTTAGTCACTGTGATTTTTAGGAGGCATTGTTCTGTTTTGCTATCTTGGAGGTAATGTCATCCAAAGTAAGACGTCAATTTTTATCGAAATGAGACCTTAATTCACTTTCCCAGTCTGGCGTCAAGTTTTGTGTCATAAACTACCTACCCGCTGCCTGGAAAAAAACTTGTCTTCTTCACATGTCGCATTAAAGAATCACAGGGAAGGGCAGGAAATAAAATTACAGCCCACTGTGATATCGGTTCACATTCAAAGGAGGAAATGTACATGCATGTGTTAAGTATTCTGTGAGAAAGGCAGTCCACAGAGAACGATAGCCATGTACTGTTAAATAGTCAGAGAGGCAAAGGGTACATACTCAATCAATTGCACTCACGGTTTAGTACACTAGCCTATACTGGCCATGCAGGTAGCCTGTAAAGATACTCAGACATAGAATGTTGAAGACTGCATTGCAGCCTGGTTAGTTCATGGGTCAGCTGAATAAGAGCAGATGTAGGTAATTCATATTTACCGACTCTTAAATACCGAATTTTACTGATTCGGTATTTAAGAGTCGGTAAATATGAAGGGCGAGATGTAGGTATTACAGATTCTGTAAATACAGAATCGTTAAGATTCGGTATTTACTGAATCTGTAAATACCGAATCGGTATTGCCCATTGATTCCTATGGGCCTTAAAGCCCATAGGAATAAATGGGCAATACCGATTCTATAATTACAGAATCGGTAAATAGCGAATTTTGCAAGGGAGCAGGGGGTGTCACTTTGACACCCTCTGGCACCCCAAAAATAGGCATGTGCGCCATGTAGCACACAGACATGCCCTAAGGGCATGTGTGTCTGTCACATAGTTAAGTGTGCATGCACACATGTGCATGCACACCAGAATTCGGTATTTTAACACCCAATTGGATTGGGTGGTAAAATACCGAATTTGTAGGGCCTTTGGGAGTCAGAAGAGTCCCACCTACATCTGGGAATTACCAAATCGGTAAAAATACCGATTCGGTATTTTACAGATTCTGTAAATTTACTGTTAGGTAAATTTACAGAATCTGTCAAATCTGGCCCCCTACATCTCAAGATGCCAAATACCGGTTGGAAACGTCCGAATTTGGCCGTTTCCGACCGGTATTTGCCACCTACATCGGACCCCAAGTCTCTTACTGTTACTGTTTACAGACAGCCAGTGGCAGACCATTTGCTCTGCATTCCTGTATCGAGCTTTATGGCGAGGGCATCATAAACTAGCAGACACTGCAACGAAACAGCGAGGTGGCCCAAAACTAAAACAAGAAAATCCATATAATAATTAAAAAAAATATATTATTGTTATATTATTTAAAGGTTGAACCAAATGCACTGTATCCATAACTCCACACACACACACTTATAAATACTAGCACACACCTGTACACAATCTTTCACATACATTCACACCTGCACACAGACACTTATAAACACACACACAAGAACACGCCAGCCTGCACACAGGACTCACCAGGCACCAGATGCCAATCGCAGCGCTGCATGACTTTGTCAGGGTACTGAAGTGCTAGATACATAATTCATGGGAGACAGCTAATAATTGCCCAACGAAGACAGTGCTTTGGGCCAAGAAGAGGGCAGGGAAGCGTTACACAAACGGCAATGCAATGATGTTTACACACGGTCGGCGCTTCACCAGCGTGCAGACATTGTATTCCATACTGTGTTCTAGCCACGGGAGCAGCGACAGGGGGCACAGAGCTGAAGAGGGAGCCCCAATGAGTGGCATTCACTGACCGGGTGCCACCGTCACCTCTTCTCCCTACCAGAGAGGCCCAGAGGAGGATGGGCACGGAGATCCCCGCTCCATTCACTCCTTGAACAGACACCGGCTTTGTACCCAGTGGCAGGAAGGGGGGGTGCACAAGGGGTTGGGGGCACGCAGAGTCATATGGGGGCAGGGTCATACGTTGTCAGGGGCACATGGGGGTTGGGGCACACGGGGGCGAGGGCAGGGGCAGATGAGAACTTGAGCCAGAAACGTATCTTGGACCTAGTGGGAGTCCCGGTGCACTGCCACCTTGGCATGATGACCTGGGCGATGCGGAGAAGCAATACTGCTAAGCTGGTATGGATCCTTTACCATGGCAGCAATCCACTCCACAAAAATGAGATGCAGGTCGGGCCCCAAGGACAGGGCCATGAACAGGGCCTCCATAATATATCCACGAGCCGCGAAGACATGACAATCGCGAGCATGAAATGCAGGGCAGCCCTGCACAGGAGAGGGCAGGAGCCCCACCGGAGCGGCTCGGGCGCAGACGTCAAGCAGGGTCAGAGCTCACGCGGGACAGACCCGGAAACACAGGGGCAGAGCACTGGGCAGGCAGGGGCTCAGCTTGTTCTCTGCACTGCTCCGACCCAGCACATCCTGCACCCAGACAGCCTGTCCGACAGCGACCCAGCACAGCCTGTCCCCTGTCCGACAGGGACTCTGCGCTTCCAGTGATCGCTGACTGACCGGGACCCAGCGCTCCCTGGACCCAGCACAGCCCGGCCCAGCCCTACCTGCCCGGCTTCGCTTCTTCCTCTAAGCGCCCGGCTTGATTTACAGGAAATTATGGCTATGGGTAAGTCAGGGAAATTACTGGCAGTCTATACAAATAATGAAACTGAAGAATTCTGAGTTTAAAAACAAGTGACCTGCATCGAACTCTTGCACACCTACATGCCTCACTCCAGCTCCGACCCTCAGGGCCTCATTTAATCCACTGAACCACCAACATGAGAAAGCATGCTCGATTCCTACAGCGTGCTTGTATCTGCCCAAAGATTTCCTCAATCCTGAGCACCCATCCATTTCACAGAACCCAACCCAAATCTTACAAAAGGGCTGCCCTTTGACATGATTACAGAGCATTACCCACATTTAAAAAAGAAGACTGTGCTGACGCCATTACCAATGTGCAGCGTTGGAAGTAAAAACAAGGAGGGTGGGGGGAAATAATGTGAGGAGGTAGAAATACTTGTTTATAGAGGAGGGGGCTCTTCTCGATTGTTCCTGTGTTGGGTAAGCGGCGGGTATGAATGAAAAAAAAAGTTAATGAGCGCTATGCATGTGTTGCACGCCGTGAGCATGCACATCACCGTATCCTGGAACTCGCGCCTCTGGTGCAGAGGGAGCCCTAGTGCCACAGAGTGCGGGGGCTGAAGTCCCGGGTTCCAGGAGGGGGTCCGGGTGAAGATCGGCCGAGAGCAGTGCGGGGCTCCCATGACTGAGGAGAGAGCTACAAGAAGAATACAGGAGCTGGAGTGCTCCAGAATCGCGCCGCAGCCAGCCGTCTTTCAGGAGGATTCCCCGAAACCGGGTGATTGGAGGAATCTCCATTTGTGGTTGTGTCGATGAAGACACAGTATACATGTTTATTTACTGAGCGGACCCGTAGTTGCTCCAACTGTATTTAAAAGCGACTTTTGGGGGCCACAATGTTGAACTGAGTAAGCGCGCACATAAAAACAAAAGTGAAACTCACATTGCTGAGGCTTGCGACCACATAAGGGAGAAGGGGAGATGTGCACACTGAGTGCCTATACGTGCGTGTCCACAGACCCGAATCACCGCGCGTGCCCCGGTCTGTCTCCCTTGAGAGGCATCTCGACGACAATAGGTCTCGAGAGCGAGACCTAAAAAAGGAGGATCATTTACTCGGAGTTTGAGTGCTTCGCAGGATAATACCTACACACGTCTCCCCACCGGACTGCATATTGCCATGTGGGTGGAAGGAGACTCGCTATGTAGTTTCCGCATCCGGGCTGAGTCACAGTCATGGCTAAAAACGACTAGACCGCGGGTCACGTTTAAAGATGGCCGCTGCTAATGGCAAATACCACCAGCCATTGTATGTGTGGAAAAGGGTGCGTGTTTTGTATATCACCAATGTTGCAGACGGTAGACGATTAAAGGGCAGTGTCAGTATTTTATATATGTAGACAAATTGAAATACAAACACCTGACAGGAGAGTGTTTGAACAACATTAACCCTGTGCTGGTAATTAGGTGATGGCACTTACATTGTCTTGTTTTAAAAAAACTAATTTATGGAGCCTAGTAGTTAGGGCATCTTACCCTTATTCAAAACAATTAATTGATGGTAGTGTCACCTCTAGGATAATGTGGAGTCAGAAAACCATGGGGGTATTGGCTCACCTCTGCTTAATGTTAAGAGGTAGTATGGCTGGTGGAGCGAGACTTACAATTATCCCCTATCCATTATCAGATGGTGAGAGGGTCTCATTTTGGAGAGTGAGTTCTGCAGACCAAAAGTAAATGATAGGTACACATGTTCTGGGAAAATGGTTTAAGGCAAATCAGCTGAACTGTCCCCAAGGGATATCATCATTTAAACGATGTGTATCCGAGTGCAGTTTGAACACCCACCATTGTTCTCTCTCATGTAGTTTCTTTTCTAAATTCTCTTTGCAACTGATGTGTTTCTGCACTACCCATCTCATGTCATAAGGGCGTATGCAGTTTCTCAAGGCAGTGTGTACTCATCCTGGTGTTTGCACATTTGCACCGTATATTGCTAAGATGTTCCACTATCCTAGTGCTGACTTTACTGGTAGTCATGCCCACATAGCAGAGGTTGCATGTGCAGATGATAAGGTAAACAACCCCTGTTGTGTTGCAGTTTGTGAAATCTCTTAATTCCCAAGTTGTGTGGTTGTTGAATGTGACTTCTTTAGATGGCTGCTGTGAGATAGCAAACACTGCAGTTACTGCATGGGTAATGACCTTGCGGGAGAGGGTGTAGCCTGCGTACGTCACCCATTTTGTCTCTGGTATCATTAGGGCGTGTGTGTACTAAATAGTTCTTTCTGTTTCTGCCCCTTCTATGGCTAAACATGGGTGTTGGTTTAATAAGGCCCCCAATGTTTAATGTCCGCCAATGTTTTTTGACTATCTTATTCACTTTATCTGATGCAACGTTAAATGTTGTGATGCATATTGGTCTCTTGTTTCCAGAGTTAGACTCTTTTAGTTTGTCTTCCAAAAGGGCATCCCTGTGGTTATTGGAAGCCCTCTTTCTTGCTTGGGATATCAAGTGTTTGGGATATTTACGCCACATCAATTTTGTTGACAGATCCTTTGTTTGTGTGTTGTAATCTACTCTGTCCGTGCAATTCCTACTCAGGCACACAAATTGCCAGAAGAGTCTTTTAAATGTCTCAGATGGAAAGTGTCAAAATAAGCAGACAGTTCCTTGCTGTGGGTTTGAAGTGAGTTGTGGGTGCTTGGGACCCATTTCTTGCCAGAATATTAAGGTCAAGGAACACCAAATGTGTCCAGCTCATGGTATGTTCAGACGTGAGTCCCTTGCTCACTTGGCCACTGGATCCAAGATAGCCTGGCTGATGAGGATTATGAATCCAAAACCGGTCCCAGGATGCTTGTTTCCATTCCAGGGAAGACATGGCTCGGCAGTTCGGGCTGGACTGTTCCCATGAGGCACAGGGTCAGACTGATTTGCATATGGCCATGTCTAAACTGGGGTGGCGGAGTGAGCTAAAGAACGGCAATGGATTAAACCCAGATCAGTTGACTGGGGGTGAGTGTTTGTATTGTCAACGATCCGTCCATCACCGCCTTTGGTTTTTCTAGGTGATGAAAAAGGCAAAAGCTATCAAGGAGAAACTGACGTGGATGCCTGGGATGCACAATATCTTCTGTAAACTCAAAACAGAAATAATGCGCTCCCCTGTGATAGGAACACCTGTTTAAAAACAAGTTCTTCTTATTCAGCAATGGGCCAGTCAATCCAGCAGTCTTAATACAAAGGTTTCACTTGTGGCACAAACACCTTGCGTTCTACAGCAAGCTCTTAGAATCAGTCACGGGGTGCCTCTTTCCATATGAAAAGTTTTAGGTGGCGGCATCTTTTGCCATTGACAAAAACACCCCCATTGTTATGGCGGGCCTTCAATCCTGGGTGCCAAACTTTCAGTGTTTGCGGTCATACAAATGAGCAAGAGCATGCTAACTACACAACGGGTCCCAAGCTATGAACTGATGCTCTCTGGACCACCCTTAAAGATTGTGTGGTGACCTTTAGCAAACCCAGACACCTTACTAGCACACAAAGTTCAGAAGGGAAGGAGATCCATGACTATGCATCATACACCCTCAATGAGATCAGCCAGGCAAAAGAAGATTTCATTCTACACAGTGAAGCACTGTTCATCAATGGGTCCTCTATGATAGACCAGGAGATAGAGGTGAGACACACATGGACTGCGGTAGTTCTGGCTCGAAGCCACATGCACTCAGAAATGCTGCAAGTCACCAGGCAGCTAACTCTCCTCCTCGTCAGTCAGCTCAGGTGATCAGCTGACAGCATGGATTGAAGCCCTTACCCAAAGCACAGAGAATACAATAATGATTTGCTCAGACTCAGCCTATGTCTCCACCACAACAGTGAATTCTAAAATAGGCAGGTGGAGAAGGTGAGGGTTCCCAAAATCAGACGGTACTGTTGTCATACACAGGGACTTCCTGGAGTTATTAATTGACGCATTGACCCTTCCTAAGCGCATGGCCGGAGTGAAGTGCATCGCTCATACTGGGGGCAAGGACTTTGTGTATCCCGGGGTAATGCATTAGCAGGGAAGTTTGCAAAGAGTGCAGCTTACGGATTGGTGGGAAAGACACACACACTCACCTTACAACATTCTTCAGAGACGAAACACCCTCCTGACATGCCTTACACAGGAACAGCAGGGCTGTATCTGAGGGAGTTGTAGGAAATGGCGTTACCTGACAAGAAAGAGCATTGTGAAGCCAGGGGCTGCAGACAGACCACACACAACCTCATAGCCCAGCATACAACCATGAGGAAACATGGTCAACATAGCAACGCCCCAAATACACCTACTCGCATTCACAGAAAAAGAAAACATGAATGCAGAACTTCAGAACAACTGCTTTATTCCTAATCTTACAGAACCCATGACAATGTATTTGAATGAATGCACCATTTGCCACTTATAGTCACCCAACTTACACTCAAGGTTGTATCGTCAGCAATCCCAAGAGCAACTAGGCCTTTCAGGCCGATACACATCAACTTCATCGACATGCTTGATCGATATGCTAACTACCGATACCTGATTGTAGGAGTATGGCCATATGTCAGGTGGATCCAAGAAAGGGGCAGATTTATGTTAACTGGCGCATCCCCAGGGATGCGCAAGTTAACGTGCGCCACAGCTCCGCCACCCATGGTGCGCCGCAATTATAATGCGGCGCACCATGGTGCAAAAACAGCACAGATGCGTGATGCATCTGTGCCGGAAATGTAGCGCATTGCTGGAGTTGCGTCGCATGCGTGACGCAGCTCCAGCAAGGCTCGGGGGTGCCCCATCTACACAATGCTGCATCAAGACCTACGTCTGCTTCCCGCAGACGCAGGGTTTTGACACAGCATTGGCCTGAAAGTGACTGAGTGAAATCTCATAGATTTCACTCAGCCACTTTCAGCCACTTTCAGTAGGCGTTCCTGCGCAGGAACGCCCCCCCCCCCCTGCGCAGGAATGCCTCCTTATGGCGCAGGGCTTTACAACGTGACGCATCTCCTAGATGCGTCACGTTGTAAATAGGGAGCATTGTTTGCGCCGCAGTTGCGTCAAATAAAATGACGCAATTGCGGCGCAAGGGCATCATAAATCTGCCCCAAAGTATTTTGTCAATACTATGTTCAACCGCATCTGTACCCTGCTTGGAATAACACATAAATTAGCCTCAGAGTACTTCCCCCAAAGAAACAACATCATTGAGAGACTCAACTGCCTGTTAAAAAAAGCAGCAAAAATAAGCAGAGACATACATTTCTTACCATAAAAGGATCAACAGAAACATGTTATTACATTTAAAGGACTGGATAAAGGTCTGTGTTAGACTGGTTGGAATTTGAGACAGTCCTCAGACCCTATGCCTGTGACTGTTCTCCCAACTACATTGTTTAATGGAACAAACTGTTCCAGTTATGCCAAATGCCTCTTGTCTCTTGCTATAAGGTATTTTCATGTTCAAGCAACAGCACATCAATTAGTACTACGGAAGTGCTAATTCATTTACTCAAGAAAACCTTTGAGAATTGTCCCCAGAATGTGCTAAATGTAATGTATACAGAGAGTTGCACCTTTGCGAGTGATCTCCAAATATTGATAACAGTAAACAATGTCCTCTCAAATAATTCAGCAAGTATTTTTTCATCATACGCAGCATAGTGTGCTTTCCTTTCAAGGCCTTTGCGAGGTGCTCCTTGAATGAAATATTGCCCTGAGTATTTCTACTCGATTATCACTGTAATGCATAAAATTGCTGACATGGCTTTTAAATACTATGATGGAAACACTGGAAAGTACTATCACTCTATATGTACTTCTGTGTGCTACACCACTCTGACACGTTAAAGCACTTTAAAGCATTCACCCATCAGATCAGCTTCCAGCAGTTTCATTGAAAAATGATTTAAAGGGCTTTCTCCTTGAAATAAACCCTGAGTGTAATAAAGCATACATATATATGTCTTAGTAGGAGTGGTAATAGTAGTTTAGGTTTATTATGTGATTAATTAAAATCTTTTCAATGTATGCATCATGAAGGAACGAATACATATGATTAAGAGCAGACAAATATATTAAAATGGGATAAAACATCAATAAATGTAAATAAGACCGAAAAAAGACTGTAGCAGCAGCGAACCACATACGTGCAAAACTATGGAGTGCTTGGTCATTAGTAAGATGATAGGCTTCAATATTGCACAGATCTTCTAGTAGGTAGAGTGTTGGTGGCATGTATGATTATTTAAAATCATAGTAAATCGTAAAGGAGGGGAATACATATAATCACAAGCAAGCAAACACATTAAAATCGAATAAAACCTCAATGTGTGCAGAGAAAGCCACAAAATGTAGCAGCAGTGAATTACATACATACAGAACAATAATGTGCTTAGTCATTAGTAAGATGCTGGGTAGAGTGTTACAAATTGCTTCTGATGGATAGAATGCTGGTAACAGATGGCAAAGTGCAGATAAATATGTAGCAAAGACTGTATAAACAGGGGGCAGTGGGTGGCATGGTTTGGCAGGTTAATGGCAGAGTGCAGCCTTCTCAATCATTTTTGTCTCATCATGGTACAATTGCCATTCAATACGTGCTACTGTATTTTTTAGATGGGGCTGCTCCTGGCTTGGCTGCACTAACAAGAGCTTAGTGAGGGTAGTACTGTTGCCATTCTGTGTCTGCTGCAATAATTGAGGCAGTGGCTGCACCTAGATTGTCTGCTCTTAAAAAGGGTTTCATAAGAAATCGGTGCCGACGTGGTCTACAGACTCGCCACTTTCCAGCAATGGCAAGCTGATCCAGGGTTGACATTTCCCAGTGTAGTCTTTCAGACCTTGTTCACTCTGTTATGAGTGTTAAAATGAGTTTGATGTACTTGCCAAATTTGCCCAACTCAGAGGACTCAGTGATAGCAAACATAAGGGGGCAGATTCACAAGCCCCTTGCACCACATTTGCGTAATTTTTAATATGGGAAAAGTGACGCAAAAGTGGCACAAGGGGCATGTAAATTTGCCCCAAGGTTCCTTTCCTCATTGCAGGTATGAGTTCTGTAAGCGAGAAAGAGTGGTTTTCACAAGATGCGTCGGGAATGCAAAAGCGCTGTGCACCAACATAGTGAATAGATGAAGGATTCAAACTCACAAGTGCAGAGTCCACAGTTGGCAGTCTTAGAGAGGGAGGTCCATTTGGAATTTAGCTCTTTTGACTTTAGGTCCATCAGCCTTGCAACCATTATTTCCTTAAAGCAGCTTTTTCAGAGTAGACAATCGAGATATGGCTGTGGGCTGAGGCAATGTAGCTGGTGGTGTACGCGTACAATTTTGCCACAGCTCATGATAGCAAGGAGTTCATAAGTTTGACAATGTCACTTGTTTTCAAAAGTGTCCTTGTTCACTTTTTCAGTATTGCTTTACGTGCGAGAGCTTTAGCGTGTTTAATTCTGACTGGCCTATTTGGATGGTGGCAATTGATATTTGGTAATAGTGTGATTGGAAATGCCTCTCTGAATTGAAGATATTCTAAAGGATTGCTCTCAGGATCTTAGGCAGCACTATTATAATCCTAAAGTAGAACTTTAAGAAGGTTGCCATACTGGCCCATGATTGGCCCTCCAATCCTAATTCTAGCCTAACCAGGCACCACGTATGCATGGCTGTGATCTGCAAACCCTTTTGTAGGCGTTAGTTGAAATTTTTCCATAACATTGATGATTTGACCTGGGAAGGGCTTCATGGCCATATTTAATTGTTTGGAGATGTGTTTCTCATACTACTCATCGCATTTGATCCATGAAGGATCTTTCAAGAGAGTTATTCAATTGACATGTTCAGGTGATTATTAATTTTGCCTTTGCTTCTAAATGCCACAGAAGTGTTTTCGCTTCTCCATGATGATAGCGAGACTCCTAGGTAATTTTTTTTAATCAGTGGTTTAGAGTTTTAGTGGACGCAGGCTCCAAGCATGTTTTAATTTCTTTGGTGGTCTGCCGGTGGTTAGTACGTTGATCTTTGAGCCATTTGCTACAATTTTAAAATTAAACCGATTTTTATTTGCATACGACTTCATAGGAGCAATGCACAGCAAGCTGGCTACCACCCTAATGGGTGATAGTACCCTAAGATGATAGTACCAAAAGAGCTAGTGCAAGCTGCAATTTTTGAGTGCAGACTATTGAGTAGAGATTGCACAGCAAGCTGCCTACAACCCATCATAGGCCAGCCACCTCAACCAAGGAGCAGAGGGAGCTGATCCACTGCCTATGTACGTTCGGTAACGGGTAAAATCAATAGACATTGCCATCCATCCCCCAAAAGGTGCAATCATGTAAGATTAGCTGCAGAAACCTTGAAATTACTATTTTTAAACCCAGAACAGCAAAAGATACTCCAGAGAAAAAAAAACAAGATCACAAAAAAAACCTTACCCCAATCCAGCCCCTTCCGAGCACGCCAAGAACCTTGGAGTATTGCAATCAGGGAGAGCAACTGTGTATAGCTACCATGAAATGACACCAGTGACTTCCTCCTCTTCCTGACCGGCTGCGATTATTCTCAAAATGCGTAGAAATTTGGGCAAGTCAATTCTCGGAACTCACAGGAGAGGATAGATATAAAGGAGGCCCAAATTTTAGTGTAATCTGATTTGTCTCCTAAGATTGCCATCAACAGTCACTCCACCAAGTAGAGTTCACAACTGTTGAAGCCACTGCTGGTGATCTGGGATTCTATCAGGGTTCCAGCTGGACAATAGCACTCAATGGGCAGCGTTGAGTGCCAAGGCCATCTGCCGACCCTTCATTGAGCAAAGCGGGAATGTTAGTGCGTTAGGTAGACCCAGGAGTGTATATGCGGGGAATCTAGGAATGGCAATGTCGAAAGCCCGATCTAGCTCATCCAAAATCCGCTCCCAGTATCTAGTAAGCTTTAGACAGTGCCACAGGAGTTTGAGTAATGTGCCAGGACTGCCACAGCCCTGCCAGAACAGGCCGTCATATTGAGAATTCCATTTCTGTATCTGGGAGGGAGTACAATACCAATAGGAAATTATTTTATAAGAAGTCTCCGTATGCCCTGTGGAATATGCTGCATGGTGAGCTCTATAAAAAATGGCATGCCATTCCTTATCTGACAATGATCGGCCCAACCCCTCCTCCTACTGCTTCTGGCCTGGGGAGTTAACTTTGTGCAGCTCATAGTCAAGTGTGAATATATTTCTGAGAGGAATTTTTTTATCTTCTTTCTTGAGGACCATCCATTTTACAAATAGTGACATTGGTATACTTGCATGGGGTCGAGTGGACGCGCTAAGAAACCAATGCAAAAGACACACAATTGATGGATGGAATGCAGAACAAATCAAAACATTCACCCCCAGTCAAAAGATCTGGGTTAAATCCATCATTCTTTTGCTCACCAGCCCATCCCAGTTTAGACCTGGCCATATGCAAATCAGGCTTGACCCTGTGCCTCATGGGAACAGTCCAGCCGAACTTTCAATCCATATCCTCCCTGGACTGGAAACAAACATCCTAAGACCAGTTTCGGGGTTTCACCTCTCTTCAGCCTGGATAGCTTCATCCCTGTGGCACAGTGAGCCTAGGACCCACGTCTGGGCATAACTGGTGAACTTAGGGCTAGAAGGCAAAAGACACACAATTGATGGACGGAATGCAGAACAAATCAAAACATTCACCCCCAGTCAAAAGATCTGGGTTAAATCCATCATTCTTTTGCTCACCATGCCACCCCAGTTTAGACCTGGCCATATGCAAATCAGTCTTGACCCTGTGCCTCATGGGACCAGTCCAGCCAGAACTGCCAAGCCAGGTTCTCCTCTGGACCGGAAACAAGCATCCTAGGACCAGTTTCAGGGTTTCACCCCTCTTCAGCCCGAATAGCTTGATTCCAGTGGCACAGTGAGCCCAGGACCCATGTCTGGGCATACCTAGCACACTTAGGGCAAGAAAGCAAACGACACACAATTGATGGACGGAATGCAGAACAAATCATACATTCATCCCAGGTCAAAAGATCTGGGTGAAATCCATCATTTCTTTGCTCACCATGCCACCCCAATTTAGATCTGGCCATATGCAAATCAGTCTTGACCCTGTGCCTCATGGGAACAGTCCAGCTCAAACTGCCAAGCCAAGTCCTCCCTGGACCGGAAACAAGCATCCTAGGACCAGTTTCAGGGTTTCACCCCTCTTCAGCCCGAATAGCTTGATTCCAGTGGCACAGTGAGCCCAGGACCCATGTCTGGGCATACCTGGCACACTTAGGGCGAGAAAGCAAAAGACACACAATTGATGGACTGAATGCAGAACAAATCAAAACATTCACCCCCAGTCAGAATATCTGGGTTAAATCCATCCTTCTTTTGCTCACCATGCCACCCCAGTTTAGACCTGGCCATATGCAAATAGGTCTTGACCCTGTGCCTCATGGGAACAATCCAGCCCAAACTGCCAAGCCTGGTACTACCTGGACCGGAAACGAGCATCCTAGGACCGGTTTTGGGGTTTCACCCCTCTTCAGCAAGGATAGCTTGATTCCAGCGGTACAGTGAAGCCCAGGATCCATGTCCCAAATACAGCATTTGCGAATGGAGAAATTGGTGCAGCTCTGAAAAGCCATAATCTTCCTTAAGTAGGGCAAATGGAATAGGGCTATTGTGATCAAAGAGACATCCCGACCATTTACATTCACCCACCACCCAACACCTGTCAGCACCCCTGGCCGTACCCGGGGGAAAGTCCGGGTTTAAAAATACAGGGGTAAGAGTGAGGGGAATGTGGTAAGGCCCGCCAAAGTTGCTAACCTATCCCAAACTTGGAGTGTCAGACATGTTACATGGGAAGAATAGAGCCCCCATGCTCTAGAGGACCTAGGTAGCCACAGCTCCCTCCAGATATAACGCCCCGAAACTGTCTGGTCAATGAAGACCCAGTGTTTCTTCATGAACGGCTGATTTCACTCCACCAAGTAGTGCAGTATTACAGCTTGATAGTAGCGGGCCACATTGGGTATCGCAAGGCCGCCTTCCCGTTTCGGGCATTGCAGAAGTTGTTTCTGTAGCCTAGGTTTTACAGTCCCCAAATGAAGCAATTGATCTCGCGTTGGAATTTTTGGAGCAAGCCCAGGGGTGGTTGTAATCGAAGAGTCTGAAAGATATATAGGGCTCTGGGGAGAATATTCATCTTCACCGTGGCTTGTCTGCCAAACCATGACAACAGGAGCCGCTGCCAGTGTACCAAATCCTTCTGTATGAGGGCGATCAACCTGGAAAAGTTGGCCTCAGCGTTCTTCACTAGACTTCTACTGCGAACCAAACCAAGGTATGGTAGATCCTCTGTGACCCACTCAAAATCAAACTGAGAGTGCAAAGCGCCTTCTGTGTGTGGGGGGGAAGTCAGTTGCTACCATGTTATAGGTTAAATTGTAGGCATGAAGAGAATTGAGTGCTTTCTGAATCCCTATTCTGGGAAGGTCCCGAAGTTCAATATCATCTGCATATTGTAATTTCATGACTTTGTTGACACCAATTTTTGGCGGAATTAGGTTGGCCTGTTTCAGAGCCGATCCCATGTCAGTTGTACGCAAGTTGAATAGTAGGGGTGCGCGCAGGCAACCTTGCTTTAAACAATTCTCCATCAGAAGTTTTCTTTGTAGCCACAGTCAGTGATAACTTGACCTTTGTAAAGCAGGAAGGCAATCAACGAACGGAATGACCTTAAGTATTGCCCGGCGATATCGCCTCTTATCCCACAGAGTATGAATCAATGAAGAGGCAGGCGCTTGAAACCGGAAGGCAGGAAACAAAGGTTTATTCTCTCCGGCGGAGAACACATCAGATCAGACCAACAGGGAATCTTCTTGAGGTGCTCTAACTGCATCTCTGAGGCCTGGCCTCTTATACACGCGTTTATGGCAGGAAGACATTCTTTTTTATAATAAAGGTACTTTGAAGTATGAAAGACATCCCTGGAATCTTCCACTTCGGATCCATTCCCACACACCCTTACAGTGAGAATCCCCTCCCCAATCATAATACAGGCTCGTCATCAGATGACAGGAACAGCAGGGCATTCCGCCGATTCCCGGAATGCGTGCGGCGTGACGGATCTCATGGGGTGGGGGGCCTTGATCTACTGTAACTCCTTTGAAGAGGGGCGATTCTTTACAGTTGGGGCCATAAACTGCATCCTCAGGGCTAGGTGATAACCTGGGACCGGCCTGGACAATCGGGCACGGAGGAAGAGGGGTGTCAGAGGGTGCGATAGTGAATAGGAAGAAAGGGAGGTGTCGGGCAGGCACGGGGTGTGATTCCCAGGGAAGAGCAGCACAGATGGAGGGATTTTATGGCCCATGCATGAGGGAGAGAGAGAGCGGGGGTGGCCAGTGCGTGGGGGGGAAGCTTACGAGGGTGGGGAGCCGCACTGGGAATCGGCGGCGTGCAGAGAGTGGGTCTGACCAAGGCATCTAAAATGGCTGCCATGTACGACAAAAGTGTGGCATTGGGAAAAAGGCAAGATGGCGCAGACAATGTTTATCAGCACAAATTAATTTTCCACAGTCCTCCCTTTTAACATTTCTCGCCAACTTGTTAATTCGGATCGATTCCCATAATGCCACGTATTTCTGCATCATACAAAGCTTTCATGTGTTCAGTCTGTAAGTCCAAAGTCTTTGGGCAAATGCAATTTGAAAATAACGAACACAGAGGAGGCAAACATTGGATACCCAAGCAACACCCGCATAGCACCACAATCGGAATTAGAATGAATGTGAACAACCTCCACCCCCAGGCTTTCAGTGAGTCCCAGAACCAGCTCCCAAGCGACCATCCTTCTTGTTCCTGGTGTACTTCAGATGATAGTCTATGGAGGTGTTCGATGGCCTTGTAAACAGAAGGTGAATTGTCTGGCACGTAGGTGCAGCAGCTGGACCCAATGATGCGGCATGCTCCTCCTCGGTCTGCCAGAACCACGTCTAGAACGAGGCGGTTCTGAAGAGCCACCAGGCGGACTGCCTGAAGCTCTGCGGTGTTATTGGTCAAGATGCCGGCTGTGATGTTCATGGTGGTTTCAACTGCCTGGGTCAAATGTCGGATGGCACGGCTGTTCGCCATCGGACCCCAGAATGGCACAAGTCCCTTCACGGCATCCAAGAACCGTGCCCCTGTATAGTCGGCCTGGTCGATGTCCCTTGCACGCTTTTGCCGGTGGTGGCTTGCCGGGGCCACATACGTAGGTGGAAGAATGAAGGCAATGTAGCATGTGCCCCTCCAACCTTTGGGGAGCCAGGTGTATGCTTTGGTGCCGCAAACAAAGTACATATTTGGAGAAGTGACAAAGGAGGGAGGGTCGGATAAATCCAGTGTTCTGGTGATGGCGCAGGCGCTGTGGCCCACCAGTTGCGTTCCCAGGCCTTCGATGCACACAAGGCCCGAGACGTTGACGACAGACAAGGCCACAGTCAGAGTGGCGGCTGTTCATTTCCGGAGGTAGGAGAAAGTGGGTCTGGCTGGGTTATGGAACACCTGCATTTCCACTCGCTCTTTGGCAGGGATGTCCATGTGAATAGAGGCACCAGAGGTCAGAGGGCAAAAAGAAGTAGCGGTTCGCCCAGTCTTATTCAGCCATACCCCGTGGTAGAAATGTGAAACAGTTCTTTCTGAAGTGGCATTGTCTTTAAAGCTCTCTTGCAGAAGGATCAGCCAGGCAAGACAGGAGCCGTGGATGGAAAAAGGCGAAGGAATGAATGGGATGGAGTGTCCAGTTGCTTGGGGCAGCAGCCCGCAGATCCAGCAATTTGTGGCATTAGCGGCAAGGTTGTGTTGGTGCAGCAGTTGTACAAAGGAGTTGTTCCAGAACTCCCTGCGCCTTTCTCGGAGCTGTGGTGAAAGGGCAATCAAGAAGTGTTCCTTGGTAGCTGTCGGCAGTTCAGTGGGGAGCAACGTTTTGTGAGCGGGTGTGCTTTCTTCGATGATCCAGAAGGTTGTCATGAGGAGGAGGCAAAAGAGAAGGGTAATGAAAATGGCTATAGTCTTTGAGCTGTGCAGCTTGCCAGTCTTTGGGTTTCGGTAGGTCATCTTCGGATATCCGGTTGCTTCCATCATTGGGGAATCGGGCGCTTCCATCATCTTCAGAGTGCTCGGTAGTGGGCAGAACCACCGACTTCCTCTGACTTCTCTTCGGGCAACCCTGAGTGTGTTAGGCTACCGCTCTGAGATTTTACCTAGTCAGTGGTCTGCTTTGCCGAAGCTCCTCCCTTTTTACGTAGGTGGTACCCTTCTCTGGACGGCACGGTGGGATCAGGAAACTTTGCCAGTTCGAGTGCCTCTGTGTCGGTGTAACAGCTCAATGATGGTTTGTCTTTTGTCAGGAGCTCTTCTTGAGTCGCGATGTCTTCTTCCGTCGTCAGGGTCGATGGGACGCGTTTACAATGGTGCGCATGCACCCAGTGACGCTTGCCTTCTACTCGAAGGGCCGTCCGTGTAGTGATTAGGACATGCCAGGGGCCCGTCCACCGAGGTTCCAAGCTTCTGGCACGCTGGAAGTTGCGGATCAAGACGTGATCCCCTGGGCGAATGTCGTGTCCTGGGCCCCTGGAAGCCTCTGGGATGGCTTGCAGCACCTGCTGATGAATGACAGTTAAGGTTTTAGTGAGGGTGTACAGATAGTCAGACATTAGGACGTCTGGGATGTCATGAATCGAAGTTGGCCTAGGCGCGGCCTAAATGTTCATTGGTCGCCCGAATACTACTTCGTAGGGGGTCAAGTGGTGCTTAGTGGGGGTGGAACGCATTGATAGCAATGCCAATGGAAGGGCATCAGGCCACTTCCGTCCGGTGGAGGCAACAATCTTAGAGATTTTTAGCTTGAGTGTGGTGTTGTGTCGCTCAACCAGACCTGCAGATTGGGGGTGGAAGACTGCGTGAAATTTCTGTTTTACACCCAACCCTTTTAGGATAAGTTGGATAACTTCAGCTATGAAGTGGGGGCCGTTGTCACTCCATAAAATCCGACAAAGGCCATATCGGGGAAAAACTCTTTTAACAGGACTTTGGCAGTGGTAATGGCAGTGTTGTCGCGTGTGGGATAAGCCTCCACCCATTTGCTGAAGGCCCACACGACAACAAGGACGTACTTCAAACCCAGGCAACGTTCTAGCTGAATGTAGTCCATCTGTAGGACTTCAAAGGGATGGTTGGGGACCCCGAACCCACCCCGAGGGACAACAGTTCCTTTCCCTGGGTTGTGTTGCAAGCAGATAAAGCATTGCTGAACTAGGCGTCTAGCAGAGTTGGGAATCTTGTCATTGTGCCAGACTCGGGTGATGAGTTCAATCATGGGAGCAGATCCTATGTGTGCTGGGGAGTGTGCCATAGTCAGTATGGGGATCAAGTAGGAATTGGGTAGCAGCCATTTGTTCGTGTTTTTTGTCAGCCAGCAGCCTTCATCATCTTTCAGTCCCACCCGTGCCCATTCAGTCAGTTCTTGGGGGGAGCAGGCCATCTGTATGTCCCTAATGTGTTCTCTAGCATCCTTCCATTTCTCCGTCTGTGACCTAGTCACGTGTGGTCGTCCTATTCTCGGCTGTGGTTCGGGCAGTAATGTCAGCTAGTGCGTTCCCTTGTCCAATGAGATCTGTTACCTTCTTGTGCGCCTGGCATTTGATCACCGCTAACCGCTTGGGGAGGAGGACTGCTTCGGTCAGGGCAGAGACTAGATCTCCATGGAGGATGGGTGTGCCATGTGAAGTCAGGAATCCCCTTTCTTTCCATAAGAGTCCAAAATGATGAACCACCCCGAAGGCATACTGGCTGTCAGTGTAAATGTTTGCAACTGTGCCTGCTGCTAGGATGCATGCTCGTGTGAGGGCAATCAGTTCTGCTGCTTGTGCGGACCGTTGGGTGATGCGGGCCATCTCAACTACCGTCCGGGCTGTGGTGACTGCATAGGCAGCCGAGGTCGTGCCGTCGGGGAGCTTAATGCACGAGCCATCTACCCATAGCTCTCCATCAGGGTCTGGGATAGCAGTGTCACAGAGGTCAGCTCTACTTCTAGTTTGTTCGTCCGTGAGGGTCACACAGTCATGCATAGGGGACACATTGGGGTCGCCATCAGGGAGAGGCAACAGAGTGGCAGGTTTCAAAGTGGTACATCGTTTCAGTGTGATGTGGGGTGCAAGCAGAGTCAATTCGTAACCAGTCAGTCGTGCACTAGTCAGGTGCCGAGTCTTGGTCTGGTTCAGGAGGGTGTCGACAGCATGGGGGACCAGCACAGTGAGGGAATTCAAAAGTACAATCCCCTCACTTTGTCGGATAGAGACGGCAGCGGCAGCTACCGCTCGAAGGCAGGCGGGCAGAGCTTTGGCTACGGGGTCAAGAGTGGCAGAAAAATAGGCACAAGGGCATTGTTTGGGACCTATGGGTTGTGTTAGGACAGACAAAGCGCACCCCTCCCTTTCGTGGGTGAAGAGGGAGAAGGGCTTGGTGTAGTCGGGGGTTCCTAGGACAGGGGCTGAGCAAAGGGCATCTCATAGTTCTTGAAAGGAGGATTGGCATTCAGGGGTCCAAGGGAGTGGGAAGGGGACATCTTTCGCTCACAAAGAGAGTAGAGGTTTGATTATGAGACTAAAGTTTGGCAACCACTGCCAACAGAAGGACGTGAGGCCTACTAAGGAGCGAACTTGTTTCTGAGTTTTGGGAACAGGGGTCTCTAGGATGGTCCGGATCCGATCGGGTGTGAGCTTCCTCCCGTCTTTGGACAGGAGGTGGCCTAAGTATGTCACCTGGGGTTGCAGAACTGCAGCTTCTTCTTGGAGACCTTGTGACCGTTCTCCGAGAGGAAGTGCAGGAGTTGGATGGTGGCTGTGATGGCAAGTGGAGTAGTATCGGCAGCCAGGAGAATGTCGTCGACATACTGGATTAACACCACTCCGTCCGGGAGCTGGACTGTGTCCAGCTGCCTCTTGAGAGCCTGGCTGTAGATGCTGGGGCTCTCAGTGTAGCCCTGGGGTGCTCTACAGAATCTATATGAACGGGCCTTTAGGGTGAAGCCGAAGAGGAATCGGCTGTCTGGATGGATGGGGATGGAAAAGAAAGCATTTTTGAGATCTATGACGGTGAAGACAGTGGCAGTGGAGGGGATCAGGGTCAAGATAGTGGTGATGTCGGAGACTACTGGGTACTGAGGTACAACTACTTTGTTCACCTCTCGGAGGTCAATGATGAAGCGATAAGCCTTCTCATCTCCCTCGCCTTGCTTCTTAACAATGGGTAGGATGGGGCTGTTACAGACGTTACTGACTACTTCCTCTACTACTCCTGCATCGACTAAGGACTGAATGATTTCTACCAATGCCTTCTCGCCCTCGGGCGATATCCGATACTGTGGGAGCTTTGGGAGCATAGCGTCTGATCGTACAGTGATGTGCACAGGGTCTATCACCATGCGTCCTACGTCTGAGTCGGTCTTGGCCCAAAGGTACGAGGGTAAAGTGTCTAGTAGGGACAAGTCAGCGTCAGTGATGGAAAACATGCGTCGGGTGGGACAAGGCCTGAACAGATTCTGGTTATCGTATAGTATGACTCGTACTCCGTCTGGGGAACACCGAATTGTGGCTCAAAAGTGTTTCAGAAGGTCAAGACCGATAATGGCGTCGGGGGTGTTGGAGGATAGCAGGAAGGTCGTGTCCGTGATGTTGTTCTCTAAGTCAAAGGGAATCGGTGCAGATAAGGGATTAGTAGAGGGCGTTCCATCAAAGCCTATTGATGTCACGTGTGAGCCAGACAAGGGTGCCCTTGGAATCAGTCGTTTAGATAACGCACTACCTGTTGCCCCAGTGTCCACCAAAAATGGGGACTTCGTACCCAGGACCTTAGCAGCGACATAAGGACCTTGCTGGTCAACACAAAGCTCGACTGGATCCCTCCCTTGCCCCTGGCTGTCCTATGCGAAGTCGTGGGCGTTTTCGCAATCGGACTGCTGATTCTGATTCTGTCGTGGGCGGTCAAATGTGTTAGGTCGGCTTGATCTGTCATAGTTAGCGTCATTGGTGTGTCTCCGTCCCTGGTCCCTGTTCCTTTGTCCGTTTGTCCCGTCCCTAGCTTCTCGGTTCTTGTTCGTTTCTTGAAGAACCGGGCACTGCGACTTCCAGTGACCGTATCCTTTACAAAACGCGCATTGGTTTTCGTCTAAGTCCCTTCGGCCTGCATAGGGTACAGACGTTCGTTCTCTGGAGGGTGTATTCTTAGGGGCTGTCAACTGGTAGTTTCCTTTGGAGGGTTCCCTACCTATTGTCACCCCCTGCAGTTGAGCTATCATGACCCTCTCTTTCAACTCCTTCTTTTTACGTTCGGATGCCCTGTCATTCTCATTCTTCTGATGCTCATAGTATTGGGCCATCTGGAGGATAGCCGCGGGTTTACAGGCTGCCCAGCTGCTTTCGCTCGCTTGCAGCTTTTGAGAAACCTCTTGCACCAGACCCTTCACAAAGTTCTGGACGAACAAGTGATGTCCGGTTGCAGTGGTCATATCTTGGCCGCTGTAGTCGGAGAACACCGCTTCGAACCTAGAAAAGTATTCCGAAGCATCTTCTTGTGGTTTCTGTCTACAGTCCGTCACTATTGACCAGTCTATTTTCTTCTCGGGAATCAGGGTCTTGAGTTTCTGGACGATCTTGTCCGGAAGTTCACGAATAGCCGTTACGGGTTTCTGTCCGGCTCCTCGTTGCTTGTCGATCTCATTGAGTTGTGTCCAGGTATATCCGAACAGCTCAAGGTGGTCGACCTTGCGGATCTGCTTCCACACATCAGCTGGCAGACATAACCCGAAGAACAAATCGATGTCCGCTAGGGTCATGATAGTGGAACCTAAGGCTGTACTTAGTTCAGTGTAGAAGGCAGTGTTTTTTTTTCGTAAATCGGGCAGAGATTTTCGAAACGTCAGAATATCCTGCCGATCCCATGGTTGGTAGACCCAGTTGTACACTACCCTCCCTCTTGCATCCGCGTGGTTAACATCATCGTGTGTTCCCTGACCTCGTGGGGGAACCCAGTAGTGGGCAGCCTCTCTTATCGGCATCATGGTGCTAGGTTGTTCTATTCGTGGTTCGGTCGCTACAGTGTCGTAGATTTAGCTTCCACCTCTGATTCAGTGAGGTGGCGGAAAACTTCAAGTGTACGCGCACGGAGGTCTGTCACGTCACACTCGCCCTCTTCCCCGATATCAACCTTTCTATACTGAGTCGTTAGGCTCTCGGGACCTTTATCTCGATATCGGTCATCATAAGCATTTAGGACATGATAACACAATCGTACGACAAAGTGTTGTCTGTGGCTTCCCGCACATGAGTCGAATATATCCATGATGTGTTCCTCAGTCTCCTTTCGTTCTACTAGTGTCCTGACTACCTTGTCGATCCCCGCTCCCTCATCTTTGCCCAACCTGTTCGTTCTCGTGGGTTCTGTCTTTCGGGCCTCATGGTCATCTAACATTGCTGCTTGTTTTGTATCTGGTGCGAGGGGTTCAGCCGGCGCGGAGGCCATGGGGGCCGAGGCCCTGGCGCTACTCTCGCCTGTGCTTGGGGGCAGCGAGTGTTGCGCTGAAGGTTGGGAAGGGGCATATGGAGGGGGCATGTAGATGATCGGAGGACCTAATAAGAGATCATCATTGGCTCGCTGTTTCGAGGGTAATTCGGGGTAGAGCGCAGAGGGTGTTCTAACAGGACACTGACTCGATGTTTCGGTTTCTCGTTTCCGCTTAGCTTCCTCTCTCTCCTTTATTTCTTCCTCTAGTTTCTTTGCGGCTAGGTGGGCTGCTTTACGTAGCTCCTTGTCTAACCTAGCTTCCTCTTTCTTCTTTCGCTGTACAGCTTCTTTGCGCCACAGGCCAACGCTGTCTAGCATGGTCGGTGTCGTTCTACGAGTTTTTAGAACTTCATCTAGTGCATCTAGTTTGCTTTCTTCAAAGGATCCTATCAGTGGCAACTGACTCTGGGGTTCCTTCTTCGTATACCTGTGCCATAATTTGCTATATGCTATAGCGTCTAGTCCATGTTTTGTGAACATGTCCTTGTTAGGGGTGCCTTCCAGTGGGACTGGATGATCCACCTCTAACAAACGGTCCGGGCTGAACCAGCTACCACTCAGTGGGGAGAAGATAGGCATGACAGATTACAAAGGGGGACAAAGGTCCGCACTACCTATCCTTCACTACCTCCAAAGACTAGACAGAATATTGCTATTCTACGTTGTTTGCAATCAGTGAATGCTTCAATAGAACTAGATCCAAATAAACAATCAGTGGGGAGAAGATAGGCACTACAGATTACAAAGGGGGACAAAGGTCCGCGTTACCTATTCTTCACTATCTGCAAAGGGAGAGAGACTCTTTCCATCCCTCACCGTTTGAGGACAGGGAATGCCTCAAAAAGGAGCTGCTCTGACAATCAAAGAAAAGGGAGCTACCCTGACAATCAATCAATCAAACAAACAGTGGGGAGAAAAGATAGGCACGACAGATTACAAAGGGGGACAAAAGTCCGCGTTACCCACCCTTCACTGTCCACAAAGGAAGATAGAGTGTTTGTACTCTTCCCCGTTTGTAAGCAGCGAATGTCTCAAAGAACGATCATCGTTTCACAATTTGTCGTTTTTACACGACCTTACCCGGACCGCATGGGCTGTTTCTCGTCTTCCGCGTCCAGCGCCTGACTGTCCTCCAATCTCCGATATTGCCGTGGCACTCCTGATGGTTCCCAGTCAGGACTGTAGATCACTCGAGAGAGGTCGGTTCGGAACCAGTGAAGTTCGGATGATCGGCTGTCAGACGAGGGTCTATCGGACAGGAGCTCTCCCAATCGCTGGAGTCGTTCACTTTGTCGTCAGGACCTCTCCCACTGGATCCACGTGTCGCTGATGGGCCCCACGCTTGGGACGCCAATTGTAAAGCAGGAAGGCAATCAACGAACAGAATGACCTTAAGTATTGCCCGGCGATGTCGCCTCATATCCCACAGAGTATGAATCAATGAAGAGGCAGGCGCTGGAGACCGGAAGGCAGGAAACAAAGGTTTATTCTCTCCGGAGGAGAACACATCAGATCAGACCAACAGGGAATCTTCTCGAGGTGCTCTAACCGCATCTCTGAGGCCTGGCCTCTTATACACGCCTTTATGGCAGGAAGACATTCTTTATTATAATAAAGGTACTTTGAAGTATGAAAGACATCCCTGGAATCTTCCGCTTTGGATCCGTTCCCACACACCCTTACAGTGAGAATCCCCTCCCCAATCATAATACAGGCTCGTCATCAGATGACAAGAACAGCAGGGCATTCTGCCGATTCCTGGAATGCATGCGGCGTGACGGATCTCATGGGGTGGGGGCCTTGATCTACTGTAACTCCTTTGAAGAGGGGCGATTCTTTACAGTTGGGGCCATAAACTGCATCCTCAGGGCTAGGTGATAGCCTGGGACCAGCCTGGACAATCGGGCACGGAGGAAGAGGGGTGTCAGAGGTTTTTTTTCTGGGGGGCTTGATTCTTGCGCTATAGAAGTATATAAATAAAATAAATAAATAAAATAGGAAGAAAGGGAGGTGTCGGGCAGGCACGGGGTGTGATTCCCAGGGAAGAGCAGCGCAGATGGAGGGGTTTTATGGCCCATGCATGAGGGAGAGAGAGAGCGGGGTGGCCAGTGCGTGGGGGGGAAGCTTACGAGGGTGGGGAGCCGTGCTGGGGATCGGCGGCGTGCAGAGAGTGGGTCTGACCAAGGCATCTAAAATGGCTGCCGTGTACAACAAAAGTGTGGCATTGGGAAAAAGGCAAGATGGCGCAGACAATGTTTATCAGCACAAATTAATTTTCCACACCTTGACCCAAGTTAAGGTGGATAAAGTTACATTTGCCTGGAGCAAGTTATATGGGATGCCCCAACATCTGATTTTCCTCCATAGAATCTTCATGTCTACCAAATTAAATGCAGGGGATTAGTCGACAAAGCACACATAGAGTGGGAGCTGCTCCTGACTGGTTGCCCGATTGATTAAATAGGAAATGCCACTATATTGTCCAATTATCAGGTGCTTGCCCTGAAGCCAGTTTGGCAGAACAGGATCACCTCTTTGGCCTCTGTCCAATGCTCCAGCTCTTTCAGGAGGACGGAGGCACAGTCCTTTGCTTTGATGTCTAAGAGCGCAATAAGGCAGTGGTTATTACTGTGTCCTGTCTGTTGCCCTTCTTAAAATATTGGGTGGAAGATGGAGCACCTCCAGCCCGCCGGGACCTGCTCAGTCGAAAAGCATAATTGGTATAGTCGGAGTAGTACTGCTGACCACAAGTAAGTGTGAAGTTTGAAGATAAATGTCAGTCCCACCTGAGAAACATCACCTGCTTCATGACCAGTCCACTGGGTCCAAATAATGTCTCCCCTTTCCTCGCTAATTTTAAAGCTACCCTCCCATCTGGGCTGTAGCTCAGTGGGAGCGGTGAGCAGCTGCTATTTTTATAGTGACAAATCTACAAAATGTTTCCACTGGTACCTATGAGAATTGCCTCTGTAGAACTGTACCCATTGGAAGGCTAGACCCATTTGGTGCATAAACAGGAGCCATATCAAGACTGTTGCCTAATAATCAAATTATATAGTTCATGTCGTAAGTGGCTTGTCTATACATTTTACCATTCCTAAATGTAAAAATGCCAAGGGTAGATACTAAGCATATTCATCTATTTCCCTGCCCATTTATAGTCACTGGTTCTAAATGAATTTTGGATAGCAGCGTTACATATTGTAGTTGCTTTATTGCACCATTCAGAATTATAAGAGCGGGACATCAGTCATTATTGCCAATAAGTAGACCTACTGGAATTATGCTTCAGGGGAAGACAGAATTATGTGGCAGTTTTGACTAAACTGTTAAGCACGAAAAGGCACATAAAGTAGTTTAAAACAGCACGTTTTGTGGCAATATTACTTCATTAATTTGTCATTTTTACAGAGGTTAACACTGTCTGGGGAAAGGTTTCATCTCATTAGGATCAGTGTAAGACCTAAATGCAGAGTTAACCTTTGAAAAGGTATTGTAAGTATGTGGCGACAAAAGTGGCAACGTCTTTAGTAACGATTGATCAGTTTAAGCTAGAAATAAATATTGTTAGAATCTGCAAATTATGGAGAAGATGATGGATCACGAGTCAAATGCGGCAAGTCAACAATGATGTAGAAAAGGAACACGTTCAATTATGTCTCCCTTACTTGCTGTTTCAAACAGAAAGCAACCCCTCTTGGCATTTTTCTATTGCAATAGACGTATTTTTTTCATGACTCGAGTGTGAGCCATCATCACCCCCACCTTTAGCACCAGCACTATAAACTCCATTCCCACCAGATCCGCCCTTATAAAAACTATTACGACAACCATTACCACCAGGAGTATTATTACCGAAACAACACCACAACGGCATTTGTGTATGCCAGGGCTTGCATATTTACTACATGAAGGCCAAGAGTATAAGCTTTGCTACTGCTTATTTGAACAGATAACATGTCCCTTGCAGTGTGGCTTGTTATGATCCCATGAGGCACAGGGTCAGACTGATTTGCATATGGCCATGTCTGAACTGGGGTGGCTGAGTGAGCTAAAGAACGGTGATGGATTAAACCCAGATCAGTTGACTGGGGGTGAGTGTTTGATTTGCTCAAACGCTCCGTCCAACATCCCCTTTTGTATTGCTTTGTTATGATGACAGCATCAACAGCTAAGATTGCAAATATCATACACAACGGGTGAAAAAAGAAATGTATTTATAAAAACTGTAAAAATCATAAAGTGAGACCGTAGGTCAGATGTATTTAAAAGAATGACAGCAGGTGGCCACCATAGGAGGTAACATGTTACAAAACAGTGAATATATTTGACTTGTACTCCCATTATCCCTTTCACAGTCGGATATGTCATCAAATTAACTTTTTAGGAACGTTTTGAAAGCTTCTAGTGCAGAGATTTGCTAATATGAGAATAGCATACCATGCACACCAATGTCAAAGTGATCCGCTCTAATGGGTATGAAGTTAGGTCACCTGCTACCATGATGAGTCATTTCATTGCTTTCATGTCATTACCCGTAGCTAAGAAACAGCTCTGGGATTCTTACATGCATTTTTTGAAAACACTGACTGCTGGGTAAAATCTCTTCTAAATGTAGTCATGTACTAGAACTGGCTATCCTACACATCATCCTATTACAGAGTATTAACCTGTTAACCTCAATTCATCTTTTCCCTTTGCCTCATTTACGTTCTGTTGGACAAGACAAAGATACAGATTTTCGGAAACAAAAGTGCACCATGGGACTCATCCAGGTGGACCTCAGAACTCAGCCCTACTCCTACCAGCATTGAGCATGCTAGGAACCTAGGCATTATTCTGGACAACAAGCTACCCATGACAATTCAGGGCAACTTGGTCTCCTCCTTTCTGCTTCTTCATCATCTGCATGCTTTGTAAGATATTCAATTGGCTACCACCAAAGCGCAAGACGCATCATCACCCAGGCCCGCAATCCCAACCGACTAGACTATGTAAATACCCTCTGCACAGGGATCGTTTCCCACCTTCTCTGAGAACGACAGACCATACAGAACGCCGCAGCCAGGCACATCTTGCATCTCCCTAGATGAACCCACATTTACCCAACCCTCAGTGATCTCCGCTGGCTTCCTGTGCAGAAAAGATGCCAGTTCAGGCCCCTGACCCATGACCCTACACAACTGTGAACTGCCCACCATGAAGCACTGCCTGAACTTCCATCATGAAAAAGACACCTAAATAGATTTGAATCCATTTCTCTAATCCTCTTCCCCTGCATAAGACATAGCAGAAGCAGAGGTCCCTTCTTTTCCTACCTAGCAGCAAATACATGGAACGAGATACCCTTTCATCCACATGACCTCCCCATCTCTTCCAGTGTTCCAAAAGTCACTAAAGACCTGGCTGTTCAGCTCATCAACAATTCCTATCTAGTGCCTGGATACAAATCTGCTGATTAATTGATTGATTGGATTTAGCACTGCTTTGAAGGGAAGTAGCAGACAAACAATAGAATAATAAAAACTAGGCAACCTAATGTTTATGCCTGATTTCCTGTGCAAAATTTCAGCTCATACTGTGAAGTAAAAAAACTATTTTAATTACGTTATTTATTTCAATAAAGATGCTGGGAAACCGTTAGATCTCGTCTACATCAACATGCAATATTATCACATCAACTACTTCACATATATCACAAACTAAGTATATCATTTATGTTCTTTCATTACCCTTGAGAGGTATTATTTTTTACTAACTCTAGAAAGAGTAATGAGTAGTAATTGTATACTTACCTTACATTGTAATGATTAGTTAATGTAGTATATATATATATATATATATATATATATATATATATATATATATATATATATATATATATATTACCTACTGGCGGTCGCCAGTAGGTATATATAGTTAGGATTTTTTCCCTATGGGATTTCTGAAAATTCTATGCCTAATAACTTTTGCGTTTGTGGACGGAATTGGCTGAAATTTTCAGGAAAATGGCACATTTTGTTTCTGAGCAGCCCTTGAAAATTTGGGGGGGTTTTGTGGAGGGGGGGCCGAGAAAAAAGGGGGGTCCCAAAACGCCTTTTTCCCATGTTAATTTCCATAGGGCGGTTGGACTCACTTTTAGCCCGAACGGCTGAATGGATTTTCACGAAACTTGGCAAAATTGTAGGGACTGTTAGCCCGATGTGCCTTTGCTAGGTCTCAATATATGTGCTTCAGTGGATTTTGAGAAATTAACGTTTAAATCAAGATATATATCTGTAACAGCGCTCCGGGCAGCGATCCGGTTAGCGAACCTTTCGCGTATCGGAACTTTGCGATGCGAAGCTGATTGGCCCTCCGGTGTCTGTCAACATTCTAAACAGTCCGGAGCGGCCGCCATCTTGTCTCTCGGTAGGATCGAGAGACAAGAGGAGGCCAAAACAAAGGGGGAAATTACCATAAGGGGGCATAGTAGATCCTCGTTGACCCCCTAGGTTTTATGTGGAGGTTTTAAAAGGGCCTAGGAGGGTCCAAAAAAAAAAAATTAAATTTTTTTTTTTTGCGTGGTAAGCGCCAAGTTCGCGAACCGGAAAGCGTTCTGGGCAGCGAACTTTATGGATAAAAGAATGAAAGACTTTTCTAATACTGTATGTTAATTATTTGTTGGTTTTGTTGATTTTTTTTTAATATTTTTATTTTTTCAGCAATTTTTTATTGTTGTGATTGTGTTTCAAAATTTAATAACATTTCTTACATTTAACTACTTTATGAATTACATATAAAAATGATTAAAGACTCAAACAATTTTTTAATATTACATATAATTTTATTTTTCGGATTGTTTTTCAAAATTTAATAGAACGTCTAGCATTTCACTGTCTGATATGTGTTCTTGTTCAGTGAACATAAGTTCAAACATTTGACCGTCATCATAATGAAGTAAATGATCCACTGATTCCACACAATGAACTAATTCATGGTCCCGTGATTGATCCATGAAATCAGAGTCATCATTGTCCTCAATTTCTTTTTCTGTGTTGGTCTCCAGAACAATTTCGAAGGAAACATTCTGCTCACCTTCCATTTTATTGCTGTAATTTGCATAAAAAATAAATATATCAGTAGAGATAGGGCACTGTTGGGTTTAAGTTCAGACAGGCACTTGTGAGTTTATACCAGAGAAGTAATCTATGGGCACTGTATGGTTTCAGGCGTGAATTAGTACTATTAAAAAGTGCCTGTGAAGAAGCCTAAGTAAATTTATAATTATACCACAGAAACCTAAATCAGTCCATAATTATAATAAAGAAGCCTTTCTCAATGTCTAACTCTTACAGAGGGATAGTATATAACTATCTGAAAAAGTTTACCATATTTACTTATAGTGCACAATATACTTCAGTTTTAAAAATAACAACTTACCTTTAGAAACAAGTTGATGTTATTATTGATATTCTAAATGATATATACAACAACAAGTAGTAGTCAAAATGGCTGTGTTTCCTTCTCTCCCTTTATATATATACAGGTATATAACCAATCAAATGTCAGGTAATAAAAGTAGAAAATGAAAGTAACATTTTCATTGGTTGTCAATTCCAACACTTCAGATGTGTTTTGTGAAGTAATTTACCTCACGGTACTTGGAGAGGTCTACAGGCTAAATGGCTAAATGAAATTTCAATGAAATTTGTGAGAATGGAAGGGATTGTTATGTAGTATGAGCTAATGTATATTTGGTGAGAGTGTCTCTAGTCGTTTTTCTGTAAATTACTTTCCCACCTTTTTTTTGGACCGCTTTCCGGGAAGCGGCCCGGTTAGCGAACCTTAAGCGTCACGGGAGTCCACCATTTTGTGTTTCGGTCGCATTAAGATACAAGATGGAGGGCAAATAATGTTTAGAATGGGTAGAAGGGGTCATGGTAGACTTATCTTGACCCCCTAGGTTTTCTGAGCGTGGCTGAGGAGGCTTATATGTGCGAGGTTAGCTTTCGGTTAGCGAACCGGGTAGCGCTCCGGGGAGCGAATTTTGTGGAAAATTAGTGAAAAAAGTTAGAGAAAAATAATAATTGTGAGTGATCAGATGTAGGGTAGCTCTGAGAAGAGCTTTTGGGTTTATGGTACATTTAGGTACTTATAAGTAGGTACCAATGCACAGTCTTAAATTCAGAATGAAAATTCTGTTGCCCTCATCTGAGAAGTGAACTCCATCTCCTCTGTAGATATCTTGCATGTAGTAACGCAAGTTATTGTTGTAAAGAGAGCCCATTCCATGGTCTCTCATGTAAGCTGAAACAGATTTGTTTACATGCTTCCTCGCTTTCTCAATTTGTGGACAAAATTGGTTGGACCACCTCCATTTCTGTCTTTGGCATATATTGGAATATACCAAGGCAGTTTGAGGAAAAAGTGCCATTAATTGCTCAAAGGTGTCCTTTAAAAGCATTTCCAGACCTACCCCTGTCAAAGTGCCCAAATCATTACCTCCACAGTGCACTATTAACAGGTCAGGTTTTGGCAAATGCATAAAGGTTTTCACCAATGGTATCAATTGGTGACATTTTAATCCTCTTTGGCCCAACCACTTAATTTCCACATCTTGTAAATTGAGGTTAGGTAAATTTCTGCTCTCAGCATACCTTTGAGCCCAGTGGATGTAACTATGTCCAACAATCCAGACCTTAAACATGGTGGGAGAATGTTGTTCTGCAGTCAGATGAAATGTGGTAATGAAAGGGCAGTTGAAACAGTAGGAGTTTCAATAGAAAAAAACTGTGGATTTACAATGCTAATGATTCATTAGCAGTGATTGGTGCATTTCCATTTCTGAAAACAGAAAGTTAGGGTGCATGGATGTGTTCCTTGAAAGATGTAATTTGAATGGTCAAGGAAGAAACATTTAATGAAAGATTGCACTGGATACGCAGGTGCACTGAGAGTTCAGAGTTCAATTGAAACATTGTTGTGTGAATTTGCAAACATGAGAGGTCTTCCAGGAGGTGGTTGCTATGGAAACAAGGCAGACAGGGCAGAGGGGGGAAGGGTTTTGATTTGAAAAAAGTGAGGGAAGAGGAATGATTGGCTAATATGAGAGATATGTGAAATGAATATCTGTATTTCTGTGCTTTCAATAGCTGCAGCCTTTGGAGTGCATCCTTTTTCTTCTGCTGAAGACAATTTGGTGTATTTCTGAGACTGTTTTCAAAACTCAAAAAATATTTGCTAAGGTGAGAAAAGATTTATTTAATTTAGATAGAGAATAGTATGATTTAAGGAGAAAATGATGAAAAAAGCTGTGTTTTTAAAATGTGGTTTTGTCTCTAGTGATATACTAATAGAATTAGTTTCATAGAGGAATTGTAATTGCATATTTGGTGTAACATTCTGGCATGCAGTAACACAAGATATTGTGATACATGGAGCCCATTTCATGGTCTGTTATGTAAGCTGAAACAGATATGTTGCTTTTAAAAACGATTTAAGAAATCAATTACATTTCTGGATATGTACTGCTAGAGCTTCATAGGTTGTTTTGGGCCATATTTATAAGGTATTTGAGTGTGTAAGATGTTATGTTCGCCTTTTAAAATGTAAAGTGTTCCTCATGGGGCAAGTGTCTTGTAAATACGCTCCCACTTGTGCTTGGCAAATTTAGATTTTGATTATGGGAGTTACCTAGCCATATTAATAGTGTCCCAAAAATGGTGCTAGGGAATTGCAGAAAACACTTTCATGTGTCTCAAGGACATTTTTAGTCATTTCTTCATGAATGCAGGTATACAATTGATTTATATGCTGTGTTTAAAAACGAATTTTGAAATGAATTAAATTTCAGGATATGTACTGTTAGAGCTTCATAGGTTGTTTGGGGTCATATTTAGAAGGCATTTTAGTGTCTTTGATGTTATTTTTCCCTTTTTAAATGGAAAGCGTTCCTCATGGGGCCCTGAGCAGTTCTTAGCCATGTTATTTAATAGGAAGTGGATAACATGGCTAAGAGCATTTGCTGGAAAATGCATGAATATCGCTGACTTTTCTGCGATGTTATGTTTACCTTTCAAAATGTAAAGTGTTCCTCATGGGGCAAGTGTCTTGTAAATACGCTCCCACTTGTGCTTGGCAAATTTAGATTTTCATTATGGGAGTTACCTAGCCATGTTAATAGTGTCCCAAAAATGGTGCTAGGGCATTCCAGAAAACACTTTCATGTGTCTCAAGGACATTTTTAGTCATTTCTTCATGAATGCAGGTATACAATTGATTTATATGTTGTGTTTAAAAACGAATTTTGAAATCAATTAAATTTCAGGATATGTACTGTTAGAGCTTCATAGGTTGTTTGGGGTCATATTTAGAAGGCATTTTAGTGTCTTTGATGTTATTTTTCCCTTTTTAAATGGAAAGCGTTCCTCATGGGGCCCTGAGCAGTTCTTAGCCATGTTATTTAATAGGAAGTGGATAACATGGCTAAGAGCATTTGCTGGAAAATGCATGAATATCGCTGATTTTTCTGCTATATTCATGCATTGTGGCCGTTTTTTTTCACATTGCTTCATAGGTTGTTTGGGTTCATATTTAGAAGGCATTTTAGTGTCTTTGATGTTATTTTTCCCTTTTTAAATGGAAAGCGTTCCTCATGGGGCCCTGAGCAGTTCTTAGCCATGTTATTTAATTGGAAGTGGATAACATGGCTAAGAGCATTTGCTGGAAAATGCATGAATATCGCTGATTTTTCTGCTATATTCATGCATTGCGGCAGTTTTTTTTCACATTGCTTCATAGGTTGTTTGGGTTCATATTTAGAAGGCATTTTAGTGTCTTTGATGTTATTTTTCCCTTTTTAAATGGAAAGCGTTCCTCATGGGGCCCTGAGCAGTTCTTAGCCATGTTATTTAATAGGAAGTGGATAACATGGCTAAGAGCATTTGCTGGAAAATGCATGAATATCGCTGATTTTTCTGCGATATTCATGCATTGCGGCCTTTTTTTATCACATTTGCAAGCACTTCTTAGCCATGTTATCCAATGGGAGGTGGATAACATGGCTAAGAGCATTTGCTTCAAAGGTTGTTTGGGGTTATACACCATTTTTGGGAAATTATTAACATGCCTATCTAACTCCCATAATCAAAATCTAAATTTGCCAACCGCAGGTGGGAGCGTATTTACAATAAATTTGCACCATGAAGAACGTAAAATAGCATACTAGATACTCAAATAACTTATAAATATGACCCAAAACATCTTATGAAGCACTAGTAGTGCATATTTCCAGAAATGTATTGGTTTTCATTTAATGATTTACTTCATTGGTAGGCCTTCACATGTTTTTTTACCTTGGTTTTTTTCAGTGAAAATCTTATCTGCAACCATGTGTTGGCCTCACCTCAAATAAACAAAACAGGTGATGGACTGAATGTGGATCAATGACACACATTCACCCCAGTCTAAAGATCAGGGCCTAAACAAATCTTTAGATAGGCTACATCTTATCGTCATCCTGAATTAATGATTTAAAATATTAGGGAGTGATTTATGAGTGTTGTATGCCTGTTTTGTACCATTGAGTGTCATTTTTGTGATGCAGTGCTGGTGGAAAATATTTGCTATGTTAAATAATTAGTACGGCATTAAGTTTTAGATGACTGTTATTTATTTACTGTTTGGTAATAGTGTTTAATAACATTTTATATTATATTTTTCCACAGATTCAACTGCAGATTCTTTCATAGTTTGGAAAATGCCTTCCAGAAGTCGAATACGAAAGGCTAGAAAACGTCAAAGACAGCAGGATGATGTTTTATTGCAGCAGTCCTCTTCCCCAAATACTTGTCAAAACACCAAGAAAGGTCCGGGTAAGAGCACGAAATCATTCTTAAGAAATATTTGTAGTAAAAAAAATTTTGCTCAAAAAAATGTTTCAGTTCACAAAAAGAAAAGTAATTTAAATGGAAAGGAGAGATCCATCACAAATGTTACTGGTAGAGGAAGAGATAACTCTGTGCATGATAGTAGAAGGAAACAACAGTTTAGGGACATTCGAAATCGAATGTTCCGTAATAGGATATTAGTTAATTTATTGAAAAATATTAAAAAGAAAGGCCAACAGAAAGCGGCATTTTATAGGAAGAAGAAAAATGTAGAGAAAATTATTGATCATGCTTTTGAAATTAAGCGAAAGTTGTTTATTTTGGTAATCAATAGAATTAGGAAACTAAGCAAGGTAATTTCTGATTTCAAAACAAAAAGTAGATGGAAGAGAGTAGTAAATCGTACTAACTTTTGTGAAGTTTTTTCCGGAGAATGGATGCATAGTTCAAGTTCTGAGGCATTTTTTAATGAGGAGACTTATTTTCAGGATAATGATTTGGTGCATGCAGTTGACATCAGTGGTCGAGCTTATGAAGTGAAGGATGGTTGTCCAGTTGAAAAAGAACAACTTGTGACAACAGAGACAGAAGAGGCGCTAAGTGATGAGGTTTTAGGAAGACGTCCTAAGGGTCCTGTGTACATTTGGAAGTGTAGTTCTATTTGCAGTGTGCGACAGGTTTCCATTAATTTGCTTTGTGATTTTATACGGACATTTAATAAGAAAAGTTTGAAGCAGAAAATGAAGTTGTTGCAAGATTTAGATCCTTGCAGAGTGAGACAAATGACAGGTTTGCGTGGTCATTCACTGGCTTGTCTTTCCAGGAGAGTATGCCAGAGTGTTTTTCATCATTTCAGGATGCTAGCAGTGCATCATAATAAAGTGAGAAAATTAGTGAGAATGTTGTATTATGCTAAGAGTCCAGCAATTATGCTTAAACAGTTATGTGCTGCTCTTTTGCATGGTTCTGAAATAGATGTGAAGAATCTTTGTGAAGAAATTGAGTTTTGTTACTTTGGTAGTAAAGATGAGAATGTTCAAATTGACCCTGAAGTAGAGGGTAATGTGGAAGATAATGTACAGGTTTCCAGTACAGATAATTTTCAGAAGGAAATTGCCACGTTTCAGATGAAATCAAGTGAGAGGCCTAATTTCACTTGTGTATGTTGTCAACGCACTTATTATAAGAATCAGACTAAGGTAGTGGATTTATATGCAAAAAGTGAAAGGGAAAATAATAGTGAATGGAAGGATTTAGCCACATACTTGATGGTAGAAAATTATTTTGATTTGGGATCGGATCAACGTGTGTGTACTTATTGTTGTAATAAATTAAACCAAAACCAGATGCCTGCTAGGGCAGTTCATAATAATCTGGAATTGGTTGAGATTCCTTCTGAATTGAAGGATTTAAATACTTATGAATCTATTTTGATTCAAAGTATCCATCCCTTTCAGGCTATTGTAAGAATGGAGCCAAAGACAGGGAAGTTGCCTCCAGCAGATTTACAGAGAGGATTAAAGGGAAGAGTTGTTTATTTGCCTCTAGATTTGAAGAAAAACATTAACACAATTGGAATAGAAAAAGTGGAAGAGGAACCTCTGGTTATCTTGGTTAATGGGGTTCCGACAAAGAATAAGAAAATATGGCAAGATTTAGTGGATGTTAGGAAAGTCAAAAAGGCAACAGTGTATTTGAAGAAAAATAATAAGTACTATAAGAATGTATATGTTGCAGAAGAGGAAGTAAGTGATGAAGAGGATAGCGATTTGTGTGCAGGCCAAATTGAGAAAGTAGAGGCCTCTAAAAGTGAAGAAATATATGAACATTATAGTGTTCATCCTTTGCATTCCAAGGAAGTCATGGGGAATGCTATTGAGTTGTTTCAAATGAAACAAGCCAAAGGGAGTCCCATTAGTGTTTGGGAGGAAAGTTTGGAAGCTCGGTGTTTCCCACAGCTATTTCCCACAGGTCAAGGAGGAAGATATGATGAGCGACCTCGTCAAATTCCTGCGTCTGAATACCGGACTTTACGATTGTATGCAGAAGATCCTAGGTTTCGGCAATGCATTCCCTATTTGTTTCATCTCCTGTTTGAAAGCGATCTGTCTGGACTGTCATATGCAGTGAACCACATCTTAAAAAGTGGTATACAGATGCGAAACATCTCGGCAAGTGACTTTATGCATAAAGTCAATGTCCAAGACAGTATTTTGGATTCTCACTTAATTAATCTCATGGCGTGTCAGCGTGGTACTAATGAGTACTGGTACCGTCGTCATGGTGATTTAAAATGTATGCTGAGGAACTTAGGAACTCCAACATGGTTCCTCATTCTGAGCTGTGCCGAGTATGGCTGGGAAGACTTACTTGAATTTCTACGAGAGGCAAATGGAAATATTGAAAACATTGAATTCAAGACACCTGGAGAACTGTGTTCTTTGGATCCTGTGAATGTATGCAGGTACTTCAATCATAGATTTGAAGCTATGATGTCTTTCATCACAAATAAAAAGAATCCACCTCTTGGAGAGGTGTTGGATTTCTTCTGGAGAAAGGAGTACCAAGCAAGAGGTGCCCCTCATATACATATGTTGCTGTGGATCAAGGATGCACCTAAATTTGGAACAGATCCGGATGACTTAGTGATGAATTTCATCGAACAGTATTCTACGTGTGCTGTTCCAAACGCAACGGAGAAGAAAAGTCTAAGAGAACAAGTTCTACGTTTCCAAAGCCATCGTTGTGGAAAGTACTGTCGTCGTAAATTCAGAAACAAGGACAAGTTCTACACCAAATGTCGTTTCAACTTTCCACGACCGGTGATTTCTAAAGGAAGAGTGAACAGTTTGATGTCTTCGCTGCGACATAATGTGACGAGGAAATCACCCAAGAATACATACAATTTGAAAAGGAACGAAGAGTCCAAGTACATCAATGACTACAACCCAGTGATTTTGTCCATGTGGAATGCCAACATGGATATACAGTTTGTGGCTGACAACTGTATGGCTGTGGCTCGGTATGTGACATCTTACATCACCAAAAAAGAAAAGACCGAACTGAAGGATATGTGGGAGGACATTTCCCATGAAAAGAGCCTCAGCAAGAAGTTGTACAGTTTCAGTCTGAAGATGTTGTCGCATCGAGAAATCGGAGCTTACGAATGTTCTGATCGATTGTCTTCAGCAAGTCTCTATGCCAAATCCAGGAGTCTCGTTTGGGCGAGTCTTGGTCTTGCTGCAACGCGAAATCGAGTTCTAAAACCTGTTCGGGAAATTGAGTATTTGGCAGAAAAGGAACCAAACAGTACCGACATTTTGAAGACCAACATGTTGGATACATATTATCCAAATCGAAGCAGTCACCTTGAGAATGTTTGTCTATATGAGGTTCTCCAAAATTATATATTCAAGAGGAACATCAAAGAAGATATTGAGAAAGGAGTGTATGCTGTAATTGGAAGTGAGGGATGCCTGGTCAAGCAAAGAAAATGCCAATTAGTAAACCATCGAAAATTGAGTGGCGAATCTCCAGAAAAAAAGGAGTTTTTCTATTTAGCACTTTTGCAACTTTTCAAGCCTTGGCGTGCAGAAGAGGAACTGCTTGGAGATTTCCTCTGTTACGAAGACTCTTTCAATGCAGCCAAGGAGTCCATAGAATGTCCTGCTTTTTCTAAATATCAAGAAATGCTAACTTTGGAAATTGAGCAGGAAGCAACGATTGCAGCCGAGATTGCCAGAGACAGTTCTCAGGACAGTCAGAGTTCTGTTTCATTGAGTCAAGATCCACTTGGAGGACCTATTATCGAAAATGAAGCTGCCACTGCTATGAATGAAGTAGAAAGAGCCATGGCACATGCTCAGGAGGATTCAGTTAACTTACAAGACTTGGAAAAACAACTCAACGTTGAGCAGAGGAAAATATATGATGAAGTTACCAAGGAAATTGAGCACGGATTAAGTCATGAGAAGAAAGAGTGCTCATGTATGTCGTTGAAGCCTGTCCGACTGTACGTGAGTGGAGAAGCGGGAACTGGAAAAAGTTTCCTCATTAAAGCAATCTCTTGTTATTTGCAGGAAAGGACTGAGTCATCGCTGTCTTGTGTTGTCAACGCTCCTACTGGACTGGCAGCACATAATATTAAAGGTATTACTTTGCATCGTCTACTGATGCTGCCGGTGGAGCATGACAACAAATTACAATACAACAAGTTATCTGGAGATGCTTGCTGTGAAGTTTCAAGAGTTTTGAGGAAAATGAAACTACTTATCATTGACGAAGTAAGCATGGTTTCCAATGTCATGCTTGCCTTTGTGCATTTGAGAATGCAAGAAGTACTTAAAACTGAATATGATGTCTTATTTGGTGGGATACACATCATTGTTTTCGGAGATCTTCTACAGCTGACACCAGTAAAAGGTCAACCTGTGTTCAAAATACTCACGCATGAAGATACCAGGAAGTGCCTAGGGAGCATTGGCAACGTCAATATATGGTTAAACTTCAATTATGCAGAACTGCATCAAAATATGCGTCAGGCAAAGGATGAAGATTACAAGAATATTCTACAAGATATTAGAATTGGAAAAGTGACCGAGCATGGGAAAGAAGCTTTAAATGCACGATTACTGTCAAATTTATATCCCAAACAAGAGATTGTGCCTGAGAATATTTTTCAGAAAATTACTGAGAAGAAATCCGGGATATGTCTCATGCCAACTCTTGCAGAATGTGCCATCTTCAACAACAAAATGTTGAATTTAGAAAAGCAAGAGATTGTGAAACTTGAAGCTATCGACAAATTAGAGCATATGGGATCAACAATTATTTTGTCAGACAATTTGAAATCAAAATTGGATTCATTAGAGAAGACTATATCTAAGACAGCGGGTTTTGAAAAGACTCTGAATGTGTGTTTAAATTGCCGAATCATTTTGAGACGGAATTTACATGTAGAAAGAGGTCTGGTAAATGGATCAATGGGTAATGTTGTTGATTTTGAGAAATACAGAAATAGAGATGGAATAGAATTTTTAAGAATTAAATTTGATGGCATTGAGGAAGTACAGATAATTGCTCGTTGTTCTGCTAGGTTTTTGCTTGTTAAAGACTTATATGTTCGCCGTAAACAGTTTCCTGTTTGCTTGGCATATGCGGTGACAATCCATAAATCGCAAGGTTTAAGTGTAGACTGTGCATTGGTGAATATTGGCAGTTCAGTGTTCAAGGAGGGTATGGCATATGTGGCATTGTCACGAGTTAGAACTTTATCGGGATTGTACTTGATTGACTGTGATGTCACAAACATTTGTGCGGATCTAGATTGTGTTAAGGAATACAATAGGTTAAGAAGAGAGTATGCGCCACATTTGCCTCAATATCCTTTGTTTGAGAAACGTGTGGTAGGCCGGAAACGTAGAAATAGCAGTAATAGTAGGGAGGTTGTTGCAAAAAGACTAAAAGTCAATGAACCGAAAGTTGTTAGCAGAAAGAAAGTGGATACTGTTGAAGAGATTGTTGGTTTTCAATTTGAAAACAGTTCTGGTGTCAACTGCTATGCAAATGTAGTTGTTAATGTTCTCTTTTCACTAGAGAGTTTAAAAGAACAGATTGTGTTCAATTCAGAACAAAGTTTATGCTGCTTGTTGAATTCTGTGTTAGAGAAATGTAGCACTGATCGAACAAAAGTAGAAAGTGTGTCTGAAGTTCGTTATCTGTTAGATGAATGTTCAGGTCAAACAGACTTCTCTGAAAATAATCAGCAAGATTGTCAGGAGTTTTTAATGTATATGCTTGATATATTGCAAGATGAGGGTGTAGATGTAGATCACCTGTTTGGGCTTTCTTATCAATGGCAGCATGACTGTGAGAACTGTATGGTATCAAGTACTACTAGTGTAGACTCAGAAAGATTTATATATTTAACTTTGCCAGACAGTAAATCAGTGTCCTTTAATAAGCTAGTAAATGCAGCGGATCACAACATGGAGTGTAGCCAATGTAAATGTGATATGATGTCAACATTATTTATACGTAGATATGGCCAGTATGTCATTTTAATGATGCAACGATGTAGGCCTGATGGATCAAAATTGTCAACTTTAATAAAAAATGTTGTGGCTTCTCAGCTGTCAATATCAGGGAGGACTTTTGTTACTGTAGCAATTATCTATCACGATGGTCCATCAACAACATCAGGACATTATACAGCTTACTTAAAGTCTGGAAACGGCTGGTCATTCTGTAATGATTCTGTTGTAACTTTCAAAAAAAAATTGCCGTTTGACCTTAAAAATTCTTACCTGGTGTTTTTAAAACCAAAATTTTAAGTAGAGGGAATGTAAGTCTGCAATGCTGTCTCGATTAAAAATCCAACTATATAAACCTGATGCAAGTAAGTCTGCTTCATAGTAAGCAGTATCAGTGTCATAGGAAAAGGAGAACATGAGTGACAAAGAAGAGTAAGATATTAGTAGTCCAGGATTGTGAAAATAATCTCAAATATTTTATTTTTGAAAGTTGCGAAAATAGAAAATGTCGGGATTTGATTGGAAGAATTACAAGACTTGCGAATCGCGGCAACATGATTTGGCCTAGTGGAAACATGTGATATAATGAGAGAAGTTTTTTTTCTATGTAACATATTTCACGTATCGATGGAGGTTTTCTTTCAGAAAGTGGCGGGCTGAAAATATTTAAAGCACAACAGAGTGGATGCTGTTTATAGGAGATCGTTTGACGTCATTGAAAGTAAGTTAATTTTAAGAAGTTTTGAAATCAGATTTCTTAGGTTGTATGGGTTTTTTAAACACAGTCATTTTGATTGTGTTTTTTTTCCCCGCTGTTACATGATGAATACCTTCAAGTCACTGATTTAAGTGAAATTTGATACATTCTGAGAACAGCAAAAAGAAACCATTTAACATGTATAATTAATGTTATGCTTTTTGTCCTTATGATATACATTTAGAAATGTGAGGTACATATGGGTAAGCTGAGTTCTGTAAATATCAATTTTAATGCTTAGAGTGCTGTACTTCTGGGTAGTGTTTTTTTTTTTTAAAAAAAAGAGGCCTCACCTCAAAGAAAGCTCTTGAAAGCACACATCTTATTTGCATCCTAAAACAATCATTTACAATGTTAGACACAATTTTATGATGCCTTTACATCTTTTTTGCGCTGCTATTGCATCACTATTGTGAGACATTAGCAGTGCAAGAAAAACATCATGTTCCAAAATAGGCCTCAGTTCAGCAACATCAAGATACAGTTTCTTTCGAATATATATCTTTAGGATTGTGTAGGGGACGTAGAGAAGCAGAGACTTCTGTAAATGTCAAAGTTGTTGAAAAACTGTTTGTTTTTGAACCTTTTCCCTTGTCTTTTCTAATTTTTAAATACATGTTTTAATATTTTTTTAAATGTTTGTTCTTTGTTTTACAGATTGAAAGTATGAAAAAATATTTAAAAAAGGTAACAAGAATTATAAGGTAAATGTTTTCTACTCTTTTTACCCGCAATGCACTGCTGATGGTGTCATTGACACTATCTCTCATTTACTCTCTCTAGCTGTCTTTCTTTTTACATTATTCTCTGTTTACTTCCCTTATACTAACTCTTCTTTTTTTAAAAAAAATATTTTTTTAGTTCGCTTAAAGTTCGCGAACCGGCCAGCGAACTTGAAGCGAACCAAAAGAAATAGAGCTTGCCAGAGTGATAAACATTCTAGCAATTTTGTTTGAAAGGGGAGGTAGTTCTGAAAAGAACTGTTTTTTTTTTGTTTTTGTTGTTTTATATTTTTTTTTTATTTTTTGAACATTTTTTGATTTTTTGTATTTTTAGAACTGTTTTATGTTTTTTTGTGTTTTTTATGGAGGGGAGACAACAAAAAACAGGCTTTCAAAACGGCTCAACTGGAGCAAAAAAAAAAAATTACTTTTTGGGTGCATTAGGGCATTTATGATTTTCAAATGCAATGTTCATCAGGTTGACACTCATGTTGCCATATGACAGCATAGCACCACAGTAAATACAAGATAACTTCATATGCTGGAAGTTGGGTTGGATGTTTGGCACAGTCTCTTGTGCCTCTCTTCCCGTCAAAGACAATGTGGAGGTAGATCTTGCCACAGGAGTTGCCGTCGGATTGTCTTGAAGATCCCTTAACTCAGCCCGGCTGTAGTTCAAGGGATGCCACCTGCTCATGTGACGATGCATTGTATAGTTCCCCATACTGTACTTCTTTTCTGTGCCTCTCGACAATCTGTAATCACAGATGAGGCAGGTGGCATATTTTGCATTCACTTTCTTTGATCCAGGAGGGATGGTGAAAAACTGCCAGATGAAACTGGTTTTTCGTTTAGAAACCCGGGGCAACTCATCGACAAATTGTTGTTCCTCTCTGTCCTCTTCTTCTTCTTCCTCCTCTTCCTCCTCTCTGTTAGTCATAATTTGACTAGGTGGTCCTCTCTTCTTATGAGGAGGTGGAGGTGGTGGTGGGGGTGCACCAGCTGCAGCAAGAATGGAAGCCATTGTGGAACTTCAGATAAATGGTCTTTCTCTCACCAAGATGAAAGTCAGAGTGAGGAAATAAGGAGGGGTTTACATGATTTGGGGAAAACAAAAGTTCTGAGCCAATGAAAAGTGTTATTTTTAGGTCACATGACCTAGTCATACATCATTTGGAAACCAAAAGTGAAATGAACCAATGAGAAGTTTGATAAACAAGTCACATGACCTGTTCCGCTTACGTTACGCGGCGCGCGCCGCGTCCCAGATCGCTTCCGGTTCGCGGTCCAGAGCACTTCCGGGAGCGCTAACGCGACGCGTCATTAGACGCATTACGCGATAACGTGATACGTCGCGCTTCCGCGACGCGTCACTGTTCCGCTAACGTAACGTTGACCGGTTCGCGGACTAGATCGCGGCATCAAGATGAGCTAACGGAAAGCTTCCCGGTTCGCGAACTAGAAGCGAAGAAAAAAATATTTAAAAAAAAATGTATCAATAAATATCTAAATATATTTTGGGATTTAAAGAATAATACATTTTACAGCTACAGATGTTAGCTTTTAAAAAACCAATGAAATTCACCGAAAAAACCATAGGTTATAGACCATATATAGTTAGAAATTTGCATTTAAAAAACCATTGAAATTCAATGAAAAAACCATAGGTTATAGACCATATATAGTTAGGGATTTGCATTTACAAAACCATATTTTACTCGCACAAAACCATTGAAATTCCATATATAGTTAGTTGCACTAACTATATATCGCGCACCCGCAATCCACTGCTGATGATGTCACATATTACATCATTCATGACATGGTCAGTGACATCACTGATGACATCACTGATGACATCTCAAATGACATCACTGATGACATCACTGATGACATCTCATTTGACATCACTGATGACATCTCAAATGACATCACTGATGACATCACTGATGACATCTCAAATGACATCACTGATGACATCATGACACACCAATACCAGTTACTACATACGCACTCACTGATTCCTACGTCTACACACACATTCACTCATTCACCCATACAATCACTCATACATACAGTCACTCATTATTACAACACTATCATATGCACTCATACACCTATGCAGACACTCACACACTGCCACTCATCCATGGAGTTACTCACACACCTAGTCAGTCCTGTAAAGAATCAATCACACTTCCATTTCCTCATCTATACAGTTAAACACAGAACACCATACTTCAGTGACATCACTGATGACATCACTGATGACATCACTGATGACATCTCAAATGACATCACTGATGACATCTCAAATGACATCACTGATGACATCATGACACACCAATACCAGTTACTACATACGCACTCACTGATTACTACGTCTACACACACATTCACTCATTCACCCATACAATCACTCATACATACAGTCACTCATTATTACAACACTATCATATGCACTCATACACCTAGTCAGTCCTGTGAAGAATCAATCACACTTCGATTTCCTCATCTATACAGTTAAACACAGAACACTATACTTTTCACACATATACTAACACATACTTACTCTCTTATACAATCACTGATACAAGTACACATTGATATGCACAGAGTCACACACCTCCCAGCCAGCCACACACACACTCAGTCTTCCATACATCCACTCATTCTTCAATATGTAAAACATATTTAAACTTTACAAAAACACACAGACACTAGATGATGTCATCAGTGATGTCATTTGAGATGTCATCAGTGATGTCATCAGTGATGTCACTGACCATGTCATGAATGATGTAATATGTGACATCATCAGCAGTGGATTGCGGGTGCGCGATATATAGTTAGTGCAACTAACTATATATGGAATTTCAATGGTTTTGTGCGAGTAAAATATGGTTTTGTAAATGCAAATCCCTAACTATATATGGTCTATAACCTATGGTTTTTTCATTGATATATATATATATATATATATTCAGTCACCTCCTGGAAAATCTTCTCGCAAAGAAAGAACCAGAGTCGAAGCCCCAATAGTGTGCAGAAGGGTTTATTCAGGCACAAGGAATATTACCCTATGCCTTTCGAAGTCAGCCGACTTCTTGCTCACGGGTCCAGGTCTGTTCCATTGCCATTCCTTTTAAAGTGATACAAACACATATTTTGCGTGCATGTGATCCATCAACGTAAACAAAATACTAACAGCGTTACAATGTTGCTCTGTGTTAACCAAGTGGTTGTTAAATTAATACAGGGTTGCAGTTATTGACACAGTGTTGTCACATGTTGAAACCACATGTTTATGCATCATTTTCTTCCGTGTTTAGTCCAATAACATTGCTGTTATTTGTCCCCAAAATTTACGGAAAATTAAGAGTCACGAAGTATTGCCCTAGTGGGCATGATGCTGTTTGCAGAGCCGATCATTTCTAAGTTATTTTGCCCAAGTGGGCATAAATCTTCATGTTTGCACTGATCAGTTTCAACACCCTGCAAAATCAAAGAAAACAACAATGATATTCTCATTTATGCTGTTCTGGGTTTTGTTTGATCACAATTATTAAAACATATTAAAAACCATAGGAATGGAGAAATTTCTATGGCGGCTGTCATGGTTCAACATATCAATAAACATTTTTTAACTGTATAGATGAATTGCCAACTCATCACCCACGTTGTGACCCTTAGGTTGTAAAGTATCATACTGGATGATGTATTTTGACTCCAGTTTACGGAGCTCCAGCCATCTGTTCCCTCCCCTCTGTCTTTTCTCAATACAGTCAATTACCGTGAATTCAAGAAGATCAGGGTTTTGATTGTGTTCTGTGGAAAAGTGTCTTGCCATTGGATATTCTTGATTTAAGTTTTTTATTGCCCTAAGGTGTTCCAGTATTCTCATTTTTGCTGGTTTGGTTGTAAACCCAATATAACATTTGCTGCATGGGCAACGTAGCGCATAAATCGCAAAATCAGTGTTGCAATGAAGATGTTTAATGATTTTATGCGGTTCATGATCTGATGACAATTTGAGTACTTTACAATTGTGGCTATGCCTACAGGCCTTACATTTCCGACACGGAAAAAACCCTTGGATCATGTTAGCTTTTTTAGGTTCCTTGATCAAAGTGGAGCTTAGACTGTCTTTTAAAGATTTAGCCTTCCTGTAAGTTATTGCAGGTTTTTCGTTGAGTACATCCTTTATATCGCTGTCTAATTTCAACACATCCCAGTATTTGATAAGACTGCGACGGACCTGCCATGCCTGACTATCGTATGTAGTGATGAATCTTATTTGTTCCTCATTTTTGTCATGTGTCTTGGGGATGAGTAGGTCTTTTCTACTAAGTGAATCAACTCGATCCTCTGCCTGTTTGATTAGGGATCGACTGTATCCCCTTTCCAAAAATCTTTTAATCATACAGTTTTTTTCTAGTATGTGTCCTTCTGGAGTGCTGCAATTACGTTTAGCTCTTATAAGTTCTCCTACCGGAATACTTCTGATCAGGTTGGGTGGATGGCAGCTTTGCGCGTGTAACAAACTGTTACCTGCTGTAGATTTTCGGAACAGTGTACTGCATAATCCATAATTTTTTACTTCTAATCTCACATCAAGGAATTCAAGTTCTTTTTGACTCATTGTACTTGTGAAAGTCAGATTAAGAGAATTGTCATTAGGAATCATTTCGAATTCTTTTGCCTCATCCAGTGTGCCATCCCAAACACAGAAAATGTCGTCTATATAGCGAGACCAGAGGACGACGTGGGTACTATAGTGGGAGATGTTTTTCACCACTAGCTCCTCCCATCAGCCTAGGTAAAATCCCGCCAGGCTGGGGGCAAAGCAAGTACCCATCGCCGTCCCCCTGATCTGTTTGTACAGCTGTTTGTGAAAGATGAAGTAATTGTTTTGGAGACAAATTTGCATCATCTCCAAAAGCATATCAGTATGCGTCAGATGTGAAAGTGACCTGCCCCTGAGAAAGTGTTTACTAGCATCTATGCCCAGGTTCTGTGGGATGCTTGTATATAAGCTAGAAACATCAAAACTAATTAGCCAATACCCCGACTTCCATATCAAATTATCAATGATGCGTAGAAAATGTAAATAAATCCAAAGCTTAGTACGCTCTCAGTGACGAGTCGACACACCAGCTCATTTACCAAGGGTTTTTTATTCCAACAAACAACATGTTTCGGCTTCCCTGAAGCCTTGTTCACGTTCACTGGAAAAGTGCCCACCATAGTGTTTAATAAAGCATTCAGCACTCAGTAAGTCACGTGTACATAGTAGACACAATGAAGGGACTACCTGTGTATCGTATCTGAATCTGAAAAGAAACCGCCATGTTGGAATGGGGCAATGTGTATCTAAATCGAATGAGTTACACTTGCACCAGCAAACAGAAACCTATTCATAGTCACAATATTCATGACAAAAATTAAGGATTAAATTCATGATAGTATGTGAGCATTCGACAAAATTAAATGTCTTCCATTTGCAAACACGTTATCTGTATCATGTTAAATTCATGTAACTATGTTCGGCATAAATAAAGTAGAATATCAAATGTTTATGTCCAAGGTATGTATGTCAAATACGTTGTTACTACATTCCTTTATACGTATCCTATTTTCTGCGCATGTTTATAGTATCAAATCAATGCATGTTATATGGCCATGTACGATATATTTACACTAATTGATAGATGTACCGTGTTAGTGTGCCAGAATCACAACACTTGCATAGGCATCAAATAGGCGAGTTGTTAAATACATATTTATCTTTCGTCCTATGCATGGTCTTAGCATTGACAGTATATCTATCAAATTTGAAAACGGCCCTCAACAATGCATGTTAAGTGTTATCTCTTAGGCGTGCATTATGTGCTTACAAGTTATCATGTTAAATACAATTCATCGTTTTGAACAATAAATAGTTGTTCAATCTACAAGGTACATTAATCTCATTGTCTGTTCCAATAAAGTAATGGTGGTCATCAGAACAACCGGATATGACAAAAATTATAATACGTATTTCATTAGATTACAGTCCATAGGCGGTATACATTTTCAGTCCTGTTATGTGTTCTTGCGCTTCATAGGCCAGAGTGCTGATCTTTTAACAATGTGCTTGTGTGGAAGGAAAAAAGAGAGATGGTGTCAACCGTGCTCAAAAGATATAGTGTTCAATCATGGTTTTCCTGTTGAGAGAAAAGGAATCTATTGGTAATCCAAACAAATAAACAACATTCCCATAAGTGTTGCCTATTAAAATCCATACAGATCTCTCGTATGTACTGCACATGGAAGATGGAATGATATTCAGTGAGGGCGGCAGACATACACATAGCATGTACAGTTAGATAGTTGGTTCTATTGCTCAGAGGGATGTATCACTGATACATTTTAAATTGTGTCATGCAGAAATACAGTAAATTTACAGATGCGATTAGTCCCTCAGATGTATTGCCAGTTATTCGTCCTGATTGAGGCCCCCAGGTTCTTTGGTTTGAAACACAATTATATGTTTGGATTCTCTTTTTATTAATTTTAACATTCTGTTACCACCTCTGGGGTTTTGTGTTATCTGTTCTAAGATGAAATATCTAACTTTGGAGGTGTCAGAAAAGTGTTTGTTCCTGTAGTGGCGGGCAACTGGGTATTTTTCATCATTGTTCCTAATTGCCCGTAGATGCTCTAGGACACGTTTTTTAGCAGCACATGTAGTACTTCCTATGTACCATCTCCCTCATGGACATACGATGACATAGACAACATGTGGATCTCCATGCGGTTCTTATTATACTGAGCTTCTTTTGTATATACACTATTTTTACAAGCTTTGCAGTGGCCGCAGGGGAAAAATCCCTTGAGGCCATGTTCAGAGCCTACAGCATATGTAGTGACATCACTGTGGATCAAAAGGTCCCTCAGGCTCTTGCCTTTCCTGTAAGTGACACTAGGTCTCTTAGGCAGTTCATCACCAATGACGTTATCACTTTTGAGGATGCCCCAATTTTTTGCGACAATCCTCCGGATGTTCTGTGATTCAGCGTTATAGGTGAGAATCAATCTAGTCTCATTGATTACTAATTCTACTTGTTCTTTAGTCTTATCGGCAAGAGTATCAGATCCAGCTACACTGTCTGCCCTGTTTTTAGCTTTGCGAAGAACCCATTTGGGATAGCCTCTGGCAGAGAACCTTGTTAGCATGTTATTACATTCCTCCTGGTAGGTTTCTTCAGTGTTACAGTTTCTTTTTGCCGTCAGCAGCAGGGGATACTCCATTTAAGTGTATCTGGGTGGCTGCTGAGGGCATGTAGAATACTGTTCCCAGCAGTACTTTATCTGAAGAGGGTTGTCTGGAGTGTGTTTTCTGTTATGTTGATTTTGACATCAAGATACTCTGCTGTTTTGTTGCTGATGTGACTGGTCAGCACTATGTTCCTGTCATTTTTGTTGAGAATGTCAATGAAGGCTATGGCATCCTGTTCAGTGCCGTTCCATATGACAAATAGATCGTCAATGTATCTCCACCATGTGATGACATGGTGGAGATACGGGCCATATGTGGGGTCGGTACTGATGTCTTGCTCCCAGCTTCCCATGAAGAGATTCGCAAAGCTGGGAGCAAAGCTTGAACCCATCGCAGTACCAACCACCTGCCTGTAGAGTACCCCATCAAAGAGAAAGATGTTATTGGAAAGACAAAATGTCATCAGGCTGAGCAGCATTTTGCTGTGCTCTCTGTATTTGAGGGGACGTTTTGCTAGAAATTGACCAAATGCTTCTAAACCATCTCTGTGATTGATGATTGTGTACAGAGATTGTACATCTAATGTTATCATCAGGTAGTTTTGTTCCCATTTTCATTTCTGAATTTTGTTGAAGAAGTCTTTAGTGTCACGTATGTAACTGGGTAAACTAGCCACCCACTCCCTGAGGTAGTGATCTATATATTTGGAAATGTGGTCCGTTACACAGTCACGGGAGGACACAATGGGCCTGCCAGGGAGATTGTGGGGATCTTTATGTAATTTGGGAAGTAAATACATTACTGGAAGAACCGGGTAATCATTTTTTAGATAATTGTATTCTTCCCATTCAAGAATACCCTTATCCTTCCACTTTGTCAGTTCATCCCATACCTCCATTATGCTCTTATTATAGATTTCACAGGACACAGGTAGATAGAATTTGTCATCTTTAAATTGTTTAATCCTGTCCATGCTCATGACGAGCTCAGCTCGTCATGATGCACGGTTGAGCTGTGCTGATGACGAGCTGAGCTCGTCATGATTAGTAGGAATGACGAAAAGTCAGCATAGGAGGGGAAAACACCTAGCAGCCAAGGTGTTAAGGGCCTCATCAATATACATCTGTTTATCTAAGATGACAACATTTCCGCCCTTATCTGCGGGGCGTATGACAATACTGTCGTCCTCCATCAGGGATCAGAGTGCCTGTCTTTGAGTGTAAGTCATGTTGTTATTAAGACATTCTCTCCTGTTCTTTTTATGTTTGTAATTGCAAAGTGCCTTGCTGTTACTATCTTGAAAGGTGTCAAGGGAATCATGTGGTAATAGAGGGAGGAAAGTGGATTTGAGCTTGAAACCCGAATTTGCACTGCTGTCTATCACAAAATCCGCTTCCTGGAGAATCTGGGTGTCTTGGAGAATAGTTGATTGGCTGGCATTGTCAGTATTATTTTGTTCTAACATTACCATATTGATAATGGTATCAGTATCGTTGATCATGATATTATCAGGCTGATCTGTATGAATGGTATCCCTTCTGTTGGTCCATCCTAACATTTTAAGTCTATGCCATTTTCTTAGCTTTGGCTTCCGTGTAAACTTAAATAGGTCTATTCGTGCCTCGGCATAATTAAATGGTATTGATGGACAGAATGAAAGTCCTAAACATAATGTAAGTTTTTCTGTATCGGTGATCACTTTTTTGGATAAATTGATGACAGTCTGATTCGCCATGTCTATATCCATTAGCGGCCTCTTCTTGTGCGCATTCTGCTGTTCCCACGTGCACCTCTTGCCTTGCCTCTTGCACCACCTTTGCTGTAATCTTTTTCCTCTGTTGTTGCGTTTCCCCTTCCCCTGCCACGGCCTCGACCTCTCTGTCCTCTTGGTGTTGTTGCCGGAGTCTCCTTCACAGTCCGTCTGCTCCGGCATAGATGACTGTATTCCTCTAAAAAATTAATCTGACGTAAGGGTTTGGCAATAGTGGTCACGCTGCCATCATTGGATATGTCAGACTCAGTTTCACTTGTTAGAGAAGGAGTGGTCTGGCGGAGTGGTTGTTCTTCATCTTGTTCATCTCCCCCCGTAGCATTAGATGCATACAGGTAATCATATTTGCGACTAAATGTCAATATTCGACCACTCTCATAATCGTTGTAGTCACGATCTAATTTTCTTTCTTTGTGGGCTTTTATATCCTCCTCATATTTTTTTAGACGGTCCTTCATGATATCAATTAATTTTTCAGTGACATGGTTTTAATCTCATCCATTAGTTCTTGGATTTGTTTTAGAATGGCGTCCCGGTCAATCCAGGCATACTTGACTAGAATCTCAAGCATTCTCCTAGAACTCAGGGCTGAATTTTGTGACCATTCTGTGAGCATTGCGGGGTTAGGGGTGTCATAAGTTGGTGTAGTAAATATCCTAAGCCCCCTTGGTACCATGTCCTGATCAATATAATTTTGAAGCGAAGTTGCCTCCCACCACTTTGAGATTTCATTCTTTTTCAATTTCTCTAGTTTATTTATTTTCTCATGAATGGACTGTGGGGTAGTATCTTTGTTGGTGCTTGAAATGTATGTTCTCTTTTTTCTTGTGAATAACAGTTGTGCTGCGGCCCTTCTTTCACTCTCTTCCTCCATGTGCTTGGACACCCTTGGCAGGTCTCTTAGGCTGTGTGTGCAGACAGACACCCTTGTCAAATGCAAATTATTTCTGCCGATTGATGTTATATTCAGGTACTTCTATCGTACAGTGTTCGAAAAAAGTCTGAATTGTGAGTGTCTCGTTTTTGACTCGTTTATTGTTTATAAATTATGGAGGACTTCGTAAGGTGTCTCCCTCATGCGGTGTGGTTATTGATTATGCCTTGTGGTCACAAGAATCCTTTTCCCCGCGTGGCCAAAGAGTCTAGGGTAAATTCTCGTGACCAGAGCCGTACAGTTTTACCAGTCGCTTCCCCTGGGGATGTCGACACGCGCTGCAGCCCACACCACAGAGCCTGTCTCCCACACTCGTAAGGACGAACCCGCAAGACAATGCCTCCCTGGCTCACCTCGTCTCCGTAAAGCTCGCGTCTCAGCTTCCGTTCGGCACACGCTCGAGGATCACTTCTTCACTCGAAGAGTCCACGGTGAGACACCATATTCGGCCGGGCTGGTGAAGGTCTCAGTAAATCATTATCCAAGAAAGCGCTCCTTCTGACCTTCTGTAGCCCCAAGGGAATTGGCGTACGTTGCCGGCAGAGCACGGCGGTGATTAATTCGTAAATAAATCCAAAGCTTAGTACACTCTCAGTGACGAGTCGACACACCAGCTCAGTTACCAAGGGTTTTTAATCCAACAAACAACATGTTTCCACTTCCCTGAAGCCTTGTTCACGTTCACTGGAAAAGTGCCCACCATAGTGTTTAATAAAGCATTCAGCACTCAGTAAGATACGTGTACATAGTAGACGCAATGAAGGGACTACCTGTGTATCGTATCTGAATCTGAAAACAAACCGCCATGTTGGAATGGGGGAATGTGTATCTAAATCGAATGAGTTACACTTGCACCAGCAAACAGAAACGTATTCATAGTCACAATATTCATGACAAAAATTAAGGATTAAATTCATGATAGTATGTGAGCATACGACAAAATGAAATGTCTTCCATTTGCAAACACGTTATCTGTATCATGTTAAATTCATGTAACTATGTTCGGCATAAATAAAGTAGAATATCAAATGTTTATGTCCAAGGTATGTATGTCAAATACGTTGTTACTACATTCCTTTATACGTATCCTATTTTCTGCGCATGTTTATAGTATCAAATCAATGCATGCTATATGGCCATGTATGATATATTTACAATGATTGATAGATGTACCATGTTAGTGTGCCAGAATCACAACACTAGCATAGGCATCAATGTAGATGCAAATAGGCGAGTTGTTAAATACATATTTATCTTTTGTGTCCTAGAGCATCTACGGGCAATTAAGAACAATGATGAAAAATACCCAGTTGCCCGCCACTACAGGATCAAACACTTTTCTGACACCTCCAAAGTTAGATATCAGAGAGTCTCTACCCTGCCCCCTTTTCACGTTGTCCACTATCGTTTTTGACTCACTTCTGCCTCGAGGGTGCGTGCAAAGGGCGCGCACCACGCAGTTTAAAAAAAATATATATATTTTTTGCCCTTCGGGGTCCTTCAAGGACCCCCTGAGAAGGCCTAGGGGGTAAGGGAGTCTCTACCCTGCCCTCTTTTCACATTGTCCACTATTATTTTTGACTCACTTCTGCCTCGAGGGTGCGTGCAAAGTGCGCGCACCACGCAGTTTAAAAAAAATATATATATTTTTTGCCCTTCGGGGTCCTTCAAGGACCCCCTGAGAAGGCTTAGGGGGTCAGGAAGTCTCTACCCTGCCCCCGTTTCACGTTTTTCACTTTTGTTTTTGGCTCTATTCTGCCTTGGACACAAAATGGCGGCCAACACTTTCTGGTTTCCACCGATTAGAATGTTGACAGACGTCTATCAACTAATCAGAATTCAGCTCGCGCACACCTGATTCACGCACCATGCGCGCACGGGTGCGCACATGGTGCGCGCCTATAGATATATATTTTTTTTCTTTTAATTTTCTCAGAAACTACTGGAAGGATTTACACCATTTAACCTAAAGCGTGATCTGCGAATCAGACTCCACCATTTTGCCAAATTTGGTGTAATTCAGTTCAGCAGTCCGAGCTGTAGCCGTGTCTAATTGTCCTATGGAAATTAACATGGGAAAAACACGTTTTGGGACCCTCCTTTTTTCTCGGCCCCCGCTTGACGAATCTTCCCGAAACTTACAGGGAAGAAGCGGAGCGGAGAAGGCCATCTTCTTTGAGAAATTCTTGAAGATTCAACAACTGGCGCAAAAGTTATTCCCAATAGAATGTTGCAAATTTCCTATGGAAACAAGGTGCTAACTATACCTACTTACTGGTGACCGCCAGTAGGTAATGTATATATATATATATTCACAGAAAAAAACATGGGTTTTAGGCCATATATAGTTAGGAATTTGCATTTACAAAACCTTGAAAATTCACTGAAAAAACCATAGGTTATAGACCATATATAGTTAGGAATTAGCATTTACAAAACCTCATTTTACTCACATAAAACCATTGAAATTCCATATATAGTTAGTTGCACTAACTATATATCGCGCACCCGCAATCCACTGCTGATGATGTCACATATTACATCATTCATGACATGGTCAGTGACATCACTGATGACATCATCCAGTGACTATGTTTCTGTAAAGTTAAAATATGTCTTACATATTGAAGAATGAGTGGATGTATAAGTATCTGGATGAAGGATTTAGTAGGTGCATGACTGACTGTATGAGAGAGTGATTAAATGTGGCTCACTGAGTGCATGGGTTAGTAACTAAACTGTCTTAATTTGTGCATTATTATATCTGTTGTTCTATGAACTGCTGCATGTGTTGATCAGTAGCTATATGAGTAACTATATGGGTTATTGATTGGTTGTCCAAGTATTTGTATGGGAGAGTAAGTGTGTGTGTGGGGGTGGCTGGGGCGTGTGGGACTCTGTGCATACATGTGTGAACAGTTGATTCTCTAGATCTATGAGTTCAAAACTGCATGTGGAAACAGCTGTATGGGTGGTTGACTGTGTACGAGAGTATTGGTGAGTGAATGGATATCTCAGTGCTACATGTCAAAGAGAAGTGTGGCTCAGTGGTTAGAGGCGGCAGACCCGGAGGCTGAGAGCGGCCGTGGACCAGGGTTCGATTCCCGACGCGGCAGGGTCTCGGGCTCAAAAATTCCACGGACTCGTTAATTCTCGCGCCGGTGCCTACTCAACTCACGGGGTCACACTCTGCGACTCTGGGCAATAGCTTGCTTAATCTCCACTACGGCCCCTCGCGGCGGGATGCCTGGCTTTCACCTTGTGGATACCCTGCCGGGGGTATCTCACAGGGGAATACCAGGACGGGTTCCCTAAGCAAGCGCCCTGAGACCTTCGGGTGATTTGTGCGCTATATAAGTCAAATTACATTACATTACATTACAAAGTAAGTACATATGTAAAACACAGTACATGTGAGAGTTCACATATATAAATTACTGTGTATAAGAGCCAGTGAATGTGTGAGTGGCTGAATGGATCATTGAAAACTTGTATCAGTGATTGTATAAGAGAGTAAATATGTGTTAGAATATGTTTCAATAAGTAAGGTGTGTATAACTGCATAGTTGAGGAAATGGAGATGTGATTGATTCAGTGCATGACTGACTCGGTGTGTGAGTAACTCCATGGATGAGTGACAGTCTGTGAGTGTCTGTTTACTCTGAGTGTATCTAAGGTTATATTAGAGTCTGAAGAGGTTGATCGTATTATCACATGATTGATGTCATCAGTGATGTTGTTAGTGATGTCATTAGAGTTGTCATCAGTGATGTCATTTGGGTTGTCATCAGTGATGTCATCAGTGATGTCACTGACCATGTCATGAATGATGTAATATGTGACATCATCAGCAGTGGATTGCGGGTGCGCGATATATAGTTAGTGCAACTAACTATATATGGAATTTCAATGGTTTTGTGTGAGTAAAATAAGGTTTTGTAAATGCTAATTCCTAACTATATATGGTCTATAACCTATGTTTTTTTCAGTGAATTTTCAAGGTTTTGTAAATGCAAATTCCTAACTATATATGGCCTAAAACCTATGGTTTCTTCTGTGAATTTCAATGGTTTTTTAATACCAAATATCAAATGCTGTCAAATGTCAAGTACATGATAGGTAAAAACATTTTCGTGTTTATGCACGCTGATGTGCTTTGAACGCTGCCCCCCCTTCAACCCCCTCTTTTCTCTTAGCAGTACTCTCTCTTTGTAGATAGTGAAGGGTAGTTAACGCAGGCCTTTGCCACCGTTGTAATCCGTCGTGCCTGCTTCTCTCTCTATTTGATTGATTGCTATCCAAGCATTTACTGTTTTAGAATTGGTTCTCTTTGGTTCATTCTGTATTTACAAACAAGCAATACTCTGTTTAGTCTTTGCAGATAGTGAAAAATAGTAAAAAAAAACAAAAGGAATCGAGCAAAATCAGTAGGCAACTAATGGGATCTGTTTTTGACCTCGCTAAAATAGAAACATTAAGAACAACCCCTCATGAGAAATACGAAACTAGTGAGATGAACTTAGCTCCACACCATGATGGCTGCAAGACAGCTCGACTCCGCCGCCCACCCCACCCCACCCAAAATAACGACAAACCCTATGCAAATATTATAAATATATACAACACACCAGCAAAGTAACAGGGTAAAACATTTTATTAAATAACTATTTACATGACTATTTTATACTTTTTGTTGCCCGATCCGGCTAGCTCAATCGATCGAGCATGAAACTCATGCACTCTGATAGCAAGCGTTGCTGCTGATGCTATGCAGACCAAAACTGGTTTTTAGTTTGTACATTCTTATAGATTTTTCCATCCAAGGCTGGTTGAGTTTGTAGAACGATGGCTTCAGATTTTCAACATACGGTGTGGTGGCGCGGACTGGGAGGGGGCGCATGGCTCCTACCCCCTCCCCAAGTAAGATTTTCATACGTGAGTGTACGTTCATGGTTTTGGTCCCTGAGTTGCTTCGATGTCACTGCCATGCTCAAATGGCATAAGTTCTGGATGTTGGGTGCCATAGTTCAGAGTTCTGAGCAGCGCTTGTAACACTGTCTGAAGCTTATTTGCACCTACTGCAGCTTCACTATTCTCAAAGTAAGTGAGGGCCGTTTGTGGACCTGACTGCATTTGAAAACAATGTGATATGGTACCTCCCTAAACCGCTTGACGGAGGCCCCCGAGGGGCGGTGTGATGGCACGGACTCGGAGAAGACGCCTGGCTCCGACCCCCTCCCCAAGTCTTATAGCACTGGTGTAGCCTGAGATCGCCCCCGACATAGGCGGCCGGCTCCCGGGGTCCGGCGGAACTTTTTGCCTTTTGATGACTCTTTTGATGACTCTTCCATTCTGGACCTTGTCCCACAATCCGTTTGACCTGAAGACACGCTGTAGTGGCGCGCCCGTTTCAGTTGCCATTCCGCCCGCTTTTGCTACACTGTGAAGTAAATCAGGGTTCCCAAGGCCTACATGCTCCGAAGATAACCCACTTACATTCAAGAACTGTTGGCACGGAAACTGTAAAAGGCAAAAACAAGTTTATTAAGACCCCATGGGGTGGTGGTACACTCAAACAGCACCCTTCGGTAATGCTAGAGGTATCACACCGAACACCGGTGTGACCCCGATTTATATACAGTTTTGGGGCAATAAAAGATAGGCGGCACAAGTTGGAACACATTTTAAGGACATATATGGTCATGTTTTGGAATACTGCCAGCTCGTTGGAGGGGGCACAACTCCGCTGGTCAGTTTGGCGCACATTCCTGAGGCTTACTGGTCAGTGGGGACTGCGCATGTGCAAGCTTGACCAATACTAAAAATAGCCTGTTGCTGGGCAGACTGAAGTGGTCAGTGAAACGGACAATGGACTAATGGGCACGCCGGCCACGAGGCCGCTTATGATCTAAGATGGCCGCCGCAGTATTCAAGATGGCGTTTTCGTATATAGCCAAGTTAAGGAGGACAACGTGTAGGTTCAGCTAATCGCTAACGCGGCCAGGCTAATTACGACAGACGACCCTTTTAGCGTTTAGCTGAATCTACCTCATAGTGAACATAATCAGGATGTTCGTCCTCGATGTCTATTAACATGATTTGTGTTACCTCTTTATGAAGCATCATTTTGTCATGAGCAAGAGCTCGTCTTGATGGTATGCAGGCTGATAGGCACATAGAACATAAGGCTGGGCCACATTGAATACATAGGCATATGAAAAACATTGCTCCCACAAGTATACACAGAATCGTCAACAGTTTCCAGCCCCAAGTAGCAAGCATGGACCAGAACCATCCCGAAAGTGTCCAAGTTCCATTGTCCGGGTGTATTTCAGCTGCAATCTTGTGAAGCTTGGAGATGGCATCATAAACAGATGGAGAATTGTCCGGAATATATACACAACAGCTGCTTCCGATAATTCTACATGCCCCCCCACGATCAGCCAAAACGACATCCAACACCATCCTGTTTTGGAGCGTAACAATCCTGGAAATCTGTAGTTCCTCGGTAATGTTCCCCAGGGCAATGGCAGTGTCATTCGCTACAGCCTCGACAACACGTGTCAGTCGTCTTATTTTCCGGCTGTTCAATGCAGCCCCCACAAAGGAGAATAGTCCCAGATTAAAGTCCACATACTGTTGCAAAGCAGTGTCTGTCTGGTCGATGTCATCCAGAACAACAGTTCGCTTAACCCTATTCAAAACGAAATCGTGATACAAGGTGTAATCATTGTGATACATCGGTGGGGCAATGAATACAGGAGGTAACACAAACGATACGTAGCACGTGCCCAACCACCCCAATGGAAGCTGATGGTAACCCTTTGTTCTACAGATAAAATACGTATTTCGTGATGCAACAAATGAAATGCCATTCGGACTATCAAAAGTGAGAGTAATATTACATTTGCTTTTCCCCACTGCAATCGAGCCCTTATTCCGGATACATAAATCGGCTTTTGTAGCAATGACATTTATAACATGTGCACTAGATACATTAATATTCCGCTGGTTGCTGTACACACGTGGGGCAGACACATTATCAGGCCTATACTCCTCCCATTCAAATCGAGAGCCCTCAGCCCGTGGAAACCCATCCTTATCATGGGAACATACTTTATTCAAACGGAAAAGCACCCCCCCTTTGGTTGGCCATCTCAGAGTAAAAAGGAGGGTGTACCAAGCGTTGCATGATCCATTATGTGAAAACGGGAGTGGAATAAGTGGGGTGCCCCCTCTCTTCTGGTGCCCTGGCAACATCCCACACACCCAACAATTTGAGGTATTGGTCATGTTATGTGTGTGGTGAAGAATCTGAATGAAACTGTTATTTAAATACGTTTGTCGGTGTCGTTCTTCATGGAAGGGTAGTGTAAAATGAAAATGTTCAGACGGGGCCGGGGTAGTCGGCAGCAAATGTTCACGTACAGGCACCACAAGTTCGACTACCCAGGCTATGACAGCTATCACCACAATAGTCAAAACAAAGAGTAAGGCACCCAATACTTTCTTATCACGTGAAGCCATTGATGCCATAGTTCAGAAATGTTCGTGCAAAGTCTTAAATAGCACAAATTGTTCACAAAGTCTCAGATACACGTGCGTGTATACCTAAAAAAAAGAAAAAATACGGTGCTGAACTCCGAGGTAGCCGTTGTTTTCTTCTCCGGGCCAAGACGGGTGTCGCTACACTGGCAGAACTGATCCCCCCCCTTGGAATTCCCGGTTTCCGTTTCACAAACCTGGAGCGGTAACCAACCAGTCTTAAAAATACAAAAAAAAAATCTTCTCATCGAGGACGCAAGTTGTAGCGCTCTCGTCCGGCAGCAGCGTGGTCCGGGAAGGCTCCCTCAACTTCGGCCGACATCACAGCTGGGCTCTTTTCTTTCTCCAAGATCTCTTTGTTGTCGGTCAGCACAGCAGGAGTCACCAGATCCGGGGAGACACAGCGACAATGTGTCGAATGCACCCACCGCTTCCTGTTGGTCACTCGTACAGCGGTGCGGGTTGCAAGGAGGACCTGTTCGGGGCCCTTCCACCTGGGCTCCAGACTGCTTGCTCTCTCAAACGAGCGAATCATCACGTGGTCACCAGGGCGGAGATCATGGCCCTCTCCAGTAGAGTTGTCAGGGAGCGCTTCTCGAACCTGTTGATGAATAGAGAGCAAATCATTTGTTAATCGTGCCAGATAGTCATTCATCATAACGCAAGGCACATCATGTATTAATCGCGGCTTGGGCACCCCCCAGATATTCATCGGGCGCCCAAACACCACCTCATAGGGCGTAAGGCCAGTTCGTGAGTGGGGTACTGATCTAAGAGAGAGTAGTGCTAGCGGCAAAGCATCAGGCCACTTCAACGATGTAGACGCCACCATTTTGGCCAGTTTAAGCTTCAACGTCGCATTATACCGCTCGACCAGACCTGCTGACTGAGGGTGGAATACAGCGTGGAACTTCTGCTGAATCCCTAACCCCTTCAGTACATATTCCACAATCTTTCCAACAAAATGAGGCCCATTATCGCTCCACAGAAATTTACAAACTCCAAAGCGAGGAAAGAATTCCTTAAGCAACACCTTAGCTGTTGTCAGAGCCGTATTGTCTTTCGTGGGGTAGGCCTCAACCCATTTGCTAAAAGCACATACCACCACTAGGACGTACTTCAGGTTACTGCAGCGCTCGAGTTGGATGTAATCCATTTGGAGTACCTCAAATGGTGCAGAAGGTGGAACGAACCCCCCTTTCGGAGTATGGGTCCCCTTTCCAGGATTGTGTTGCAAACATACCAGGCAGGTCTGCACTACTCTCTTTGCAGTATTAGCAATCTTGGGATGTTCCCAAACTCGTGTTAAAAGCCGAGTGATTGCCAGAGCTCCGATATGAGCCAGTCCATGTGTCATCTGGACCATCGTCTGTAAGTAAGCCGCAGGCAATTTCCACTTCTCCATATCTTTGCTTCTCCAACAACCCTCGTCATCTAGTACCCCATCTACTGCCCATGCCGCAAGTTCAGATTCAGTAGCTGATTTTTGAATATCCAATATTTCTGCCCTAGCATCACTCCATCGCTCAGCCTGCGACTGTATCACGTACATGGGGGAGCTAGTTCGGGACATAGCCGTTTGTCTTGCTATGCTGTCTGCAAAAGCATTTCCTTGGCCCACTTTATCCGTGATCTTTTTGTGGGCACTGCACGTTACTATCGCTACTTTCTTAGGGCCAAGCAACGCATTTAGGAGATCACGCACTAGCTCTCCGTGCATAATGTGCTCTCCATGTGATGTCAAAAACCCACGTCCTCTCCAGAGTAGCCCAAAGTCATGTGCCACTCCAAAGGCGTACCGGCTGTCCGTGTATATGTTCACACATAGACCAGCACTCAATTTGCAGGCTCTTGTTAAGGCTATCAGCTCTGCTGCCTGAGCCGACTTTTGTGGTATCCTAGCTGTTTCTACCAGTGTCTTAAGCGTCGTGATCGCATAGGCTGCGGAAGTCGTACCATCTGGCAGCCTTAAACACGATCCATCAACCCACAGTTCCCCATCCACATCTGGAAGTGGGACATCCTGTAAATCGACACGACCCTTTGTCTGTTCCTCGGTCAGGAAAACACAATCGTGATGTTTTTCTTCCTGACCCTCCTCGGCCGGAAAGGGCAATAAAGTGGCAGGGTTCAAAGTAGCGCATCTTTTCAGTGTAATATGTGGCGCCAAAAGTGTCAGCTCATATCCTGTTAGCCGTGCACTCGTAAGGTATTGGGTCTTTGTTTGGTTTAGCAGGGCATCTACTGCGTGAGGAACTAACACCAACAGTTTGTGTGATAACACTATTCCCTCACTCTGTCGTATGGCCACTGCTGTTGCTGCTACCGCTCGAAAACACCCAGGCAACCCTCGCGCTACAGGATCCAGAATGGCAGAGAAGTATGCACATGGTCTCTGCTTATCCCCGTGTAATTGCACTAATACTGACAATGCGCACCCATCATTCTCATGCACGTACAATGTGAAAAGTTTTGTGTAGTCTGGTGTACCTAACACGGGCGCGGAACAAAGGGCCTGCCTCAACTGCTCAAAAGCCTTCTGACATTCATCTGTCCACTCAAGGGGCATTGGTGTAGCTTTGGACAGTAACGCTAGCAAAGGTTTTATGATATGTGAAAAACCCATGATCCATTGTCTACAGAAGGACGTCAACCCTATGAAGGCACGTACATCTCTCTGCGTGCGGGGGACTGGTGTGTCTAAAATTGCTTGAATTCGATCAGATGTTAATGCACGCCCCTCCTTAGACAACAGATGACCGAGATAGGTCACCTGGGGTCTACAGTATTGAAGCTTTTTCTTGGAAACCTTATGATTGTTTTGGGCCAAAAAGGAAAGCAACGCAAGTGTACTCTGTTCGCATTGTGCATAGGAATCAGCGGCAAGCAGAAGGTCATCCACGTACTGGATGAGCGCAACGCCAGACTGCAATTTAAAGCAATCCAGCTGCCTTTTCAAAGCCTGGCTGTAGATGCTAGGACTTTCAGTATATCCTTGGGGAACACGACAAAATCTATATGATTTATTATTGAGCGTAAAGCCAAACAGGTATCTGCTATCAGGATGAACAGGGATGGAAAAGAACGCATTCTTTAAATCAATAACGCTAAACGTGGTGGCTGTCGGTGGAACCAAGGTAAGCAAGGTCGTGATATCGGACACCACCGGGTATTGGGGAATGACAATTTTGTTGATCTCTCGCAAATCAATAATAAATCGATAGACCTTGCCGTCAGTGTCTCTCTTAAGAATCGGAAGAATAGGACTGTTGCAAACATTATAAGGGACCTCCTCCACAACCCCTGCAGAAATCAAATCCTGAACAATATGTGTCAATGCAATTTCACCTTCTCTCAAAATCTTATACTGTGGCACTCGTGGTAGAGGGGCCCCCTCCTTAACAGTAATATGTATCGGTGGAATACGCATCTCTCCCACATCCGTATCTGAGGTCGCCCACAACGTGTGCGGGAGAGAGGCCAAAGCTGAAATATCTGAGATGGCGTAAAACCTGTCGGGGTCAGGATAATTGTCATTCAGGATAACCCGCACTCCCTCCGGAGCGCAACGTATTGTCGCTCGAAAATATTTAAGCAAGTCAATGCCCAGGATATTGTCTGGGTTATGGGGTGATAGCAAAAATTGACCGAAACTAAAGTATTTGTCAAGACATAGTGCAAGGGGCTTGGACAATGGGCTGGGGGAGGGTGTGCCATCAAACCCTACACATGTAATCATTTCGCCAGACAGGGGAGCCCTCGGAACCAAGTTTTTCGACAAAGCGCTTCGTGTAGCTCCTGTGTCGACTAGAAATTGATCAGTAGAACCCAGAATACCCGCTGTTACATATGGACCCTGCTGATCTACCGGCACTTCAACTGATTCCTTACCCCATCCTACGCAGTCCTATGCATGGACATATTCCTGATGCTCCACATTTTCACCCTCCGAAATCTGATATTGATTCCGTCTATCAAACGTGTTTCGTTCATTCTGGCCACGGCCCCTCTCCTCAACCCTTCCACGATCACTTCCGCCACCTCTCACTCCCGTATAACCTCCTCTCGACCTACCACCTCCTCGACCACGCTGACTACGCTGCTCACGAAGTACCGGACAATCTTCGGCCCAATGGCCAAACTCCTTACAATAAGCACACTGATCCTCCGCAATGTCCGTACGACCATACGACGTATTTCCTCCACCCCGTCTACCTCTATCATTCCCTCTACCCTGTGTTCCCCGAACCTGCGCCAACATCACCTTCGTTTTCAATTCCTTCGCCTTTTTCTCAACACTTTCTTTAGCCTCCAATTCCTGCCGCTCATAATACTGAGCCATAGTTAACAAGGACGCAGGGGTCACCGTGGCCCAAGAACTTTCACTCGACTTCAATCGTTTTGCAATCTCCGGTAGGAGATTAGCCACATACTTATCTACAAACAGATGCCGACCCGTATCCTCTGTTAAAGATTGACCACTGTAATCATGGAATGCCTCCTCGAAGCGTGTAAAGAAGTCTGAGACCGTTTCATCAGGTTTCTGTTTGCACGACGTTAGCATAGTCCAATCAATCTTTTTAGAGGGAACAAGCGTTTTTAATTTATTCAAGATAGCTGCCGGAAGATCTAGAATTAACTGACAAGGCTTACATGCTGGTTCCCTGTCTAAATCAGCAGCATTTATTTCTTTCCATGTGCCCCCCAATATCGTTTCATCATTATTTTTACGAATTTGCCTCCACATATCAGGTGGTAGAATTAGCCCAAAAAACAAATCTATATCCACAAGAGTCATCACACAAGACGATATAGCCCCTTCCACCCCTTCATAAAATGCCGCCGGATTTTTCCGAAGATCAGGTAGAGAATTTTTCAATGCCATAACATCTGCTCTATTCCAAGGCGTGTATACCCAGTTATATACAAAATACCCTTTCGCATCTTTTGACAATTTATCATCATCTGTACCTTCCCCTTTTGGTGGAACATACAAGGGCGCAGCCTCACGCATAGGCATAACATGCAAAGCAAGACTCTTATCTGAACCCCGGAGAGAACACTCCTTAGTCTGCCCATTATTTCCCGATTCGGACTCCTTTTGCCTCCTTTTCCGCTCCTCCCGCAATCCGGTTGTCTCGTCCCGCAGCTTGATCAGTTGCTTGAATAGGTCGTCAACATCTGCAAGATCAAATACACCTTTAACCAAATTCTCACGATATACTGACAACGATTTAGGTTCTAACGTGTCTGAAAGTTCGCGATACGCGGCAACAACTTCATCCGCCAAAGTAGACAGAAAATACATTAATTCAAGATCCGACCACGCTTTTTTTTCTGTTAGCAACTGCTCCTGAGAAACACAATTCTTATTCACTTTACGAGCCCAACTACGCAAATGAGCAGACCTCGCCGTAGTAAACCTGAGAGCGGATATACCCTTCTGGTCCGACTTATCCTGTCCATCGTCCTCTGAATCCGCAGCCGGAGCCGTCGGCGAAACATACGGAGGCGGTGACCGATCTAACAAAGAAAAATCATCAATTTCATTATTAAGGACAGGATAAAGTGGTCGGCGGATAGGAAATTGACCAGCTGTCTGCAAGTTACGTTCCCGTTCCGCCCTTTCTTTCTTCTCCTGAGCCTCCTTTTCCTCAAGCTGTAAAGCCTTATCCCGAGCAGCCTTGCGCTGCTCTTTGTCCGCCAAGGCAACCTCACGCTTCATTCGCTCGCGCACCGCTTTCTCCCACATTCGCACGCAATCAAACATATTTTGTCTAGACCTGCGTTGAAACAAACATTGCTCTACAAACTGTACTTTACGTAAATCGAACGACCCATGTAGAGGCCATTGCAATTCAGGATCGGCCTTGGTGTACTTATGCCACAATTTACTGTACATAATAGGGGGAAGGCCATGTTTGATGTACATCTCCCGATTTGGTGTTCCCTCTGGGGGAGCCGGCTGTGCTTCCGCTAACCTAATTGAGGTACCCTCTCCAAGACAGCACATCCCTCGGAGTGTGCTGAAAACAGGCATGTTCGAAAAGTATCAGGAAAGCGTGACACCGGACAAAATGGCACTTACAGTACTTCACACGATTGTGCCGCTCAGAGAAAAAAAAACAAAGTTAGAGAAACATCTCTACATGCCTGCCTATGTGAAGTGCACTACACATATAAGTTCAAAGATCACAAATTCACAATGTTAGCTAACTCAAATCAAAACATAGATCGTAGGACTTCGGCAAGCGTCCAAGGACTACTTTACCGATCACAAATCACAGAATTTCAGTAAGCGTCCGAAGACTACCTTACCGAACACAAATCATAGAACTTCAGTAAGCGTCCGAAGACTACCTTACCGAACACAAAGCTTACCCAAATTCTCAAATGTCCAGATTCCAACTGCCAAGGTCTTGTAAGCCAAATCAGCCAAACGGCACTGTCTCAGCGATGCAGACACTCGAAAACTCAGTCGGAGACCGGCGCCACCTGGAAGGTCAGATCGGAAGGAAAGGAAGAAACACCGTGGCAGCCAAGACTCGGGTCACTCGTGGCAGCGCGCGTCCATGGCGAGTTTCCAAGCCTTCGTCACGACCTCTCCTTCGGGCATCCGAGTCGCCGATAAGTCCCTTCGTGGTCGCCAATTTGAAGTAAATCAGGGTTCCCAAGGCCTACATGCTCCGAAGATAACCCACTTACATTCAAGAACTGTTGGCACAGAAACTGTAAAAGGCAAAAACAAGTTTATTAAGACCCCATGGGGTGGTGGTACACTCAAACAGCACCCTTCAGTAATGCTAGAGGTATCACACCGAACACCGGTGTGACCCCGATTTATATACAGTTTTGGGGCAATAAAAGATAGGCGGCACAAGTTGGAACACATTTTAAGGACATATATGGTCATGTTTTGGAATACTGCCAGCTCATTGGAGGGGGCACAACTCCGCTGGTCAGTTTGGCGCACATTCCTGAGGCTTACTGGTCAGTGGGGACTGTGCATGTGCAAGCTTGACCAATACTAAAAATAGCCTGTTGCTGGGCAGACTGAAGTGGTCAGTGAAACGGACAATGGACTAAAGGGCACGCCGGCCACGAGGCCGCTTATGATCTAAGATGGCCGCCGCAGTATTCAAGATGGCATTTTCGTATATAGCCAAGTTAAGGAGGACAACGTGTAGGTTCAGCTAATCGCTAACGCGGCCAGGCTAATTACGCCATTCAGCTGTTTACCGCCCGCTCTTGCAACTACAGCGTCTCGGTCACCATGTAGTTGAGTTGCTCCCGCTCTTGCGATGCAACGATAGGCGGCTGCCACAGGACTCTCAAAATGGCGGCCGGCTCTTCAGATTTGGGCGTGGTCCACTAAAATGGCCCTGGGACACCTTGGAACTCGGACGCTTGCCTGATAGGGCTTGGGTCCCATTCTCGAAAGCGTCCCCTCAGCCTTGAAGATTCTACAAAAGTCTTGGGGGCCCCCGACTCCCGCAGGCTTCTGGTGGGGAGCGGCTGCCATGATTGCTCGTGGAATGGCCACGACTGAGCTACGAGATGGTGGTGCTCTCATGCTGACGCCAGCTTCAGTCTGAAACATCCAGAAACACTGTAGACTACCAATTCGATCAGTTCCGGTAGCGCCCCTACATGACCCGGTAGAGAAGATCTTGCCCTCCCCTCTTTGACTGATGGTTCTTGTTGCCTGTCCCTTCTGTTGTCATTTAACAGAACTTTTTAGAAAGCTGAAAGGGGTTGTGTTCCGAACCCTGGTTGGTGGAGACATTTTGACTATATTCTGGACCTACGTTGTCGCGTAATGCGTTATATGACACGCCGCGCTAGCGCACCCGGAAGTGCTCCCGTGCGTGAAGCGCAGCTTCCCGGAAGCGATCCGGGGCACGGCGCGCAGCACGTAACGTATGCATAACAGGTCATGTGACTTGTTAATAAAACTTTTCATTGGTTCATTTTACTTTTGTTATTTGAATGATGAAAAGCTTGGTTATATGACCTAAAAATTACGCTTTTTATTGGTTTATTTTTTCTTAAACATATATGTTATAATGTTCCAGGCTAATGTACTTTCCCGGAAAATTTACAACTGTCCTGCAAGTAAAATATATTCCTTTTTCGAGAAAAAGGGCGTTTCTTCGTCCCATGACGGAGCCATTGGGTAAAAGAGGATCGGCCTGCTGTCTTAGTCGCCGATACACCTGATTATCAGATTCTTATCGATCACTTTATGTTGCAGGAGTGGAAAACACAACTGCCCTTGACCATTTATCTTTACTGCGTTCCTGCGTATTATACCTTTTATCCGTCATGTAATTGGACTGCTTTATTTCACATGCCTTTTACTGATTCGAAAACAGTGACTACAATTAAAAACTTTACCAATGTAAATACTACTACCATGTTTTGTTTTAAAAACCTTTATTGTGAAAATGTCAGTATACAAATACAGGCCTATAACCACGTGGGCCGGCCACGGAGCAAACTGAAATCGTATATGATGAGGAGACATTTACATTGTAGAAGAACGTAACGAGCGGGCCATTAGGTTGCAAGAACTAAGGTGTCTAACAGTTGCGGAATCGGTGGACGTACATTTTGTAATTAAAATACGACAGGGCCACTTTCAATAAAATTATCTAGATATACATTTGCGGGCAAGTACCATGGGTGACGTTAATTCGAACTTTCAATAGTACAGTAATCAATAACACATCAGAACTTAATATTAATAGGGATGTCGAAATATTCAATCAATTCTCGTCCCCGCCCGCCATGAGCATCAAAACTGCATTCATATCTCGTGATATCAAAGTTGTTCAACCAGTACACAACAAGGAGTTACGAGTCCCATTTATACCGGCGCCATTTTGGGCGAGGCCGGGCAGGTCCAGGATATAGTCAAAATTTCTCCACCAACCATCGACCAGACCAGAACCCCTTTCGGCCCTTTATGCTACAAGATGATGTCTTCCATTCAGAAAATATTGTTGGCAGCATTTTGAAAGGAAAGATAAACAGCCGTTCTCCTAGTGAGTCTCACATTGTTACATTTAGGAAGAATGTTGAAGAGTAGTATGTTGAAAATCTGAAGCCATTGTTCTACAAACTCTCAACCAGCCTTGGATGAAAAAAAAAATCCTGAAGAATGTACAAACTGATAACCAATTTTTGTCTGTGTAGCATCAACAGCAACGCTTGACTCAGCTTCGTGTGAAGCCGTCATTTTGATTCAATCAATAACGTCCCCCTGCACACATTCAGGGACCTGGTCGTGTCTTCAGGTCAAACGGATTGTGGGACAAGATGCAGAAAGGAAAAGGAAAAAAGTTCCGCCGGACCCCGGGAGCCGGCCGCTTATGGCATGGGCGATCTTTGGCCACACCAGGGCGATAGTGAAGCTGCAGCAGGTGCAAATAAGCTTCAGACAGTGTTACAAGCACTGCTCAGAACTCTCAACTATGACACCACCTCGGTGCCATCCGGATCTTGGCGCCTTGTGCTGGTTCCGGCCTATTCACACATCGGTCCGCTACTGACACCACCTCACAGGCCAACGGGGCACCCCACGCCAACTTTCGGCGTAGCATTGTAGGATGGCCACACCAGAGCAGCAACATGCTAAACACCACCTCGGTGCCATCCAGATCTCGGCGCGTTGTGCTGCCTTCGGCCTACTGTAGCCGCAAGTGCGGATGCAACTCAACTGGATAACGAGTGAAACACCAAGGGGCGCCCCACTGCAACCGAGGAGCCTCCATCTTGGGGGCGACGCACAGCATCACCAATGCAGTCAGATCCTCAAACAGCCCCCACTGACTGACGCGACCTCACAGGCCAACGGGGCGCCCCACGCCGACTTTCGGCGCAGCATTGTAGGATGGCCACACCAGTGCGGCAACTTGCTGGACACCACCTCGGTGCCATCCGGATCTCGGCGCGTTCGAGTCACTGTACCGCAAGAGCGGGAGAAACTCAGCTGGACACGCCGTCTTTCGGCGCAGCATTGTAGGATGGCCACACCAGTGCGGCAACTTGCTGGACACCACCTCGGTGCCATCCGGATCTTGGCGCGTTGTGCTGCCTTCGGCCTACTGTAGCCGCAAGTGCGGACGCAACTCAGTTGGACGGCGAGTGAAAAGATAAGGGGCGCCCCACTGCAGCCGAGGAGCCTCCATCTTGGGGGAGACGCACAGCCCCCACTGACTGACGCGACCTCACAGGCCAACGGGGCGCCCCACGCCGACTTTCGGCGCAGCATTGTAGGATAGCCATACCAGTGCAGCAACTTGCTGGACACCACCTCGGTGCCATCCGGATCTCGGCGCGTTGTGCTGCCTTCGGCCTATTCGCACATCGGTCCGCTACTGACGCCGCCTCACGTGCCAACGGATTTTCTACGCTTTTTATAGCCCTATGCCGCATAACAGGTCATGTGACTTGTTTATAAAACTTTTCATTGGTTCATTTTACTTTTGGTTTCCTAATGATAGAAGGCTTGGTCATATGACCTAAAAATAACACTTTTCATTGGTTTAGAACATTTTTTTTTCCCAAACGATGAAAGCCCCACCTTGTTTCTGGATGTTTCAGACTGAAGCTGGCATCAGCATGAAAGCACCACCATCTCGTGGCTCCGTCGTGGTCATTCCGCGAGCAATCATGGCAGCCGCTCCCCACCGGAAGCCTGCAGGAGTCGAGGGCCCCCAAGACTTTTGTAAAATCTTCAAGGCTCAGGGGACGTCCGAGTTCCAAGGTGTCCCAGGGCCATGTTAGTGGACCAGGCCCAAATCCGGAGAGCAGTCCACCATTTTAAGACTCCTGTGGCAGCCGCCTATCGCTGCACCGCAAGACTGGGCGCAACTCAACTACATGGTGAGCGAGACGCTGAAGCCGCAAGAGCGGGCGAGAAACAGCTGAATGGCGGATGAGGCACAGTGCACCAAAAGCGGGCGGAATGGCAACTGAAACGGTAAAGGGGCCCCCCACTACAGCACACGAGCCGCCACCTGGGGAGGCCCGTTCACGCTGCCTCCCCCCCCTCCCCGGTGAGCCCCACGCCGTTTTTCGGAGCAGCATTGTAGGATGCCAAAACCAGTGCGGCAACTTACTGGACATCAGCTGGGTGCCATCCACATCTCAGCGCGTTCTGCTGCCTTGGGACTATTCGCACAACAGACCGCTACTGACGAGGCCTCCCCGCGCACCCCACTGGGACGCCCCACGCCATTTTTCGGAGCTGCATTGTAGGATACCAAAAACCAGTGCGGCACCCAGGTAACATCACCTGGGTGCCGTCCAGAACTCAGCACGTTGTGCTGCCTTGGGACTATTCGCACAAAACACAGCTACTGACCATTGTTGCTTCTTTTTTCAAAAAAATGTTTAAATGTATTTACTGTTTTTGTTGCGTTCTATATATTTATAAGTTATTAAAGTGTTATAATCCTACTACTTTTTTGGAGTATATTTTTAACGTGACACATAATTGTAAAAACTTTGATGTACAAAGAGGCATCCCTGGAATCTTCCGCTTCAGGTTCGGACCCACACACCCTCACAGTGAGAATCCCCTCCCCAAGCACAATACAGGATGGTTATCAGATAGTAGGAACCCGTATGGTGTGACGGATCTCATGGGGTGGGGGCCTTCATCTACTGTAACTCCTTTGAAGAGGGATGATTCTCATACATGCCAACATTTCAGAAGAGCAAAGTGGGAGATTTTAAAAAAAAAAATCGGGAGAATGGGGCCTTGAATCGGGTTATTGTCATGTGTGGGCTTTGGAAGTGTGCTGCTGCAGGATCGGACATTTCAAACTCAAATGCACGTTCTTTTTCTTACCTTTCCGAAGCATGGAGCGCAATAGCAGGCAGAGAAAGGGTGATGCAAGTGTTGAACACTGCCTGGCCTGGCAAGTTACTGGCAGTGCCCCCCCGCCCGCTCCTGAAACAGGGCACACACACCGCCGCCCCGAGTACTTCACAGATCTTTAAAAGACCATGCGCTTGTTAATGAGGCTTAAATGGTTTATCACCCCTTCTAGAGCCCCTGCATCGGCCCTCTGACGTTTCCTGGAAGAATTAGCACGTAACACAATACCAAGCCCTGTCAGCTGAAACCCCCGAGGAATCGGGTTTTTGCTTGCAGGAATCGGGAGGCGGGAGACTAGCACTGAAATCGGTAGTCTCACGCCTGAATCGGGAGGGTTGGCATGTCTGGATTCTCTACAGCTGGGGCCATAAACTACATCCGCAGGGCTAGGTGATAGCCTGGGACCGGCCTGGACAATCGGACACAGAGGAAGAGAAGTGTCAGAGGGTGCGGTAGTGAATAGGGTGAAAGGGAGGTGTCGGGCGGGCACACGGTGTGATTCTCAGAGAAGAACAGCGCAGATGGGGGGAGGTTTATGGCCCATGCATGAGAGAGAGAGCGGGGGTGACCAGTGCGTGGGGGAGATGCTTGCGAGGGTGGGGAGCCGTGCTGAGAATCGACGGCGTGCAGAGAGTGGGTCTGGTCAAGGCATCTGAAATGGCTGCCGTGCACGACAAAATTGTGGCATTGGAAAAAAGGCAAGATGGCGCAGACAATGTTTATCAATAAGGATTAATTTATAACAAAATATTTTATCGCAGTGACAAATTGGCGGTCAACACTTCCTGATTTCCATCGAATCGAACGTTAACAGACGTCACGCAGCAAAAAAAATAAAACGCTCACGCACAGCCGCTGGAAGACATGTATCAACATATATGAGCCTCCTCAGCCACCCTCAGAAAACATAAGGGATCGGGATACGTCTCCCGTACCCCCTTATACCTAGTAATTTAATTAAAACGAAACACAAAATGGCGAGTTCCCGTTTCGCTACCAGTTTGCGGCCCAGTTCGCGGCCCGGGAAGCGCTTCTACCGTGAAAAATCAATTTTTTTTTATTTTCCCCACGGGACCCTTTTATAACCCCAACATCATTCCTAGGGGGTCAAGAGGGGTCTACCTTCCCCCCTTTCATTAAATTCCCCCTTCGTTTTTCACCTCTTCTTGTCTCTCGATCCTACCGAGAGACAAGATGGCGGCTGCTACCGCTGGAAGACATGTATCAACATATATGAGCCTCTTCAGCCACCCTCAGAAAACATAAGGGATCAGGATACGTCTCCCGTACCCCCTTATACCTAGTAATTTAATTAAAACGAAACACAAAATGGCGAATTCCCGTTTCGCTACCAGTTTGCGGCCCAGTTCGCGGCCCGGGAAGCGCTTTTACCGTGAAAAATCATTTTTTTTTTATTTTCCCCACGGGACCCTTTAATAACCCCAACATCATTCCTAGGGGGTCAAGAGGGGTCTACCTTGCCCCCTTTCATTAAATTCCCCCTTCGTTTTTCACCTCTTCTTGTCTCTCGATCCTACCGAGAGACAAGATGGCGGCCGCTCCAGACTGTTTAGAATGTTGACAGACACCGGAGAGCCAATCAGCTTCGCATCGCAAAGTTCCGTTACGCGAAAAGTACGCGAACCGGAGCGCAGCCCGGAGCGCTGTTACAGATATATATCTTTTTTTGAACGTTAATTTCTCAAAATCCACTGAAGCACATATATTGAGACCTAGCAAAGGCACATCGGGCTAACAGTCCCTACAATTTTGGCAAGTTTCGTGCAAATCCATTCAGCCGTTCGAGCTAAAAGTGAGGCCAACCGCCCTATGGAAATTAACATGGGAAAAACGCGTTTTGGGACCCCCCTTTTTTCTCAGCCCCCCCTTGACGAAACCTCCCCAAATTTTCAGGGGCTGCTCAGAAACAAAATGTGCCATTTTCCTGAAATTTTCAGCCGATTCCGCCCACAAACGCCAAAGTTATTAGACATAGAATTTTCAAAAGTTCCATAGAGAAAAAATCCTAACTATATATACCTACTGGCTATCGCCAGTAGGTAATATATATATATATATATATATATATATATATATATATATATATATATATATATATATATATATATATATATATATATATATATATATATATATATATATATATTACCCACTGGCGGTCGCCAGTGGGTATATATACTTAGGATTTTTTCTCTATGGGATTTTTGAAAATTCTATGTCTAATAACTTTGGCGTTTGTGGACGGAATTGGCTGAAATTTTCAGGAAAATGGAACATTTTGTTTCTGAGCAGCCCCTGACAATTTGGGGGGGTTTCATCAAGGGGGGGCCGAGAAAAAAGGGGGGTCCCAAAACATGTTTTTCCCATGTTAATTTCCATAGGGCGGTTGGCCTCACTTTTAGCTCGAACGGCTGAATGGATTTGCACGAAACTTGGCAAAATTGTAGGGACTGTTAGCCCGATGTGCCTTTGCTAGGTCTCAATATATGTGCTCCAGTGGATTTTGAGTAATTTAGGTTCAAAAAAAGATATATATCTGGGCGGAGCCTAACCACACATCTGATCTGATTGGCTGTCAGCACTTCATCCAAGAAGTGTTGGCAGCCATCTTGGGACCAATATACATGATAGCACCTCATTAAAAAGCATTGTAGTTAATAGAGGGTTTTAGGACTTTAGTTACATTATAAATCATTTGTTGATGGTACCATACTCGTTTTAGGAATTGTGGTGGGTTCTAAGGTGATTTTACCATGTGAAAAAACCTTCTGCTGTGATATCATGAATATTGTTTGAAAGAAAACTAATATCTCATGATTTTCCCACAGTGGTTTGGAAGGGGATCTATAAGCTAAACTGAAAGCATATTTTCTGTAAATTCACATTATCTTTCTCAGTCATGTGAAAATGAAGTCTGACATTCTCAGTAAAACATGTACATCCAACAAGGACAGAGACTGTCAGTTGATTCCTTTGTGTTCTACTGCAGCCTCCTAGAGTGTTCTAAAGAACAACTAGAGCGCTAACAGTCCTACTTATTACAAAGGTATGGCACACCTGAAGCCATCTTGATTGGAATAAAGTGGTAACTCTTAAAACATTTAATTTAAAAAGAAACAACATGAGGGGGTATATTTTGCCATAGAAAGTATGATTAGTGCTGCAGAATGAAAAATTAGGGCACATTTTGAGTGACTTCTCAAATCCTTTTCTATTTCATTAAAACATTCTGACATGGAGTCTCCCAAAATGGCCACCAGAGACAAAAGAGCCCAAATGTAGCCCAAATATCACCCAGATGTAGCCCAAGTATAGCCCAATGACAGAATGTCCCAGAGTGTTCTAAAGAACAACTAGAGCGCTAACAGTCCTACTTATTACAAAGGTATGGCACACCTGAAGCCATCTTGATTGGAATAAAGTGGTAACTATTAAAACATTTAATTTAAAAAGAAACATGAGGGGGTATATTTTGCCATAGAAAGTATGATTAGTGCTGCAGAATGAAAAATTAGGGCAACAGTCTTACTTATGACAAAAGTATGGCACACCAGAAGCCATCTTGATTGGAATGAAGTGGTAAGTCTGAAAACACTCAATTTAAAAAGGAACAACATGAGGGGGTTAAGTTTGCCATAGAAAGTATGATTAGTGCTTCAGAAAGAAAAATTAGGGATCATTTTGAGTGACTTCTCAAATCCTCTTCTATTTCATTAAAAAAATTCTGACATGCAGACTGAAACATGCACTTTGAATACCAGCAGCAGACGTCCCTGGTGAGCAGTAGGTTTACTACAGTGATCTAATGTGCAACTAGAGTGCTAACATTCAGAATTTATGGCAAATGTGTGACACATCTGAATGCCTTCTTGATGGAACCAAAGTAAACAAGCATTGAAAATGCAATAGATCTCGCCCTCGTTTAAGTTAAAGCCATTCTGTTTGTAATGAGGTGGCTTTTTAGCTTTGCTTTTATTAGTGTTTTTTCAACTTTCATGTAAATAACATGCATCTGTATGCATATAAGTATATGTATGCATGCATTTATGTTTGTATTTATATAGATATACAGATGATATATGTTTATATATGTATGTATATATATATATTCACTGAAAAAACCATAGGTTATAGACCATATATAGTTAGGAATTAGCATTTACAAAACCTTGAAAATTCACTGAAAAAACCATAGGTTATAGACCATATATAGTTAGGAATTAGCATTTACAAAACCTTGAAAATTCACTGAAAAAACCATAGGTTATAGACCATATATAGTTAGGAATTCGCATTTACAAAACCTTATTTTACTCACACAAAACCATTGAAATTCCATATATAGTTAGTTGCACTAACTATATATCGCGCACCCGCAATCCACTGCTGATGATGTCACATATTACATCATTCATGACATGGTCAGTGACATCACTGATGACATCACTGATGACATCTCAAATGACATCACTGATGACATCACTGATGACAACATCCAGTGACTGTATGTTTCTGTAAAGTTAAAATATGTCTTACATATTGAAGAATGAGTGGATGTATAAGTGTCTGGATGAAGGATTTAGTAGGTGCATGACTGACTGTATGAGTGAGTGATTAAATGTGTCTCACTGAGTGCATGGGTTAGTGACTAAACTGTCTTAATTTGTGCATCATTATGTCTGTTGTTCTGTAAACTGTTGCATGTGTTGATAAGTAGCTATATGAGTAACTATATGGGTTATTGATTGGTTGCCCAAGTATTTGTATGGGAGACTGAGTGTGTGTGTGGGTGGCTGGGAGGTGTATGACTCTGTGCATAGATGTGTGAGCAGTTGATTCACTAGATGTATGGTTTCAAAAGTGCATGTGGAAACAGCTGTATGGGCGGTTGACTGTGTGCATGAGTGTATTGGTGAGTGAATGGATATCTCAGTGCTACATGTCAAAGTAAGTACATATGTAAAACACAGTACATGTGAGAGTTGACATATATAAATAACTGTGCATAAGAGCCAGTGAATGTGTGAGTGGCTGTATGGATCATTGTGAACTTGTATCAGGGATTGTATAAGAGAGTAAATATGTGTTAGTATATGTTTGAATAAGTAAAGTTTGTATAACTGTATAGTTGAGGAAATGGAGGTGTGATTGATTCTTTGCATGACTGACTAGGTGTGTGAGTAACTCCATGGATGAGTGACAGTCTGTGAGTGTCTGTTTACACTGATTGTATCTAAGGTTATATTAGAGTCTGAAGAGGTTCATCGTATTATCACATGAATGATATCATCAGTGATGTGATCAGTAATGTCAAATGAGATGTCATCAGTGATGTCATTTGAGATGTCATCAGTGATGTCATTTGAGATGTCATCAGTGATGTCACTGACCATGTCATGAATGATGTAATATGTGACATCATCAGCAGTGGATTGCGGGTGCGCGATATATAGTTAGTGCAACTAACTATATATGGAATTTCAATGGTTTTGTGTGAGTAAAATAAGGTTTTGTAAATGCGAATTCCTAACTATATATGGTCTATAACCTATGGTTTTTTCAGTGAATATATATATATATATATATATATATATATATATATATATATATATATATATATATATATATATATATATATATATATATATATATATATATATATATTCACTGAAAAAACCATAGGTTATAGACCATATATAGTTAGGTCATCACTGATGACATCACTGATGACATCTCAAATGACATCACTGATGACATCTCAAATGACATCACTGATGACATCACTGATGACATCTCATTTGACATTACTGATCACATCACTGATGATATCATTCATGTGATAATACGATGAACCTCTTCAGACTCTAATATAACCTTAGATACAATCAGTGTAAACAGACACTCACAGACTGTCACTCATCCATGGAGTTACTCACACACCTAGTCAGTCATGCAAAGAATCAATCACACCTCCATTTCCTCAACTATACAGTTATACAAACTTTACTTATTCAAACATATACTAAAACATATTTACTCTCTTATACAATCCCTGATTCAAGTTCACAATGATCCATACAGCCACTCACACATTCACTGGCTCTTATGCACAGTTATTTATATATGTCAACTCTCACATGTACTGTGTTTTACATATGTACTTACTTTAACATGTAGCACTGAGATATCCATTCACTCACCGATACACTCATGCACACAGTCAACCGCCCATACAGCTGTTTCCACATGCACTTTTGAAACCATACATCTAGTGAATCAACTGCTCACACATCTATGCACAGAGTCATACACCTCCGAGCCACCCACACACACACTCAGTCTCCCATACAAATACTTGGGCAACCAATCATATAGTTACTCATATAGCTACTTATCAACACATGCAACACTTTACAGAACAACAGACATAATGATGCACAAATTAAGACAGTTTAGTCACTAACCCATGCACTCAGTGAGACACATTTAATCACTCACTCATACAGTCAGTCATGCACCTACTAAATCCTTCATCCAGACACTTATACATCCACTCATTCTTCAATATGTAAGACATATTTTAACTTTACAGAAACATACAGTCACTGGATGTTGTCATCAGTGATGTCATCAGTGATGTCATTTGAGATGTCATCAGTGATGTCATCAGTGATGTCACTGACCATGTCATGAATGATGTAATATGTGACATCATCAGCAGATTGCGGGTGCGCGATATATAGTTAGTGCAACTAACTATAAATGGAATTTCAATGGTTTTGTGTGAGTAAAATAAGGTTTTGTAAATGCGAATTCCTAACTATATATGGTCCATAACCTATGGTTTTTTCAGTGAATTTTCAAGGTTTTGTAAATGCTAATTCCTAACTATATATGGTCTATAACCTATGGTTTTTTCAGTGAATTTTCAAGGTTTTGTAAATGCTAATTCCTAACTATATATGGTCTATAGCCTATGGTTTTTTCAGTGAATATATATATATACATACATGTATAAACATATACCATCTGTATATCTATATAAATACAAACATAAATGCATGCATACATATACTTATATGCATACAGATGCATGTTATTTACATGAAAGTTGAAAAAACACTAATAAAAGCAAAGCTAAAAAGCCACCTCATTACAAACAGAATGGCTTTAACTTAAACGAGGGCGAGATCTATTGCATTTTCAATGCTTGTTTACTTTGGTTCCATCAAGAAGGCATTCAGATGTGTCACACATTTGCCATAAATTCTGAATGTTAGCACTCTAGTTGCACATTAGATCACTGTAGTAAAGCTACTGCTCACCAGGGACGTCTGCTGCTGGTATTCAAAGTGCATGTTTCAGTCTGCATGTCAGAATTTTTTTAATGAAATAGAAGAGGATTTGAGAAGTCACTCAAAATGATCCCTAATTTTTCTTTCTGAAGCACTAATCATACTTTCTATGGCAAAATTAACCCCCTCATGTTGTTCCTTTTTAAATTGAGTGTTTTCAGACTTACCACTTTATTCCAATCAAGATGGCTTCAGGTGTGCCATACCTTTGTAATAAGTAGGACTGTTAGCGCTCTAGTTGTTCTTTAGAACACTCTGGGACATTCTGTCATTGGGCTATACTTGGGCTACATCTAGGTGATATTTGGGCTACATTTGGGCTCTTTTGTCTCTGGTGGCCATTTTGGGAGACTGCATGTCAGAATTTTTTAATGAAATAGAAGAGGATTTGAAAAGTCACTCAAAATGTGCCCTAATTTTTCTTTCTGCAGCACTAATAATACCTTCTATTGCATAATATGCCCCCTCATTTTGTTCCTTTTTAAATTAAATGTTTTAAGAGTTACCACTTTATTCCCATCACGATGGCTCCAGGTGTGCTATACCTTTGTAATAAGTAGGACTGTTAGCGCTCCAGTTGTTCTTTAGAAGACTCTGGGACATTCTGTCATTGGGCTATACTTGGGCTACATCTGGGTGATATTTGGGCTACATTTGGGCTCTTTTGTCTCTGGTGGCCATTTTGGGAGACTGCATGTCAGAATGTTTTAATGAAATAGAAAAGGATTTGAAAAGTCACTCAAAATGTGCCCTAATTTTTCATTCTGCAGCACTAATCATACTTTCTATGGCAAAATATAACCCCTCATGTTGTTTCTTTTTAAATTAAATGTTTTAAGAGTTACCACTTTATTCCAATCAAGATGGCTTCAGGTGTGCCATACCTTTGTAATAAGTAGGACTGTTAGCGCTCTAGTTGTTCTTTAGAACACTCTGGGACATTCTGTCATTGGGCTATACTTGGGCTACACCTGGGTGATATTTGGGCTACATTTGGGCTCTTTTGTCTCTGGTGGCCATTTTGGGAGACTGCATGTCAGAATGTTTTAATGAAATAGAAAAGGATTTGAGAAGTCACTCAAAATGTGCCCTAATTTTTCATTCTGCAGCACTAATCATACTTTCTATGGCAAAATATACCCCCTCATGTTGTTTCTTTTTAAATTAAATGTTTTAAGAGTTACCACTTTATTCCAATCAAGATGGCTTCAGGTGTGCCATACCTTTGTAATAAGTAGGACTGTTAGCGCTCTAGTTGTTCTTTAGAACACTCTAGGAGGCTGCAGTAGAACACAAAGGAATCAACTGACAGTCTCTGTCCTTGTTGGATGTACATGTTTTACTGAGAATGTCAGACTTCATTTTCACATGACTGAGAAAGATAATGTGAATTTACAGAAAATATGCTTTCAGTTTAGCTTATAGATCCCCTTCCAAACCACTGTGGGAAAATCATGAGATATTAGTTTTCTTTCAAACAATATTCATGATATCACAGCAGAAGGTTTTTTCACATGGTAAAATCACCTTAGAACCCACCACAATTCCTAAAACGAGTATGGTACCATCAACAAATGATTTATAATGTAACTAAAGTCCTAAAACCCTCTATTAACTACAATGCTTTTTAATGAGGTGCTATCATGTATATTGGTCCCAAGAATGCTGCCAACACTTCTTGGATGAAGTGCTGACAGCCAATCAGATCAGATGTGTGGTTAGGCTCCGCCCAGATATATATCTTTTTTTGAACCTAAATTACTCAAAATCCACTGGAGCACATATATTGAGACCTAGCAAAGGCACATCGGGCTAACAGTCCCTACAATTTTGCCAAGTTTCGTGCAAATCCATTCAGCCGTTCGAGCTAAAAGTGAGGCCAACCGCCCTATGGAAATTAACATGAGAAAAACGTGTTTTGGGACCCCCCTTTTTTCTCGGCCCCCCCTTGATGAAACCCCCCCAAATTGTCAGGAGCTGCTCAGAAACAAAATGTTCCATTTTCCTGAAAATTTCAGCCAATTCCGTCCACAAACGCCAAAGTTATTAGACATAGAAATTTCAAAAATCCCATAGAGAAAAAATCCTAACTATATATACCTACTGGCGACCGCCAGTAGGTAATATGTATATATATATGTACAAATATATCAGGAAGCTCAAACTGAGTAAAATGCATGCAACTAAAAAGAGCAATGCCGGACTGAGCTCAGCTATGGAATCAAGTACTACATTGCCCTCCCTCACAGTCCATGAATTACCAGCATTACAAGATATGATAGCGCTGATGGATGACACCTCTGAGGAAGAAAATATTGAGAATTCTGACTTTGGAAATGATCTGTTACCTGAAGACCATACACCCTTTAGAGCTACATCAAAATTTCTTCCTCAAACAATGAAAGATAATGTAGACTTATTTGGGGAAAATGTAACTAGAGATCTGAAAAGTCTATACTTGCAGGAAAATCAGAAAAAATGCAAGCTGAATCTGAGGAAAGCTAACTTCCACAAAACTGTGAAGAAACTACAAACGGAAGATGGTCTCCTGGTGAAACCCTCCGACAAAGGAGGAAATGTGGTTCTCTGGGGAAAAGAACAGTACAAGAAAGAGGCTATGAACCAACTATTGGACCACAGCTGCTATAAAAGAATTAGTAACAGAGAATATGAGGATGTCATCAGAGAATGTCATGGAAGACTGGATCACTGGAAAGAAACCGGCCCACTTAGCTGGGATGAACATAAATACATCAAACAAGACAATCCAGTGATTCCAGTCTTTTATATGTTACCTAAAATACATAAAAACGCCACTAGTCCACCAGGGAGACTGATGTAAATGAAGATGCAGACAACTGGTACAGGTAAGCTTAGGACAAGCTTTATTGCAGCACAGAGATAGTAGGTCAGCCCCAAGTCCAACCAGAGCTCCAACTGCCAAGAAGGCAGGGAAGCGCTCCAGAATGCAGAACACAAGAAGAGATCTAGAGTGCAAGCTCAAGGAAGAGCAAAGCACTGTACAACATATCTCCTCTCCTTGCAATTAAAAGGAAAGACAAGAACAAAAGAAAAGGAAATGCTAATGTACATAGTCATCCAAATACATAGGTGGACGTCGGGAGCGAGGGCTCCTCAGGCAGACATCAGATAAAGAAGAGGAAGAAGGAGCAGGAGTACAAGGTACGGAAGAAGAAGCAGGAGTAGTAGAACTGAAATCAAGTACAGACCTATTGTGATAATTACACGAGGAAGTGGAGGCATCACCACCACCCACCTCCCCCCGACTAGATGACAGGGGAATGGGAGAAGCAGGACAACCAGAGGACAATAAGTAGCCATTACAGCCATCTACCTTGGCAGGAGACAGGTCATCAGAAGAAGAAGCTTTACGTTTCTGGTAGAGAGCTACCCTCCGGTAATTCCAACTCTCACCATTGGATAGAACAATAAAGTTGGGAAAAACCTTCCTAACTTTGTAGGGACCTCTAAACTTACTAAGGCCCTTAGTAAGTCTGCCCGGCTTAACCTTGACCAAGTCGCCCACGGAAATGGGCGAGGAGGCACTGTCATGGACTAAAGGAATTTCACTGCTAGAACTCAGCCAAGAAGGGGTCAATTTGCTTACTGGTGAGCGACCACGCATTAGCTCAAAAGGAGACTTTTCACCAAACTTATGGGGTGTGGAGCGGTAAGCCCAAACCAACTCCTGGACACGCTCATTTGAAAAAGAGCCAGACTCCACAAACATCTGAATCACACCCTTAATCAGGCGATTCACCCTTTCGCAAAGGCCGTTGCCCTGTGGGTTGTAAAGACTCGTCTTCTGATGCCTGATGCCACAACCATTAATAAAAGATGTCATTTTAGAGGACGTGAGTTGCGTCCCGTTATCAGAAATGAGAACAGAAGGATACCCCTCGTTGTTAAAAATGCCCTTTAAAAACTTAATGGTAGCATCTGTAGTGATTTCCTTTACAAACTGTACACACAACCATTTTGAAAAGCAGTCGATAAGGACAATTGCAAACCGGTGATCGGTAGGAAGCTCACACATGGGGCCTATAAAATCAATGCATACACTATGCCAAGGAGTATTAGTAAAAGAAATCTTGTGAGTGGAGTGGGAGCCTAAAACTTTGAGGCGCTTCTCACCCTCCTTACAGAAACTGCATCTCAACACACAATCCACAGCGTCATTATCAATAGAGGGCCACCAGAAGTTCAATTTGACGCGACGTTGCGTGAGACTTTGACCCAGGTGTCCCTCATGGGCCAAGTCTAGAATTCTCTTTCTCAACAAAACAGGGGGAACAAAACGATCACCCCTCATGAGAATATCTTTACCTTCTAAGGAAAGTTCATCCAAAATTTTTAAAAAGGGTCTGACAGAAGGACTAACAGCACTTTCTCTCCTAGAACCATTAGAAATGAGACTGATGACGGCCTTCAAGGTCAGATCCTCCTCCATACCTTTGGACCAGTCATCACGAGTAAATGTGCCACCACACACAGACAAGACATCCTCTATAACAGCAACTGCAAGGTCGTCAGACTTGGTCTCAGAGCTACAGTCAGTGGAAGGTATAGGGAGTCTAGACAGACAATCCGCTTGGATGTTTTTCCACCCATGAATGAATTCAACCTCACACTGAAAGTCCTGTAGCCGAGAAGCAAGTCTCGCCAGCCTGGGAGAACCTTTACCAGCTCCACCAGGAGCAAGGATGTTGACAAGGGGTTTGTGGTCGGTACGTAAAACAAATTTATAACCCCATAAGTAGGTTCGAAAGTAACTTGTACCCCAGACTGCAGCAAGAGCTTCGCGCTCTATTACTGAGTAGTTAGACTCGGAAGAGGACAAAGGTCTAGAAGCGAATGCGATTGTCTTTTCAACACCGCCATGTTTCTGTAGAAGAACAGCGCCCAAACCAATGGCACTTGCGTCCACCATCAAGATGGAGGACCGAGTAGTGTCAAAAGGGGTGAGAACATTGGCAGATTTGAGTTCCTTCTTAATCAAATTGAAGCAGGAATCGTGATCAGAGGTCCAGTTAAACTTGACACCCTTTTTGAGCAAGGATCTAAGAGAAGCTGTTTTGGAGGCAAAATCTCTTACAAATTTCGAGTAGAACTCGATTAAGCCCATAAAGGACCGAAGTTGATCCTTATCAACCGGGGAGGGTGCTAGTTCAATAGCCTCAATCAAATTCTTTTGGGGTTTAATGCCATCTTCTGACAAACAAAAACCAAGGTATTCTATTTCTTTCAATAGAAAAGCACACTTCTCTTTCCTTAAAGTCAACCCAGCCTCATCTACTCTATGTAATACATCATGTAAAATTTTATTGTGTTCCTGTAGTGAACTACCATAAATCAAGATATCATCTTGAAAAAATAGCACCTTGTCAAGACCCTTAAAGACTTCAGAGACAAGTCTCTGGAACACGCTAGCAGCTGAGACTAGCCCAAAAGGTAGTCTAGTAAATTGGAAAGTGCCCTCACTAGTGATAAAAGCAGTTAAATGCTTTGAATTATCGTCCAGACAAATTTGGTGGTAGGCGTGCTTAAGGTCCAATTTACTAAAGAACCTTGCACCTCTAAGGGTTGACACCAATTCGCCAATGTTGGGGAGGGGAAACACGTCAGCCACCACACACTTATTGAGGGAGCGAAGATCCACACAGAACCTGATTTTGTTATCCGGTTTCTGCGAGATCACAACAGGCGAAATCCAAGGAGATGCTTCAATGGGCTCAATGATACCCCCTTGGAGCATTTCCTCTAGAGTAGCCTTAACCTCATCCCTCAAAGCAAAGGGCACTCTTCTAACCTTGTGCTGTACAGGCGAACTGCCCTCTTTAAGGATTATGCGATGAGAGTATCCAATAAGTTCACCTAACTGGTCTCTAAAAACATTTTTAAATCTGGCCAAAATATCTTCTACGGATGAAGTCTCAACTATGGAAACTGGGTTGTCTGACCTGGGATCAACTACAATATGGAGGTCGTATTGGTGATGACGACCCAAGATTGCTGGACCATCAGCCGATATGTAAATTTTCCCATAGGTTGATCTGCCTTTGAATACGATCTCCGCCTCAAAGAAACCCAGCATGTCTATTCTCTCCCCCTGGTAACCAGATGGGAAGATATCACACACTTTCAAAGCTCTTTTCCCCCAAACGTTTTCCAACAGGGAAAAGGGAATTATGGTCCACTTCGACCCTGTATCAACCATGAGTGTAACCGTTTTGCCATCAATTATAAAATCATCTTTGAAAGGATTGCCCCTCTGGTTATCACACGCACACACAGTATCAGTCAGAACTAAAATTTTGTTCACATCACGTCTTAAAACATCGCATTCATCAACAACTGTAACCTTAGAGTAATTCCTATTCCTACACATTTTAGCAAAGTGTCCCGTTTTACCACACTTTAGACACTCTTTGTTATTTGCATAACAAAATTTCCCATCTAAGGGATGAGAAGAAGTACCACATCTCGAACACATTTTCTGATTATTCTTGTTGAGCGAAGTTGCTTGCACATTCTTTCTTTGAAGAATGTATCCTTTTTTCCTGACGATTGCAATGGCGGCGGATTCGTCGTCACTATTATCACTTACAGTATTTTTATGAGAAACTTCAGCCACCTTGGCTTCTAAGCCACTTTTTTGCAGTTCTCTCATGCATTTTTCACTTTCTTCTACAACTTTGGCCAGCTCTATTGCGTCTTTCAATGTTGGGTTCTTAGCCGCCCATAGACGTTCTTGCACCTTCCTATTGTTGGCTTGCACAACCAATTGGTCTCTAATCAACTCGTCTGCCATCTGCCCAAAGTTACATTTAATGGATAATTCACGCAGTCTTGCTACGAATTCGTCAATGCTTTCTTCCGCCAATTGCTTATTTTTATAAAATTTATATCTCTGAAGGATGAGATTCTCTTCCTTGCCAAAACGAGTTTCAAGTCTTGTGACAGCCTCTTTAAACTCGTCTAAATCGGCTTGTGCACCTGCAGGTAGTACTTGTGGTAGGTATCTGAACAAACGCTGCCCCTCTTTACCTAACGTGGTCATCAACAGTGCTTTTTTACGTTTAGGCGAATAATCTTCTCCATCTAGAGCCTCAATATAGTTATGGAACATAACTATCCAGTCCTCCCATGCTATAGGGGGATTGCCTGGCTCTGACAAAAATTGAGGAGGAAGAGCAACATTGATTGCCTGAGTCATGACCTTTAAAAAAAAGTTGTCAGCAGGTAAAGAGAACTTAATACACCCAACAGTAGAGCAAAAATTGAAGGCAAACGCTTAATGTTATTATACTCGATGGCCTGTGAAGAATGACTGGAATTTCACACTCGTTTCAACCAAAATTTCATTAGCCTCGTTTCAATAATGCCCAAAGTAAAGAACAGTAGTGAAGTTAATTTCAAAGTCAAAATCGCTGTGTGCGTTTAATCACACTCCGGTGCCACTTACCACATTGTGTGTAATTTACGCGTTGCTAAGCATGAGCACAACAGTCCTTAGTTCCGTGGCGTGTAACTAGGGAAACGCCGATGCCGTCAAAATGGCCGACAACGTCGTGACGTCATGCGTAAGCGTCACGCGTCAGACGTTCAGACGATCATTTGCACGGCCTTCTAAGACGCGCTCAGTGACGTAGCGTTGCCAAACAACTCACCGACAGAGGAAGTTGCTTCGGTGACGTTGTTGCTCGAGACTGATGATGTAGGCGTTGCTAGGAGGCGCGTCGCTGAAGAGTAGACATTGAAGGAGATGACGTCACCGCAGTGCCCCAAACAGCAAATCGGCGCAAATATCAATCCCCTGATCACCTCGAAAACGCTGTCACTGAGAAGACGGAGGCAATACTCCGCATTCGCGCTGTGTGCCACACGTGGATTCGTGAGGAAGCTGAGACGCTACTTCTCTGGAAGACGATTTCTGGCTGCATACACAGGAAACAGTGGTCGGACTTCTCGCCAGCTCAAGTCGCCAAATGATGTAAATGAAGATGCAGACAACTGGTACAGGTAAGCTTAGGACAAGCTTTATTGCAACACAGAGATAGTAGGTCAGCCCCAAGTCCAACCAGAGCTCCAACTGCCAAGAAGTCAGGGAAGCGCTCCAGAATGCAGAACACAAGAAGAGATCTAGAGTGCAAGCTCAAGGAAGAGCAAAGCACTGTACAACAGAGACCTATTATCTCCTCATGTGGGAGTCTCTTTGAGAAAGCTTCACGTTATATAGACTATTTCCTTAATCCCATGGTCAGAACACTTCCTTCGTACATTAAAGACTCAACTGACTTTTTAAAATGTATTTTCGATATTTGTTGGGATCCAAATACTATGATCCTGTTGACATTAGACATTTCTACTCTGTACACGAGGATAAGACACAATGATGGCCTAAAAGCGTGTGCCCACTATTTGAATAGAAGACCCATTCGTCTTGCATCCCAAAACAGGATGATTCTTGAGATCATGGAGTGGTGTCTATCAAAGAATATTTTTCTGTTTGGTAATGATCTTTATATTCAGGAAAGGGGTACTGCAATGGGCACCTGCTTTGCCCCTAGTTATGCCAACCTACACCTTGGCTACTGGGAAGAGCAGGTGCTGAGAGGGGGCCCGTTGGATCATTGGTCGGAGCACATTCTTTTATGGGTGCGCTATATCGATGATGTCTTCGTGCTGTGGCAGGGCACGGAGACATCAATCGGCACCTTTATTGGGGAGATCAATCAAAACTCTTTGAATCTGGAATTTGTGGGGAACTTTAGTAAGGACTCGATTGATTTTTTAGATATCAGGGTCACCCCCTCCAATAATAAGCTTGAAACAACTGTGTTCCGCAAACAGACAGCAGGGAATTCGATACTGCACGCTGGAAGTGCACATCCATCCGCTTTAATAAGGAGCATTCCGTTTGGGGAATACTATAGGGCCAGACGGACATGTAGCAGCGATGAGCAGTTCGACACCATAGAAGGAGAAATGACCCAGAGATTCCTTGAGAGAGGATATAGCAAGAAAGTCCTTCAGGGTGCCGCTAGCAAAGCTAGAAAACTAACTAGGCAAACTTTACTTTTTGAACCATCCAGAACTTATAAGTCAAAGTCTAACCAACAGGATCAAATCAGTTCTAGATTTATCACTACGTATAATACTCAGCACAAACAAATTAGATCGATATTAAGAAAACATTGGTATCTGATAAAGAATGATCCAGTGTTGGGCTCCAAGGTGAAGAAAAACCCAGAAATCACTTATCGGAAGTCCAAATCACATAAAGATCTAATTGTCCGTAGTGAGTTTGAGGACAAGCGTAAGAGTGGTGCAGAGTGGATGAAGGCAAAACCAGGGTTTAAGAAGTGCTTTAAATGTAAGGCGTGCCTACATGGCATGAATCGTACTGAATTTAAAACATCTTTCAACAAAACTGTAACAATTAAGAGTGCCATCACCTGCAAGAGCGAATTTGTTGTATACCTCTTACAATGTCCTTGTCCAAAGATTTATATCGGAAGTACAAACTTACCAGTACACCAACGAGTGTTACAACATAGAAGAGCTATAGTGAACCAGGATAGGTCTTACCCTGTGGCCCGTCACTTTGAACTCCATCATCAAAGTAACCCCGAAGGTCTGTTATACTCCTGTATTGCAGAGGTCCCCAAGAAGAAGAGAGGGGGAGATAGAAAGGGGGATTTAAGGAGATTGGAAACTTACTTTATTTTGGAATTTAATTGTAAGGAACCACAGGGTTTGAACGTTGATGAAGACCTGTATACGTGCCTGGGTTTACTATACATACATGATGATTTATTTCTGAAACCTCGAGGACCCTGATACTGCATTTTTTAAGATTTTCTCATTATGAATTCTTTTATTGTGAAAATCTGATGATATATGCTTAATAAATAAGCTTTTTGATAAACCCTGTTCGTGAGTGCCTGGATGCTTTCAGTTGCCGAAACTGCGAAATCTGGATTCCTATTCTGAATATATATATATATATATATATTACCTACTGGCTATCGCCAGTAGGTATATATAGTTAGGATTTTTTCCCTATGGGATTTTTGAAAATTCTATGTCTAATAACTTTGGCGTTTGTGGATGGAATCGACTGAAATTTTTAGGAAAATGGCACATTTTGTTTCTGAGCAGCCCCTGAAAATTTGGTGGGGTATCGTCAAGGGGGGGCCGAGAAAAAAGGGGGGTCCCAAAACGCGTTTTTCCCATTCATTTTTCCATAGGGCGGTTGGACTCACTTTTAGCTCGAACGGCTGAATGGATTTGCACGAAACTTGGCAAAATTGTAGGGACTGTTAGCCTGATGTGCCTTTGCTAGGTCTCAATATATGTGCTCCAGTAGTTTTTGAGAAATTAACATTCAAAACAAGATATATATCTGTAACAGCGCTCTGGGCAGCGATCCGGTCCGCTTACTTTTCGCGAAACGGAACTTTGCGCGCAGAAAGCTGATTGGCTCTCCGGTGTCTGTCAACATTCTAAACAGTCTGGAGCGGCCGCCATCTTATCTCTCGGTAGGATCGAGAGAGAAGAAGAGGTGAAAAAAGAAGGGGGAATTTAATGAAAGGGGGCAAGGTATACCCCTCTTGACCCCCTAGGATTGTTGTTGGGGTTATTAAAGGGTCCCGTGGGGAAAATAAAAAAAAAATGATTTTTCACGGTAGAAGCGCTTCACGGGCCGCGAACTGGGCCGCAAACTGGTAGCGAAACGGGAATTCGCCATTTTGTGCTTCGTTTTAATTGTTTAGAGACAAAAATTATCGCCGCACATTGGCCACAATGCATGAATATCGCTGAAAAGTCAGCGATATTCATGCATTATCCAGCAAATGCTCTTAGCCATGTTATCCACCTTCCATTGGATAACAGAAAGCTGATTGGCTCTCCGGTGTCTGTCAACATTCTAAACAGTCCGGAGCGGCCGCCATCTTATCTCTCGGTAGGATCGAGAGAGAAGAAGAGGTGAAAAACGAAGGGGGAATTTATTGAAAGGGGGCAAGGTATACCCCTCTTGACCCCCTTGGAATGTTGTTGGGGTTATTAAAGGGTCCCGTGGGGAAAATAAAAAAAAATGATTTTTCACGGTAGAAGCGCTTCACGGGCCGCGAACTGGGCCGCAAACTGGTGGCGAAACGGGAATTCGCCATTTTGTGCTTCGTTTTAATTGTTTAGAGACAAAAATGATCGCTGCACATCGGCCACAATGCATGAATATCGCTGAAAAGTCAGCGATATTCATGCATTATCCAGCAAATGCTCTTAGCCATGTTATCCACCTTCCATTGGATAACATGGCTAAAAACTGCTCTGTGCGTGAGCTTTTTTTTTTTTTTTTGCTGCGTGACGTTTGTTAACGTTCGATTCGATGGAAATCAGGAAGTGTTGACCACCATTTTGTCACTGCGAGTAAATATTTTGTTATAAATGAATCCTTATTGATAAACATTGTCTGCTCCATCTTGCGTTTTTTTCCAATGCCACAATTTTGTCGTGCACGGCAGCCATTTTAGATGCCTTGACCAGGGCCACTCTCTGCACGCCGCCGATCCTCAGCATGGCTCCCCACCCTCGCAAGCATCTCCCCCACGCACTGGTCACCCCCGCTGTTTCTCTCATGAATGGGCCATATACTTCCCCCCATCTGCGCTGCTCTTCTCTGAGAATCACACCCTGTGCCCGCCCGACACCTCCCTTTCACCTTATTCACTACCGCACCCTCTGACACTCCTCTTCCTCTGTGTCCGATTGTCCAGGCCGGACCCAGGCTATCACCTAGCCCTGCGGATGTAGTTTATGGCCCCAGCTGTAGAGTATCCAGACATGCCAACCCTCCCGATTCAGGCGTGAGACTACTGATTTCAGTGCTAGTCTTTCGCTTCCCGATTCCTGCAAGGAAAAACCCGGGGGCATATTACCAACAACTAGCGGTAATTTTTGTCTCTAACTTGTTTAGAGACAAAAATTATCGCCGCACATCGGCGAATTTTATCGCACATAAACCTCGCTATTAGCAAGGTTTATCGCAAATGCGATAAAAAACGGCCGCAATGCATGAATATCGTTGAAAAGTCAGCGATATTCATGCATTATCCAGCAAATGCTCTTAGCCATGTTATCCACTTCCCATGGCTAAAACTGCTCAGGCCCAAGATGGTCGCTATCACCTTTTAGCTGTCACTAACTGGTGTTAGCGACAGTTTGGTAATAGGGAGATAATTTTATCTCTTTTTTTTTTGGCTTTTAAAGCCCAAAAAGCGGAAATAAACCCCCTTGATAATATGCCCCATGATTTCTCGGGGGTTTGAGCTGACAGGGCTTGGTATTGTGTTACGTGCTAATTCTTCCAGGAAACGTCAGAGGGTCGATGCAGGGGTTCTAGAAGGGGTGATAAACCATTTAAGCCTCATGAACAAGCGCATGGTCTTTTAAAGATTTGTGAAGTACTCGGGGCGGCGGTGTGTGTGTGCCCTCTTTCAGGAGCGGGCGGGGGGGGCACTGCCAGCAACTTGCCAGGCCAGGCAGTGTTCAACACGTGCATCACCCTTTCTCTGCCTGCTATTGCGCTCCATGCTTCGGAAAGGTAAGAAAAAGAACGTGCATTTGAGTTTGAAATGTTCGATCTTGTAGCAGTACACTTGCAAAGCCCACACATGACAATAACCCGATTCAAGGCCCCATTCACTCGATTTTTTAAAGAAAAATAGCACTCCAACAAAGTTAGATTTTAAAACTTTATTAACATTTAACTATAATGAACGGAACAAAAACTGTAAAAACATTTAAACATTTTTCACTCAAAAAAGCAACAATGGTCAGAAGCTGTTTTTTGTGCGAATAGTCCCAAGGCAGCACAACGTGCAGAGTTCTGGACGGCACCCAGGTGATGTCGCCTGGGTGCCGCACTGGTTTTGGGATCCTACAATGCTGCTCCGAAAATTGGCGTGGGGCGTCCCGGGTGGGGCGGGGGGAGGCCTCGTCAGTAGCGGTCTGTTGTGCGAATAGTCCCAAGGCAGCAGAACGCGCTGAGATGTTGATGGCACCCAGGTGATGTCCAGTAAACTGCTGCACTGGTTTTGGTATCCTACAATGCTGCTCCGAAAATTTGCGTGCGGCGGCCCGGGGGGGGGGGAGGGGGGGGGGGGGGAGGCGGCGTGAACAGGCCTCCCCAGGTGGCGGCCATCCAGCTGAGTTGCGCCCGCTCCTGCGGCTACAGCGTCTCGCTCACCATGTTGTTGAGTTGCTCTCACTCTTGCAGTGCAGCGATAGGCGCCTGCCACATGACTCTTAAAATGGCGGACAGCTCTTCGGTTTTGGTCCTGGTCCACTGAAATGGCCCTGGGACACCTTGGAACTCGGACGCTTGCCTGCTAGGGCTTGGGCTCCATTCTCGAAAAGCGTCCCCTCAGCCGTGAAGATTCTACAAAAGTCTTGGGGGCCCCCGACTCCCGCAGGCTTCCGGTGGGGAGCGGCTGCCATGATTGCTCGCGGAATGACCACGACGGAGCCACGAGATGGTGGTGCTCTCATGCTGACGCCAGCTTCAGTCTGAATGATCCAGAAACAAGGTGGGGCTTTCATCGTTTGGGAAAAAAAAATGTTCTAAACCAATGAAAAGTGTTATTTTTAGGTCATATGACCAAGCCTTCCATCTTTAGGAAACCAAAAGTAAAATGATCCAATGAAAAGTTTTATAAACAAGTCACATGACCTGTTATGCGGCATAGGGCTACAAAAAGCGTAGAAAATCCGTTGGCACGTGAGGCGGCGTCAGTAGCAGACCGATGTGCGAATAGGCCGAAGGCAGCACAACGCGCCGAGATCCGGATGGCACCGAGTTAGTGTCCAGCAAGTTGCTGCACTGGTGTGGCTATCCTACAATGCTGCGCCGAAAGACGGCGTGTCCAGCTGAGTTGCGGTCACTCTTGCGGTACAGTGACTCGAACGCGCCGAGATCCGGATGGCACCGAGGTGGTGTCCAGCAAATTGCCGCACTGGTGTGGCCATCCTACAATGCTGCGCCGAAAGACGGCGTGTCCAGCTGAGTTGCGGTCACTCTTGCGGTACAGTGACTCGAACGCGCCGAGATCCGGATTGCACCGAGGTGGTGTCCAGCCAATTGCCGCACTGGTGTGGCCATCCTACAATGCTGCGCCGAAAGACGGCGTGTTCAGCTGAGTTCCGGTCACTCTTCCGGCACAGTGACTCGAACGCGCCGAGATCCGGATGGCACCGAGGTGGTGTCCAGCAAGTTGCCGCACTGGTGTGGCCATCCTACAATGCTGCGCCGAAAGTCGGTGTGGGGTGCCCCGTTGGCTTATGAGGTGATGTCAGTAGTGGACCGATGTGTGAATAGGTCGGAACCAGCACAAGGCGCCAAGATCCGAATGGCAAGTCCTGGATGTTGAGTGCCTCATTTGAGATTTCTGAGCAGTGCTTGTAAGACTGTCTGAAGCTTATGTGCACCTGTTGCAGCTTCACTATTGCCCTGGTGTGGACAAAGGTCGCACATGACATAGGCGGCCAGCTCCCGAGGTCCGGCGGAACTTTTTTCCTTTTCCTTTCTGCTTCTTTTCCTACAATCCGTTTCATCTGAAGACACGACCAGGTCCCTGAATGTGTGCAGGGGGACGCTATTGATTGAATGAAAATGGCGGCTTGACACAAAGCTGACTCAAGCGTTGCTGTTGATGCTATACAGACAAAAATTGGTTATCAGTTTGTACATTCTTCAGGATTTTTTTTTCTATCCAAGTCTGATTGAGAGTTTGTAGAAAAATGGCTTCAGATTTTCCACATACTACTCTTCAACATTCTTCCTAAATGTAACAATGTGAAACTCACTAGGAGAACGGCTGTTTCTGTTTCCTTTCAAAATGCTGCCAACAATATTTTCTGAATGGAAGACACCATCTTGTAGCATAAAGGGCCGAAAGGGGTTCTGGTCTGGCCGATGGTTGGTGGAGACATTTTGACTATATCTTGGACCTGCCCGGCCTCGCACAAAATGGCGCCGGTATAAATGGGACTCGTAACTCCTTGCCCGCAAATGTATATCTAGAAAATGTTATTGTAAGTGGCCCTGTCGTATTTTAATTACAAAATGTACGTCCACCGATTCCGCAACTGTTAGACACCTTTGTTCTTGCAACCTAATGGCCCGCTCGTTACGTTCCTCTACAGTGTAAATGTCTCCTCATCATATACGATTTCAGTTTGCTCCGTGGCCGGCCCACGTGGTTATAGGCCCGTATTTGTATACTGACATTTTCACAATAAAGGTTTTTAAAACAAAACACGGTAGTAGTATTTACATTGGTAAAGTTTTTACTTTTAGTCACTGTTTTCGAATCAGTAAAAGGCAAGTGAAATAAAGCAGTCCAATTACATGACGGATAAAAGGTATAATACGCAGGAAAGCAGTAAAGATAAATGGTCAAGGGCAGTTGTGTTTTTCATTTCTGCAACATAAAGTGATCGATAAGAATCTGATAATCAGGCGTATCGGCGACTAAGACAGCAGGCCGAGTCTCTTTTACTCAACGGCTCCGTCATGGAACGAAGAAACGCCCTTTTTCTCGAAAAAGGTATATATTTTACTTGCAGGACAGTTGTAAATTTTCCGGGAAAGTACATTAGCCTGGAATATTATAACATATATGTTTTAAAAAAAATAATGTTCGAAAACAATAAAAAGCGTAATTTTTAGGTCATATGACCAAGCTTTTCATCATTAAAATAACAAAAGCAAAATGAACCAATGAAAAGTTTTATTAACAAGTCACATGACCTGTTATGCTTACCTTACGTGCTGCGCGCCGCGCCTCGGATCACTTCCGGGTGCGCTAACGCGGCGTGTCATATAACGCATTACGCGACAACGTAGGTCAAGAATATAGTCAAAATGTCTCCACCAACCAGCGTTCGGAACACAACCCCTTTCAGCAGTCCAAAAAGTTCTGTTAAATGACAACAGAGGGGACAGGCAAGAAGAACCATCAGTCAAAGAGGGGAGGGCAAGTTCTTCTCTTCCGGGTCATGTTGGGGTGCTACCGGAACTGATCGAATTGGTAGTCTAAAGTGTTTCTGGATGTTTCAGACTAAAGCTGGCGTCAGCATGAGAGCACTACCATCTCGTAGCTCCGTCGTGGCCATTCCACGAGCAATCATGGCAGCCGCTCCCCACCAGAAGCCTGCTGGAGTCGGAGGCCCCCAAGACTTTTGTAGAATCTTCACGGCTGAGGGGACGCTTTTCGAGAATGGAGCCCAAGCCCTATCAGGGAAGCGTCCGAGTTCAAAGGTGTCCCAGGGCCATTTTAGTGGGCCAGGCCCAAAACCGAAGAGCCGGCCGCCATTTTAAGAGTCCTGTGGCAGCCGCCTATCGCTGCACCGCAAGAGTGGGCACAATTCAGCTGGATGGTGAGCGAGACGCTGTAGTCGCAAGAGCGGGCGGTAAACAGCTGAATGGCGGAAGAGGCACAGTGTAGCAAAAACGGGCGGAATGGCAACTAAAACGGTAAAGGGGCGCCCCACTAAAGTGTGTGTTCAGGTCAAACGGATTGTGGGACAAAGTCCAGAATAGAAGAGTCATCAAAAGGCAAAAAGTTCCGCCGGACCCCGGGAGCCGGCCGCCTATGTCGGAGGCGATCTCAGGCTACACCAGTGCTATAAGACTTGGGGAGGGGGTCGGAGCCAAGCGTCTTCTCCGAGTCCGTGCCATCACACCGCCCCTCGGGGGCCTCCGTCAAGCGGTTTAGGGAGGTACCATATAACATTGTTTTCAAATGCAGTCAGGTCCACAAACGACCCTCACTTACTTTGAGAATAGTGAAGCTGCAGTAGGTGGAAATAAGCTTCAGACAGTCTTACAAGCACTGCTTTTGTAAACATTTTTTGATTTTTTTGTATTTTTGCACAGTTTTATATATTTTTTTTGATTTTGATGGAGGGGAAACAACAAAGCACAGGCATTGAAAAAGGCTCAAACTCAGAACTCTGAACTATGGCACCCAACATCCAGGACTTTCCATCCGGATCTTGGCGCCTTGTGCTGCTTCCGACCATTTCACACATCGGTCCACTACTGACATCATCCTATAAACCAACGTTATGTAAATAGTTATTTAATAAAATGTTTTACCCTCTTTCTTTGCTGGTGTGTTGTCTATATTTTTAATATTTGCATAGGGTTTGTCGTTATTTTGGGCGGGATGGGTGACGAAGCCGAGCTGTCTTGCAGCCCTCATGGTGTGGAGCTCAGTTCATCTCACTATTTTCGTATTTCTCATGAAGGGTTGTTTATAATATTTCTATTTTAGCGAGGTCAAAAAGAGATTCAATTAGTGGTCTACTGATTTTGCTCGATTACTTTTATTTTTTTACACGATTTTTCACGATCTGCAAAGACTAAACAGAGTATTGCGACTTTGTGCTTGTTTGTAAATAGAGAATGAACCAAAGAGAACCAATTGTAAAACAGTAAATGCTTGGATAATAATCAATCAAATGGAGAGACAAGCAGGCACGACGGACTACAACGGGAGCAAAGGCCTGCGTTAACTACCGTTCACTATCTGCAAAGAGAGAGTACTACTAAGAGAAAAGAGGGGAGGGGGGGGGCAGCGTTCAAAGCACATCAGCGTGCATAAATACGAAAATGTTTTTATCTATCACGTACTTGACATTTTAAAGCTTTTCATATTTGCTATTAAAAAACCAATGAAATTCACAGAAAAACCATAGGTTATAGTGGATATATAGCTAGGAATTTGCATTTACAAAACCTTGAAAATTCAATGAAAAAACCATTGGTTTTAGGCCATATATAGTTAGGGATTTGCATTTACAAAACCTTATTTTACTCGCATAAAACCATTGAAATTCCATATATAGTTATAAGCGCTAACTATATATCACGCACCCGCAATCCACTGCTGATGATGTCACATATTACATCATTCATGACATGGTTAGTGACATCACTGATGACATCACTGATGACATCCCAAATGACATCACTGATGACATCACTGAAAACATCTCATTTGACATGACTGATAACATCACTGATGATATCATTCATGTGATAATACCATGAACCTCTTCATACTCTAATATAACCTTAGATACAATCAGTGTAAACAGACAGTCACAGACTGTCACTCATCCATGGAGTTACTCACACACCTAGTCAGTTATGCCAAAAATCAATCACACCTCCATTTTCTCAACTATACAGTTATACACACCTTACTTATTCAAACATATACTAACACATATTTACTTTACTCTCTTATACAATCTCTGATACATGTTCACAATAATCCATACAGCCACTCACACATTCACTGGCTCTTATGCACAGTTATATATAGATGTCAACTCTCACATGTACTGTGTTTTACATATGTACTTAATTTGACATGTAGCACTGAGATATCCATTCACTCACTAATACACTCATGCACAGTCAACCGCCCATACAGCTGTTTCCACATACACTTTTGAATCCATACATATAGTGAATCATCTACTCACACATCTATGTACAGTCACACACCTCCCAGCCACCCATACACACACACTCAGTTTCCCATACAAATACTTGGACAACCAATGAATAACCCATACAGTTACTCATATAGCTACTGATCAACACATGCAGCAGTTTACAGAACAACAGACATAATGATGCACAAATTAAGACAGTTTAGTCACTAACCCATGCACTTAGTGAGACACATTTGATCACTCACTCATACAGTCAGTCACGCCCCTACTAAATCCTTCATCCAGACACTTCTACATCCACTCATTCTTCAATATGTAAAACATATTTAAACTTTACAGAAACACACAGTCACTGGATGATGTCCTCAGTGATGTCATTTGAGATGTCATCAGTGATGTCATCAGTGATGTCACTAACCATGTCATGAATGATGTAATATGTGACATCATCAGCAGTGGATTGCGGGTGCGCGATATATAGTTAGCGCTTATAACTATATATGGAATTTCAATGGTTTTATGCGAGTAAAATAAGGTTTTGTAAATGCAAATCCCTAACTATATATGGCCTAAAACCAATGGTTTTTTCATTGAATATATATATATATATATCCAATTACCACTCCCGTGATAGATCCACCAAAAGGAGATAGACACGGAGTCCAGAAATCACTTCTTCACTGCTGGCTGCAGTGAATTTTTATTTTGCCAGGTGCGAAATGCTCTCAGACAGGATGAGGCATTTCCGCTAACCTGTAGCCTTGCTCACATGATATATATATATATATATATATACATATATATATCAGTTCAAAAGAGCTCCTTCCGAGGCACTGGGACCCATGAAGGTTGGCGCATATTCCGGCGGAGCAATCCGGCACAATCCAAATCCAACAGCAAATGTAGCAGTAATCATGCGCTCTCAGGAAGAATAGTCAGAAAAACCAAATGCAATATCCAAGTTTTAATTAGCGTGTTGCTGTCCATCTGTTTATGACACCACAGTACTAAAGCATAGGTAGATTTTTTGGCATTGGCCGGGGCCTGATACTGGTGTGCCAAAACGAGGGGGGGCTAACGTTTATCACTCTAAGATGGTGGCCTAAATTATAGTGGTAATTGTACTGTCTTCAAGTCGTTATTGATAATAAATATCACACTCTGGATGATCAGTCAACAGCTGCTATTATTCACTGCTTTTTGACATAATAGCACTTTGCCAAATAATCTACCTATGGTTTAGTACTGTGGTGTCATGAATAGATGGACAGCGACACGCACATTTTTGATCCATTGATCACTGCAAGATGGCTGCCAGAGTCATTGTGGGAGCAGTCCACTTTCTATGTTGTTGTAAAAAACGTTATCAGTATCTGTATGTGGTATGCACGCCTACACGTGAACAAGGCTTGTCGTGGAAACGCGTTGTGTAAATTAAAACTTGGATATTGCATTTGGTTGTTCTGACTATTCTTCCTGAGAGCGCATGATTACTGTGTGTGTTTCAAAGGGAGGGAGTTAAAGTAGGTGATCAATGGATCAGCGGACACGGTTTTCCACACAGGGAGGTGGAAGGTCCAGTTACAGCTTGTGTCCGTGTTTTGCACTAGGGAAACAAGGGAGGTTGCTGTACTGTTCCTATGGAAAGTGAGGGAAGTGTTAGCTGGCATGACCACAGATGTTAGAGTAACATCCTGGGGCATCCATTTTGTTGGATGTAATGGCCTCACACACCCCGAAGGATGTCATGCTTCATCATCGGCGGTTGCTCCTCGTCGGGGAGGCGGTGCAATCCCCGACGGGCTCACCTCAAAGAGAGGCTCTTTGGCGGAGATCTTTTTCCAACTGCCTTATGGTGAGGTGGGGGTGTGTGGGCTGGGCTAGGTGTAGTGGTGTGTGGGGTATTAAAATGTAGCAAGGGGTACCGGAATTAAGTTTATTCTGGGGGTCCCCTGGCTGCAGTTAAAAAAGGGGGGTTAGCTCACTAGGTGTCAGCAGGTTAGGTCGGGTGACCCTAGATGAGACTAAAGGTGATGTTGGTCGACATGTTTCACGCTGTGGGTCTAGTCACCCGCGATTCATCAGGACCTTAATAATGTGCAAGGGAAAACATGCTAGTGTCATGTGTGTCAGTTGTTACCTCTGTGGGTACTCCTATGCCAAATGGTTAAGGATTATATGCCACATGAGGGGTCGGCGGGACTAGACATCAGGGAAGAGCCCAAGGTTTTAGCTCCATTCACCCGTGTCCGCGCAGTCAGACCTACCCTTCTCCGCCGAGCTCGAGTAGATGTGCATGATTACTGCTACATTTCCTGTTGGATATATATATATATATATATATATATATATATATATATATATATATATATATATATATATATATTCACAGAAAAAACCATAGGTTATACTCCATATATAGTTAGGAATTTGCATTTACAAAACCTTGAAAATTCAATGAAAAAACCATTGGTTTTAGGCCATATATAGTTAGGGATTTGCATTTAGAAAACCTTATTTTACTCGCATAAAACCATTGAAATTCCATATATAGTTATAAGCGCTAACTATATATCGCGCACCCGCAATCCACTGCTGATGATGTCACATATTACATCATTCATGACATGGTTAGTGACATCACTGATGACATCACTGATGACATCTCAAATGACATCACAGATGACATCACTGAAAACATCTCTTTTGACATGACTGATAACATCACTGATGATATCATTAATGTGATAATACCATGAACCTCTTCAGACTCTAATATAACCTTAGATACAATCAGTGTAAACAGACAGTCACAGACTGTCACTCATCCATGGAGTTACTCACACACCTAGTCAGTTATGCCAAAAATCAATCACACCTCCATTTTCTCAACTATACAGTTATACACACCTTACTTATTCAAACATATACTAACACATATTTACTTTACTCTCTTATACAATCTCTGATACATGTTCACAATGATCCATACAGCCACTCACACATTCACTAGCTCTTATGCACAGTTATTTATAGATGTCAACTCTCACATGTACTGTGTTTTACATATGTACTTAATTTGACATGTAGCACTGAGATATCCATTCACTCACTAATACACTCATGCACAGTCAACCGCCCATACAGCTGTTTCCACATGCAGTTTTGAATCTATACATATAGTGAATCAACTACTCATACATCTATGTACAGAGTCACACACCTCCCAGCCACCCATACACACACACTCAGTTTCCCATACAAATACTTGGACAACCAATCAATAACCCATACAGTTACTCATATAGCTACTGATCAACATATGCAGCAGTTTGTAGAACAACAGATATAATGATGCACAAATTAAAACAGTTTAGTCACTAACCCATGCACTCAGTGAGACACATTTAATCACTCACTCATACAGTCAGTCTTGCACCTACTAAATCCTTCATCCAGACACTTATACATCCACTCATTCTTCAATATGTAAGACATATTTTAACTTTACAGAAACATACAGTCACTGGATGTTGTAATCAGTGATGTCATCAGTGATGTCATTTGAGATGTCATCAGTGATGTCATCAGTGATGTCACTAACCATGTCATGAATGATGTAATATGTGACATCATCAGCAGTGGATTGCGGGTGCGCGATATATAGTTAGCGCTTATAACTATATATGGAATTTCAATGGTTTTATGCGAGTAAAATAAGGTTTTCTAAATGCAAATCCCTAGCTATATATGGCCTAAAACCAATGGTTTTTTCATTGAATTTTCAAGGTTTTGTAAATGCAAATTCCTAACTATATATGGAGTATAACCTATGGTTTTTTCTGTGAATTTCAATGGTTTTTTAATAGCAAACATCAAAAGCTGTCAAATGTCAAGTACGTGATAGGTAAAAACGTTTTCGTGTTTATGCACGCTGATGTGCTTTGAACGCTGCCCCCCCCCCACTCCCCTCTTTTCTCTTAGTAGTACTCTCTCTTTGCAGATAGTGAACGGTAGTTAACGCAGACCTTTACCCCTGTTGTAATCCGTCGTACCTGCTTGTCTCTCCATTTGATTGATTATTATCCAAGCATTTACTGTTTTACAACTGGTTCTCTTTGGATCATTCTCTATTTACAAACAAGCACAAAGTCGCAATACTCTGTTTAGTCTTTGCAGATAGTGAAAAATCGTGTAAAAAAATAAAAGTAATCGAGCAAAATCAGTAGACCACTAATTCGATCTCTTTTTAACCTCGGTAAAATACAAACATTAGGAATAACCCTTCATGAGAAATACGAAAATAGTGAAATGAATTGAGCTCCACACCATGAGGGCTGCAAAACAGCTCGACTCCGCCACCCACACCGCCCAAAATAACGGCAAACCCTATGCAAATATTATAAATATACACAACACACCACCAAAGAAACAGAATAAAACATTTTATTAAATAACTATTTACATAACTATTTTATACTTTTTATTGCCCGATCCGGCTAGCTCAATCGATCGAGCATGAAACTCATGCACTGATAACAAGCGTTGAGAGTTTGTAGAATGATGGCTTCAGATTTTCCACATACGGTGTAGTGGCGCGAACTGGCAGGGGGCGTTTGGATTCTACCCCTTCTCCAAATAAGATTTTCATACGTGAATGTTCGTTCATGCTTTTTGTCCCTGAGTTGCTTCCATGTCACTGCCTTACATAAATGGCATACGTCTTGGTTATTGAGTGCCATACTTCAGAGTTCTAAGCAGTTCTTGTAACACTGTTTAAACCTTATTTGCACCTGCTGCAGCTTCACTATTCAAAGTAAGTGGGGTCCATTTGTGGACCTGACTGCATTGGAAAACAATGTGATACGGTGCCTCCCTAAACCGCTTGACGGAGGCCCCCGAGGGGCGGTGAGATGGCGCGGACTGAGAGGGGGCGCTTGGCTCCTGCCCCCTCCCCAAGTCGTGTTGCCCTGGTGAGGCCTGAGATCGCCCCCGGCATAGGCGGCCGCCTCCCGGGGTCCGGCGGAATTTTTTCCCTTTTGAAGAATCTTTCATTCTGGACCTTGTCCCACAATCCGTTTCACCTGAAGACACGCTGTCGTAGGGCGTCCCTTTACCGTTTTAGTTGCCATTCCGCCCGCTTTTGGTACTCTGTGCCTCTTCCGCCATTCAGCTGTTTACCGCTCGCTCTTGCGACTACAACGTCTCGCTCACCATGTAGTTGAGTTGCTCCCGCTCTTAAGATTTGACCGAACTTTTTGGACTGCTGAAAGCGGTGGAATTCCGACCGCTGGTTGGTGGAGACATTTTGACTATATTCTGCACCTGCATTGTCGCGTAATGCGTCATATGACGCGACGCGTTAGCGCACCCGGAAGTGCTCCGGTGCGCAAGGCGCAGCTTCCCGGAAACGATCCAGAGCGCGCCGCGCAGCGCGTAACGTAAGCATAACAGGTCATGTGACTTGTTAATAAAACTTTTCATTGGTTCATTTTACTTTTCTTTTCCTAATTATGTAAGACTAGGTCATGTGACCTAAAAATAACACTTTTCATTGGATTAAAACATTTTTTTTCCCCAAACGATGAAAGCCCCACCTTGTTTCTGGATGTTTCAGACTGAAGCTGGCGTCACCATGAGAGCACCACCATCTCGTAGCTCCGTCGTGGCCATTCCGCAAGCAATCATGGCAGCCGCTCCCCACCGGAAGCCTGCGGGAGTCGAGGGCCCCCAAGACTTTTGTACAATCTTCAAGGCTGAGGGGACGCTTTCGAGAATGGAACCCAAGCCCTGGCAGACAAGCGTCCGAGTTCCAAGGTGTCCCAGGGCCATTTTACTGGACCAGGCCCAAATCCGAAGAGCCGGCCGCCATTTTAAGAGTCCTGTGGCAGCCGCCTACCGCTGCACTGCAAGAGTGGGAACAACTCAACTACATGGTGAGCGAGACGCTGTAGCCGTAAGAGCGGGCGGTAAACAGCTGAATGGCGGATGAGACACAGTGTAGCAAAAGCGGGCGGAATGGCGACTGAAACGATAAAGGGGCGCCCCACTACAGCAGACAAGCCTCCGCAATGTGCTTCAAAACTGCATATGTATCTCGTGATATCAAGGTTGGGCAACCAGTACAGAACAAGCAGTTACGAGTCCCATTTACACCGGCGCCATTTTGGGCGCGGCCGGACAGGTCCAGGATCTACTGAAACATAAAAAATGAGGCTGACGTCTCTGAAGCAGTTCACGAACAGCAGGACATAGCAAATAAACATGAACTCTCTAAAGCTGTTAACTCACTGCAGAACAAAACAAGTGAACCTGAAACCTCTGGAATAATTGTCGCTCAAAAGAACAACACACAAAACTCTGTAGAGCCTGAAGAAAAAAAAACAGAAGGGCACTGTAGTTTCAGACACACTTAACACTAATGACTAAACAAAGATATCGTCTGTTTATAAAGCAGTTATCATCTTGACAGAATTGACAAAGAAGTGTACAGACACCAATGCATCAGCATTCTCGGAGATAACATCTTAAGGAACAAAGAAAGACCTGTTCACTCTTGACACCCCAGGTGCTGTGTATATTGCACTATAGTGCTGCATCGAGAAAACGGGCAACCCTATTGATGTGGATTTTTCATTATTGCTTATTGTAAAGAAATGGCGACTCCCCCCTTTAGCAGATTAGCTAAATGTTTGCGTAATTTAGGCATAAAAGTTATATTATTGTTGTTGTTGTTGTTATCGTTATAGTTCTGGTTAATTTCAAAAAATGGTTAAATATATTTACAGTTTTTGTTGCGTTCGTTATATTTAAATATTAATAAACTTTTAAAATGTAACTGTCTTGGAGTACTATATTTTTTTTAAAAATCGGGTGAATGGGGCCTTGAATCGGGTTATTGTCATGTGTGGGCTTTGCAAGTGTACTGCTACAAGATCGGACATTTCAAACTCAAATGCACGTTCTTTTTCTTACCTTTCCGAAGCATGGAGCGCAATAGCAGGCAGAGAAAGGGTGATGCACGTGTTGAACACTGCCTGGCCTGCAAATTGCTGCCAGTGCCCCCCCGCCCGCTCCTGAAAGAGGACACACACACACCGCCGCCCCGAGTACTTCACAAATCTTTAAAAGACCATGCGCTTGTTCAATGGGAAGTGGATAACATGGCTAAGAGCATTTGCTGACTAATGCATGAATATCGCTGACTTTTGAGCGATATTCATGCATTGCGGCCGTTTTTTATCGCATTTGCGATAAACCTTGCTAATAGCAAGGTTTATGTGCGATAAAATTCGCCGAAGTGCGGCGATAATTATTGTCTCTAAACAAGTTAGAGACAAAAATTACCGCTAGTTGTTGGAAATATGCCCCCGGGTTTTTCCTTGCAGGAATCGGGAAGCGAAAGACTAGCACTGAAATCAGTAGTCTCACACCTGAATCGGGAGGGTTGGCATGTCTGGATACTCTACAGCTGGAGCCATAAACTACATCCGCAGGGCTAGGTGATAGCCTAGGTCCGGCCTGGACAATCGGACACAGAGGAAGAGAAGTGTCAGAGGGCGCGGTAGTGAATATTGTGAAAGGGAGGTGTCGAACGGGCACAGGGTGTGATTCTCAGAGAAGAGCAGCGCAGATGGGGGAAGTATATGGCCCATGCATGAGAGAGAGAGCGGGGGTGACCATTGCGTGGGGGAGATGCGTGCGAGGGTGGGGAGCCATGCTGAGAATCGACGGCGTGCAGACAGTGGCCCTGGTCAAGGCATCTAAAATGGCTGCCGTGCACGACAAAATTGTGGCATTGGACAAAAACGCAAGATGGCGCAGACAATGTTTATCAATAAGGATTCATTTTTAACAAAATATTTACTCGCAGTGACAAAATGGTGTTCAACACTTCCTGATTTCCATCGAATCGAACGTTAACAAACGTCACGCAGCAAAAAAAAAAAAAAAAAAGCTCACGCACAGAGCGGTTTTTAGCCATGTTATCCAATGGAAGGTGGATAACATGGCTAAGAGCATTTGCTGGATAATGCATGAATATCGCTGACTTTTCAGCGATATTCATGCATTGTGGCCGATGTGCGGCGATAATTTTTGTCTCTAAACAATAAAAACGAAGCACAAAATGGCGAATTCCCGTTTCGCTACCAGTTTGCGGCCCAGTTCGCGGCCCGTGAAGCGCTTCTACCGTGAAAAATCAATTTTTTTTTATTTTCCCCACGGGACCCTTTAATAACCCCAACAACATTCCTAGGGGGTCAAGAGGGGTATACCTTGCCCCCTTTCAATAAATTCCCCCTTCGTTTTTCACCTCTTCTTCTCTCTCGATCCTACCGAGAGATAAGATGGCGGCCGCTCCGGACTATTTAGAATGTTGACAGACACCGGAGAGCCAATCAGCTTTCTGTTATCCAATGGAAGGTGGATAACATGGCTAAGAGCATTTGCTGGATAATGCATGAATACCGCTGACTTTTCAACGATATTCATGCATTGTGGCCGATGTGCGGCGATAATTTTTGTCTCTAAACAATTAAAACGAAGCACAAAATGGCGAATTCCCGTTTCGCTACCAGTTTGCGGCCCAGTTCGCGGCCCGGGAAACGCTTCTACCGTGAAAAATAATTTTTTTTTTATTTTCCCCACGGGACCCTTTAATAACCCCAACAACAATCCTAGGGGGTCAAGAGGGGTATACCTTGCACCCTTTCAATAAATTCCCCCTTCGTTTTTCACCTCTTCTCTCTCGATCCTACCGAGAGATAAGATGGCGGCCGCTCCGGACTGTTTAGAATGTTGACGGACACCGGAGAGCCAATCAGCTTTCTGCGCGCAAAGTTCCGTTTCGCGAAAAGTAAGCGGACCGGATCGCTGCCCGGAGCGCTGTTACAGATATATATCTTGTTTTGAACGTTAATTTCTCAAAAACTACTGGAGCACATATATTGAGACCTAGCAAAGGCACATCGGGCTAACAGTCCCTACAATTTTGCCAAGTTTCGTGCAAATCCATTCAGCCGTTCGAGCTAAAAGTGAGTCCAACCGCCCTATGGAAAAATGAATTGGAAAAACGCGTTTTGGGACCCCCCTTTTTTCTCAGCCCCCCCTTGACGAAACTCCACCAAATTTTCAGGGGCTGCTCAGAAACAAAATGTGCCATTTTCCTGAAAATTTCAGCCGATTCCGTCCTCAAACGCCAAAGTTATTAGACATAGAATTTTCAAAAATCCCATAGGGAATTAATCCTAACTATATATACCTACTGGCGATAGCCAGTAGGTAATATATAGATATATATAGATATATATATATATATAGATATATATATATATATATATAGATAGATAGATATATATATATAGATATATATATATATCGAAAGAAAAGGTTGCCGCTAGGTGGGGAAGCACTTACAGGTAGGAATTGATGCCAGCGCAAGGGCGCGAGCTGCGAACAGAGTCCCTTTCCTGCCAGACGCATTTCGGGCCAATGCCCTCTTCAGTGGCAGCACATGTGACATGACGGCAAGCTGCAGGCACCAGTAAATCCCCTCAGTAATTATGCACAGGTGTAAAACCTGAAGCAATGCTCTCTGGGACTGGTGGTTCCGTAAAACCCAAGTGGGTAGCCGCCGCCATTCGCATGTAAAAAAAGTATTAAAGGGATTGCCAATGTCCCCACCAGCACCTCGCAAGTAAAGGCACCTCCTGTACCACAGAAATCTGCCCAAGTAAGGCAGCTGTGGACCCGCAGTTGTAAGTGGTAGTGCAACCCCGCGACCGGGCAGTCCACAAAAAATCGAAAGAAAAGGTTGCCGCTAGGTGGGGAAGCACTTACAGGTAGGAATTGATGCCAGCGCAAGGGCACGAGCTGCGAACAGAGTCCCTTTCCTGCCAGACGCGTTTCGGGCCAATGCCCTCTTCAGCGGCAGCACATGTGACATGACGGCAAGCTGCAGGCACCAGTAAATCCCCTCAGTAATTATGCACAGGTAAAAAACCTGAAGCAATGCTCTCTGGGACTGGTGGTTCCGTAAAACCCAAGTGGGTAGCCGCCGCCATTCGCATGCAAAAAAAGTATTAAAGGGATTGCCAATGTCCCCACAAGCACCTCGCAAGTAAAGGCACCTCCTGTACCACAGAAAGCTGCCCAAGTAAGGCAGCTGTGGACCCGCAGTTGTAAGCGGTAGTGCAACACCGCAAACGGGCAGGCCACAAAAAATCGAAAGAAAAGGTTGCCGCTAGGAGGGGAAGCACTTACAGGTAGGAATTGATGCCAGCTCAAGGGCGCGAGCTGCGAACAGAGTCCCTTTCCTGCCAGACGCGTTTCAGGCCAATGCCCTCTTCAGTGGCAGCACATGTGACATGACGGCAAGCTGCAGGCACCAGTAAATCCCCTCAGTAATTATGCACAGGCGTAAAACCTGAAGCAATGCTCTCTGGGACTGGTGGTTCCGTAAAACCCAAGTGGGTAGCCGCCACCATTCGCATGCAAAAAAAGTATTAAAGGGATTGCCAATGTCCCCACAAGCACCTCGCAAGTAAAGGCACCTCCTGTACCACAGAAAGCTGCCCAAGTAAGGCAGCTGTGGACCCGCAGTTGTAAGCGGTAGTGCAACCCCGCGACCGGGCAGGCCACAAAAAATCGAAAGAAAAGGTTGCCGCTAGGTGGGGAAGCACTTACAGGTAGGAATTGATGCCAGCGCAAGGGCACGAGCTGCGAACAGAGTCCCTTTCCTGCCAGACGCATTTCGGGCCAATGCCCTCTTCAGTGGCAGCACATGTGACATGACGGCAAGCTGCAGGCACCAGTAAATCCCCTCAGTAATTATGCACAGGTGTAAAACCTGAAGCAATGCTCTCTGGGACTGGTGGTTCTGTAAAACCCAAGTGGGTAGCCGCCGCCATTCGCATGCAAAAAAAGTATTAAAGGGATTGCCAATGTCCCCACAAGCACCTCGCAAGTAAAGGCACCTCCTGTACCACAGAAAGCTGCCCAAGTAAGGCAGCTGTGGACCCGCAGTTGTAAGCGGTAGTGCAACCCCGCGACCGGGCAGGCCACAAAAAATCGAAAGAAAAGGTTGCCGCTAGGAGGGGAAGCACTTACAGGTAGGAATTGATGCCAGCGCAAGGGCGCGAGCTGCGAACAGAGTCCCTTTCCTGCCAGACGCGTTTCAGGCCAATGCCCTCTTCAGTGGCAGCACATGTGACATGACGGCAAGCTGCAGGCACCAGTAAATCCCCTCAGTAATTATGCACAGGCGTAAAACCTGAAGCAATGCTCTCTGGGACTGGTGGTTCTGTAAAACCCAAGTGGGTAGCCGCCGCCATTCGCATGCAAAAAAAGTATTAAAGGGAAGGCCAATGTCCCCACAAGCACCTCGCAAGTAAAGGCACCTCCTGTACCACAGAAAGCTGCCCAAGTAAGGCAGCTGTGGACCCGCAGTTGTAAGCGGTAGTGCAACCCCGCGACCAGGCAGGCCACAAAAAATCGAAAGAAAAGGTTGCCGCTAGGTGGGGAAGCACTTACAGGTAGGAATTGATGCCAGCGCAAGGGCACGAGCTGCGAACAGAGTCCCTTTCCTGCCAGACGCGTTTCGGGCCAATGCCCTCTTCAGTGGCAGCACATGTGACATGACGGCAAGCTGCAGGCACCAGTAAATCCCCTCAGTAATTATGCACAGGTGTAAAACCTGAAGCAATGCTCTCTGGGACTGGTGGTTGCGTAAAACCCAAGTGGGTAGCCGCCGCCATTCGCATGCAAAAAAAGTATTAAAGGGATTGCCAATGTCCCCACAAGCACCTCGCAAGTAAAGGCACCTCCTGTACCACAGAAAGCTGCCCAAGTAAGGCATCTGTGGACCCGCAGTTGTAAGCGGTAGTGCATTCCCGCGACCGGACAGGCCACAAAAAATCGAAAGAAAAGGTTGCCGCTAGGAGGGAAAGCACTTACAGGTAGGAATTGATGCCAGCGCAAGGGCGCGAGCTGCGAACAGAGTCCCTTTCCTGCCAGACGCTTTTTGGGCCAATGCCCTCTTCAGTGGCAGCACATGTGACATGACGGCAAGCTGCAGGCACCAGTAAATCCCCTCAGTAATTATGCACAGGTGTAAAACCTGAAGCAATGCTCTCTGGGACTGGTGGTTCCGTAAAACCCAAGTGGGTAGCCGCCGCCATTCGCATGCAAAAAAAGTATTAAAGGGATTGCCAATGTCCCCACAAGCACCTTGCAAGTAAAGGCACCTCCTGTACCACAGAAAGCTGCCCAAGTAAGGCAGCTGTGGACCCGCAGTTGTAAGCGGTAGTGCAACCCCGCGACCGGGCAGGCCACAAAAAATCGAAGGAAAAGGTTGCCGCTAGGTGGGGAAGCACTTACAGGTAGGAATTGATGCTAGCGCAAGGGCGCGAGCTGTGAACAGAGTCCCTTTCCTGCCAGACACGTTTCGGGCCAACGCCCTCTTCAGTGGCAGCACATGTGACATGACGGCAAGCTGCAGGCACCAGTAAATACCCTCAGTAATTATGCACAGTTGTAAAACCTGAAGCAATGTGTTGTAATCTTCTATTTCCATCTTAGAGTTTAGATTCATGTTTCACCGTGTTCCATATTCCAGCTATGTCTTAATGTTCTCTTCCCTGGCAGTTGCTGTTGGACTGGCCAAGGGAAGAGCCACACCTTTCTTACTTAGTTTATTTACTAAGAATAAACCTACTTGCAACCCAAGGATTTACTTGTGCTGGCGTTTATTCCCATCACAGCGTTTTTGGCGACGATTTGACCAGATTTCATAGGGCCAATGAATGGTTTGAAAGAAAATCTTCGCTTTGGTATTGTAGTAGTTGATGTACATACAAGATGGGTAATTGTCAAATTTACCAAAGACATTACCACTTCTACCACCATTCAGGCTCTGAAATGTATATGGAGAGAAGAAGGAATACCGTCTATTCTTATAACAGATAATGGTACACAATTGACATCAGATGAAATGCAGAGATTCCTTTCTAATTGTGGAATTAAGCATAGCCGTACCTCCCTATACAACCCACAGGGGAATGGTATGATGGAAAGAGCCAACCGTGTGATTAAGGGTGCTATACAGATGGCAACTACTAATAGACAGGATGTAGATTTAGTTGTTTTGGAAATGTTGTGGGCATATCGCTCCAGCGTTCATAGTGTTACAGGGAAAACTCCCTTTGAATTGATGCGTGGGAGACTACCTAACAATAAGCTTGTTCCAACTTGGATGAAAGACATTATTTCTGGTAAAGATGTCTCTGCCAAGTCAGTTCAAGTTACATCACGGCACCATATTGTTAATAAAGTCAACTGTAATAGGAGAATTTGTCCTGGTGACTTGGTAAAAATACGCTCTGGTAGACCTTCTTCTTCCACTAAATTTCTTGGACCTTTCAGGGTTAAGGTTACCTTGCCGTTTGGAGTAATACTTGATAATGGGGAAAAGTGGAATTATAGAAGAGTTGCCTTGTATCAAAAGAAAAATGGTGCTAGTGACATCTATCCTTTGTCCTATAGCTCTCCCGCTAGCAACACATTTTTATCCATGTCTGATGATGATTTTCATTTAGATTCCCAAGCGGCTACTTCATCTTGTGTTGATGTACAAGGAGGAGGTGATGCTCCTGCTCCTTCTTCTTCTGTTCCTGATTCCTGTCCTCAATGGAGACGTGTGCTTAGGAGTTGTCATCCTCCAAGTTACTTAAAGGACTATGTTTGTAAATAGTATGTATTAGTACTCTGTGCACCAAAGAGCTTGCTGACCTTGTTTGTAAATAGGATGTATTGGTTTTCTATACATTACAGAACTCACTTCTTCTTATTTTCCTGTCTCCACCTTCTTTCCTTTCCCTTTCATTTTGTTTCCTTTGTTTCCTTTACATTATATAAGAGAAGAGGATGTGTTGTAATCTTCTATTTCCATCTTAGAGTTTTGATTCATGTTTCACCGTGTTCCATATTCCAGCTATGTTTTAATGTTCTCTTCCCTGGCAGTTGCTGTTGGACTGGCCAAGGGAAGAGCAACACTTTTCTTACTCAGTTTATTTACTAAGAATAAACCTACTTGCAACCCAAGGATTTACTTGTGCTGGCGTTTATTCCCATCACAACACAATGCTCTCGGGGACTGGTGGTTCCGTAACACCCAAGTGGGTAGCCGCCGCCATTCGCATGCAAAAAAAGTATTAAAGGGATTGCCAATGTCCCCGCAAGCACCCCGCAAGTAAAGGCACCTCCTGTACCACAGAAAGCTGCCCAAGTAAGGCAACTGTGGACCCACAGTTGTAAGCGGTAGTGCAACCCCGCGACCGGGCAGGCCGCAAAAAAACGAAAGAAAATGTTGCCGCTAGGTGGGGAAGCACTTACAGGTAGGAATTGATGCCAGCGCAAGGGCGCGAGCTGCGAACAGAGTCCCTTTCCTGCCAGACGCTTTTTGGGCCAACGCACTCTTCAGTGGCAGCACATGTGACATGACGGCAAGCTGCAGGCACCAGTAAATACCCTCAGTAATTATGCACAGGTGTAAAACCTGAAGCAATGCTCTCTGGGACTGGTGGTTCCGTAAAACCCAAGTGGGTAGCCACCGCCATTCGCATGCAAAAAAAGTATTAAAGGGATTGCCAATGTCCCCGCAAGCACCCCGCAAGTAAAGGCACCTCCTGTACCACAGGAAGCTGCCCAAGTAAGGCAGCTGTGGACCCGCAGTTGTAAGCGGTAGTGCAACCCCGCGACCGGGCAGGCCGCAAAAAATCGAAAGAAAAGGTTCCCGCTAGGTGGGGAAGCACTTACAGGTAGGAATTAATGCCAGCCCAAGGGCACGAGCTGCGAACAGAGTCCCTTTCCTGCCAGACGCATTTCGGGCCAATGCCCTCTTCAGTGGCAGCACATGTGACATGACAGCAAGCTGCAGGCACCAGTAAATACCCTCAGTAATTATGCACAGGTGTAAAACCTGAAGCAATGCTCTCTGAGACTGGTGGCTCCATAAACGCAAGTGGGTAGCCGCCGCCATTCGCATGCAAAAAAAGTATTAAAGGGATTGCCAATGTCCCCACAAGCACCCCGCAAGTAAAGGCACCTCCTATACCACAGAAAGCTGCCCAGGTAAGGCAGCTGTGGACCCGCAGTTGTAAGCGGTAGTGCAATCCCGCGACCGGGCAGGCTGTAAAAAATCGAAAGAAAAGGTTGCCGCTAGGTGGGGAAGCACTTACAGGTAGGAATTGATGCCAGCACAAGGGCGCGAGCTGCGAACAGAGTCCCTTTCCTGCCAGAAGCATTTCGGGCCAACGCCCTCTTCAGTGGCAGCACATGTGACATGACAGCAAGCTGCAGGCACCAGTAAATACTCTCAGTAAATATGCACAGGTGTAAAACCTGTAGCAATGCTCTCTGGGACTGGTGGTTCCGTAAAACCCAAGTGGGTCGCCGCCGCCATTCGCATGCAAAAAAAGTATTAAAGGGATTGCCAATGTCCCCGCAAGCATCCCGCAAGTAAAGGCACCTCCTATACCACAGAAAGCTGCCCAAGTAAGGCAGCTGTGGCCCCACAGTTGTAAGCGGTAGTGCAACCCCGGGACCGGGCAGGCCGCAAAAAATCGAAAGAAAAGGTTGCCGCTAGGTGGGGAAGCACTTACAGGTAGGAATTGATGCAAGCGCAACTGCGCAAGCTGCGAACAGAGTCCCTTTCCTGCCAGACGCATTTCGGGCCAACGCCCTCTTCAGTGGCAGCACATGTGACATGACGGCAAGCTGCAGGCACCAGTAAATACTCTCAGTAAATATGCACAGGTGTAAAACCTGTAGCAATGCTCTCTGGGACTGGTGGTTCCGTAAAACCAAAGTGGGTCGCTGCCGCCATTTGCATGCAAAAAAAGTATTAAAGGGATTGCCAATGCCCCCGCAAGCACCCCGCAAGTAAAGGCGCCTCCTGTACCACAGAAAGCTGCCCAAGTAAGGCAGCTGTGGACCCGCAGTTGTAAGCGGTAGTGCAACCACGCGACTCTGCAGGCCACAAAAAATCGAAAGAAAAGGTTGCCGCTAGGTGGGGAAGCACTTACAGGTAGGAATTGATGCCAGCGCAAGGGTGCGAGCTGCAAACAGAGTCCCTTTCCTGCCAGACGCATTTCGGGCCAACGCCCTCTTCAGTGGCAGCACATGTGACATGACGGCAAGCTGCAGGCACCAGTAAATACTCTCAGTAAATATGCACAGGTGTAAAACCTGTAGCAATGCTCTCTGGGACTGGTGGTTCCGTAAAACCAAAGTGGGTAACCGCCGCCATTCGCATGCAAAAAAAGTATTAAAGGGATTGCCAATGTCCCCGTGAGCACCCCGCAAGTAAAGGCACCTCCTGTACCACAGAATGCTGCCCAAGTAAGGCAGCTGTGGACCCGCAGTTGTAAGCGGTAGTGCAACCCCGCTACCGGGCAGGCCGCAAAAATGGAAAGAAAGAGTTGCCGCCAGGTGGGGATGCACTGACAGGTAGCAATTGATGCCAGCGCAAGGGCGCGAGCTGCAAACAGAGTCCCGTTTCCTGCCAGACGCGTTTCGGTCCAACGCCCTCTTCAGTGGCAGCACATGTGACATGACGGCAAGCTGCAGGCATCAGTAAATACTCTCAGTAAATATGTACAGGTGTAAAACTTGTAGCAATGCTCTATGGGACTGGTGGTTCCGTAAAACCCAAGTGGGTCGCCGCTGCCATTCGCATGCAAAACTTGGGCAGCTTTCTGTGGTACAGGAGGTGCCTTAACTTGCGGGCTGCTGGCGGGGACATTGGCAATCCCTTTAATACTTTTTTGCATGCGAATGGCGGCGGCGACCCACTTGGGTTTTACGGAACCACCAGTCCAAGAGAGCATTGCTACAGGTTTTACACCTGTGCATTTTTACTGAGTGTATTTACTGGTGCGTGCAGCTTGCCGTCATGTCAAATGTGCTGCCACTGAAGAGGGCGTTGGCCCAAAACGCGTCTGGCAGGAAAGGGACTCTGTTCGCAGCTTGCACCCTTGCGCTGGCAATCTGGCATCAATTCCTACCTGTAAGTGCATCCCCACCTAGAGGCAACTCTTTCTTTCCATTTTTTGCGGCCTGCCCGGTCGCGGGGTTGCACTACCGCTTACAACTGCGGGTCCACAGCTGCCTTACTTGGGCAGCTTTCTGTGGTACAGGAGGTGCCTTTACTTGCGGGGTGCTGGCTGGGACATTGGCAATCCCTTTAATACTTTTTTTGCATCTGAATGGCGGCGGCGACCCACTTTGGTTTTACGGAACCGCCAGTCCCAGAGAGCATTGCTACAGGTTTTACACCTGTGCATATTTGCTTAGAGTATTTACTGGTGCCTGCAGCTTGCCGTCATGTCACATATGCTGCCACTGAAGAGGGCGTTGGCCCGAAACGCGTCTGGCAGGAAAGGGACTCTGTTCGCAGCTCGCGCCCTTGCGCTGGCATCAATTCCTACCTGTAAGTGCATCCCCACCTAGCGGCAACTCTTTCTTTCCATTTTTTGCGGCCTGTCCGGTCGCAGTGTTGCACTACCGCTTACAACTACGGGTCCACAGCTGCCTTACTTGGGCAGCTTTCTGTGGTACAGGAGGTGCCTTTACTTGCAGGGTGCTGGCGGGGACATTGGCAATCCTTTTTATACTTTTTTTGCATGCGAATGGCGGCGGTGACCCACTTGGGTTTTACGGAACCACCAGTCCCAGAGAGCATTGCTACAGGTTTTACACCTGTGCATATTTACTGAGAGTATTTACTGGTGCCTGAACTTGCCGTCATGTCACATGTGCTGCCACTGAAGAGGGCGTTGGCCCGAAACGCGTCTTGAAGGAAAGGGACTCTGTTCGCTGCTTGCACCCTTGCGCTGGCATCAATTCCTACCTGTAAGTGCATCCCCACCTAGCGGCAACTCTTTCTTTCCAAATATATATATATATGTATCAAGCGATGTAGGTTCACCTCGAATCACCAGTTGTTTTTCTGCTCAAGGAAAAAACCAACGAATCCCAAAAGTGCTGGCAAAAGGTACTTTATTCACATGGAGGCTACAGCAGCGTTAGCAGATGACGCGTTTCGGGCGGTTGCCCTTGCTCACATAAAAAATATTTCCCATCATGCCCTCTTTTTAAACCAATTCATATACACCATGTGATGCACAAATAATAAACATAAAAGAAATACTCGTAGGTCACATATCAATACACCGTGAATTAACCATGGTTAAGTTTGTAAGTAGTTGGAATAATATGTTGTTATTTCATAAGGATATCATTCATTTGTTTAATATCAGCGTAAATGCTTGTTTTCTTTGATTCACCAAAGCCGCAATAAAGTGCAATGTGCTTGCTCTTTTTTAGTATGTGCAAAATAATGCCAATAAATATATTGCAATATCAAAAATTGAATTTTATCCTATTTACAATATAAATAGACATAAAACCAACTTCAATAAAACATGCAAAAGTCCATTGCCTTCTTCCTCCAATACAGGTTTAAAAGTACAACTATACATACTTAAAACAATTATGTTTAGATAGAAAGATGTATATGTAATTTCATCCTTACATTACATTTTATCAAAGTGCAATGGCTTATTGTAAACTTGACACTCTCATGTGCAACATCAATCAAAAATGTGCAATATTACGCAAAATATTTTGATGCAGTTTTGGATCCTCTCATTTTCTGAGTCCAACTAACCTCACAATCGGGGACATCAAAGAATAGATGGCAACCCCTGTGTGACCTACTTTCAAAATTACTCAATAAAGTGACTGAATTTTCACCGGGAGAACCTAAGTCCATCCCCGTTATTAACAGTTTGAAAGAAATATATGTATATAGGCATATATATATACATTGTCAAACAAACGCCCTTGAGCTCCCAGGGCGCACACTACAGATTGCCCGCCTTGCGGCTCCCATTATCAGCTTGCCTTTACCATCTGGAAATTATTGCGGCCTGACGCGTTTCGTGGCTGGAACGCCACTTCCATGAGAGGCCCATTGTCATTTGCGCAGGGAATCGGGTTCTTTTATGAACAAGCCTTCAATTGGTTCACTGGAAAAACAACACACCTGCCTATGCTGAGCAGTTATTTTCTAAACAATAATTATTGAAATGTGCATGAAAAATAAGCATGAACACTTGCTTTAGGAATTGCAACGTTTGTTTTAATTCTTTGCAGACTATTTTGCTTTTTAGTCTTTCTTTGTTTTTTAAGGCATGAGAATACAAAAATTGTGAAGAAAAATATTATACATTTATATACAAACAGGAAAAAACAAGCTTTGGTATGTACATAATTCACCCAAACTCACATTCAGCACATTCTTGGCCATCCAATCATACAAAAACACATTCATACTGGTCCCATTGTCATAACACAGTTGTGAAAATACAAAGAAAATAACATTTGCTGATTTCAAATGTTACTCAAACTTTTTTCACAGTTCTTCGGAACAAATAATCTTTCAATTAAATGACATATCCATATAGAAAATAATGACACGGGACCGGGTCAGGTCGACGCGTTTCGAACCCTATCGTTCCAAGGGTTCTCTTCAGGACCACAGTTTTACTATAAAGGAAGAGGAGAGCAATAGTCACTAAACCGAAACCTGAGAGATCAACGTCTCAACCAATGCACCGCTAAACTCAGCCTACCTCAACAAGTGGGTCAAGGCTCCTCAAGTAGTATAGGGAGACAGATGTATTCCCAGCAAAGGGGAATGTATGATTCCTTTGCTGGGAATACATCTGTCTCCCTATACTACTTGAGGAGCCTTGACCCACTTGTTGTGTTTTTGTATGATTGGATGGCCAAGAATGTGCTGAATGTGAGTTTGGGTGAATTATGTACATACCAAAGCTTGTTTTTTCCTGTTTGTATATAAATGTATAATATTTTTCTTCACAATTTTTGTATTCTAATGCCTTAAAAAACAAAGAAAGACTAAAAAGCAAAATAGTCTGCAAAGAATTAAAACAAACGTTGCAATTCCTAAAGCAAGTGTTCATGCTTATTTTTCATGCACATTTCAAGAATTATTGTTTAGAAAATAACTGCTCAGCATAGGCAGGTGTGTTGTTTTTCCAGTTAATGTTGGCTCAGCCTTGCTGAGTTTCGAGTCAAGACCCTCTTCTGTTATTCAATTGGTTCCCGGCCCCCCATGGGCCTGACTGGTTGGTTAAACATTCGTGCGGCATGTTGGGATTGTAGTTTAGTCCTTAAGCAAAGTTCAAATCCTTAGTAGGTTTCCCTGCGCAAATTAGATTAGACATAAATTAATCCCTTCGTAGGGTCCAGCATCGTAAAAGCAAGAGATTTTTCATATGGGCGCACTGTGCTGTCTCATCGGATTGGAATAAGTTTCCCTCCGCAGCCTCTTAAAGTTAAAAGATGGTGCCGTCCTGCACGGTACAGGCCCTGTGTCAGTATTTTGTCAAACAAACGCCCTTGAGCTCCCAGGACGCACACTACAGCTTGCCCGACTTGCGGCTTCCATTATCAGCTTGCTTTTACCATCTGGAAATGATTGCGGCCTGACGCGTTTCGTGGCTGGAACGCCACTTCCTCAGAGGCCCATTGTCATTTGTGCAGGGAATCGGGTTCTTTTATGAACATGCCTTCAATTGTATCACGGCCCCCCATGGGCCTGACTGGTTGGTTAAACATTTGTGGGGCATGTTGGGACTTGTAGTTTAGTCCTTAAGCAAAGTTCAATTCCTTAGTAGGTTTCCCTGCGCAAAATAGAAAAGACATAATATATATATCGCCAGTAGGTAGTTATAGTTAGGACCTATTATCCATAGGAAAACCGCAACATTCTAGAGCCAATAACTTTGGCGTCGATTGATTAACCTTCTTGAAATTTTCCAAACTTTTGGCCATCTCAGTTCCCCTCCTTCCCTGACAGTTTAGGGGTGATTGGTTAAGCGAGGGCCAAGAAAAAAGGGGGGTCCCAAAACGTGTTTTCTCATGCAATTTCCCATAGGACCTTTAGACACTGCTACAGCCCGAACGGCTGAACGGAATTACACCAAATTTGGCGAAGAGGTAGTCCTTGGTTCAGACTTGCGCCTTTTGCTATTTTGGTGTAAAATCATTCAGTGGTTCCTGAGAAAATGACAGTTAAAGTCATTTATATATCTATGGGAGTGGTGGATCAATGTATCTATCTGCATACCTAAGCACAGCCTGCACGCACTCTGCCGTGCACGAGCTGCATGCTGATTGGCTGTCAACAGTCAAAATCAGAAAGTGTTGGCAGCCATCTTGTGCCTCGGTAGAATCGAGGCATAAGAAACCAAAAACAAACGCCGCAAAACGCAAAAAGGGGGCAGGGTAGACACACCCCGACCCCCTAGGCATGCTCAGGGGGTCCCACAAGGACCCCAAGGGCACCAAAAATTATTATATATATTTTTTTAAATTGCAATATGTTCGTAGGATCTGCACATCCTAGCGATAGAAAAAAAAAGTCTCCTGCTGTAAATAAGTTAATTTTCCTCCTGGGGCCAAATCCTGGGGGCAATAATATAAAAAAAGTGTGGGGGGTCGCAATGATGTGGGCTGCTTTTAATATTTACGGCAGGCACGGAACGTTGCAGAAGGTTTATGCGATGATTGTAGCACAAACTACTCATTAGAGGAGATAAGAAAAATGTGAAGAATAACTGCAGCATTTTAGACAGGAAGCCGAATTGAAGGACTGGTGGCAAGGTATGTGAAATATATGGAGTTAGTCAAGAGAGTAGCATGATTCAGTGGGGTGATGTGCACGAGTGAAAGTAAAAGAGCGAGGTTACAAACAACGTTGGATGGGTTGCTGGTGAGGGTGATAGAAAGTGTTAATCGGTCGGTGAGTTTAAGGAAAAGGGTGGAACCAGCCTGAGTCAAATGGAAAAGGAACATGAGCCCCGAGGAAAGATCTATGTAATTACTGCTTACAATACTCAATGGAGTTCTGTGGGGACAAAGGGGTGTTATATAAAATGGTAACTAGCCATAATATTGAAAAAAATATATAGAATGAACTTAATATCGAAGTAAAAATATAGAATAGACAAAATATCGAATTGAATTTAAGTAATATCGATTGTCAAAATATAGAAGTCAAAATATCAAAGTATATAATATAGGCATTAAAATATTTCAAATGTTTAATATTATTGAATTTTTTAAAGTGTTTTGTATGTTAGTATATGTGTGAAAAGTGTATATTTTTTTTGTAATGTATGTTTAATTTATTTGAAGTAATGAATTTTATGTTATTTAATTTTTGCGTAATTTAATTCTGTAGCGGATTGTGGGTTTATAAGGGAATAGGGTGGGAAGTAATTTAATTAAATTAAATTAAATATCATTTTTAGAAATTGTTAATTATTTTTAATTTTATTTTGCTTTTTAGTTCTGTAGCGGGTAGTGGGTTTATAGGGGTATAGGGTGGGAAGTAATGTTATTGTAATTAATAAATATGTTTATTTATTTATTGGTATTCATTTTTAATTTATTAATAATTAATTTTTAATTGGTAATTATTTTGTATGAATTGATTAAGTGATAATTATGTTAATTGTACTAATTTGTTTTCCGTAGCAGGTTGTGGGTTTATAGGGCAATAGGGTTGGAAGTCATTTAATTGTAATTAAGTAAAAAAAAAAATATTTATTGGTATTGATTTGTAATTTATTGGTAATTCATTTTTAATTGTTAATTCATTTTTATTAGTTGGTAATTCGTTTGTTGTTAATTGACTAATTGATAATTATGATAATTGTATTAATTTATTTTCTGTAGCGGATTGTGGGTTTATAGGGGAATAGGGTGGGAAGTAATTTAATTGTAATTAATTACATATTAAAAATACTTTTTGTGTATTGATAATTAATTTACTGTTAATTAATTATTAATTGGTATTAATTTTTATTATTAATTAGTTTGTTTGATTGAAAATTAATTAGTTGTTAATTAATTATGAATAGGTAATTGCTTTTTAATAACTAATATGCATTTGTATTTCTAATTGATTAATTATTACATAATATTGAAATGGTAATTCATTTTAATACATTTTTTCTTGGTATTGATATTTGATTTATTTTACTAACATATTAATTCATTACTTTCCTACTGTTAAACTCACTGGAGTGGGAATAGTATTTTTTACCCTCCCGCTATCCAACGCTTTCCTTACTGTTGCACTCACTGGAGTGGGAATAGTAATTTTTACACCCTACGCTATCCAATGCTTTCCCTACTGTTGCACTCACTGGAGTGGGGATAGTAATTTTTACCCCCACGCTATCCAACACTTTCCCTACTGTTGCACTCTCTGGAGAGGGAATAGTATTTTTTACCCTCCCGCTATCCAAAGCTTTCCCTACTGTTGCACTCACTGGAGTGGGAATAGTAATTTTTACCCCTACGCTATCCAACGCTTTCCCTACTGTTGCACTCTCTGGAGTGGGAATAGTATTGTTTACCCCTACGCTATCCAACGCTTTCCTACCATTGCACTCTCTGGTGTGGGAATAGTATTGTTTACCCCTATGCTATCCAACGCTTCCCTACTGTTGGACTCTCTGGAGTGGGAATAGTCATTTTTACCCCTACGCTATCCAACGCTTTCCCTGCGGTTGCACTCTCTGGAGTGGGAATAGTAATTTGTACCCATACGCTATCCAACGCTTTCCCTACTGTTGCACTCTCTGGAGTGGGAATAGTAATATTTATCCCTACGCTATCCAACACTTCTCCAACTGTTGCACTCTCTGGAGTGGGAATAGTAATTTTTTACCTCAACGCTATCCAGCGCTTTCTCTACTGTTGCACCCTCTGGAGTGGGACTAGTAATTTTTGCCCTTATGCTATCCAACGCTTTCCCTACTTTTACACTCTCTGGAGTGGGAATAGTAATTTTACCCTCCCACTATCCAACGCTTTCCCTACTGTTGCACTCACTGGAGGGGTAATAGTAAATGTTATCCTCCCCCTATCCTATGGTGAAAATATTGTATATTTTTTAATAATATTACGTTAATATATATATGTATTAAAAATAAAATGGTATGTTTCTTTTTTCTACTTACAATAAATATTTATTAATTTTAAGGTTATTGAAGTATTTTTAAGTATGTTTTAGTTAATTAGATGTATTATTTCATTAATTTTAAATTACTTTTAAGACATTTAATAAAATTCGATATTTTGATTACCTGTATTCTTTACAACTATATTTTTCATTCAATATTTTTGTACTTATCTGTTTGCATATAGGAATTCGATATTTTTGCATTCTATATTTTGCCCACTATATTTTGGTAGGTCGAGATTTTGGCATTCTATATTCTGTCAGTGATTCGTATTATAAAATATACGGGGAAACAGTTCAAGCTGAATGCAGGGTTTATTGGTTTAGAGCTATAGATTGCTTCTTGAAGGATCTTTATGGAGGAAGACACGCACAGCACTCCGGAATGCAGTTTTAGATAATACAAACATTGACCTTTGATTAGTGATATTACTTCATGTTTAATTTATTTGTAACTATGGCTCAAAGTGATAATGATTATTGTTTTGTTTGCTATTATAGTGACCCCCGATAAAGGGCAGCTTTGGCCCGAAATGCATTGGGTTTTTAAACAAATAAAATACTGTCTTGGATGAATTTGCGTCATTCGTTTTTTTGGAAGAGGTTTGGATGGCCCACCTTGAATGCAAGAAAACAGAAAATTGGCATTCCATTCCATGTGTGGATTTATTGAACATTGAAAAAGTTTAAACTAGTGTTTGAAAAGTTAGGATTATCAGGATTAAATGGATAAAAGCAGGAATAATTACATGACTGCCACAAAGGCGCCACTTAGCTGTGCATTTGGTTGGGGCGAGATGTCGCTCCAGTTCTGTGAAGGGTCCCAATCCCCCCCAAACTGCCCCAGGGACCACTACCCCCGGGGCTCTTAGTTAATGTATGCGGGGGGCTCACGGAGTCCCCCACAGCCCCAGGGACTGCCACCCCTTGGGGCTTGTACAAAATGGGTTGGGGGCTCTCAGACCCCCCATGACCGCCACCCCAGGGGCTTTAAAAATGTACCTGGGGGTTCTGAGTCCCCCCAGCCCCGGGGACCACCACCCCCGGGGCTCTAATTTAATGTATGCAAGGTGCTCACAAGGCTTCTCCACAGCCCTGGGGACCGCCACCCCCCCCCGGGCTTTTTTAAAATGGGTGGGGGGGCTCTCAGGCCCTCCAGCCCTAGGGACCACCACCCCCGAGGGCTCTAATTTAATGTGTGTGGGGGGCTCACGGGGCCCCCGCAAAAAAAAACCTGTGTGGGGCGGGCCTGAGCCCCCCACACACCTCGGGTACCACCATCTCCCCGGGACACTACATTTTAAATTTGGGGATCCGTTATGGACCCCAAAAGCCCCAGGAACCACCACCCCTGGGGGCATCTCAAATGATGGGAGGGGTGCCGCGTGGCCCCCCTCCTGGAGCTCTCGAGGGCCCTGGGGACCGCCACCCCCCAGGGCCGGCTCCTTCAGTGTCCCCGGGTGCCCACCCCCGGGACACTGCCGTTTTCAATGACAGGGTGGGAGCCTTGCGGCGCCCACCTTGTCATTGCAAACTACTTTCCTATTTGGAAGAGAGAGAGCAGGAAACCTGCTCTTTCTTCCAAATAGGAAAGCAGATTGCTTTTCCATATGGAAAAACAATGCAGTCTCCCGCAGGAGGTGGGGAGGCGGCGGGACCGTGGTGGGATTAGGGATCCCCCATGGTCCCCAACGGAGTGAGCCAGCCTCGGGGGATGGGGTCCCCGGGGCCTCAACTGGCCATAGGAGGGGGCAAGGTAGCCCCCTCCAAAATATTATTTTAAAAAAGGGCCATGTTTTGCTGTATGGGGTCCCCGCGGCAAATTATGGCCTTGGGAGGGGGGCGACGTGGCCCCCTTCCTGATTTTTTTTTATAAATTAAAATTAGGGGCAGGCCCTGAGGGATGGGGCCCCCAGGGCTAAAGAAAAGTAAAAAAAAAGGGGGGCTACACATCCCCCTACTTAAAAAAAATGGGATCGCAGCCGGAGGCCACGCCCCCTCGTTGCACCACAATACAAATGCGCCCCCTAGCGCATTTTCAGAGGGGGGACACATTTCCCTGGAATACTGGGGGTCCCTGGGGGCCAACTAGCCCACCAGGTACCTCCAGTATGCCCCTGGGAGCTTTATTGCAGAGAGGTGTTCTGAGGCCATGCCCCTTTTTACACCTTTCTGCAACGCAGCTCTGTGGCTCTTACTGGAGGTAGCTGGTGGGCTAGTTGAACCCCAGGGACCCTCAGTACTCAAAGAGACTTAATCCCCCAACTTAAAACGCACCACGGGGCACGTTTGCAAAGTGGTGAAGGGAGGGGTCGGGCCTGAGTTCACATGTGTACACACAAGCCCTGTGGTGCGGTTTAAGTTAGGGAATTAATTCCTTGTCAATACTAGGGGTCCCTGGGGGCCAACTAGCCGAAGCAGGTACCTCTAGTAAGCACCACGGAGCTGCATTGCGGAGTGTTGTAAAAAGGGGCGTGGCCTCTGAACACCTCTCTGCAACGCAGCCCCCTGGTGCATACTACTGATTTTTGAAACGTACAAATATTCCTCTAAATCAGCCGAACTACGAATTCCGATTTACTCACCTATCAGGAGTGACCTCAGTGCTGCTTCTTTTAGCCCAGCACTGACCCTGAAAAGAAATTCTAACCGTACTTACCAGTAACTTGTATTTACTTCCATAGGAATCCATTGTCTGGTTTTCACCAGAAAAGTTTCTAAGTGTCTATTTTCACAAAATTAAAATATTCCTTAAAAATCGCCTGTATGACTTAAACGCATTCTTTCAACTGTTTACAGGAGATGCAGCAGTGCTGGATCCAGGATCCTCCACTGAGTAAGAAATAGTAACGATAACACTACTTACCTGCTAAGTGAATTTCCTTCCACAGGGTAACATTGAGTGGTTTCACTTGGAAATTCTTGTAAGTGTGGAGTTTTGGAAGTTTAAAATATTCACCTAAAATCTGCCAAACAACGAATTCCGATTTACTCACCCGTTATCAGGAGAGACCTCAGTGCTGCATCTTTGAGCCCAGTATTGATCCTGAAAAGTAATTCTAACAATACTTACCAGTCACTTGAATTTCCTTCCATAGGCGAACATTGACTGCTTTCACTTGGAAATTCTTCTAAGTGTGGAGTTTTGGAACTTTAAAATATACACCTAAAATCAGCCGAACAACAAATTCCGATTTACTCACCTGTTATCAGGAGAGACCGAAGGTGCTGCATCTTTGAACCCAGTACTGATCCTGAAAAGTAATTCTAACCATACTTACCAGTAACTTGAATTTCCTTCCTTAGGCTAACATTGGCTGGCTTCAACTGGAAATTCTTCTAAGTGTGGAGTTTCTGAACTTTATAAAATTCCTATAAAATCAGCAGAAGTACGAATTCCGATTTACTCACCTGTTATCAGGAGTCACCTCAGTGCTGCTTCTTTGAGCAAAGTAATTATAACTTTACTTACTAGTAACTTGTATTTCTTTCCGTAGGAATCCATTGTTTGGTTTTCACTAGAAAAGTTTCTGTCTATTTTTAAAAACTAAAAATATTCTTTAAAAATCGCCTGGATGACTTAAACGCATTCTTCCAACTGTTTACAGGAGATGCACCCATGCTGGATCTAGGAGCCACCACTGAGTAAGAAAAAGTAATGTTAACAATACACGTTAACACTACTTACCTGCTAAGTGCATTTTCTCCCATAGGATAACATTGGTAATTCTATGTGAAAAAGTTTTTAAGTGTCAACTTTTAAAATACAGTAATATTCCTTAAAAATCACTACAGTAACCAAAACGCTTTTACTCAACTATCTACAGGAGATGACCCAGGTCTGAATCTAGGATCCAGTCCTGTGGTTAGAAAAGTAATCCAGAAAGTAACTAATTGCATTTAACTAGAAATTCACATTGACCTCAATGTTGCATTGTGTCTGAAATTGTGTTGCGCATTACAACAACGGTAACTACTGTACTTAAAAGACTATTGCCTATTTGCAAAGTATTTAAACTAAAGTAATTCATTCTGAGAAAGTATATTTGGTAATGTAATGTATAATGTAATTATAATGTAATTTAAAAAATAAAATATCTAAAAATAAATTGTTTAAAAAAATGTAGAAAATCAGTATTAAAAAAATAAAAATAACAGTTAATACATTCAAAAATTGTCATTTGAAAAACCTTTCAAATTCACTGAAAACATCATAGGTTTCAGACTTCTTATAGTTAGGAATTACCATTTTAAAAACCTTTGAAATTCACTGAAAAAACCATAGGCGTCAGACAAGTTATAGGGCTATATGTAGGTAACTCTAATTTACCGACTCATAAATACCGAATTTTACCGATTCGGTATTTATGAATCGGTAAATTAGAAGGAGGGAGATGTAGCTAAAATTTTATTTTGATTTACCGAATCGTTAACATTCGGTATTTACCGATTCGGTAAATACCGAATCGGTATTGCTCATTGATTCCTATGGGCCTTGAAGCCCATAGGAATCAATGGGCAATACCGATTCGGTATTTACCGAATCGGTAAATACTGAATCCTGCAAGGGTGCAGGGGGTGTCACTTTGACACAAGCTAGCACCCCAAGTACAGGCTTGTGTGACATGTGGCACACATACATGCCCTAAGGGCATGTCTGTGTGTCACATTGCACAGGTGTGCATGCACAGATGTGCATGCACACCTGAATTCGGTATTTTACCACCCAATAGGTTTGGGTGGTAAAATACCGACTCTTAAGGGCCTGTGGCAATCTTAGGAGTGTCACCTACATATGGATTTACCGAATCGGTAAATATATCGATTCAGTATTTTACCGATTCTGTAAATTTTCCAATTCGGTAAATTTACAGAATTGGTCAAATATAGGCCCCCTACATCAGAAAACCCTAATACCGGTCAGTAACGGCCGAATTCGGCCGTTACTGACCGGTATTAGGGCTCCTACATCTGGCCCATAGTTAGGAATTAGCATTTAAAAAACCTTAGAAATTCACTGAAAAAAAAACATAGGTTTCAGACAAGTTATAGATAGGAATTAGCATTTACAAAACCTTAGAAATTCACTGAAAAAAACATAGAATTTAAGGGTGTTATAGTTAGCTAGACATTTCACTCGTATAAAACCATAGAAATTCCCCCGATATAGTCAGTTGTACTAACTATAACTCGAGCGCCTGAAAACCATTGCTTAAGATGTCACATATTACATCATTCATGACATGGTGGTGACATCACTGATGATATCCCTGATGACATCTCAAATGACACCACCTTGGAGCTTTGATATATATATTACCTACTGGCGGTCGCCGGTAGGTAGTTATAGTAAGGACCTAGTTTCCATAGGAAATCTGCAACATTCTATTGGGAATAACTTTGGCACCTGTTGATGAATCTTGGTGAATTTCTCAAAGAAGATGGCTCGCTCTGCTGCGCACTTTCCCTGAAAGTTTTGGGGGGATTTGTCAAATGGGGGCAGAGAAAAAAGGGGGGTTCCAAAACGTGTTTTCCCCATGTTATTTTCTATAGGACGATTAGACACGGCAACAGCCCGAAATGCTGAAAGGATTTACAAGAAATTTGGCAAAATGGTAGAGTCTGATTCGCAGTTTACGCTTTTGCTTAAATGGTGTAAATGCCTCCAGTAGTTCCTGAGAAAATCAAAAGAAAAAAATATATATCTAGGCGCGCGCACCGTGTGCGCACCCTTGCGCACACGGTGCACGTATTGGGTGTGCACGAGCGGAATTCTGATTTGCTGTTAGACATTTGTCAACATTCCAATCGGTAGAAACCAGGAAGTGTTGGCCACCATTTTGTCACTCCGAAGCAGAAGAGAGCCAAAAACAAAAGTGGAGAACGTGAAAAGGGGGCAGGGTAGGAGCTCCGTGACCCCCCAGGGGTTCCCTGAAGGACCCCGAAGGCCCAAAAAAATTTTTGTTTTAAATCGTTGGGTGCGCGCACGGTGCACGCACCCCCGAGACAGAAGAGAGTCAAAAACAAAAGTGGAGAATGTGAAAAGGGGGCAGGGTAGAGCCTCCCTGACCCCCTAGGCCTTCTCACGGTTCCCTGAAGGACCCCAAAGGGCAAAGAAAAACATATATTTTTTTTAAATCGCAAGGTGCGTGCACTGTGCGCCCATTCGGCAAAAAAAAGAGATAAAAAAATATAGTTAAATACCAAGTTTGAGTGTTTAGATGTTGGTTGGCTCTAAAAAGAGTTGTTTTGTTCATTGAGTGTTTTTTGTACCTACAAGTAAGTACCGATGCAGAGTCTTAAGTTCCAGAGGAAGACTCTGTTCCCCTCATCTGTTAAATGTACACTGTCTCTTCTATAAATCCCTTGCATGTTGTAACACAAGTTGTTGTGGTATATAGAACCCATACCATAGTCTCTGAGGAAAGCAGAAACAGACTTATTCACATGTTCCCTTGCTTTCTCAATCTGCGGACAATATTAGTTGGATCAGTTCCATTTTTGCCTTTGGCATATTTTAGAATATACAAAGGCAGTTTGTGGAAAAAGTGACATCAATTGCCCAAAGGTGTTCTTTAAAAGCATTTCTAGACCTACCCCAGTCAAAGTGCCTAGGTCATTGCCACCACAGTGCACAATTATGAGGTCAGGGTGTGGGAGATGCAAAAAGGATTTTACCAGTGGCATCAATTGGTGACATCTCAATCCTCTCTGGCCAATTCACTTAATATCCACATTTGGTAAATCAAGGTTGAGAATGCATATATTTGCTGCATACCTTTCAGTCCAGAAAATCTAGCCGTGTCCTACAATCCACACTCTAAGCATCTTGAAGGGAGATCTGGTTGCACTGAGATGGGCTCTGGAAATAAAATGGCAGTTTGAAAAGTAGGAGTTTAGAAAAAATGTGGATGAGATTCAGTGCACTTGGAAAAAAAGAAATGATTGGTGGTTTCTGAAAATTCAACATTCAAAACTAGGGTGCATGGTACTGTTTTTTAAAAGGAGAAATGCTAATGGTTGAGAAAAAGTCATTGAAAGGAACATTGCATAGGATAAGCTGGTGTATTGAGAAGTCAAACACCCTTGTTGGTTTGGTTTGCAGAAGAACATTTCACCTGTGTGCTCAGTTAGGTGTTCTATGGATAGTTACCATGGTAACAGGCAGAGAGAGCAGTGGGGGAAGGTTGAATATTATGTGAATTTGAAAGTGTTGCAATGTAGAACCAATTATTTAAATGTTAGTTTCTTCTCCGCCACAGATACTATATTTATAAACAATGTCTTATTAACTTGTCACTTTTTTATCACTCTCTTATTTCTCTTTCCCCCTTTCCCTTTCTCTGCACTCACTCCCTTACTCCCCTTCCTTTACTCATCTTACTCCCCTTCTCTCACTCTCCTTACTCCCCTTTATTCACCTTTACATTCCTTCTCTCACCATCAGTACCCTTCCCTCACCCTTACTCACCTTCTCCTGCTCCCTCTTTCCCCTCTGTGTCCCTCACTTCTCTTTCCTTTCTTCCTCTGTCACTACCCTTCTCTTGCTCTATCCCTCACTCTCTTCTCACTCCCCCTCACTCTCTTCCCTTCACACCATCCCTCATTCACTTTCACTCACTCCCCTTCTCTCACTCCCTCACTCCCCTTTGCTCACTCGCCTTCCTTTATTCCCTCCCTCACTCTCCTTTCCTCCATCCATCTCTAATTCTCTTCTTCTGTCTCAGTCAATATAACTGCCTCACTTCCTCACAGTCCCTCACTCTCCATCTCTTTCTCTCTCTCACTGTCTCCCTCTCTCTCCACCACTCCACATTTTCTTTACTCTCTCTTCCCATTCATTTTTCTCTCTCACTCACTACATTTTTTCTCTCTTAATATGTTTCTTTTCCCCTCACTCCTTCCCTCACCGTCATATCCCTTCCCTCTCTGTCACTGCCCTTCACTGAATGTCACTCCTCTTCGTCCACTTCATGTTCTCCTGTCTGTGCCTCACTCCCATTCCCTTTCTCCTGCTCCCATTCCCTCACTCCCCTTCACTCTCTTTCCCTCACTCCAGCCATCAGTCTCCTTCCCTTACTCCCCTTTCCTCACTCCCTTTTGCTTACTCCCCTTCATTTACTCCCTCACGCCCCTTCACTCTATTTTTCTCTTCCTCTCTCCCTCGGTCTCACTCAGTCTAACCGCCTCACTCCCTCCCAGTCACTCGCTCTCCCTCTCTTTCTGTCTCACTCTCTCCCTCGCTCTCCCTCACCCTTCCTCTCTTCCCCTTTCTGTTTCCTTCACTCCTACTTTATCCCTCAGTTCCCTTTTCTCTCTCTTAATCTCCTCTCTTCTCTCTCATTCCTCTTTCAACACCCTCATACCCATTCTCTCACTGTTACTGCCTTTCACTCACCCTCACTACTTTTCCCTCACTCCCATTCCCTCACTCCCCTTCCTTCACTCCTCTTTCCTCACTCTCTTACTCCATCTCACTTACTCCCCTTCATTCACTCCCTCCCTCACTTTTTTCCCTCCATGTCTCTCTCCCTATCGCCCTCTGTCTCACTCACTCTAACTGCCTCACTCCCTCTCAGTCCCTTGTTCTCCCTCTCTCTCACTCTTTCCATCTCTCTCCCTTACCCTTAATCTTCTTTCCTCTGTCTTTCAACCACTCCTCCACTCTCCCTCACTCACTTTCCTTCTCTCTTAATTTTCTTCCTTCTCCCTCATTCCCATTCCCTCACCCTCATACCCCTTCCCTAACTGTCACTGCCCTTCACTCAACATCACTCCCCTTCCCCCACTACACTTCCTCCTGTCTTTATCTCACACCCATTCCCTTGCCCACTCCCTTTCCATCACTCCCCCTCACTCTCCTTCCCTCATTGAAATCCTGACTCCCCATCCCTCATTCCCCTCCCTTAACTCCCTCCATCCCCTCACTCCACTTCTCTCTCCCTCACTCCCTATCTCTCACTTTCACTTACCCCCCTTTTCTCATCCTCATACCCCTTCCCTGACTGTCACTCCACTTCTCTTACCTTCACTCCCCTTACCCTGCTCTACTTCTCCCTCTCCGTCTCTTACTCCCCTTCCCTGTCTCCATCCCCTGCTCCCCATTTCGCACTCCCCCCTCCCTCACTTTCGTTTCCTTACTGCCCTTCCCTTACTCTTTTACTCCCCTTATCTCACTCCCCTACCCTTAGTCCCCTTCTTTCAGTCACTCTTTGATTCCCTTTTCCTCACTCACCATACTCCCCTTTTTTCACTCATTCCCTCAGTCCCTTCCTCCCCTTCACTCAGTCATTTATTTATACACTACACATTCATTCAAAAAAAGTATGACACAGTATATAAGAAATTTAGCTCTTCTTAGAGAAGTGAAGTTGGTTCTTACAAGAAGTGTTTTTTGTTTTAATTTAGTTTTTTGTTTTTGCACAATTGTATATTATTTTGGATTTTCTGTAACAAAAAAATAAGCAGGTAACCAAAATCTGCTCAACAGGAACAGGAACAAAAATAATAAAAAAAAAAAATTAATTGCGGGGGCATGTGTGCTGCCTCTTCTTTAGCACAATCAAGTCTATGCTCTTTGTAACACAAGATTTTGTTGCAAAAGTTGCAACATACGTGCAAGTCTGCAAAATCCGGCCGGATGTCTAGAGCACTTGTAGATGGAGATGCGCCCGAAGAAGATGTACTGGGGACAGCAGCTGCAGGATTGTCTCTGATATGCTGAGTTGATGCCCGAGCATAGTTGTTAGGATGAACATTTTTTAGATGACGGACCATAGTATGAATACTAAAGGAATAATGTTTGGTGTTATAGAGATGTTTGAACTGGAAGCGGCTATTAAAGCATTACAGCAGGAAAGGCTGCTGGACCTGACAAGCTTCCGCTTGAAATATATAAATCCTTTTTTCAAGTTCTTAAACAGGACATGCTAGCCACATTTCAAATGGCGCAGAAAGGGAAGCATCCTACTTCATGGGGTGAAGCTAGTATAGCAGTGTTTAGAAAGAAGGAAAAACCGCCAGACCTACCAGGCTCATATCGGCCTATCTTGTTATTAAATACAGATGGGAAAGTGTATTCAAAGATTTTAGCTACTAGACTTTCAGAAGTGATAACCTCTTTGGTTTCTATATATCAGCATGGGTTTATCCCAAAGCGCGGCACAACTGATCACGTTAACCGGGTGATTACTTTAATTGATCATGCAAAAGTGTTGGGGAATCCACTAAGTCTCATATTACTGGATGCAGAGAAGGCCTTCGACCAAGTGTCATGGGCCTTCTTATGGGACCTGATGAAACTTCAGGGATTTGGTCCAAACTTTATTAAATCAATTCAGGTGCTCTACCAACAACCTAGCGCACGGATTAAAGTAATGGGGCTTCAATCAGCAGTGGTGCCAATACAGCGAGGTACAAGGCAGGGAAGCCCATGCTCCACCCTGCTTTTTGCTTTGTACATAGATCCCTTTTTAAAAATGATAGAAAAGAGCAGTCGGGTGCCTCCAGTCAGGATACAATCTCAGCAGTACCGTGTACTGGCTTATGCTGACGACGTAGCCGTGCTCTCACCAAGGCCAATTATGGCTATGCCTGAAATTGAAAATTTAGCACGACTATATGGATCGGTATCAGGGTATAGATTAAACACCGCTAAGACTCAGATACTTTGTATGAATATTAATTACGATGATTCACAAGTCTCAGCTGTGGTTACTTATTTGGGAGTGCAGATTAGCGCAGGAGCCTCAGCCACGGTAGAGGCTAATTGGCAGAAGCTGACACATGGGGTACGTAAGCAGTTGGATCAGTTAGAATGTTTACATTTGACACTGGCAGGTAGATGCAACGTCTTGAAAATGATGGTATTACCTAAAAGTGCTATATCTTTATCGATGCTTACCATTAGAGATTACCTGTGCACTCATTTCACAATTGCAAGCAATCTGTATGAGGTTCATGTGGTCTCAGGGATAAAGAGCGACGGCTAAGAAATATATGGTGATGCCCAGGGCAGTGGGTGGCTGGGCAGTCCCTGATTTTCTTTTGTATTATTATGTATGTATGTTGCAGCGAATGAATATCTTATTAACTGGTCAGGAGCCAGCATTGCAACCTTCTATATATTGTTTACTTTTAGGGGCTGAAGCTAGGAATCGGCTCTTTATCGATATAGACTGGAATTATTACAAGCGCACAAGGTTCAAGGTGATTGCTGCTGCGTATAAGGTGTGGAAGGCAATAAGGAAGCAATATAATTGGAAGCGTGTCCATCTATACCCCATTAACTGCACCGATACTGCACCCCAGTATCTGCTGGGATCGCATAGTGATTAACTGGCGCTTAAGAGGCTTAATAACAGTTGGAGATCTCTATAATACAGATGGGCTAAAATCTTTCTCCCAATTGAAGGAACAATATCAGTTGTCTACACCGCACTTTTTTAAGTATCTGCAGCTGCGTGAATATCTTACTAAATTGAATATAGTGAATGTGGCTAATCCTCTTATTGAGGCAAATAAAAAATGCGCACGCATCGGGGCATTGTATAAAATAATTATAGAGGCAATGCCTAATGATTTGGAATCACACCGAATAAAATGGGAAGAAAGATTAAGGAACCCTGAAATACAGTTGGAGCTTTCGAACTGGCTGGCCGCTTATTTATGTCCGCCAACCTGAAGACACAACATTATAAAACTTTGTTTTATCTTTATCGTACGCCTGATAAAATTGCAAAGTGGGGGGAGACCCAGATGGAAAGTGTTTTAGATGTAATACTTTACATGCTTATGTAGTGCATATCTTTTGTACTTGCACAAAATTATTAGAATTGTTCAGACACACAAACGGGTTTCTATCTGAGATTCTGGGTATTCCTATACAACTTTCAACAAGTCAGATTTTGTTGGGTATAGATACAGGTGGATTACGTACAGATAACAGTAAAGAAGTTTGTTATTTGATATTCATTGCATCAGCAGTGCTAAGGTTGTGCATTGCCTCAGCGTGGCTACAAACTGAGGCCCCTTCATTTGATGTGTGGAGGACTCGTTTTCTCTTTATGTATTATATGGAATACAATTTGTATATTTTGAAGGGGAGGCGGAAAAAGGCACTGGGGCAGGCTATATGGGGCGCTGTTAGGGCATATATGGGCATATAAGATTGTGAGGTCAAGCTATCTAGTGTACCTATATGGCTTTTGTTCATTTTTTTTTTCTGTTTTTTTTTCTTTTGCCTTTATTATCATCGAAGGTCAATTTTATATAAATTGATTAGTCATATATTTGCTTGTGACTTGGTAGGATTTTATGTAGGTGACTTTACGCTGGTATTTTGAATTGATCTTGTCAATGCAAGCAATGAATGATATAAGGGAATGGTTTATTGTTTAGCAGCATAAGTTGTCCTCCAGTCTCAAACTTCTTGTATATATCTGTAATCTCTATGATCCGATCCTGCATTGTATAACCCACTATAATTGAATGTTTGGTTATTTCTGTACATGTGGTCTTTATCTAATAAAGAAATAAAAAAAAAAAAAGGAATAATGTTTGGTGGGATCACCTCTCGATAGAATGGAGCCACAGATTTTACAAGTAACCTTTGGGGCATTTACCTTTTTTTGCCCTTCTGGGTATGTAAAAAATTTCCAAACAAAGACTCTTGTTTTCTTCACCTTTGGTTGTTCAGGTAAATACTCCACATCAGAGTCTGAAGATTCCTGTGGCTGCTGCTGTTTTCAAATCTTGAAGAAAACACTGAAGATGCTTCTCCCAAGAAAGTGAAACAGATTGTGAGGGAAGTAGGTGGGGTTTTTGAAGGTTTGGAAAAGAAACTACTATAAACCTATCAAAAGTGTTGTTTTCAAGTCACATGACTTTACGTGCGGCAAGGTGCGCGCACATTGCGCGACCGGGGCACGCACGAGTCGCAAATGAATTACATTTTACCTGATTTTCGTAAATGCGTTTAAAGCTAATATACGGTTCTTAAAAGTCAAAAATACTATTTTTACAGTTATGTCACAGAATGTCTTGGGTTATTATGCACATTACATTAATAGATATGACTTTTTGGAATGAAAACATTTTTGCGGGGTGCGTGCAGCGTGTGCGCACGTGTGCGAAAACCGTGCACGCACCTTTAAAACACATTAAAAAAATGCCCAGAATTATAAAAAAAACTCAAAAAATAAGTCAATAAAAATACATAAATCAAAATTAAAATGTAAGTATTGTAAAAAATATAGAATATGTGTATAATAGCAACTAAATATAATAATTGATACATTTTAAAATTAGCATTTAAAAAACCTTAGAAATTCACTTTAAAAACTATAAGTTTCAGGCACTTTATAGTTAGAAATTAGCATTTAAAAAACCTTAGAAATTCACTGAAAAACATAGGTTTCAGGCACGGTATAGTTAGGACTTAGCATTTAAAAAACCTTAGAAATTCACTGAAAACAACATAGGTTTCAGCCACGTTATAGTTAGGAATTAGCAATTAAAAACCTTAAAAATTCACTGAAAAATGTAAAGGTTTCACCCATGTTATAGTTAGCTGGACATTTCTCTCATACAATGATGTCACTGACCATGTCATGAATGATGTAATATGTGACATCATCAGCAGTGGATTGCAGGTGCGCGATATATAGTTAGTGCAACTAACTATATATGAAATTTCAATGGTTTTGTGTGAGTAAAATAAGGTTTTGTAAATGCTAATCCCTAACTATATATGTTCTATAACCCATGGTTTTTTCATTGAATTTTCAAGGTTTTGTAAATGCTAATTCCTAACTATATATGGTCTATACCCTATGGTTTTTTTCAGTGAATTTCAATGGTTTTTTAAAAGCTAATATCTGTAGCTGTAAAATGTATTCTTCTTTAAATCTTAAAATATATTTTACATGTTTTTTATACAATTTTTTTTTTATTTTTTTTGTTACGCTCCCAGTCCGCGAACCGGTCAGCTTCCCGTTAGCTCAATATAAAGCCGCGACTCGGTCCGCGAACCGGTAAACGTTCCGTTTGCGTAACTGTTACGTTAGCATGACGTTTTGCGTTGTCGCGTAATACGTCATTTGACGCGCCAAGTTAGCGGACCCGGAAGCGGACCGGAAAGCGGCGCAAAGCGCGAAACGTAAACACAGCAGGTCATGTGACTCGGTAATAACACTTTTCATTGAATCATTTCACTTTTGGTTTCCTAATGATGTAATACTAGGTCATGTGATCTAAAATTAACACTTTTCATTGGTTTAGAACTTTTGCTTTTCCCAAATGATGAAAACCCCTCCTTCTTTCCTCACTCTGACTTTCATCTTGGTGAGAGAAAGACCCTTTATTAACATTGAGATATGGCTTCATTAGTAGCTTCAGCTGGTTCTAACCCACCCCCTCCACCGGATCCAAGGAAGAGATGACCACCTGCTGAAGTAATTATACAACAAGAAAAGGAAGAACAGGAAGAGGAGGAAGAGCAGGAAGAGACACAGTTTTTGTCAGAGGAGCCCAGGAGGTATAATCGGAAGGAGAACTACATTTGGCAATTTTTTAAATTTCCTGAGGGCCAAAAAAAAGTAAATGCACGCTACGTGTTTTGCCGTATATGTGATGATAGACTGTCCAGGGGGACTGATAAAAAATACAGTTACGGCAATTACACTATGCATCTGCATATGAGTAGGTGGCATCCAAACAACTATAGTGCTGCCCAGCTACGTGATGAGCAACAAAATCCCTCTGCGATGGCAAGAAGATCGGTTGTACAAGAAGTGACGGGACCAGAGGCGAGGGAGATGGTCCCAAACATACAAATGAAGTTTGGGGAAGTGAAGCAAGTGTGCGTGCGCTGTAATCAACTCATTTGCTACAGAGAAAGTAGCATTACTCTAATTATCAAAGCTATTGATAATCATGTTTGCCCGAAACGCCCCAAACAATAAATTCTTCTTTTTTTGTTGCTCCTGTTGAGCCCTTTTCAATGAATCGTTTTTGTTTCCCCCCTCCCCCAAAAACCAAAAAAATATCAAAATGTTCAGAAAATACAAAAAAAATACAAAAAATGTTCTGAAAAATAATAAAAAAAATTTAAAACAACAAAAACAAAAAAAAAGTTATTTTCAGAACTACCTCCCATTATAAAAAAATGGTAGAATTTTTGGAACTCTGCCAACCTCTATTTCTTTTAGTTCGCTTCCCAGTTCGCACTCCGGTACGCGAACCGGGAGCGAATCCAAAAATTTTTTTTAAAGGCACAACGTCTTGTTCTGGATATAAATTTGACAGTAATCGTGCATTTAAAGCTTCTTTCCCATGCTCGGTCACTTTTCCAATTCTAATATCTTGTAGAATATTCTTGTAATCTTCATCCTTTGCCTGACGCATATTTTCATGCAGTTCAGCATAATTGAAGTTTAACCATATATTGACGTTGCCAATGCTCCATAGGCACTTCCTGGTATCTTCATGCGTGAGTATTTTGAACGCAGGTTGTCCTTTTACTGGTGTCAGCTGCAGAAGATCTCCGAAAACAATGATGTGTTTGCCACCAAATAACACATCATACTCAGTTTTAAGAACTTCTTGCATTCTCAAATGCACAAAGGCAAGCATGACATTGGAAACCATGCTTACTTCGTCAATGATAAGCAGTTTCATTTTCCTCAAGACTCTTGAAACTTCACAACAAGCATCCCCAGATAACTTGTGGTATTGTAATTTGTTGTCATGCTCCACTGGCAGCATCAGTAGACGATGCAAAGTAATACCTTTAATGTTATGTGCTGCCAGTCCAGTAGGAGCGGTAACAACACAAGACAGCGATGACTCAGTCCTTTCCTGCAAATAACAAGAAATTGCTTTAATAAGGAAACTTTTTCCAGTCCCCTCTTCTCCACTCACGTACAGTCGGACAGGCTTCAACAACGTACATGAGCACTCTTTCTTCTCATGACTTAATCCATGATCAATTTGCTTGGTAACTTCGTCATATATTTTCCTCTGCTCAACGTTGAGTTGTTTTTCCAAGTCTTCTAAGTTAACCACATCCTCCTGAGCATGTGCCATGGCTCTTTCCACTTCATTCATAGCAGTGGCAGCTTCATTTTCGATAATAGGTCATCCTAGTGGATCCTGACTCAATGAAACAGAACTCTGACTGTCCTGAGAACTGTCCCTGGCAATCTCGGCTGCAATCGTTGCTTCCTGCTCAATTTCCAAAGTCAACATTTCTTGATATTTGGGAAAAGCAGGACATTCTATGGTCTCCTTAGCGGCAGTAAAAGAGTCTTCGTAACAGAGGAAATCTCCAAGCAGTTCCTCTTCTGCACGCCAAGGCTTGAAAAGTTGCAAAAGTGCTAAATAGAAAAACTCCTTTTTTTCTGGAGATTCGCCACTCAATTTTCGATGGTTTACTAATTGGCATTTTCTTTGCTTGACCAGACATCCCTCACTTCCAATTACAGCATACACTCCTTTCTCAATATCTTCTTTGATGTTCCTCTTGAATATGTAATTTTGTAGAACCTCATATAGACAAACATTCTCAAGGTGACTGCTTCGATTTGGATAATATGTATCCAACATGTTGGTCTTCAAAATGTCGATACTGTTTGGCTTCTTTTCCGCCAAATACTCAATTTCCCGGACAGGTTTTAGAACTCGATTTCGCGTTGCAGCAAGACCAAGACTCGCCCAAACGATACTCCTGGATTTGGCATAGAGACTTGCTGAAGATAACCGGTCAGAACATTCGTAAGCTCCGATTTCTCGATGCGACAACATCTTCAAACTGAAACTGTACAACTTCTTGCTGAGGCTTTTTTCATGGGAAATATCCTCCCACATATCCTTCAATTCTGTTTTTTCTTTTTTGGTGATGTAAGATGTCACATACCGAGCCACAGCCATACAGTTGTCAGCCACAAACTGTATATCCATGTTAGCATTCCACATGGACAAAATCACTGGGTTGTAGTCGTTGATGTACTTGGACTCTTTGTTCCTTTTCAAATTGAATGTATTTTTGGGTGATTTCCTCGTCACATTATGTCGCAGAGAAGTCATCAAACTGTTCACTATTCCTTTAGAAATCACCGGTCGTGGAAAGTTGAAACGACATTTGGTGTAGAACTTGTCCTTGTTTCTGAATTTACGACGACAGTACTTTCCACAACGATGGCTTTGGAAACGTAGAACTTGTTCTCTTAGGCTTTTCTTCTCCGTTGCGTTTGGAACAGCACACGTAGAATACTGTTCTATGAAATTCATCACTAAGTCATCCGGATCTGTTCCAAATTTAGGTGCATATTTGATCCACAGCAACATATGTATATGAGGAGCACCTCTTGCTTGGTACTCCTTTCTCCAGAAGAAATCCAACACCTCTCCAAGAGGTGGATTCTTCTTATTTGTGATGAAAGACATCATAGCTTCAAATCTATGATTGAAGTACCTGCATACATTCACTGGATCCAAAGAACACAGTTCTCCGGATGTCTTGAATTCAATGTTTTCAATATTTCCATTTGCCTCTCGTAGAAATTCAAGTAAGTCTTCCCAGCTATACTCGGCACAGCTCAGAGTGAGGAACCATGTTGGAGTTCCTAAGTTCCTCAGCATACATTTTAAATCACCATGACGACAGTACCAGTACTCATTAGTACCACGCTGACACGCCATGAGATTAATTAGGTGAGAATCCAAAATACTGTCTTGGACATTGACTTTATGCATAAAGTCACTTGCCGAGATGTTTCGCATCTGTATACCACTTTTTAAGATGTGGTTCACTGCATATGACAGTCCAGACAGATCGCTTTCAAACAGGAGATGAAACAAATAGGGAATGCATTGACGAAACCTAGGATCTTCTGCATACAATCGTAAAGTCCGGTATTCAGACGCAGGAATTTGATGAGGTCGCTCATCATATCTTCCTCCTTGACCTGTTGGAAATAGCTGTGGGAAACACCGAGCTTCCAAACTTTCCTCCCAAACACTAATGGGACTCCCTTTGGCTTGTTTCATTTGAAACAACTCAATAGCATTCCCCATGACTTCCTTGGAATGCAAAGGATGAACACTATAATGTTCATATATTTCTTCACTTTTAGAGGCCTCTACTTTCTCAATTTGGCCAGCACACAAATCGCTATCCTCTTCATCACTTACTTCCTCTTCTGCAACATATACATTCTTATAGTACTTATTATTTTTCTTCAAATACAATGTTGCCTTTTTGACTTTCCTAACATCCACTAAATCTTGCCATATTTTCTTATTCTTTGTCGGAACCCCATTAACCAAGATAACCAGAGGTTCCTCTTCCACTTTTTCTACTCCAATTGTGTTAATGCTTTTGTTCAAATCTAGAGGCAAATAAACAACTCTTCCCTTTAATCCTCTCTGTAAATCTGATGGAGGCAATTTCCCTGTCTTTGGCTCCATTCTTACAATAGCCTGAAAGGGATGGATACTTTGAATCAAAATAGATTCATAAGTATTTAAATCCTTCAATTCAGAAGGAATCTTAACCAATTCCAGATTATTATGAACCGCCCTAGCAGGCATCTGGTTTTGGTTTAATTTGTTACAACAATAAGTACACACACGTTGATCCGATCCCAAATCAAAATAATTTTCTACCATCAAGTATGTGTCAAAATCCTTCCATTCACTATTATTTACCCTTTCACTTTTTGCATATAAATCCACTAACTTAATCTGATTCTTGTAATAAGTGCGTCGACAACACACACAAGTGAAATTAGGACTCTCACTTGATTTCATCTGAAACGTGGCAATTTCCTTCTGAAAATTATCTGTACTGGAAACCTGTACATTATCTTCAACATTACCCTCTACTTCTGGGTCAATTTGAACATTCTCATCTTTACTTCCAAAGTAACAAAACTCAATTTCTTCACAAATATTCTTGACATCTATTTCAGAACCATGCAAAAGAGCAGCACATAATTGTTTAAGCATAATTGCTGGACTCTTAGCATGATACAAGATTCTCACTAATTTCCTCACTTTATTATGATGCACTGCTAGCATCCTGAAATGATGAAAAACACTCTGGCATACTCTCCTGGAAAGACAAGCCAGTGAATGACCACGCAAACCTGTTATTTGTCTCACTCTGCAAGGATCTAATTCTTGCAACAACTTCATTTTCTGCTTCAAACTTTTCTTATTAAATGTCCGTACAAAATCACAAAGCAAATTGATGGAATCCTGTCGCACACTGCAAATAGAACTACACTTCCAAATGTACACAGGACCTTTAGGACGTCTTTCTAAAACCTCATTACCTAACACCTCTTCTATCTCTGTTGTCACAAGTTTTTCTTTTTCAACTGGACAACCATACTTCACTTCATAAGCTTGACCACTGGTGTCAACTGCAAGCACCAAATCATTATCCTGAAAATAACTCTCCTCATTAAAAAATGCCTCACAACTTGAACTATGCATCCATTCTCTGGAAAAAACTTCTCAAAAGTTACTACGATTAACTACTCTCTTCCATCTACTATTTGATTTGAAATCAGAAATTACCTTGTTTAGTGTCCTAATTCTATTGATTACCAAAATAAACAACTTTCGCTTAATTTCGAAAGCATGATCAATAATGTTCTCTACATTTTTCTTTTTCTTATAAAATGCCACTTTCTGTTTGCCTTTCTTAATATTTTTTAATAAATTAACTATTATCCTGTTGCGGAACATTCGTTTTCGAATGTCCCTAAATTGTTGTTTCCTTCTACTATCATGCACAGAGTTATCTCTTGCTCTAGCAGTAACATTTTTGATTGGTTTTTCCTTTCCATTTAAATTGCTTCTCTTTTTCTGGACTGAAACATTTTTTGTTGAAATACTTTTTTTACTACAAATATTTCTTATGAATGATTTCGTGCTCTTACCCGGAGCTTTCTTGGTGATTTCACAAGTTTTTTTGGGAGAGGACTGCTGCATTAATAGATGATCCTGCTGTCTTTGACGTTTTCCAGCCTTTCTAATTCGATTCTTAGTTGGCATTTTTCAAATTTTGAAATGATCTGCAGTTGAATCTGTGGAAAAATATAATAAAAAATGTTATTAACCACTATTACCAAACAGTAAATGAATAATAGTCATCAAAAACTTAACACCCTACCTATTATTTAACATAGCAAAACTTTTGCACCACCACTGCGTCACAAAAGTGACGCACAGTGGTACAAAACAGGCATACACCTATCATAAATCTCTCCCTAACATTTTAAATGATTGATTCAGGATGACGATAAGGTGTGGCCTATCTAGAGGTTTGTTTGGGCCCAGATCTTTGGACTGGGGTGAATGTGTGACATTGATCCACATTCGGTCCATCACCTGTTTTGTTTTGTTTGTTTGAGGTGAGGCCAACACACGGTTGCAGATGAGATTTTCGCTTGTTGAAGAAAACAAAGGAAATAATACACGTGAAGGCCTACCAAGGAAGTAAGTCATGTCCACTTCACTCTTGAACAAAGGGCAGACCTCTTTTGAATCTGTGGTCAGACCTAAACTTCATCTGCACAATGTCATTCATAAACTTAGGAAACACTAGTGATGTAATTGAAAAATGTGGAGTTTCTTTTCCTCATTTCAGAATTACATCACCTGTGTTTCCTCATTGACTTAAAATGTCCTTAAGACACATGAAAGCGTTTTTTTGATTGCCCTTGCACCATTTTTGGGTCATTTTTAACATGGCTATGTAACTCCCATAATCAAAATCTAAATTTGCCAAGCACAGGTGGGAGCATATTTACAAGAAACTTGCCCCATGGAGAACGCTTTCCATTTAAAAAGGGAAAAATAACATCATAGACACTCAAATGCCTTATAAATATGGCCCAAACAACCTATGAAGCTCTAGCAGTACATATCCAGAAATGTAATTGATTTCAAAAAATCGTTTTTAAACACAACATATAAATCAATTGTATACCTACATTCAAGAGGAAATGACTGAAAATGTCCTTAAGACACATGAAAGCGTTTTTTTGAATGCCCTTGCACCATTTTTGGGACATTTTTAACATGGCTATGTAACTCCCATAATCAAAATCTAAATTTGCCAAGCACAGGTGGGGGCGTATTTACAAGAAACTTGCCCCATGAAGCACGCTTTCCATTTAAAAAGGGAAAAAAAACCATCATAGACACTCAAATGCCTTATAAATATGGCCCAAACAACCTATGAAGCTCTAGCAGTACATATCCAGAAATGTAATTGATTTCAAAAAATCGTTTTTAAACACAGCATATAAATCAATTATATACCTACATTCAGTCGGAAATGACTGAAAATGTCCTTAAGACACATGAAAGCGTTTTTTTGAATGCCCTTGCACCATTTTTGGGACATTTTTAACATGGCTATGTAACTCCCATAATCAAAATCTGAATTTACCAAGCAAAGGTGGGAGCGTATTTACAAGAAACTTGCCCCATGGAGAAAGCTCTTCAATTAAAATGGGAACAATAACATCAGAGACACTCAAATACCTTATAAATATGGCCCAAACAACCTATGAAGCTCTAGCAGAACATATCAAGAAATGTAATTGTTTTCAAAAATCATTTTTAAACACAACATATCTGTTTCAGCTTACATGAGAGGCCATGGAATGGGCTCCATGTACAACAATAACTTGTGTTACTGCATGCCAGATTTCTACACAGAATATGCAATTACAATTTCTCAAAGAAACAAAATCTATTTGTATATCACTTGAGACAAAGCCACATTTTAAAAACACAGCTTTCTTCATCATTTTCTCCTTAAATCATACTATTCTCTATCTAAATTAAATAAATCTTTTCTCACCTTAGCAAATACTTTTTGAGTTTCAAAACAGTCTCAAAAATACACCAAATTGTCTTCAGCAGAACAAAGAGGATGCACTCCAGAGGCTGCAGCTATAGAAAGCACAGAAATGCTGATATTCATTACACATATCTCTCATATTAGCCAATCATAACTCTTCCCTCACGTTTTTCAAACCAAAACCCTTCCCCCCTCTGCCCTCTCTGCCTTTTTTGCTTAGCAACCACCTCCTGAAAGACCTCTCATGTTTGCAAGTTCACACAACAATGTTTCAATTGAACTCTGAACTCTCAGTGCACCTGCGTATCCAGTGCAATCTTTCATTAAATGTTTTTTCCTTGACCATTCAAATTACATCTTTCAAAGAACACATGCATGCACCCTAACTTTCTGTTTTCAGAAATGGAAATGCACCAATCACTGCTAATGAATCATTAGCACTGGAAATCTGATTTTTTTTTCTTTACAAACTCCTACTGTTTCAACTGCCCTTTCATTACCACACTTCATCTGACTGCAGCACAACCTTCTCCCACCATGTTTAATGTCTGGATTGTTGGACATAGTTACATCTACTGGGCTCGAAGGTATGCTGAGAACAGAAATTTACCTAACCTCAATTTACAAGATGTGGAAATTAAGCGGTTGGGCCAAAGAGGATTAAAATGTCACCAATTGATACCATTGGTGAAAACCTTTATGCATTTGCCAAAACCTGACCTGTTAATTGTGCACTGTGGAGGTAATGATTTGGGCACTTTGACTGGGGTAGGTCTGGAAATGCTTTTAAAGGACACCTTTGAGCAATTAATGGCACTTTTGCCTCAAACTGCCTTGGTATATTCCAATATATGCCAAAGACAGAAATGGAGGTGGTCCAACCAATTTTGTCCACAAATTGAGAAGTTGAGGAAGCATGTAAACAAATCTGTTTCAGCTTACATGAGAGACCATGGAATGGGCTCCATGTACAACAATAACTTGCGTTACTACATGCAAGATATCTACAGAGGAGATGGAGTTCACTTCTCAGATGAGGGCAACAGAATTTTCATTTTGAATTTAAGACTGTGCATTGGTACCTACTTATAAGTACCAAAATGTACCATAAACCCAAAAGCTCTTCTCAGAGCTACCCTACATCTGATCACTCACAATTATTATTTTTCTTTAACTTTTTTCTCTAATTTTCATCAAACTACGCTCAAAGAGCGCTACCCGGTACGCGAACTGGAAGCTAACCGCGCAAATTTTTTTAAAAAAATGTTTTTTTCCCGCACATATGGTCCTCCTCAGCCACCCTCAGAAAACCTAGGGGGTCAAGATACATCTACCGTGCCCCCTTCTACCTATTCTGAACATTATTTGCCCTCCATCTTGTATCTTGATTCGACCGAAACACAAAATGGTGGACTCCCGTAACGCTGCTGGTTCGCGGACCGGGACGCATACCGGGAAGCGGTCCAATAAAAAAGGTGGGAAAGTAATTCACAGAAAAACGACTGGAGACACTCTCACCAAATATACATTAGTTCATACTACATAACAATCCCTTTCATTTTCACAAATTTGATTGAAATTCCATTTAGCCATTAAGCCTGTAGACCTCTCTAAATACCGTGTGGTAAATTACTTCACAAAACACATCTAAAGTGTTGGAATTGACAACCAATGAAAATGTTACTTTCATTTTCTACTTTTATTACCTGACATTTGATTGGTTATATACCTGAATATATATAAAGGAAGACAAGGAAACACAGCCGTTTTGACTGCTACTTCTTGTTGTACATTACATTTGAATTATCACTAAACACTTCAACTTGTTTGTGAAGGTAAGTTGTTATTTTTAAAACTGAAGTATATTGTACACTGTAAATTAATATGGTAAACTTTTTCTGATAGTTATATACTATCCCTCTGTAGTAGTTATAGATTTAGATAGACTTCTCTGTTATAGTTAAGGATGGAGTTAGGCTTCTCTTGTATAATTATGAATTTACTTATGTAAAATCACATACACTTTTTTATAGCCCTACTTCCACTCTGATACTATACACTGCCAAAAGATAAATTCACTGATAAAAACTCCCTATCTAAAATTAATCCCAACAGTGCCCTATCTCTACTAATATATATTTTTTTATCCAAATTTCAGGCAAAATGGAAGGCGAACAGAAAGTTGATTTTAAAATTGTCCTGCAAGAGAGCAGCCAAGAAATCATTGATCAAAATGAAAATGAATTTATGGATGAAAGTAGGGACCAGGAACTACTGCAATGTGTGCAGGCAGTAGATAACCTCCTAAAAAATTAGGACATTTTACACCCTCAAAGACTCCAAAGTAAATTCAATGAGAACTATGAAATTTCTGACAGTGAAATGTTAGAAAGTTTAATAAATTATGAAACACAATCACAATAAAAAAATGCTTAAAAAATAAAGAAAATAAAAAATAATCAACAAAAACAACAAACAATTAACATACAGTATTTGAAAAGTCTATCATTCTTTTTTCCTTATAGTACGCTGCCCAGAACGCTTTCCGGTTCGCGGACTGGGCGCTCCCCACGCAAAAAAAAATTTTTTTTTTTTTGCCCTGCTGGGCCCTGTAATTTCCCCCTTTGTTTTGGCCTCCTCTTGTCTCTCGATCCTACCGAGAGACAAGATGGCGGCCGCTCTGGACTGTTTAGAATGTTGACAGACACCGGAGAGCCAATCAGCTTCGCATCGCAAAGTTCCGTTACACGAAAAGTAAGCGAACCGGAGCGCTACCCGGAGCGCTGTTACAGAAATATATCTTTTTTTGAACGTTAATTTCTCAAAATCCACTGAAGCACATATATTGAGACCGAGCGAAGGCACATCGGGCTAACAGTCCCTACAATTTTGCAAAGTTTTGTGCAAATCCATTCAGCCGTTCGGGCTAAAAGTGAGGCCAACCGCCCTATGGAAATTAACATTGGAAAAACGCGTTTTGGGACCCCCCTTTTTTCTCGGCCCCCCCTTGACGACCCCCCCAAATTTTCAGGGGCTGCTCAGAAACAAAATGTGCCATTTTCCTGAAAATTTCAGCCGATTCCGTCCACAAACGCCAAAGTTATTAGACATAGAATTTTCAAAAATCCCATAGGGAAAAAATCCTAACTATATATACCTACTGGCGACCGCCAGTAGGTAATATATATATATATATATATATATATATAATATATATATATATATATATATATATATATATATATATATATATATATATATATATATATATATATATATATATATATATATATATATTACCTACTGGCGGTCGCCAGTAGGTATATATAGTTAGGATTTTTTTCCTATGGGATCTCTGAAAATTCTATGTGGAATAACTTTGGTGTTTGTGGATGGAATTGGCTGAAATTTTCAGGAAAATGCCACATTTTGTTCCCGAGCAGCCCCTGAAAATTTTGGGGGGGTTCGTCAAGGGGGGGCTGAGAAAAAAGGGGGTCCCAAAACGCGTTTTTAACATTGAGTTTTCCATAGGGCGGTTGGACTCACTTTTAGCTCGAACGGCTAATTGGATTTACACAAAACTTGGCAAAATTGTAGATATGGTTTGCCCGACGTGCCTTTGCTATGTCTCAATATATGTGCTCCAGTGGATTTTGAGAAATTAACGTTTTAAAAAACAGATATATCTGTGACAGCGCTCCGGTTAGCGCCCCGGTTCGCGTACCTGACGCGTAACGGAACTTCTCGAAGTGAAGCTGATTGGCTCTCTGGTGTCTGTCAACATTCTAAACAGTCCGGACCGGCCGCCATCTTGTCTCTCGGTAGGATCGAGAGACAAGAGGAGGAGAAAAACGAAGGGGGAATTTAATGAAAGGAGGCAAGGTAGACCCCTCTTGACCCCCTAGGAATGATGTTGGGGTTATTAAAGGGTCCCGTGGGGCAAATAAAAAAAATTTGATTTTTTGCGGTAGAAGCGCTTCCCGGTATGCGAACCGGGTCGCTCACCAGTAGCGTAACGGGAGTTCGCCATTTTGTGTTTCGGTGGAATTTAATCACAAGATGGAGGAAAAACAATGTGGGAAATGGGTATAAGGGGGCACGGGAGATGTATCCTGACCCCCTAGGTTTTCTGAGGGTGGCTGCGGAGGGTCATATATGTTGGAATAAAAAAAAAATTTGAATTTTTCGCGCGGTAACTGCTGGTACGCGAACTGGGTAGCGAACCGGGAAGCGAACTTAAGTGAAAATTAGTGAAAAAGGTACATTTGAAATTTGGAAAGAGTAAATATAGTTAAGGTAGCTCTGAAAATAGCTTTTGTGTTCTGTGTAAGTTCTAGGTACTTATAAGTAGGTACCAATGCACATTCTTAAATTTTGTATGAAAACTCTGTTTCCCTCATCTGAGAAGTGCACACCATCTCCTCTGTAGATATCTTGCATGTAGTAACGCAAGTTATTATTCTAGATGGCGCCCATTCCATGGTCTCTCATATAAGCTGAAACAGACTTATTTACATGCTTTCTCAATTTGTGGACAAAATTGATTGGACCACCTCCATTTTTGTCTTTGGCATATATTGGAATATACCAAGGCAGTTTGAGGAAAAAGTGCCATTAATTGCTCAAAGGTGTCCTTTAAAAGCATTTCCAGACCTACCCCAGTCAAAGTGCCCAAATCATTTCCTCCACAGTGCACTATTATGAGGTCAGGGTTTGGCAAACGCAAAAAGGTTTTCACCAATGGTATCAATTGGTGACATCTCAATCCTCTTTGCCCAATACATTTGATATCCACATTTTGTAAATTGAGGTTGTGTAACCTGTGAGCCCAGTGGATGTAGCTATGTCCAAGAATCCAGACAGAAAACATGGTGAGAGGAGCTTCTGCTGCACTCAGATGAAGTGTGGGAATGAAATGGCAGTTGAAACAGTAGGAGTTTGTTAAGAAAAAAGACTGTGGAGTTTCAGTGCTAATAGTTCATTAGCAGTGATTGGTGGATTTCCATTGCTGAAAACAAAAAGTTAGGGTGCATGGATGTGTTCTTTGAAAGATGTAATTTGAATGGTTAAGAAAAAATGATTTTATGAAAGATTGCAGTGGATTAGCAGGTGTACTGAGAGTTCAGAGTTCATTTGAAACATTGTTGTGTGAACTTGTAAACATGAGAGGTCTGTCAGGAGGTAGTTGCTATGGAAAAAGGGCAGAAAGGGCAGAGGGGAGAAGGGTGTTGATTTGAAAAAAGTGAGGGAAGAGTTTTGATTGGGTGACATGAGAAATATGTGTGATGAATATCAGCACTTTTGTGCCTTTCTTGGTTGCAGCCTCTGGAGTGCATACCTTTTGCTCTGCTAAAGAAAAATTGGTGTGTTTCTGAGACTGTTTTGAAATTCAAAAAGCATTTGCTAAGGTGAGATATGGTTCCTTTATTTTACAAAGAGACTAGTATGCTTTTTGGAGAAAATAAGGAAGCCAGCTGTGCATTTAAAATGATGTTTTGAGTCAAGTGTTTGCATGATGTTTTCCAAGAAGATTTTGCATTCTTTTACACATTGTAATTGCAGATAATGTTAAGTATTAGTACTGACAAGGTGTGGTTGTACATAGGAGCTGTGCTGTGTTTTCAAATTATGATCAGAAAATCGTTTTTAAGGAAAAGGAATGCTTTTTAAATTTATAAGAATTTATTTACTTGCGATTTGACTCTTGCAATGTGTCGCTTTTGTGGAATAGATGCATGATGCATCTGTGCTGTTTTTGCCCCATGGTGCTCCACATTGTAAATGTTAAAAGCGATGCATAAGTGGTGCAAGGGCCTTGTAAATACACCTCTATGTGTGCATGGCCATTTTAAGTCACTTACCCCTGGTGCAAGGGCCTTCTAAATATGCCCTCATGTGTGCTTGGCAATTTTAAATCACTTACCCCTGGTGCAAGTTCCTTGTAAATACGCCGTCATGTGTGCTTGCACATTTCAAATCACTTCCCCCAGGGGCAAGGGCCTTGTAAATACGCCCCCATGTGTGCTTGGCCATTTCAAGTCACTTCCCCCTGGTGCAAGGGCCTCTGAGACTGTTTTGAAATTCAAAAAGCATTTGGTAAGGTGAGATATGGTTCCTTTATTTCAGAAAGAGACTAGTATGCTTTTTGAAGAAAATAAGGAAGCCAGCTGTGCATTTAAAATGATGTTTTGTGTCAAGTGTTTGCATTATGTTTTCCAAGAAGCTTTTGCATTCTTTTACAAATTGTAATTGTAGATAATGTGAAGTATTAGTACTGACAAGGTGTGCTTCTACATAGGAGCTGTGCTGTGTTTTCAAATTATGATCAGAAAATCGTTTTTAAGGAAAAGGAATGCTTTTTAAATTTATAAGAATTCATTTACTTGCGATGTGACTCCTGCAATGCGTCGCTTTTGTTGAATAGATGCATGATGCAGCTGTGCTGTTTTTGCCCCATGGTGCTCCACATTGTAAATGTTAAAAGCGATGCATAAGTGGTGCAAGGGCCTTGTAAATACTCCCCTATGTGTGTGCATGGCCATTTTAAGTCACTTACCCCTTGGTGCAAGGGCCTTCTAAAGATGCCCTCATGTGTGCTTGCCATTTTTAAATCACTTACCCCTGGTGCAAGTTCCTTGTAAATACGCCGTCATGTGTGCTTGCACATTTCAAATCACTTCCCCCTGGTGCAAGGGCCTTGTAAATACGCCCCCATGTGTGCTTGGCCATTTCAAGTCACTTCCCCCTGGTGCAAGGGCATCTGAGACTGTTTTGAAATTCAAAAAGCATTTGGTAAGGTGAGATATGGTTCCTTTATTTTAGAAAGAGACTAGTATGCTTTTTGGAGAAAATAAGGAAGCCAGCTGTGCATTTAAAATGTTGTTTTGTGTCAAGTGTTTGCATTATGTTTTCCAAGAAGATTTTGCAATCTTTTACAAATTGTAATTGTAGATAATGTAAAGTATTAGTACTGACAAGGTGTGCTTGTACATAGGAGCTGTGCTGTGTTTTCAAATTATGATCAGAAAATCGTTTTTAAGGAAAAGGAATGCTTTTTAAATTTATAAGAATTAATTTACTTGCGATGTGACTCCTGCAATGCGTTGCTTTTGTGGAATAGATGCATGATGCATCTGTGCTGTTTTTGCCCCATGGTGCTCCACAGTGTCAGTGTTAAAAGCGATGCATAAGTGGTGCAAGGGCCTTCTAAATACGCCTCCATGTGTGCTTGGCAATTTTAAGTCATATCCCCCTGGTGCAAGTTCCTTGTAAATACGCCGTCATGTGTGCTTGACCATTTCAAGTCACTTTCCCCTGGTGCAAGGGCCTTGTACATACGCCCCCATGTGTGCTTGGCAATTTTAAGTCACTTCCCCCTGATGCAAGGGCCTTGTAAATACGCCCCCATGTGTGCTTGGCAATTTTAAGTGACTTCCCCCTGGTGCAAGGGCCTTGTAAATACGCCCCCATGTGTGCTTGGCCATTTCAAGCCACTTCCCCCTGGTGCAAGGGCCTTGTAAATACGCCCCCATGTGTGCTTGGCCATTTCAAGTCACTTCCCCCTGGTGCAAGGGCCTTGTAAATACGCTCTCATGTGTGCTTGGCAATTTTAAGTCACTTCCCCCTTTTGCAAGGGTCTAGTAAATATGCCTTCATGTGTGCTTGGCAATTTTAAGTCAATAACAATAACATCAACAATGTCTGTTCTGGAACAATCTCTAAATAGAAATAGAGTCTCGAAATTAGTTGAGATTAACATATAACAGAGCACAGGTCATATGTAGAAGCATTCCATTCCATTGCTATTTTCTACCATCAAGTATGTTGCAAAATCCTTCCATTCAATTGTTTGCTTACTGTTATTGATTTACTGTTTGGTAATAGTATTTAATAACATTTTTTTAATACATTTTCCACAGATTCAACTCAAGATATTCTTAAAAATTCAAACATGCCCTCAAGGCAAAGAAAAAAAAAAGAAGCAAAGCGACTTACACCCCACCTTGGTAAAAATGGAGATAATGGACCTTTGCAGCAGTCCTCTAGAATTAAAAGTTGTGAAGTCACCAAAATAATTCCGGGTAAGACAACAAAATCTTTTTTAAGAAACATTTGCAGACGAAAAAGTATCACTAGAGAACATGTTTTAGTTCAGAAGAAGAGAGCCAATTTAAACGGGAAGGAAAGGCCCCTCAAAAATGTAACTGCTAGAGCAGGAGATAACTCTGTGCATGGTAGTAGAAGGAAAAATCTGTTTAGAGACATTCGTAGACGAATGTTCCGCAACAGGATAATTGGCAATTTGTTAAAAAATGTTAAGAAATGTCAACAGAAAGTGGCTTTTTATAAGATAAAGAAAAATGTAGTGAACATTATTGATCAGTCTTTCGAAATTAAGCGAAAGTTATTTATTTTGGTAATCAATAGAATTAGGAAACTAAACAAGGTAATTTATGATTTCAAATCAAATAGTAGATGGAAGAGAGTAGTTAATCGTAGTAATTTTTGTGAAGTTTTGTCAGGAGAATGGATGCATAGTTCAAGTTGTGAGGCATTTTTCAATGAGGAGAGTTACTTCCAGGACAATGATTTGGTGCATGCAGTTGACATCAGTGGTCGAGCATATGAGGTAACAGATGGTTGTCCGGTTGAAAAAGAAAAACCTGTGTCTGCAGATGCAGAAGAGGTGTTAGGTGATGAGGTTTTAGGGAGACGTCCTACGTGACCAGTGTACACCTGGAAGTGTAGTTCTATTTGCAGTGTGCGACAGGATTCCATCAATTTGCTTTGTGATTTTGTACGGACATTTAATAAGAAAAGTTTAAAACCAAAAAATAAAGTTGTTGCAAGAGTTAGATCCTTGCAGAGTGAGACAAGTGACAGGTTTGCGTGGTCATTCACTGGCTTGTCTTTCCAGGAGAGTATGCCAGAGTGTTTTTCATCATTTCAGGATGCTAGCAGTGCATCATAATAAAGTGAGGAAATTAGTTAGAATGTTGTATTATGCTAAGAGTCCAGCAATTATGCTTAAACAATTAAGCACTGCTCTTTTGCATGGTTCTGAAGTAGATGTGAAGAATATTTGTGAAGAAATTGAGTTCTGTTACTTTGCTGGTGAAGAGAACAATGTTGAAATTGACCCAGTAGAAGAAGGTAATGTGGAAGAGAGTTTACTGAGTTCTAATATAGATAAGTTTCACAAGGAAATTTTCAACTTTCAGGTGAAATCAGTTATTTCCCACAGGTCGAGGAGGACGATATGATGAGCGACCTGATCAAATTCCTGCATCAGAATACCGGACTTCACGATTGTATGCAGAAGATCCTAGGTTTCGTCAATGCATTCCCTATTTATTTCATCTACTGTTTGAAAGTGATCTGTCTGGACTGTCTTATGCAGTTAACCACATCTTGAAAAGTGGTGTACAACTGCGAAATATCTCGGCAAGGGACTTTATGGATAAAGTCAATGTGCAAGACAGTATTTTGGATTCTCACCTGATTAATCTCATGGCATGTCAGCGTGGTACTAATGAGTATTGGTATCGTCGTCATGGTGACTTAAAATGTATGCTGAGGAACTTAGGAACCCCTACTTGGTTCCTCACTCTCAGCTGTGCTGAGTATGGCTGGGAAGACTTTCTTGAATTTCTACGAGAGGCAAATGGAAACATTGAAAATATTGAATTCAAGACACCCGGAGAACTGTGCTCTTTGGATCCAGTGAATGTATGCAGGTACTTCAATCATAGATTTGAAGCTATGATGTCTTTTATCACGAACAAGAAAAATCCACCTCTTGGAGAGGTGTTGGATTTCTTCTGGAGAAAGGAGTATCAAGGAAAAGGTGCTCCTCATATACATATGCTGCTATGGATCAAAGATGCACCCAAATTTGGAACAGATCTGGATGACTTAGTGATGAGTTTCATAGAACAGTATTCTACATGTGCAGTTCCAAAGACAAAGGAAGATAAAAGTCTAAGCGAACAAGTTTTACGGTTTCAAAGCCATCGTTGTGGAAAGTACTGTCGTCGTAAATTCAGAAACAAGGACAAGTACTATACCAAATGTCGTTTTGCATTTCCACGATTGGTGATATCTAAAGGAAGAGTGAACAATTTGATGTCTTCGCTGCGACATAATGTGACGAGGAAATCATCCAAAAACACATACAATTTGAAAAGAAACGAAGAGTCTAAGTACATTAACGACTACAACCCAGTGATTTTGTCCATGTGGAATGCTAACATGGATATACAGTTTGTGGCTGACAACTGTATGGCTGTGGCTCGGTATGTGACGTCTTACATCACAAAAAAAGAAAAGACTGAACTGAAGGATATGTGGGAGGATATTTCCCATGAAAAGAGCCTCAGTAAGAAGTTGTACAGTTTCAGTCTGAAGATGTTGTTGCATCGAGAAATCGGAGCTTACGAATGTTCTGACCGGTTATCTTCAGCAAGTCTCTATGCCAAATCTAGGAGTATCATTTGGGCGAGTCTTGGTCTTGCTGCAACGCGTAATCGAGTTCTGAAACCTGTACGGGAAATTGAGTATTTGGCAGAGAAGGAGCCAAGCAGTACAGATATTTTGAAGACCAACATGTTGGATACATATTATCCAAATAGAAGCAGTCACCTGGAGAATGTTTGTCTGTATGAGGTTCTACAAAATTACATTTTCAAGAAGAACATCAAAGAAGATATTGATAAAGGAGTGTATGCTGTAATTGGAAGTGAGGGATGTCTGGTCAAGCAAAGAAAATGTCAATTGGTAAATCATCGAAAATTGAATTGCGAATCTCCAGAAAGAAAAGAGTTTTTCTATTTAGCTCTTTTGCAACTTTTCAAACCTTGGCGTGCAGAAGAGAAACTGCTTGGAGATTTCCTCTGTTACAAAGACTCTTTTAATGCAGCCAAGGAGTCCATAGAATGTCCTGTTTTTCCAAAATATCTAGAAATGTTGAATGCAGAAATCGAGCAGGAAGCAACAATTGCAGCTGAGATTGCTAGAGACAGTTCTCAGGACAGTCAGAGTTCTGTTTCATTGAGTCAGGATCCACTAGGAGAACCAGTTATCGAAAATGAAGCTGCCACTGCCATGATTGAAGTGGAAAGAGCTATGGCACACGCTCAGGAGGATGCGGTTAACTTAGAAGATTTGGAAAGACAACTCAACGTTGAGCAGAGGAAAATATATGACGAAGTTACCAAACAAATTGAGCATGGATTAAGTCATGAGAAGAAAGAGTGCTCATGTACGTCGTTGAAGCCTGTCAGACTATACGTGAGTGGAGAAGCAGGAACTGGAAAAAGTTTCCTCATTAAAACAATTTCATGTTATCTGCAGAAAAGGACTGAGTCATCGCTGTCTTGTGTTGTCACCGCTCCAACTGGAATGGCAGCACATAACATTAAAGGTATTACTTTGCATCGGCTACTGATGCTGCCAGTGGAGCATGATAACAAATTACAATACTACAAGTTATCTGGAGATGCTTGTTGTGAAGTATCTAGAGTCCTGAAGAAGATTAAACTATTTATCATTGACGAAGTAAGCATGGTTTCCAATGTCATGCTTGCCTTTGTGCATTTGAGAATGCAGGAAGTTCTTAAAACAGAGTATGATGTGTTATTTGGTGGCAAACACATCATTGTTTTCGGTGATCTTCTGCAGCTGACACCAGTGAAAGGACAACCAGTGTTTAAACTGCTTACGCATGAAGACACCAGGAAGTGCCTAGGGAGCATTGGCAACGTTAACATATGGTTAAACTTCAATTATGCTGAGCTGCGTGAAAATATGCGTCAGGCGAAGGATGAAGATTAAAAGAATATTCTTCAAGATGTTAGAATTGGGAAAGTGACCGAGCGTGGGAAAGAAGCTTTACATGCATGATTACTGTCAAATTTGTATCCAGAAGAAGGCGTTCTGCCAGAGGATATTTTTCAGAAAATTACTGAGAAGAAATCTGGAATATGTTTGATGCCAACTCTTGCAGAATGTTCCATCTTCAACAACAAAATGTTGAATTTAGAAAACCAAGAGATTGTGAAACTGGAAGTTATTGACAGAATAGAGCATATGGGAGCAACAATTGTTTTGTCTGAGAATTTGAAATCTAAATTGGATTCATTAGAGAAGACTGTATCAAAAAACTGCTGGTTTTGAAAAGACTCTGAATGTGTGCTTAAATTGCCGTATCATTTTGAGAAGGAATTTACATGTTTAAAGAGGTCTGGTAAATAGATTAATGGGTAATGTTGTTGATTTTGAGAAATACAGAAATAGAGATGGAAGTGAATTTTTAAAAATAAATTTGATGGCATTGAGGAAGTACAGCTAATTGGTCGTTGCACAGCTAGGTTTTTGCTTGTAAAAGACTTATATGTTCGCCGTAAGCAGTTTCCTGTTTGCTTGGCATATGTGGTGACAATCCATAAATCGCAAGGTTGAAGTGTAGACACTGCTTTAGTGAATATTGGCAGTTCTGTGTTCAAAGAGGGTATGGCTTATGTAGCATTGTCACGAGTCAGAACTTTATCGGGATTGTACTTGATTGACTGTGATGTCACAAACATTTGTGCGGATCTAGATTGTGTTAAGGAATACACTAGGTTAAGAAGAGAGTATGCGCCACATTTGCCTCAATATCCTTTGTTTGAGAAACGTGTGGTAGGCCGGAAACGAAGAAATATCAGTAATAGTAGGGAGGTTGTAGCAAAAAGACCAAAAGTCGATGAACCGAAAATTATAAGCAGAAAGAAAATTAATTCTGTTGAAGATGTTGTTGGTTTTCAATTTGAAAATAGTTCTGGTGTCAACTGCTATGCTAATGTAGTGGTTAATGTTGTCTTTTCACTAGACACTTTAAAAGAACAGATTGTGATCAATTCGGAACAAAGTTTATGCTGTTTGTTGAATTCTGTGTTAGAGAAATGTAGGGCTGATAGAACAAGAGTAGAAAGTGTGTCTGAAATTCGTAATCTGTTAGACAAATGTTCAGGTCAAACGCAATTCTCTCAAAATATTCAGCAGGATTGTCAGGAGTTTTTAATGTATATGCTTGATGTATTGCAAGATGAAGGTGTAGATGTAGATTATCTGTTTGGCCTTTCTTATCAATGGCAGAATGATTGCGAGAACTGTAGGCTATCAAGTACTACTAGTGTAGACTCAGAAAGATTTATATATTTAACTTTGCCTGACAGTAAATCAGTATCCTTCAATAAGCTAGTAAAAGCAGATGATCAAAACATGGAGTGTAGCCAATGTAAGTCTGCAATGCTGTCCACGTTAATTATACAAAGTTATGGCCAGTATGTCATTTTAATGTTCCAACGATGTAGGTCTAATGGAACTAAATTGACAACTTTAATAAAAAATGTTGTGGCTTCGCAGTTGTCAATATCAGGAAGGACTTTTGTAACTACAGCAATTATATATCATGATGGTCCTTCAACAACTTCAGGACATTACACAGCTTATTTAAAATCTGGAAACGGCTGGTCATTCTGCAATGATTCTGTTTTAACTTTCAAAAAAAGATTGCCTTTCCACCTTCAAAATTCTTACCTGGTGTTCTTACAACCAACACTTTAGGGAAGGAATCTCTGGATTTGTTCAGAGGAATTTCAAGAGGTTCTAATGGCTCCTACTCTATATGGCCTTGTGGATAAGTGTAGTACAGAGCGAAAACTCTTTGTGTTTATAAGCTAATTCAAGCAGCAGATCAAAACAAGGAGTAGAGGAAATGTAAGTCTGCAATGCTGTCCACATTTTTTATAAAAACTTATGGGTGAAATGTCATTTTACAATTTCAACTACATAAACTGGATGAAAATAAGTTGTCAAGTCTAATTAAAAATGTTTTGGCTACACAGTCATCGATTTCAGGAAGAACATTTGTAACTGCAGCTATTATATGTTATGATGGTCCTTTGACAACATCAGGATATTACACAGCTTATTTGAAATATAAAAAAGGCTGGTCTTTTGGCAATGATTACCATTTGAGTATGAAGCAATGTTGCCTTTTGACTTATTTTCAGAAGTGAGAATTTAGGGTAGGTAACTGGACTATAATGATTCTAGGTGTTGTTGTAATTTAGTAATTTAGTGTGCTGTTTTAAATTGCTTTGTATGTCTCATTTTTCTTAAAACGATGGAGCTTATCTTTCAGAAAGTGGCGGGCAGAAAATAATAACAGCACAACAGAGTATAAGCTGTTCATAGGAGCTCCTTTGACGTCATAGAAAGTAAGTTACTTTTGAGGAGTTCTGATTTCTGATTGATTATATTATATGGGTTTTTTAAACACAATCATTTTGATTGTGTTTTTTTTTCCCCGCTGTTATATGATGAATACCTTCAACTCACTGTTTTCAGTGAAATTTGATATATTCTGAGAACAGCAAAAATAAACCATTAAATATGTATAATTAATGTTGTACTTTGAATTGTGATTTTTAATATGTATTCATCTTGTCTCATGCTCACTCATCTTTTACTACCTTCTATTAATTGTAAAATTTTTGTTCTTTCTTACACAGATTAAAAGTATAAAAATAACAAGTGACTAAGTTAACGGCAATTATAAGGTAAGTGTTTAGTACTCTTTACGTTACATCTCTATCACATTTAACTTTTATTAGTTCCACTGCTTTATTTCTTTAACCCTCAGTTTCCTGCCTTTGCTACTTCCCTCATTTATTTTTCTATTACTTACTTACAATACTCTTTCCACTCCTTTTCTCAGTCCCTCTTTAAACAGTATCTCTGTGTTACTCCCTCTATGTGTCTTTCTTTTAACATTACTCTCTGTTTACTTACTCTTCTTTTTTTAGTTCGCTTCCCAGTTCGCGTACCGGAGCCCGAACCGGGAAGTGAATCAAAAGAAATAGATGTTGCCAGAGTGATAAACATTCTAGCAATTTCTTATAAAGGGGAGGTAGTTCTGAAAAGAACTTTTTTTTATTATTTTTGTTGTTTTATATTTTTTTATTATTTTTCTGAACAATTTTTTAGTTTTTTTGTATTTTTTGAACGGTTTTATATTTTTTTTGTTTTTTTTGGGGGGGGGAAACAAAAATGATTCATTATAAAGGGCTCAACAGGAGCAACAAAAAAAAAGATAATTTATTTTCTGGGGCGTTTTGTACATCGATGATTTTCAAAAGCTGTATTGATTAGAGTTATACTCCTCTCTCCATAGGCAATTAATTTTCCGCAAAAAATACAGGTAAATCTCATGTTCCCAAAGTTCATCTGTATATTTGGGACCGTCTCCCTCGCCTCTGGTCCCGTCACTGCCTCTTGATTGGATGTACTGGCCACAGGTGGGGGGTTATTCTGCAGGTCACGGACTTGGCAGCACTATAGTTTATAGGGTGCCATCTTTCCATATGCCGATGCATGGTATAATTCCCATAGCTATATTTCTTTTCTGTCCCTCTGGACTGTTCATTTTGGCAGATCAGGCAGGTAACGTACCGGGCATTTACCTTTTTTTGTCCTTCGGGAAATTAAAAAAATTGCCAACTATAACTTTCTTTGGCATGGGACCTCCTTGGCTGTTCAGGTAAAAACCTATTGGTCACTTGCTCCTCTTCCTCTTCTTCCTTCTCTTGTTGTAGGATAACCTGAGGAGGTGGTCCTCTCTTCCTAGGAGGTTGTGGTGGTGGTGGGGGTCCACCAGCTGCAGCAATCAATGAAGCCATTTCTAAGCAATGAAAGTAGGTCTTTCTCTCATAAAAATGAAAGTCAGAGTGAGGAAAAAAGGTGGGGCTTTCATCATTTGGGAAAAAAAAATGTTCTAAACCACTGAAAAGTGTTATTTTTAGGTCATATGACCAAGCCTTACATCATTAGGAAACCAAAAGTAAAATGAACCAATGAAAAGTTTTATGAACAAGTCACATGACCTGTTATGCTTACGTTACGCGTCCCGGAGCGCATTACGCAGACGCATTACGCGGCAACGCGATACGTCGCGCTTGCTCGACGCGCCACAATGTTGTTTTCTAACACGGTAGTTGCGCTATCGGAACGTTTACCGGTTCGCAGACCGGGTCGCGGAACCAAATTGAGCTAACGGGAAGCTGCCCGGTTCGCGGACCGGCAGCGAAACAAAAAATAAAATAAAAATATGAATAAAAAAAATTATATTACAAACATATCAAATATATTTTTGCATTAAAAGAAGAATACATTTTACAGCTTTTGATATTTGCTATAAAAAAAACATTGAAATTCACTGAAAAAAACATAGGTTATAGACCATATATAGTTAGGGATTAGCATTTACAAAACCTTATTTTACTCGCACAAAACCATTGAAATTCCCATATATAGTTAGTTGCACTAACTATATATCATGCACCCGCAATCCACTGCTGATGATGTCACATAGTACATCATTCATGACATGGTCAGTGACATCAATGACAGCCACCCGCACACACACTCAGTCTCCCATACAAATACTTGGGCAACCAATCAATAACCCATATAGTTACTCATATACCTACTGATCAACACATGCAGCAGTTTACAGAACAACAGACATAATGATGCACAAATTAAGACAGTTTAGTCACTAACCCATGCACTCAGTGAGACACATTAAATCACTCACTCATACAGTCAGTCATGCACCTTCTAAATCCTTCATCCAGACACTTATACATCCACTCATTCTTCAATATGTAAGACATATTTTAACTTTACAGAAACATACAGTCACTGCAGATAACATGAAATTGCTTTAATGAGGAAACTTTTTCCAGTTCCTGCTTCTCCACTCACGTACAGTCGGACAGGCTTCAACGACATACATGAGCACTCTTTCTTCTCATGACTTAATCCATGATCAATTTGGTTGGTAACTTCATCATATATTTTCCTCTGCTCAACGTTGAGTTGTCTTTCCAAATCTTCTAAGTTAACCGCATCCTCCTGAGCATGTGCCATGGCTCTTTCCATTTCAATCATGGCAGTGGCAGCTTCATTTTCGATAACTGGTCCTCCTAGTGGATCCTGACTCAATGAAACAGAACTCTGACTGTCCTGAGAACTGTCTCTAGCAATCTCGGCTGCATTTGTTGCTTCCTGCTCGATTTCTGCATTCAACATTTCTAGATATTTTGGAAAAACAGGACATTCTATGGACTCCTTGGCTGCATTGAAAGAGTCTTCGTAACAGAGGAAATCTCCAAGCAGTTCCTCTTCCGCACGCCAAGGCTTGAAAAGTTGCAAAAGAGCTAAATATAAAAACTCTTTTCATTCTGGAGATTCGCAACTCAATTTTCGATGATTTACCAATTGACATTTTCTTTGCTTGACCAGACATCCCTCACTTCCAATTACAGCATACACTCCTTTATCAATATCTTCTTTGATGTTCCTCTTGAATATGTAATTTTGTAGAACCTCATATAGACAAACATTCTCCAGGTGACTACTTCTATTTGGATAATATGTATCCAACATGTTGGTCTTCAAACTATCTGTACTGCTTGGCTCCTTCTCCGCCAAATACTCAATTTCCTGTACAGGTTTCAGAACTCGATTACGCGTTGCAGCAAGACTAAGACTCGCCCAAATGATACTCCTAGATTTGGCATACAGACTTGCTGAAGATAACCGGTCAGAACATTCGTAAGCTCCCATTTCTCGATGCGACAACATCTTCAGACTGAAACTGTACAACTTCTTACTGAGGCTCTTTTCAAGGGAAATGTCCTCCCACATATCCTTCAGTTCTGTCTTTTCTTTTTTTGTGATGTAAGACGTCACATACCGAGCCACAGCCATACAGTTGTCAGCCACAAACTGTATATCCATGTTAGCATTCCACATGGACAAAATCACTGAGTTGTAGTCGTTGATGTACTTGGACTCTTCGTTTCTTTTCAAATTGTATGTATTTTTGGGTGATTTCCTCGTCACATTATGTCGCAGCGAAGACATCAAATTGTTCACTCTTCCTTTAGATATCACCGATCGTGGAAATCCAAAACGACATTTTGTGTAGTACTTGTTCTTGTTTCTGAATTTACGACGACAGTACTTTCCACAACAATGGCTTTAAAACTTGTTCTCTTAGACTTTTGTCTTCCTTTGTCTTTGGAACAGCACATGTAGAATACGGTTCTATGAAACTCATCACTAAGTCATCCGGATCTGTTCCAAATTTGGGTGCATCTTTGATCCATAGCAGCATATGTATATGAGGAGCACCTCTTGCTTGATACTCCTTTCTCCAGAAGAAATCCAACACCTCTCCAAGAGGTGGATTTTTCTTGTTCGTGATGAAAGACATCATAGCTTCAAATCTATGATTGAAGTACCTGCATACATTCACTGGATCCAAAGAGCACAATTCTCCGGGTGTCTTGAATTCAATATTTTCAATGTTTCCATTTGCCTCTCGTAGAAATTCAAGTAAGTTTTCCCAGCCATACTCAGCACAGCTGAGAGTGAGGAACCATGTGGGAGTTCCTAAGTTCCTCAGCATACATTTTAAGTCACCATGACGACGATACCAATACTCATTAGTACCACGCTGACATGCCATGAGATTAATCAGGTGAGAATCCAAAATACTGTCTGGCACATTGACTTTATCCATAAAGTCCCTTGCCAAGATATTTCGCAGTTGTACACCACTTTTCAAGATGTGGTTCACTGCATAAGACAGTCCAGACAGATCACTTTCAAACAGTAGATGAAACAAATAGGGAATTCATTGACGAAACCTAGGATCTTCTGCATACAATCGTAAAGTCCGGTATTCAGAAGCAGGAATTTGATCAGGTCGCTCATCATATCGTCCTCCTCGACCTGTGGGAAATAACTGTGGAAAACACAGAGCATCCAAACTTTCCTCCCAAACACTAATGGGACTCCCTTTGGCTTGTTTCATTTTAAACAACTCAATAGCATTCCCCATGACTTCCTTGGAATGCAAAGGATGAACACTATAATGTTCATATATTTCTTCATTTTTAGAGGCTTCGACTTTCTCAATTTGCTCTCCTCTTCTTCACTTACTTCCTCTTCTGCAACACATACATTCTTGTAGTACTCATTGTTTTTTATCAAATACAATGTTGCCTTTTTGACTTTCCTAACATCCACTAAATCTTGCCAGATTTTCTTACTCTTTGTCGGAACCCCATTAACTAGGATAACAAGAGGTTCCTCTTCCACTTTCTCTACTCCAATTGTATTAATGTTTTTCTTCAAATCTAAAGGCAAATAAACAACTCTTCCCTTTAATCCTCTCTGTAAATCTGATGTATGCAATTTCCTTGTCTTTGGCTCCATTCGTACAATAGCCTGAAAGGGATTCACACTTTGAATCAAAATAGATTCATAAGTATTTAAATCCTTCAATTCAGAAGGAATGTCAACCAATTCCAGATTATTATAAACCGCTCTAGCAGGCATCCGGTTTTGGTTTAATTTGTTAAAACAATAAGTTCACATACGTTGGTCCGATCCCAAATCAAAACAATTTTCTACCATCAAGTATGTGGCAAAATCCTTCCATTCACTATTGTTTTCCGTTTCACTTTTTCCATATAAATCCACTAACTTAGTCTGATTCTTATAATAAGTCCGTCGACAACACACACACGTAAAATTAAGCCTCTCACTTGATTTCACCTGAAAGATTGAAATTTCCTTGTGAAACTTATCTATATTAGAAATCTGTACACTCTCTTCCACATTACCTTCTTCTACTGGGTCAATTTCAACATTGTTCTCTTTACTAGCAAAGTAACAGAACTCAATTTCTTCACAAATATTCTTCACATGTAGTTCGGAACCATGCAAAAGAGCACTGCTTAATTTTTTAAGCATAATTGCTGGACTCTTAGCATAATACAACATTCTCACTAATTTCCTCACTTTATTATGATGCACTGCTAGCATCCTGAAATGATGAAAAACACTCTGGCATACTCTTCTGGAAAGACAAGCCAGTGAATGACCACGCAAACCTGTCACTTCTCTCACTCTGCAAGGATCTAATTCTTGCAACAACTTCTTTTTCTGTTTTAAACTTTTCTTATTAAATGTACGAACAAAATCACAAAGCAAATTGATGGAATCCTGTCGCACACTGCAAACACTACTACACTTCCAGGTGTACACTGGACCCTTAGGACGTATTCCTAAAACTTCATCACCTAACACCTCTTCTGCATCTGCAGACACAAGTTTTTCTTTTTCAACCGGACAACCGTCTTTTACCTCATATGCTCGACCACTGGTGTCAACTGCATGCACCAAACCATTGTCCTGGAAGTAACTCTCCTCATTGAAAAATGCCTCACAACTTGAACTATGCATCCATTCTCCTGAGAAAACTTCACAAAAATTACTACAATTAACTACTCTCTTCCATCTACTATTTGATTTGAAATCATAAATTGCCTTATTTAGTTTCCTAATTCTATTGATTACCAAAATAAATAACTTTCGCTTAATTTCGAAAGCCTGATCAATAATTTTCTCTACATTTTTCTTTTTCTTATAAAATGCCACTTTCTGTTGACCTTTCTTAAAAAATTTTAACAAATTGACAATTATCCTGTTGCGGAACATTCGTCTACGAATGTCCCTGAACTGATTTTCCCTTCTACTGCCATGCACAGAGTTATCTCCTGCTCTAGCAGAAACTTTTTTGACGGGCCTTTCCTTTCCCTTTAAATTGTCTCTCTTCTTCTGCACTAAAACATGTTCTGTAGTGGTATTTATTCGTCTGCAAATTCTTTTTAAAAATGATTTCATTTTCTTACCCGGAGCTTTTTTGGCGATTTGACATCTTTTTATAGTAGAGGACTGCTGCAAATGTTTACCAAGGTGGGGTGTAAGTCGCTTTGCTTCTTTTTTTCTCCTCTGCCTTGAGGGCATTTTTGAATTTTTAAAAAGATCTTTAGTTGAATCTGTGGAATTTTTTTAAAAAAAAATTGTTATTAACCACTATTACCAAACAGTAAACCAATAACAGTAGGCAAACAATTAACACACTAGTTGTCAATTCTACCTACAGTAATTTAACAACATAGACAAATTTTAAACTCTAGTAGCAATGGAATGGAATGCTTATACATATGACCTGTGCTCTGTTATATGTTAATCTCAACTAATTTTGAGACTCTATTTCACTGTTATATTAAAGACACTTCACACAGGGTGTTTTTGAAAACTTTTATATAATTTTAATTCAACATCTAGAGATTGTTCCTCATCTAGAGATTGTTCCACATCTAGAGATTGTTCCTCATCTAGAGATTGTTCCTCATCTAGAGATGGTTCCACATCTAGAGATTGTTCCACATCTAGAGATTGTTCCACATCAGACATTGTTGATGTTATTGTTGTTGACTTAAAATTGCCAAGCACATATGAAGGCATATTTACAAGGCCCTTGCACCAGGGGGAAGTGACTTAAAATTGCCAAGCACACATGGGGGCGCATTTACAAGGCCCTTGCACCAGGGGGAAGTGACTTAAAATTGCCAAGCACACATGGGGGCGTATTTGCAAGGCCCTTGCACCAGGGGAAAGTGACTTAAAATTGCCAAGCAGACATGAGGGCGTATTTACAAGGCCCTTGCACCAGGGGGAAGTGACTTAAAATTGCCAAGCACACATAACAGCATATTTACAAGGCCCTTGCACCAGGAGGAAGTGACTTGAAATGGCCAAGCACACATGAGGGCGTATTTACAAGGCCCTTGCACCAGGGGGAAGTGACTTGAAATGGCCAAGCACACATGACGGCATATTTACAAGGCCCTTGCACCAGGGGGAAGTGACTTGGAATGGCCAAGCACACATGACGGCATATTTACAAGGACCTTGCACCAGGGGGAAGTGACTTAAAATTGCCAAGCACACATGAGGGCGTATTTACAAGGCCCTTGCACCAGGGGAAAGTGACTTAAAATGGCCAAGCACACATGGGGGTGTATTTACAAGGCCCTTGCACCACTTATGCATCACTTTTAACATTTACAATGTGGAGCACCATGGGGCAAAAACGGCACAGATGCGTCACGCATCTGTACCGCAAAAGCGGCGCATTGCAGGAGTCACGTCGCAAGGGCAACATGACTCCTGCAATGCACAGGGGCGAGCCATACATAGCATGGTGTGTCACTCCTTACACCTGCTTCAAGCAGGCGTAAGGATTTGATTCAGCAATGCCATAAAGCTGACTCAGTAAAATCTTGTAGATTTCACTGCGTTAGTTTTACAGGGCTTTCATGCGAGGGAACGCCCACGCTGCGACAGAACGACCACATGAAACCTGACGCAGGTTTCATGTGGCGCAGGGCTTTACAGCGTGACACATCTGCCTAGATGCGTCACGTTGTAAATATGTCGCAACATGGAGCATCTTTTGCGCCGCCGCTGCGTCACAAAAGTGACACAACGGCAGCGCAAAAGAGGCGCACGGCCATCATAAATCTGCCCCTAACATTTTAAATGATTGGTTCAGGATACCGATAAGGTGTGGCCTACCCAGAGGTTTGTTTGAGGTGAGGCCTACTCAGGGTTGCAGATTAAATTTAGGCTTGTTGAAGAGTACATAGGAGATAATACATGTGCAGGCCTACAGATGAAGTGAGTCATGTCCACTGCACTCTTGAACAAAGGCCAGACCTCCTCTGTCTCCCTGGACAGGCCTAAACCTCATCTGCACAATGTGATTAGTAATGTTAGGAAACACAGGTGATGTAATTGAAAAACATGCAAATATTTTTGCTCATTTCACAATCACATCACCTGTGTTTCCTCAGCTTAGGTATCTCATTGTGCAGATGTAGTCTAGCATATCCAAGAGTACGCAGAAGGTGAGGACTGTATGCAGCAGTGCAATGTACATAACTCACCTCCTTTGACAATTACAGAAGCCTCAGCATATCCATGCCCCCTAAACAGTCCTAAATGTATATTATTATTATCATAGTGACTATGAAACTCTAGCTGTACATATTGTGAAACCTAAATGTCTTAAAGTAATGATTTTTTAACCGATAAACAAGCAAATTATTCTCCCAGATTGATGGTGAAAAGTGAAATATTTATTTAAAGAAGCAGACACCATTTTGTCCTTTTCATAAATGTAAAAAGCATTTCTTTTAAAAAAAAAATGATTTTCTGGTCATAATTTGAAAACACAGGACAGCTCCTATGTACAAGCACACCTTGTCAGTACTAATACTTCACATTATCTCCAATTACAGTTTGTCAAAGAAGCAAAATCTTTTTGTAAAACATAATGCAAACACTTTCAGGTCATAATTCCGAAAACACAGCACAGCTCCTTTGTACAAGTACACCCTGTCCGTACTTAAATTTGCCTAGCACACATGGGGCGTATTTACAAGGACCTTGCACCACGGGGAAATGACTAAATTTGCCAAGTACTCATGAGGGCGTATTTACAAGGACCTTGCACCACCTTTAAAGTCACTTTTAATGTGGGGACAATGACGTGAATGTGGCTCATAGGCCTTGTAAATATGCCCCATGCTGACTATGTAACTCTTGCAGAACATATTGTGAAACCTAAATGACTTCAAGAAACGAGTTTTTAAACCGACAAACAAGCAAATTATTCTCCCATATTCATGGGGGGAAGTGAAATATTTATTTAAAGAAACACACACCATTTTGTCCTTCTCATAAATGTAAAAATCATTTCTTTTTTTAAAAAAAACGATTTTCTGGTCATAATTTGAAAACACCGCACAGCTCCTATGTACAAGCACACCTTGTCAGTACTAATACTTCACATTATCTCCAATTACAATTTGTAAAAGAAGCAAAATCTTTTTGTAAAACATAATGCAAACACTTGACACAAAACAACATTTTAAATGCACAGCTGGCTTCCTTATTTTCTCCAAAAAGCATACTAGTCTCTTTCTAAATGAAAGGAATCTGTTCTCACCTTAGCATGATTTTTAAACACATCATGTAAGCAAATTAGTCTCCCAGATTCATGGGAGAAGTGACTTAAAATTGTCTAGCACACATGGGGGCGTATTTACAAGACACATGCACCAGGGGAAAATGACTTAAATTTGCCAAGCACTCATGAGGGCGTATTTACAAGGACCTTGCACCACCTTTAAAGTCACTTTTAACGTGGAGAAAATGACGTGAATGTGGCTCATAAGCCTTGTAATATGCCCCCATGCTGACTATGAAACTCTTGCAGAACATATTGTGAAGCCTAAATGTCTTAAAGTAATGATTTTTTAACCGATAAACAAGCAAATTATTCTCCCATATTCATGGTGGGAAGTGAAATATTTATTTAAAGAAGCAGACACCATTTTGTCCTTCTCATAAATGTAAAAAGCATTTCTTTTTAAAAAAAACGATGTTCTGGTCATAATTTGAAAACACAGCACAGCTCCTATGTACAAGCACACCCTGTCAGTACTAATACTTCAGATTATCTCTAATTATAATTTGTCAAAGAAGCAAAATCTTTTTGGAAAACATTATGAAAACACTTGACACAAAACAACATTTTAAATGCACAGCTGGCTTCCTTATTTTCTCCATAAACTATACTAGGCTCTATCTAAATTAAATGAATCTTTTCTCACCTTAGCAAATGCTTTTTGAATTTCAAAACAGTCTCAGAAACACACCAATTTTTCTTTAGCAGAGCAAGGGGTATGCACTCCAGAGGCTGCAACCAACAAAGGCACAGAAATGCTGAAATTCATCACACATATCTCTCATGTCACCCAATCAAAACTCTTCCCTCACTTTTTTCAAATCAACACCCTTCCCCCCTCTGCCCTTTCTGCCCTTTTTCCATAGCAACTACCTCCTGACAGACCTCTCATGTTTACAAGTTCATACAACAATGTTTCAAATGAACTCTGAACTCTCAGTACACCTGCTAATCCACTGCAATGTTTCTTAAAATCATTTTTTCTTAACCATTCAAATTACATCTTTTAAAGAACACATCCATGCACCCTAACTTTCTGTTTTCAGCAATGGAAATCCACCAATCACTGCTACTGAATCATTAGCACTGAAACTCCACAGTTTTTTGTCTTTACAAACTCCTACTGTTTCAACTGCCATTTCATTCCCACACTTCATCTGACTGCAGCAGAACCTCCTCTCACCATGTTTTCTGTCTGGATTCTTGGACATAGCACCGAGGCGCTGTTACAGATATATATATTTTTTTGAATGTTAATTTATCAAAATCCACTGGAGCACATATATTGAGACATAGCAAAGGCACGTCGGGCAAACAATATCTACAATTTTGCCAAGTTTCGTGGAAATCCATTGAGCCGTTCGAGCTAAAAGTGAGTCCAACCGCCCTATGGAAAATTGCATGGGAAAAACGTGTTTTGGGACCCCCCTTTTTTTCTCGGCCCCCCCTTGACGAAACCCTCCCAAATCTTCATGGGCTGCTCAGAAACAAAATGTTCCATTTTCCTGAAAATTTCAGCCAATTCCGTCCACAAACCCCAAAATTATTCGACATAGAATTTTCAGAAATCCCATAGGAAAAAAATCCTAACTATATATACCTACTGGCGTCCGCCAGAAGGTAATATATATATATATATATATATCCACAGAATCCTCTCGTTTTGATCAAGGATGACAAGCCTATATATTCACTGAAAAAACCATAGGTTATAGACCATATATAGTTAGGAATTCGCATTTACAAAACCTTATTTTACTCACACAAAACCATTGAAATTCCATATATAGTTAGTTGCACTAACTATATATCGCGCACCCGCAATCCACTGCTGATGATGTCACATATTACATCATTCATGACATGGTCAGTGACATCACTGATGACATCACTGATGACATCTTAAATGACATCACTGATGACATCTCAAATTACATCACTGATGACATCACTGATGACATCTCATTTGACATTACTGATCACATCACTGATGATATCATTCATGTGATAATACGATGAACCTCTTCAGACTCTAATATAACCTTAGATACAATCAGTGTAAACAGACACTCACAGACTGTCACTCATCCATGGAGTTACTCACACACCTAGTCAGTCATGCAAAGAATCAATCACACCTCCATTTCCTCAACTATACAGTTATACAAACTTTACTTATTCAAACATATACTAACACATATTTACTCTCTTATACAATCCCTGATACAAGTTCACAATGATCCATACAGCCACTCACACATTCACTGGCTCTTATGCACAGTTATTTATATATGTCAACTCTCACATGTACTGTGTTTTACATATGTACTTACTTTGACATGTAGCACTGAGATATCCATTCACTCACCAATACACTCATGCACACAGTCAACCACCCATACAGCTGTTTCCACATGCACTTTTGAAACCATACATCTAGTGAATCAACTGCTCACACATCTATGCACAGAGTCATACACCTCCCAGCCACCCACACACACACTCAGTCTCCCATACAAATACTTGGGCAACCAATCAATAACCCATATAGTTACTCATATAGCTACTTATGAACACATGCAACAGTTTACAGAACAACAGACATAATGATGCACAAATTAAGACAGTTTAGTCACTAACCCATGCACTCAGTGAGACACATTTAATCACTCACTCATACAGTCAGTCATGCACCTACTAAATCCTTCATCCAGACACTTATACATCCACTCATTCTTCAATATGTAAGACATATTTTAACTTTACAGAAACATACAGTCACTGGATGTTGTCATCAGTGATGTCATCAGTGATGTCATTTGAGATGTCATCAGCGATGTCATCAGTGATGTCACTGACCATGTCATGAATGATGTAATATGTGACATCATCAGCAGTGGATTGCGGGTGCGCGATATATAGTTAGTGCAACTAACTATATATGGAATTTCAATGGTTTTGTGTGAGTAAAATAAGGTTTTGTAATTGCGAATTCCTAACTATATATGGTCTATAACCTATGGTTTTTTCAGTGAATTTTCAAGGTTTTGTAAATGCTAATTCCTATGTTTTTTTCAGTGAATTTTCAAGGTTTTGTAAATGCTAATTCCTAACTATATATGGTCTATAACCTACGGTTTTTTCAGTGAATATATATATACATACATATATAAACATATATCATCTGTATATCTATATAAATACAAACATAAATGCATGCATACATATACTTATATGCATACAGATGCATGTTATTTACATGAAAGTTGAAAAAACACTAATAAAAGCAAAGCTAAAAAGCCACCTCATTACAAACAGAATGGCTTTAACTTAAACAAGGGCGAAATCTATTGCATTTTCAATGCTTGTTTACTTTGGTTCCATCAAGAATGCATTCAGATGTGTCACACATTTGCCATAAATTCTGAATGTTAGCACTCTAGTTGCACATTAGATCACTGTAGTAAAGCTACTGCTCACCAGGGACGTCTGCTGCTGGTATTCAAAGTGCATGTTTCAGTCTGCATGTCAGAATGCTTTTAATGAAATAGAAGAGGATTTGAGAAGTCACTCAAAATGATCCCTAATTTTTCTTTCTGAAGCACTAATCATACTTTCTATGGCAAAATTAACCCCCTCATGTTGTTCCTTTTTAAATTGAGTGTTTTCAGACTTACCACTTCATTCCAATCAAGATGGCTTCTGGTGTGCCATACTTTTGTCATAAGTAAGACTGTTAGCGCTCTAGTTGTTCTTTAGAACACTCTGGGACATTCTGTCATTGGGCTATACTTGGGGTACATCTGGGTGATATTTGGGCTACATTTAGGCTCTTTTGTCTCTGGTGGCCATCTTGGGAGACTGTATGTCAGAATTTTTTAATGAAATTGAAGAGGGTTTGAGAAGTCACTCAAAATGTGCCCTAATTTTTCTTTCTGCAGCACTAATCATAATTCATATGGCAAAATATACCCCCTCATTTTGTTCCTTTTTAAATTAAATGTTTTAAGAGTTACCACTTTATTCCAATCAAGATGGCTTCAGGTGTGCCATACCTTTGTAATAAGTAGGACTGTTAGCGCTCTAGTTGTTCTTTAGAACACTCTGGGACATTCTGTCATTGGGCTATACTTGGGCTACATCTGGGTGATATTTGGGCTACATTTGGGCTCTTTTGTCTCTGGTGGCCATTTTGGGAGACTGCATGTCAGAATTGTTTAATGAAATAGAAGAGGATTTGAAAAGTCACTCAAAATGTGCCCTAATTTTTCTTTCTGCAGCACTAATAATACCTTCTATTGCATAATATACCCCCTCATTTTGTTCCTTTTTAAATTAAATGTTTTAAGAGTTACCACTTTATTCCCATCACGATGGCTCCAGGTGTGCTATACCTTTGTAATAAGTAGGACTGTTAGCGCTCTAGTTGTTCTTTAGAACACTCTGGGACATTCTGTCATTGGGCTATACTTGGGCTACATCTGGGTGATATTTGGGCTACATTTGGGCTCTTTTGTCTCTGGTGGCCATTTTGGGAGACTGCATGTCAGAATGTTTTAATGAAATAGAAAAGGATTTGAGAAGTCACTCAAAATGTGCCCTAATTTTTCATTCTGCAGCACTAATCATACTTTCTATGGCAAAATATACCCCCTCGTGTTGTTTCTTTTTAAATTAAATGTTTTAAGAGTTACCACTTTATTCCAATCAAGATGGCTTCAGGTGTGCCATACCTTTGTAATAAGTAGGACTGTTAGCGCTCTAGTTGTTCTTTAGAACACTCTGGGACATTCTGTCATTGGGCTATACTTGGGCTACATCTGGGTGATATTTGGGCTACATTTGGGCTCTTTTGTTTCTGGTGGCCATTTTGGGAGACTGCATGTCAGAATTGTTTAATGAAATAGAAGAGGATTTGAAAAGTCACTCAAAATGTGCCCTAATTTTTCTTTCTGCAGCACTAATAATACCTTCTATTGCATAATATACCCCCTCATTTTGTTCCTTTTTAAATTAAATGTTTTAAGAGTTACCACTTTATTCCCATCACGATGGCTCCAGGTGTGCTATACCTTTGTAATAAGTAGGACTGTTAGCGCTCTAGTTGTTCTTTAGAACACTCTGGGACATTCTGTCATTGGGCTATACTTGGGCTACATCTGGGTGATATTTGGGCTACATTTGGGCTCTTTTGTCTCTGGTGGCCATTTTGGGAGACTGCATGTCAGAATGTTTTAATGAAATAGAAAAGGATTTGAGAAGTCACTCAAAATGTGCCCTAATTTTTCATTCTGCAGCACTAATCATACTTTCTATGGCAAAATATACCCCCTCGTGTTGTTTCTTTTTAAATTAAATGTTTTAAGAGTTACCACTTTATTCCAATCAAGATGGCTTCAGGTGTGCCATACCTTTGTAATAAGTAGGACTGTTAGCGCTCTAGTTGTTCTTTAGAACACTCTGGGACATTCTGTCATTGGGCTATACTTGGGCTACATCTGGGTGATATTTGGGCTACATTTGGGCTCTTTTGTCTCTGGTGGCCATTTTGGGAGACTGCATGTCAGAATGTTTTAATGAAATAGAAAAGGATTTGAGAAGTCACTCAAAATGTGCCCTAATTTTTCATTCTGCACACTAATCATACTTTCTATGGCAAAATATACCCCTCATGTTGTTTCTTTTTAAATTAAATGTTTTAAGAGTTTCCACTTTATTCCAATCAAGATGGCTCCAGGTGTGCCATACCTTTGTAATAAGTAGGACTGTTAGCGCTCTAGTTGTTCTTTAGAACACTCTAGGAGGCTGCAGTAGAACACAAAGGTATCAACTGACAGTCTATGTCCTTGTTGGATGTACATGTTTTACTGAGAATGTCAGACTTCATTTTCACATGACTGAGAAAGATAATGTGAATTTACAGAAAACATGCTTTCAGTTTAGCTTATAGATCCCCTTCCAAACCACTGTGGGAAAATCATGAGATATTAGTTTTCTTTCAAACAATATTCATGATATCACAGCAGAAGGTTTTTTCACATGGTAAAATCACCTTAGAACCCACCACAATTCCTAAAACGAGTATGGTACCATCAACAAATGATTTATAATGTAACTAAAGTCCTAAAACCCTCTATTAACTACAATGCTTTATAATGAGGTGCTATCATGTATATTGGTCCCAAGATGGCTGCCAACACTTCTTGGATGAAGTGCTGACAGCCAATCAGATCAGATGTGTGGTTAGGCTCCGCCCAGATATATATCTTTTTTTGAACCTAAATTACTCAAAATCCACTGGAGCACATATATTGAGACCTAGCAAAGGCACATCGGGCTAACAGTCCCTACAATTTTGCCAAGTTTCGTGCAAATCCATTCAGCCGTTCGAGCTAAAAGTGAGGCCAACCGCCCTATGGAAATTAACATGGGAAAAACGCGTTTTGGGACCCCCCTTTTTTCTCAGCCCCCCCTTGATGAAACCCCCCAAATTGCCAGGGGCTGCTTAGAAACAAAATGTTCCATTTTCCTGAAAATTCCAGCCAATTCCGTCCACAAACGCCAAAGTTATTAGACATAGAATTTTCAAAAATCCCATAGAGAAAAAATCCTAACTATATATACCTACTGGCGATCGCCAGTAGGTAATATATATATATATATATATATATATATATATATATATATATATATATATATATATATATATATATATATATATATATATATATATATATATATATATATATATATATATATATTACCTACTGGCGGTCGCCAGTAGGTAGTTATAGTTAGGATTTTTTTCAATGTTAAATCTCAAAATTCTATTTGGAATAACTTTGGCACCGGCTGACGAATCTGCCTGAAAATTTCCTGAAAATGGCCTCGTCGAGCTCCGGTCCTTCCTTGAAAGTTTGGGGGGGATACGTCAAGCGGGGGCCGAGATAAAAGGGGGGTCCCAAAACGCGTTTTCCCCATGTTAATTTCCATAGGGCGGTCGATTTCACTTTTAACCCGAACGGCTGAATGGATTTCCACCAAATTTGGCAAAATTGTAGGGATTGGTAGCCTGATGTGCCTTTGCTATGTCTCAAGATATGTGCTGCAGTGGATTTTGAGTAATTTAGGTTACGAAAAATATATATATCTATAGCTGCGCACCGGTGCGCGCACCAGGGAGCGCTCCGGGCGCGTGACGCGAGGTGCGCATGGAAAGCTGATTGGCTCTCGGGTGTCTGTAAACATTCGAAACAGTCCAGAGCGGCCGCCATCTTGTGTCTCGGTAAAAACGAGACATAAGAGGTGGCTAAAACAAAGGGGGAACTGACCATAAGGCGTCAGGGATAGACCCCTTTGACCCCCTAGGTTTGATGTGGGGGCTATAAAAGGGCCCCGCGGGGCATTTAAAATATTTTTTTTTTTGTTTTGCGCGGGGGAAGCGCCTGGTACGCGCACCAGGTAGCGCACCGGAGAGCGTAAAATGAGGGAAAAAGATGACAGAGTTTTTAAAAAATGAAGTTTTTATTTAGAAATTGGAGGTAGTTCTAAAAAGAACTTTTTTTTTCTTCTTTTTGTTGTTTTATATTTTTTTGTGTTTTTTGAACTTTTTGAACTTTTTTTGGCTTTTCTAAACAGTTTTATATTTTTTTTGTATTTTTTTAGGGGGAGAAACAAAAAAAGGGAATTGAAACTGGCTCAACTGGAGCAAAAAAACAAAAAACCCAAAAAATTACTTCTTTTTGGGGCACTTGTGATTATCACCTGCAAGGACGATGAGCTTAACGCTTTTTTCGCCATAGGCGATAAGCTTGCCACATGCAGAACAAGTGATTTTAAAATCAGCAAATCTCGGCTGAATGCAAGGCATCACCTCGGATGTTTCTGGTTCTGATGAGGTGGGTTGGTTTCTTTGGGAGGGGGTCCTTGATGACTGGGGGAGGTTACTGGCCAGTTCCCTGAACTCTGCACGAGAGTAGTTGTTTGGGTGCTTTCTGGTCATGTGCCGAATCATGGTATAGTTACCAAAAGAATATTTTTTGTTTGGGTTGCCCCGTGAAAGTTCATCATTGCAGATGAGGCAAGTCACCTTGGGCGCATTCACCTTTTTTTGCCCCTCTGGGATTGAAAAAAACTGCCATACAATGTGTGGTTTGGGTTTGTAAGGTGTATTTTCTTCTGGCAGCCATCTTCTTCTCCCCTCCTCCTCCTCCTCTTCCTCCTCCTCCTGCTCTTGACCACCAATATAATTTGGAGCTGGTCCTCTTGGTGGTTGTGGTGGTGGTGGTGGGGCAGATGCACCAGCTGATGCTACTACTGAAGCCATTATTTGGAGCAAAAAAGTAGAGAGAGCAACAAACAGGTCTTCCTCAGTCAAAGGACAAAGTCAGAATAAGGAAAAAAGGTGGGGTCTTTCATCATTTGGAAAAAAAAACTGTCCTGAACCAATGAGAAGTGTTATTTTCAGGTCACAAGACCAGGGGCTTCATCATTATGAAACTAAAACTGTTATGAACCAATGAAAAGTGTTATTTTCTGCTCACATGACCCGACGCGCTTACGCTACGCGCCCGGGGGCGCGCAGCGTAAGCGCGTCGGAAGTTTACGTTGTGCGATCGTATTCGCTCGAGTACTTCCGGGTGCGCTTACGCCGTGCGTATCACGCGGTCGCGGCTACGCGATACGTCACGATCATGTTTTCGTTTGCGATATTGGCGCTCACGGGACGCTCCCCGGAGCGCGCCAGGGGGCGCTTTTCAGGTATATGCTTTTCGGGGCGCACTCCGGGGCGCGCTTTGGGAGCGGTCCCCCCAAAAATTAAAAAAAAAAAATGGGATAATTGTAGGGACAGGTAGCCCTATTCTGAAGTGGTTTGTAAAAAAATTAACTTTACAAAAATATGTATTGTGCTACATTGGGCTTAATATATGTTAGAGCCAAAATGTAGCCCAAATGAAGCCCAAAGTAGCCCAATGTAGCCCAAAGATGGCCACCAAAGACCACAAATTGTAAATGTAGCCCAAATTTCAACTAGATGTAGCCCAACTGTAGCCCAATGACAGAATGTACCAGAGTGTTAAAAAGAACAACTAGAGTGCTAACAGTCTTATTTATAAAGTGAAACTTATAGTTAGGAATTAGCATTAACAAAACCTATGAAATTCACTGAAAAAACCATAGGTTTCACACCAGTTATAGTTAGGAATTAGCATTTAAAAAACCTATGAAATTCACTGAAAAAACCATAGGTTTCACACCGGTTATAGTTAGGAATTAGCATTTAAAAAACCTATTAAATTCACTGAAAAAACCATAGGTTTCACACCAGTTATAGTTAGCTGGAAATTTTACTGATATAAAACCATTGAAATTCCCACGTTATAGTTAGTCGGACTCACTATAACTTGCGCGTGCAATGCACTGCTGATGACATCACATATTACATCACTCACATCACCCTGTTACTACAATAAATGTGGGCATTTGGGTGGCTCAAGTTTGATGATGTCAATGCCCAACTCCTCAAATGTTGATCTTTCTGTCAACATTTCCACTACCAGTAAGGTAGATTTTTGCATTAATATAGTGGTTTTTTAGTTGTGCTTCATAGGCGTGGGATATTTTTTAAGAGATGCATCACATTTGGACTATTTTGGATACCATGTTGACCTTCTGCTACATATTGTGAAGTGAAGATCATTTTTACCAAGATAGAGTCATATAGTCTTTTTGATGGCAAAATTGCCTCAAGTGTTACCTCCCAGAAGTATTTCAGGCATGAACCAAATTGGAGCTGCTGTCATTTGGTATTCCCAAGTTTGCTAATTCTTGTGATTTTTGTGGCACCATTGTGGATGTTCATTGGCTATCTGAGCCCTGACTGAGGTGAAGGTTTGCAGATTGTGTGACCTCTGCAGGGCTTGGGACAAAATGTGTAATTCTGATGCGTATGATACATGCTGAGTGGATCTTATGGGGAACTTTAGAGTGATTTGGCATGGCAATATGGGTTCAAGATGTTGTGTTAATTTCAGGTGTTTGTTTGTTTGCTTGAAAGCTGGGAAGATATACAGACTCAATTGATGTCAGTAGAGTTTACATAAGTTTGATGCTTGCTATTGTATGAGGTTTGCAGCTTTAGTTTGCAGCTTTAGTTTCCAAGCTTTGCTTTTAGCCTTTTTTTGGCTAATTTTTTATCGTTTGGAGAGTACTGTGGTCAATTAGTTGTTCTCACTTTTAGCTTTGTCTTGGCTGATTTGTGCAGGTATTGGTGTTTTATTTGTCATACAACATGATGGAATCTCTTTGGTAATTGCTGATTCTTGACCTTTGGAGTCCGCTCTAGGTGGGTCCTCCCAGGGTGTGGGAAGGGCTTTGACAGATTGTTCCTCTGATGATTCCTCGGATGATTCCTCATAAACTGCTGAGTAAGTTCTCTCACCATGCACTAGTGCTCCCTGTGCCAAGGGTGAATAGTGCACTGTGTCTAGGGTCACAGGTATAGAGTGAATCAGTTTCACATTTTTTGATTGAATGCTTAACTTTGTTATACATTCAAGGGCAAGCTTCCAGTCCGTAGTCATTGATGTTAGGACCCCAGGTAGAGTTTGCAGCTTTTCAGGTTTATTTGAATTTTCCCTCATCAAATAAACAGGTGCTTAGCTCCCTTTGTTCTAGTGCATCAAGTGTACCCTCCATCTTGGTCATTGATGTGGCTAAGGCATGAATGAGTTTCAGTTGTAGATCTAGTTTGTATGACTGCCAGGTTAAGGCATTTATGGTTGTTACGAAGATAAACTTGGTTGAACTCAAAAGGTTTCCCTGCTCAATGTGTGACTGGGAGGCAGTCTGGTCAAATGTTTTATGATCAGCCTGAGCCCCAGATTGATGAATACTTTGAGGTGTTGGTGTTAATACTGTGTCTAGGGTCACAGGTATAGAGTGAATCAGTTTCACATTTTTTGATTGAATGCTTAACTTTGTTATACATTCAAGGGCAAGCTTCCAGTCCGTAGTCATTGATGTTAGGACCCCAGGTAGAGTATGCAGCTTTTCAGGTTTATTTGAATTTTCCCTCATCAAATAAACAGGTGCTTAGCTCCCTTTGTTCTAGTGCATCAAGTGTACCCTCCATCTTGGTCATTGATGTGGCTAAGGCATGAATGAGTTTCAGTTGTAGATCTAGTTTGTATGACTGCCAGGTTAAGGCATTTATGGTTGTTACGAAGATAAACTTGATTGAACTCAAAAGGTTTCCCTGCTCAATGTGTGACTGGGAGGCAGTCTGGTCAAATGTTTTATGATCAGCCTGAGCCCCAGATTGATGAATACTTTGAGGTGTTGGTGTTAATACTCTTTTTTGCTGTGGAGTGATATTGTCATTTATTTAGACAAAAGAAGGAACTATGGGTGGACAATTAAATATTTAGTTAAAGGGGGGTCCAGTGTGCATGTCCAAAACAAGAGTTTTAGCAACAAGAAGCACAAAGTCCCCCAAAAGAAGGTGAAGTGTAGAGGTGTATAGGGAAAGCCAAGAGGGGGGGAGGAAAGGAAAGAAAAAGGGGGGAATCCCCTCTTGGGAACTAGAACCCTCACACACCCAGCAAGCTAGGTGTCATGCTTCATCATATGGGTCCTGCTCCTCGTCAGACTGGCGCTGCAATGTCTGACGGGCACCCGCGAAGGGGCTCTTTAGCGGAGATCTTTTGTTCTAGCCATATGGTGCATGCGTGTGAGAGGGCAGAAAAAGTGTAGTCGTGAGAAGGTGGTGGTGATTAAAAAAGGTTAGCCAGTCCACAAGGATTTTTATTAACGTGGCCGACTCCCTTGGTTAAAATGGTGGGAGGGGAGATAGGGCGCTACAGAAGTATTGGGCAGGACTATCTACAACCCTCTGGTGAGGTCGACATGTTTCATGCTATCCTAGCAATTCTTCAGGACCTATAGTGACTAGTACTACACAGTGTGAAATGGAGTGAGTATACAACCTTAACTTGGTTGGTCTCTACCGCAGGCCAGTTGGTCCTGCTTCAATATTTGTGACCCTGGGAATATCCCTAAGGTGCCCCGCAGTCTGCTCCTGTGGGACCTGCACAAGGGAGTCAGGGACCCCAAAGGTGTGCGGTCTCAGCCATCTACACCTACCCCCACCTGGAATCCAAAGTGGAACCGGAGCGACTAGAGTGATATTGTCACTCCTACTGCCGGTATTTCTCATTCAGTCAATGCTCTCTTGTGTGCCATAATGCAATGGATTGTCTAATTCGGGGATTCCGGTGGACTCTGATGTGCTTCCCCTTAATATAATGTGTACTCTATGTTGCTGAATGGGTAGATGTTAGTCTATTTTTAATTTTTTTTTGTTTACTGGCATTTTACACTTATACACCACGAAATATACCCTGCAACAAAAGTGTCAGCATGTAAAATATACTTATCATCAATTACTTGCATTTTGTCTGTTCACAGGCCATTCTTTTCTGTAGTCCCAGACATTCTGTCTTCTAACATTTTCCTCTATTATATGTCTTTTGAATACCATCATACAGTTAACCACTGGTAAACACAAACCATTAACAAGATCCCCCCTTAAAACCCACCTATCCCTTCCCTTTCAGTGTCGGTCCGGCTTCCCAACCATGTACACATTAGTTTGATTTTGTTCTGTATTGTTGAGTCTTTTATGTGCATCACACCTTGTCCTGTGTAGTTACGTGCCTTCCTTTCCTGAATTCCCCTGGGAGACCGACTTATGACCCTTCTGCAGGTCAATCAACATTGTGGTCCATGCCTGTTGGTCTTCTTCAGATTTTCCAGATTGTCTTATAAATCTCATTCGCACCACCTCTGCAGTTGCCCATTCACTCCTATCGCTCATCCGATTTACACATTTTGGTGGCTGAAGTTGCATCCATGCTATTACTAAATATTTTTGGGCCAGAATTAACCCAGATTGACAAGGTGTCTGCTTAGTTTTTGTTTTTGGGCGTGTGAATTAGTCTGAGAAGCACTTTAATCTCTTTTGGTACTGTCCAACCTGCCGCTTCTCATAGACGAGTTAATACCTCCTCCCAGTAGGGGTGTAACAATGAGCAGTGCCAAATCATGTGGAGAAATCTGCCCCCTGGCCCCACATCTAGGTCAGCCATCAGTACGTGTTTAATACATTTCGTGCAATGTATGTTGAGTAAAATAAGTTTGATGCACTACATTATATTGGAGGAGTCTAAATTGTTCATTCGTGCTGACCTTCTTTACCTCTTCATATACTCATTTCCATTCACCTGCAGTCAAGGGTTTGTCCATTAGCATCCATTAGCGTATCCCACTACTGCTGAAGTGTTAATGGTGCTACAGGCAGGTCCTCACGGAGTGCCCGGTAAAGGTGTGAGATGAGTCTTCCGCCATGCCATGGAGAGCAAAGTTTGTAGTATATTGGTGGTGGGGGTTCCTCTAGGAAGCCCTGCAATACTTCCCGCGCTATGCTAGACATTTTACCATATTGAAGAAACTGTCCTATAACTAGGCCAAAGGTGTCCTGTGCTTCTTCCCGGGACAAGAACTTTCCATTTGTATAGAGATCCACAACAACTGGCAGCCGCCATCTTTCCAGCGACGAATGGACATAGAGTCAGTGATGGCCGCAAAGGGTCGGCTCGCTCATAAGGGCATGTCTGGTGTGTACCTGTATGCTGCAAGACTCTCCTGACCACATCTTCCTACACTGTCGCCACATGTTGTATTATGTAAGGATATTTCTCAGAAACTCTCGCTCCCAGCATCAACAGCTCGGCCAACAAGCTACCACCAAATGTATTGGCTAATAGTGATTTTTCCCAGTTTTCGTCGCTATCTAACCAGTGGACTGTATGTGGCAGCTGGGAAGCCATATAATAAAATTAAGGGGGTCATTATGATTGCGGTTTTTCCGTTGCGGTTTTTCCGCATCCTCGGGGCCGGCGGAAGCCACCGCCGGCCCCGAGGATGCGGAAAAACCGCAGCGGACTGACCAAAGACCCACCGCCAGATTAGGATGGCTGGTGGGTCCTGATTTCCGTCCGCAGCTTTTCCGCCGCGGTCAGATTACAACCGCGGCGGAAAAGCTCTAATATGGTGACAGTGTCTTCCAGACACCGTCCACCATATTAGGATGGCCAGTAAATTATGCTTTTCCGCGGCGGGTTGTCCGCCGTGGAAAAGCATACAGAACTTCACTGCGGGGGCCCGTTGCGGGCCCCCTAGGTGAAGGGCGGGTAGGGGGTGCACATGGGGGTACCTATGGTACCCCCCTGCAATTGCATGCAGAAAGCGGCAGGCACCGCGCGGTGCCTGCCTCTTTCTGCATGCAAATGCAATACGTGCATTTTTAATATTGCCGCGGGTGCAGCTTGAAGCTGCACCCGCCGCAATGTTAAAAATAGAGGATGTGACCGCCAGGGTGGCGGTCACATCCTAATTGCACAGGAGGGAACTCCGCATGCCATGCGGAGGTTCCCTCCTGCTCTGGGGTCGCGGACGGACGCAAGTCCATCCGCGATCCTAATCGACCCCTTAATTCGGAGCACCTCCAAACCTCCCCGCTCCCATGTTTTCTGTAGGGTCACCCACTCCCATTCGCCTATGGACTTGCCACAAATTCGGCCACTCCGAGAATCGAAAGCTTGATCAATATCTAAGAGCACCGCAGCACTGTCTATCTCCATCAACCTAGGGGCCTGCCATATATGTGCTAGTCGTCTCAGGTTACAGGTCGTGTTCCTGCCAGCGATACAGCCCGCCTGGTAAGAGTGGATTAATTATGACACCATCGGGAGGAGTCGGTCCACCAGAATATGAGGTTGCATATATTGTCCCCTCCATCTCTTTCATAAGCACTTTATGTTATCCCCCCAGACATGGGTCTCCTGAAGACAGGCAACCCCCACCTTATATCTTTTTAAATAGGCAAATATGCGTCAATGTATTTCGAAGGCAGCAACGCCTCGGTCATTCCAAGAAATAAATTGGGTAATGGTGGTCTATCCGACTTGCTTCGTATGCCCTCTTGCACGGTATCATTCCTGTGTGTTTGAACTGTGATGCACATTTCCATCCTGACTTTTAGTGTTCTAGTTTTCCAGGCCGGCACCCACCTAAAGGGGACCCCATAAACGTTATCCTAACTTCCCCAACTTCCCCCTTCCCCCGAGGGTCGTGGCTTGGACGCATGGCGGGCGAGACACTGAGTAGAGCAGCTCCTGACCCGTAAGACAGAGTCCTAACTGTATCCTGGTGGAACCGTGCCCATTTTTGCATAAAAGGGGGTAGGAACCCCCCCTGGTCCCAGTAATCCGGACTGAGTGTGGTTCCGCTTGCTGGCAGACCAGGAAACTGGCGTTTCTACCCTGGTGTGGTGGCAGCTTTACTGCAGGTAAAATGGCAGCACGGACCGCGTCTGCCTAATTGCCTGCCTCCAGACGCCTGCTCCATGTCGGCCCCGCTGCGGGGACCTGTGCTATAGGGCCGATTGTGGCCCGAAACTCCTGCTGCATCACAGAAGGGCTCTCGGGGGACTCTGACCAGGGTGAGGTCCCGCAAACGCCAGCCTGCCTCTGCCCGGCAGAGTGCCTAGGTGGAAGTGCCACGCAAACTCGGGGCTTCAGGAGGGCCGTGATAGGCCTACTTTGACAGAGCTCCTCCCCGCGAGGCCTGCGGCTGGTGTGACATGGTCCATAGGTCGGACTCCGATGCAGTGAAGCCTGAACATACCCACGGAGGACCCATTGTTAAATGATGAACGAAGCTGTAATTCTTTAGAGCTGTTTAATCAGGATAAGCATAGAAGCACAGGCGGAGCCAGGAACACATCTTACAGCAATGCAGCCAGACAGTAACTGCCGCACATAAAGGGAACACAGTAGAACTACTAGTAAACATTCTAGAGGCTCGCTCCAACACGAGCCTTAAAGCTACACATAAGTATTATGCACGACATAACACATCCCCCCCCTTACAAAGGAAAGGAAGAACAAGGATAAAGGGTAGAGGGAAAAAAGAAAGGGGGCGAAGAAGAGACAATAAAAAAAAAAAGAAAGCCTACCTAACATAATCCTTAAGCCAACCTGGCGAAACTCTCAACCTCTTGGAACTACCTGCAACAGGTAAAACAGGAACAGTACCAGCATCAGTAAGGGCGGGGTAAGAAGTCACACCACCGTCCTTATTGTCACAAGGACCTTGACTAGGAAGAAACTCACCTTGATCACCAACCACCACTTCCCCCTCCCTTAGTTGAGGAAGTGAGACATCAGGCGCTAACTGAGACTGCAACTCGGTATTCTCAAAATAATCTTCAATCCAATCAAAATCACCTGAACTTTTCCTCTCAACAGGCTCCACATCATGATCTTGACAAATGTCAAAAGCCACATCCTTTAAATTCCAAACCTTACCATCACTTAGTCTGACAGAGTTCCTAAGGACCTCAACGACTATTTTAGGCAAATCAAATATATTCTCACCTTTCACAAATTTATAAGTTTTCCTGACCCTTACCCAATCTCCAGTTTTCACCATAGTGTCTTTAGCACCATGACGTTTATCATAGTACACCTTGCTTCTGCCATGAACCAATTCAAGATTTTTTCTAACCTCCTCAGGGTACCATTCCTGAACACTGTCTTTAAAAACCCAACCTGGATTAAACTTACATCTGGGTAATCTGCCTCTCATCATTACAAACGGGGACACACCAGTACAACTGTTCAACGTGACTTTATAGGACCAAACGGCCTTCTGTACTTCCAACTTCCAATCTAACTTCTTGTTGTTAGCTGCTTGCAAAATGCCTTTAATAACCCTATTAACGCGTTCTACTGTTCCATTCCCACTGGGATTGTACAAAGAGGTGGTTTTATGTGCGATGCCACATTTTACAAAATACTGTTTGGCATCTCTGTATAAAAACTGTACACCATTATCCGTTAGTATATTCACTGGTAATCCTTCCACTACAAAAATTGTATCCAAAAATTTTAAAACAGCTTGGGTGTCCACTTTTCCTACGAATTTAACTATAGGCCATTTGGTAAAACGATCAATGGCCACCAGTCCATATTCCTTCGCATCCCCAATTGGACCAAAAATATCCACTGCAATAGTCTCCCAAGGGAGACTAGGAATGAGTCCCTCACTCATGGTTGGTCTCAAAGTCCTTAAGGACTTGTCTGCTGAACTACAAACTGATCAATCTCTCACAAAAATTTCTACCTCTTTATCAACTTTCGGCCACCAAAACAAATTCTTGACCGCTAACTTTGTTCTTACAATGCCGAAATGCCCCTCATGGCACATCTGCAAAATTCTCTTCCTTAACCCAGCAAGTGGGACAATCCTGTCACCCCTCATCAAAACTTCTCTTTCTAACGATAACTCTGATCGTATTTCCCAAAAAGATTTCAAACTGCCTGACATAATTTTTTCTTTAGGCCATCCTCTACAAATAAACTCTGAAACCTGCACCAAATACTTGTCCAAACCATGCTCCTTTAACCAATCATCCCTGCTGATGGCTGGAACCCCTGAATCATGTACAAACGCCACAGTGAAGTTTCCCCATGGATCATCAACACATTCCTCTAAAGGAGAAGGTAGTCTTGATAAACAATCAGCCACCACATTGTCTTTCCCTGGTACATAAGTGATGTTGTATATGTATTCTTTCATGCGCATGGAAATTCTTGCTAACCTAGCAGAAGCAGTTGCAGTACCATCCGTAGATAAGATGTGGACTAACGGTCTATGATCTGTTCTGATGTTCACCATCTTACCCCAAACAAATGCACGAAAATGCTCTAATGCCCATGCACAGGCCAAAGCTTCCCTTTCTATGATAGGGTATCTGCTTTCTGCTGGTGACAAGGCTCTGGACGCAAATAAAATAATCCTCGCCTTTCCATTTTCTCCAATTTGTGATAAAACAGCGCCTAAGCCTTTATCGCTTTCATCAGTTGTCAAAAGACAATCTAAATTAGGATCAAAACTAGATAAGGCGTTTACTTTCTGCAGTTCCCACTTAATCTCAGCAAACTCTCTCTCACATTCCCTAGTCCATTCAAACTTTACATTTTTCTTTAACAAGGACCTGATATTATACACCTTGGAAGCGAAGTTCTTAATTAACTTTGCGCAGTATTCTGCCATTCCCAAAAAAGATTTGATTTCTTCCTTAGATTCAGGTGCAGGCGAAGCAACAATGCTTTCAATAAGTGACGCCTTCGGCCTGACACCCTCCTCGCTGATGATATGGCCAAGATAAGAGACACTTCTCTCACCAAATTTGCATTTGGATAATTCAACAGTTAAACCTGCAGAATTAAGTGTGTTAAAAACCTTCCAGAGTTTAGCATCATGATCCTCTTTGTCGGTACCTGCAATTAAAACATCATCCTGGAAGAAACAAATGCCATCCATATCACCAAACAATTTGTGCATTAAACGCTGAAACACAGCTGCGGATGATGCAAGGCCGAATGGCATTCTTATAAATTGGAAACAACCAAACGACGTGATGAAGGCCGTTAAATGTCTTGATTCAGGATCCAAAACTACTTGGTGGTAAGCAGCTGAAAGGTCTACCGTAGAGAACCAAGTTGCCCCTCTTAAGGAAGAAACCATCTCATTAATTTTGGGTAATGGAAACCGTTCAATTACAATATTCTTGTTAAGGTGGCGTAAATCGATACACAAACGAATTTTGCCATTGGATTTCCTTGCTACAACTACTGGACTAATCCACTCTGAAGAATCTACCTCTTCAATAACACCTTTTGCTAAAAGACCTTGAATTTCTTTCTTAACCTCATCCCTAATCAACAGGGGAATAGGTCTGACCTTGTGCACCTTGGGTTGTGCATCACTCTTGAGCATGATTCTATGCTCAAAACTTTTTAACTCACCTAAGTGACCACTCACAATATTTGTGAATTTGCTTTTTAGGGTGTCTTCTATTTTACTACACTCATCTAAAACCAACACTTTCTCCTTGCTGTTTGGGTCTAAGATGATGTGGAGATTTTTCTGGTCAAACCAGCCGAGGACAGATGGTCCCGTTCTGGCTATGTATAATTTACCTCTAGTAAGTCTACCTTTGAAGAGGAAAGTGAGCCATCTGAAACCTAACAACCCTATTCTTTCTCCTGTGTAACTCACAGGATTAACATCTGAGGGATTCAACTTGTCCCCTATTTTATGTGTAAATTTCTTCCTCCATACTTCCTCGTTAACAATTGTGTATGAGGATCCAGAATCAGCATACACATTTACCTTAATGCCACCTAAAGACACTTCACAAATTGGTTTACCTTCCATTGCTTCATCAGTGATGTTTAACATGTAATTATCCCTTAAATTTTTAACACAACCATCCTCATCTTCCCCACTCTCACTAGCACTCACATCTTCATTCCAAATACATTTAACATCACTGCGCTTTCGACACATTTTGCTAAAATGGCCTATTTAGATATGTGAGAGGTGGTTGTTGAGCTGTTCTTTCCTTTTTACTCTTTTATGAGGAAGAGGAGGAAAGAATATAGTATATTAATCTAACGTTTTCTTGAGTTTTGATTTGCTTAGGAATTGTATGACGTTTTCTATAGTTTTGATTTGCTTAGGAAATGTATGAGAATGATATTTTCGATTCTTCTTATTTCAATTTCAACTCCACATGCTTTATTGTGCTTTCTGACACATTTGCCTGGCCAGTAGATGGGTCAATGGGTATTGATGGGTATGTATACTTTTCTCTTCTAGTCTCTTAGTTCTGAAATTTTCTGTTTGCCTTCAAAGGAAAGGAGATATGTTATAATCTGTAAGTAGTGTCTCCTAATGTATGTTTCTACCATTTTAATAACACCAGTAGAATGTTCAGTGCTGTGATGTAACACAGAATGTTGAGTGATGCTGGGAACTTTGACAGTTAAGATGGGGCTGAGCTACCTGCAGAACTACTAGTAAACATTCTAGAGGCTCGCTCCAACACGAGCCTTAAAGCTACACATAAGTATTATGCACGACATAACACCCATTTACGAACAAGCCTGTGCCTTGCCCCTCGAGATGGCGGCAAGGGCAGGGCTTTGCCAGAGACACCAGCGCTGCGGAGCCGGAGGAGGCCCGACATCTGCCTTGTTGAGTGGGGGGTCCAGTGGGGTTTGTTGTCCGGTGTGCCGCAACAACTTGCTGGCCTGGTGTGGCTGACGGCGCCCGGGGGCACACTCCACGTGGGCGCAGGGCCTCGGAAGGGCCGGTCCTGGCCTACTACGGCTGTGTGCTCATCTGGGAGGACAGTTGAGTTCCCTGTATTATCTACGTCGGAAGGCTGCTGGACGAAGGGGATTGGACATCCGCTTGCGGGTGCGCTCCCAAGGGTGGCCGACTCATATACTCCTGAGATGGCCTCGGTGGTGGGTGCCGCCCTGGAGATTGGTGTGGCGATCATCCTGGGTTCGCGGTGAGAAGACTCGGGTGGGCCACAGATGGCCCTGGGGACTGATGTGAAGAGCTCTGTGGAATACTTCTCCAGACAACACCCGGCCAACCGGTAAACTAAGGAGCAGTGAGGGGCCTTACCTCCTGGGACGAAATTGACCAGTTACAGTTTTCTGAACCTGGGGTAGTGGAGTGAAAGACCTCGGGGACAGCCTTGGTGGGCCCACACTGGAAATAGGGAAAGATAGGCCCCTTAGAGGATCACAAGCAAACAAGATTATGCAGTATTCAATACCAGGCCCACCGTCGATGGAGCGCATCAGACCGAACCCTGAGCAGGCTCAATCACAGGGATCAGCGGCCCAGGATAAGGCTGATATCCTAGAGGCCATTCGAGACTCACGAGCAGCATTGGAATCAAAAATAGATGGTATGGCCATGGACATAAATCACTTGCACTTGGACCTATGAAAGGTGGCAGATCGAGTCACTACCACGGAGGGGGAGCTGACCTCCTTGCGGATGGAGGTTCAACATTTGCAAGCAACGGTGTCAGCACTCAAAGAGCATACCTTGCGCCTCAAGGACAGGGCAGAAGACGTTGAGGGGTTCTTGAGGAGAAATAACCTCCACTTTTTGGGCTTTTCAGAGAAGGCGGAGAGACAGGCGGCGGACCTATTTCTGGAAAATAGATCATTCCACCCTCCTGGGTCTTCGGCTATCCGAAATATTTGCAGTGGAACGGGCCCACCACTCCCTTGGTCTCCCCCCACCGAAACCAGGGTCACCAGCTAGGACTCTGATAGTTTGCTTGTTTAATCTTAGGGACCGGGTCATGATTCTGCTGTTCATCCACAAGAATGGTCCCCTCAGGTTCGAAAATCAAGAGATCCATATATACCCGGACTATACCAAAAAGGTACAAGACCTGCGGAATGACTTCCTGAGGGTCAAGCGGAGGCTGAGAGATCCCAATATAAAGTACAGCCTAATGTTTCTGGCCCAGCTCAGAGTACACTATGCAGACAGGGTACACTTCTTCAATGCCCCCCAAGAGGCCAAGGAATGGATGGATTTGATTGGCCTGGAGAGGCAGGATATACAGCATGGATGGCAGGAACAGAGGAGACGGAGCAGTCGACAATGGAACCCGCATCGCCGCACTGGAGGACAACGATCTGGGTCACAGGGGGACCCAGATGGAGGTCGCTTCATGGTGGGGCCAGATGGCACCCTGAGAGAAGTGTTGGGGGGCAAACAGACACAAAACCAGTATTCCCCATTGTGCCTCGTCCAGGAAACTCAATCGGAACTGGAAGGCACGGCCGACCTCATTGCTGGTGGTTCATGATCTGCCTAAATACAAGTAAGAGGACTGCCGTTTGGGGGCTGCTGGTCGGCTGGACTACATGAGACGCTGTAAGTACGGACCTCATTGGTGCTGCGGCCTGACTTTGCTACGGAGCGCTGGAGGGGGATCCTTATTTGGAGGGACCAGAGGGGGGTGGGAGCATAGCTGATGGGGCGGGGTCCTATTCTGCCACACTGCAGTCTAGACACTCCAAATGTAGTGTGCTGTGTCGCCTGGCAAGGACAATGATTGGGCGGGGCTGCGCAGTGCCAGGCAGTCTGGTTGTACAACAAGGACTGGGATTTGCTTTTTTGCTGACTGTTATTGTTGCTTAGAATGTTGCCGGGGGGCTCTAAGGGGAGCGTGGTGGTTATGGGGCAGAGTCCTGAGTCCTCTGACCACAGTTGGGGGGAGAATGTTTACATTGTTTTGTTTTATTGTTCTCTGATGGGAATGTTTTATGCTGGGTCACCAGAGGTCATGAGAGCCTCGGAGAGAAGTGGGGGGTTCACAACACTATGCCTTACAGTTCATCCTCCTTCTACACCAGGGGTCATGGTCACCCAGAATTCTCTACTCATGACAGGCAATCAAAGGTCCTATAAATTTATAACATGGAATGTTAGGGGGCTCAACAACAGGATCTAACGGATTTAGATAGCAACTTATCTTAGGGGGTATAAGATAAGTGTGGCCTTTTTCTTAAGAGACACATCTCTGGGGGTATTGCCTGAAATTTGTTCAACGGCGGTGGATGGGCCAGTTTTTTGCAACCTCCTACTCGGGGTTTGCCAGGGGGGCACTTATATGGGTGGCACCTGGAGTCCTCTTTAAAGTATTAAAATATAGTCCTAACTGAGATGGACGCTACGTGGTGGTAGAGGAGACATTGGATGGGAGACACATGTGTTTAGTGAACGTTTCTGCCCTAAACACTGACCATGGGGAGTTTTTGGGTACGGTCCTGGGAAAACTAGACTTGGAATCCGATGTGGAACTGTTTATAGATGGGGACTTTAATTGTGCCTTTGATGGGGAATCGGACCGGCTCCCCCCAAAAGTGGATGCTAAACCCAAGAGTCGCGAAGCCCTGCGGCAAATGCTTACCAAATACCACTTGCTGGATATTTGCATCACCGCAACCCTGATAGCCAGGTGTACTCCTGTTATACTCCGGCAGCTGATATGTACAGCAGAGGGTGACAAAGCCGGGAGCCTACTGGCGCGCTTGATTAGGGAGGAGACTCAGCCTACCACAATACTGGCACTTAAATCCAATAAGGATCGGTTGGTCTATACCCAGCAAGAGATTAACGTGGTGTTTGCCACACACCTCCAAAAAATATATTCCGAGCCCAAGCCCAATGTTGCCGGGCTGCACCACCCACCTTTCTGAGGTGGACCTACCGTGCCTTGACCCGGGAAGTCAGGAGTCCCTGGGAGCGCCTTTTAGAGGGGAGGATGTGAGAGCGGCGATCGCTCATTTGCAAACAGCTAAATCCCCTGGGGTGGATGGCCCATCACCTGTTTTGTTTGCAAATTCGCCATAAGTGCGCTGGGGATGCTCAGACGTGGGTCCCAGGCACTCCACACCACTGGAGTCAAGCTAGCCGGGCTGATGAGAGGTGTTACCTCGAAACCGGTCTGGTCCTCGGATGCTTGATTCCGTTCTGGGAAGGACATGGCTTTTGTAGTTCGGACTGGACTTGTCCCATGGGGCACAGGGTCAGAGCTAATTTGCATATCACCATTGTCTAACCCAGGGTGGTGTGGAGTGCAAAAAAACGATGGATTTGGGCCCAGATCTTTGGACTGAGGTGAATGTGTGACATTGATCCACATTCGGTCCATCACCTGTTTTGTTTGCAAATTCGCCATAAGTGTACTGGGGATGCTCAGACGTGGGTCCCAGGCACTCCACACCACTGGAGTCAAGCTAGCCGGGCTGATGAGAGGTGTTACCTCGAAACCGGTCCGGTCCTCGGATGCTTGATTCCGTTCTGGGAAGGACATGGCTTTTGTAGTTCGGACTGGACTGTTCCCATGGGGCTCAGGGTCAGAGCTGATTTGCATATCGCCATTGTCTAACCCAGGGTGGTGTGGAGTGCAAAAAAACGATGGATTTGGGCCCAGATCTTTGGACTGGGGTGAATGTGTGACATTGATCCACATTCGGTCCATCACCTGTTTTGTTTGCAAATACCGCCATAAGTGCGCTGGGGATGCTCAGACGTGGGTCCCAGGCACTCCACGCCACTGGAGTCAAGCTAGCCGGGCTGATGAGAGGTGTTACCTCGAAACCGGTCCGGTCCTCGGATGCTTGATTCCGTTCTGGGAAGGACATGGCTTTTGTAGTTCAGACTGGACTGTTCCCATGGGGCACAGGGTCAGAGCTGATTTGCATATCGCCATTGTCTAACCCAGGGTGGTGTGGAGTTCAAAGAAACGATGGATTTGGGCCCAGATCTTTGGACTGGGGTGAATGTGTGACATTGATCCACATTCGGTCCATCACCTGTTTTGTTTGCAAATTCGCCATAAGTGCGCTGGGGATGCTCAGACGTGGGTCCCAGGCACTCTACACCACTGGAGTCAAGCTAGCCGGGCTGATGAGAGGTGTTACCTCGAAACCGGTCCGGTCCTCGGATGCTTGATTCCGTTCTGGGAAGGACATGGCTTTTGTAGTTCGGACTGGACTGTTCCCATGGGCACAGGGTCAAAGCTGATTTGCATATCGCCATTGTCTAACCCAGGGTGGTGTGGAGTGCAAAAAAACGATGGATTTGGGCCCAGATCTTTGGACTGGGGTGAATGTGTGACATTGATCCACATTCGGTCCATCACCTGTATTGTTTGCAAATTCGCCATAAGTGCGCTGGGGATGCTCAGACGTGGGTCCCAGGCACTCCACACCACTTGAGTCAAGCTAGCCGGGCTGATGAGAGGTGTTACCTCGAAACTGGTCCGGTCCTCGGATGCTTGATTCCGTTCTGGGAAGGACATGGCTTTTGTAGTTCGGACTGGACTGTTCCCATGGGGCACAGGGTCAGAGCTGATTTGCATATCGCCATTGTCTAACCCAGGGTTAGTGTGGAGTGCAAAAAAACGATGGATTTGGCCCAGATCTTTGGACTGGGGTGAATGTGTGACATTGATCCACATTCGGTCCATCACCTGTTTTGTTTGCAAATGCGCCATAAGTGCGCTGGGGATGCTCAGATGTGGGTCCCAGGCACTCCACACCACTGGAGTCAAGCTAGCCGGGCTGATGAGAGGTGTTACCTCGAAACCGGTCCGGTCCTCGGATGCTTGATTCCGTTCTGGGAAGGACATGGCTTTTGTAGTTCGGACTGGACTGTTCCCATGGGGCACAGGGTCAGAGATAATTTGCATATCGCCATTGTCTAACCCAGGGTGGTGTGGAGTGCAAAAAAACGATGGATTTGGGCCCAGATCTTTGGACTGGGGTGAATGTGTGACATTGATCCACATTCGGTCCATCACCTGTTTTGTTTGCAAATTCACCATAAGTGCGCTGGGGATGCTCAGACGTTGGTCCCAGGCACTCCACACCACTGGAGTCAAGCTAGCCGGGCTGATGAGAGGTGTTACCTCGAAACCGGTCCGGTCCTCGGATGCTTGATTCCGTTCTGGGAAGGACATGGCTTTTGTAGTTCGGACTGGACTGTTCCAATGGGGGACAGGGTCAGAGCTGATTTGCATATCGCCATTGTCTAACCCAGGGTTGTGTGGAGTGCAAAAAAACGATGGATTTGGGCCCAGATCTTTGGGCTGGGGTGAATATGTGACATTGATCCACATTCGGTCCATCACCTGTTTTGTTTGCAAATTCGCCATAAGTGTGCTGGGGATGCTCAGACGTGGGTCCCAGGCACTCCACACCACTGGAGTCAAGCTAGCCGGGCTGATGAGAGGTGTTACCTCGAAACCGGTTCGGTCCTCGGATGCTTGATTCCGTCCTGGGAAGGACATGACTTTTGTAGTTCAGACTGGACTGTTCCCATGGGGCACAGGGTCAGAGCTGATTTGCTTATCGCCATTGTCTAACCCAGGGTGGTGTGGAGTGCAAAAAAACGATGGATTTGGGCCCAGATCTTTGGACTGGGGTGAATGTGTGACATTGATCCACATTCGGTCCATCACCTGTTTTGTCTGCAAATTCGCCATAAGTGCGCTGGGGATGCTCAGACGTGGGTCCCAGGCACTCCACACCACTGGAGTCAAGCTAGCCGGGCTGATGAGAGGTGTTACCTCGAAACCGGTCCGGTCCTCGGATGCTTGATTCCGTTCTGGGAAGGACATGGCTTTTGTAGTTCGGACTGGACTGTTCCCATGGGGCACAGGGTCAGAGCTGATTTGCATATCGCCATTGTCTAACCCAGGGTGGTGTGGAGTGCAAAAAAACGATGGATTTGGGCCCAGATCTTTGGACTGGGGTGAATATGTGACATTGATCCACATTCGGTCCATCACCTGTTTTGTTTGCAAATTCTTGATAGACATCCAGCACATAAAAGCATTTATTTCACATTCACACTATCACCCTTGAGAGAAGACATTGATAGTTTATAAAGCGTTCTACATCCCTTTAGAGAGGAGATCAGTCACTCATTCAGACATGAACCAAAATGTAGGCAGTACCATCATCTTTACCAAGTCGAGTTGGTTCAACACTCACAATTATCAAGAAAGGGCGATACATTATCGCCGCTTTTATCGGCAGGAAACTGCTGCTAAAGCGGCGATAATGGGCTTGATAATATGCCCTTGTGAATTCCCATAGAAGCCCAGGTTCTGGTGTGAACCTGGGCTTCTATTCACAAGGGCATATTATGAAGCCCATTAACGCTGCTTTAGCGGCAGTTTCCTGTTGATAAAAACGGCGATAATGTATTGCCCTTTCTTAATAATATGGCCCCTAGTGTTTAAAATTAAAATAAAAAATAAAAAATCCCAGACAGGGATTTTGTCCCTTACAGCCAGGTTTTGGCAGGCTGCGAGGTATAATGAAAAGTCGCCATTTTTCCTCCTACTCTGCAATTGCAACAAACACTAAAATGGGCCCATAGTTTTCTAGCATTCAACCTACATGGACGTAGCGTTCAACAGTGTTCAGATGATCAGTAAAACATTCTTTAGTGCCGGAAAATAATTTTTCGAGTCCTTTCATCAAAAAAGCGCAAACCTGTTTGTCAGAAGCATCACTATTTTTACTTCTATGGATAGTAAAACATTGTATTGATCAACGCATCGTGTTCTACGGTTTATCGCAGGAAAATAGTTCAATACTCAGCACAAGTGTTCTTCTAGATAACTATGTAATCCCTATTTTCTGGTCGATTTCAGCACTGAGTGCTCAGCATAAAACCATGCTTTCTTAACTGGTCACTTTGCTATGAAGTGAACTTTGATAAAAGGAGAGATCAATGGCATTGTTATTAGACTCAAGTAATTATTTCGATACAATGAATAGAGCAGAGTTTTGGCGAACGGTATAGCGAAATGAAAAATACAGCTTTGGTTTATCAAATATTGACTCTTTTCAATAAATCTGATTTAAACATGGGATTATCCATCTTGCCAAAAATATTTAGAACAGTTTTTGACAACACTACACATCAGTTGAAATCATGTATATTGTGTTTGGTTCTATCGTCCTGAAGCTTTTCACCCCCTTCAGTTGAGCCTTGAGGCTTGGACAATATACTCCAAATAAATCAAATAATCTGTTAAATTTTAATAAAGATAAAACTAGAAATACATACTTTGCCAAAAAGACAAGGAACATTTTTGAAAGTCTGTTTGGATGATGATAATTCAAAAACATGTATGCAAAGAACAATTTTGAACAAAGTTTCAGAAAGCCCACTACAAAAATTGTAAGCATGGAAAAAGGCCTATAAATTAAAAACAGATAAGAAGAATTGCGTAGTTTTTGCACTACACAACATGGTGCCTGTGTGATGCAAGGCCAAAATGTGATTTATGAAGCCATGCAAGGCCACCTTGTGTGGCCCTGAGTGTCTTCACAGATCAAGAGTAAGGCAATGCAGTGTGAATCACTACATTGTGTTACTCTTCCCTAGGAAGGCATACCATGGGCATTGCGTGGGTGCTCCTACTCAACTCCCATGGATTTTGATGCTTTCCCAGGTTTACCAAAAGTGGTAGACCTGAAAATGAGCTAAAATGCTAAGCCTTCCCATGTGAGGTGTATTGAGGAGACATATCTTTATTTCTCCTCAATACATTCTCTTTCTATATGTGCTGCATTCTGTAGCACACATAGAAAGAGGAATATGCTTCAGGTGATTGTTATTGTGTAGGAAGGTGCCCCTTCCTGCACAAATACAATGCTCATTAAACGCAGAGAAGCTTGCACCATGGTGCAAGGGAGCCGGCATTGGTGCTAGGCAGCCAACATGGTGCCAACGCAGGAATACAGGCAGAAATGCTCTGTTTTCTTTTAAAAACAGTGCATTCTTGCCCTGTAATGCAGTGCAGCAAGGTGACTTGCTGCACTGCGTGACTTTCTTATAAATGTGCCACAAAATATGTATGGTTAGACGGTGCAGCTCTTTATAAAAGTCCTTCAGACAACCCACATTTCCTTCATTTGGACATTACTTGCTTACTAGATAACAATGTGGCGTTGCCATCCAGATCTCACAGAAAAGACGTGTGTAAATAGTAAACCATCTTTCTTCAAGACCCTATTTGTGGGGTCATGGGTAGTTAATAGAAGTCTATTTCATGCGGCTTTTATGGAAGGACGTAATAGTGAGTTTCACAGAGATCAAAATGGCAGAATACTGAATTTATCGTTTGAAACTGATATGTTCACTAGCTATCTAGTGTCAATGTGTTTTTATTACCGCTGTCCATGCATATGCTACAGAACAACCTCCACCCTGTTTATGAAAACATGATTGTAAGTGCATAAGTAGATAAATATCTACTGTGTAATGTGTGGGATCCATCATTTTCCCAGTATTAGATAGATGGGAAGTTTGAAATAGCTTTTGAAATACACGATGTGATAACTTGAGAAAATTGTGGTCACTTACCTTTCCTGAATTATTTGAATGTGTTCAAATAATCCTTCTTCCATGAGCTTAACCAACTCCTACAGTGGCTATAATGATTGTATTGGTTTACGAGAGCTTGGGGAAGATCTTTTCCTTATGGGCTGAAAATGTGTTGAGAATTTGTTGTGAACTATTAAAAAGGTTGCTTTTTCTCCCCCTCATTTTTGTACTACACGCAGGTCCAGGTTTACTCAGATTTTCTTTTTGTGTTGCATTAATTTTTTGGCTCAGCCCTCGTGCACAACCTATTTTGGGGTTTTGTATAAAAAGGCGCATCATGGCAGTGCATATGCCTGCCTTGTGTTATTTTGCAAATCCAACAAGATGATGGACGGAGTGGTGAAACCTTTCAACCACTTCAACCCCAGTCAAGAGATCTCAGTTGAATTCAGTGTTCTTTTTCTCACTATGCCAACCCAGTTTGGACCTATCCCTAAGCAAATCAGATTCGATTCGATTAGCTTTATTTCGATTTCAATATAAAAATCATAAAAGCAACAGCAACAGATATATATACATCAATACATCAAATACATTTCATTTCACAAGAAATTAACGAACGTTTAAAAAATGATTAAATCGATAGAAGAAATCAGCTAATCACTGGACAACAGAAAAAATGAACAAATCAATTAAAAATAGGGGGAAAGGGGAGCATTCAGTACAGGACCACTTCTAGACGTCCGGAAGTTACTCTGAGTTACTTAGCGGTGCGACGGGACATATAAAGATCTAGGGTAAAAATCGCTTAAACTCCAAGTCGATATTAGACCATCGCCTATTTGCGGCTTCCAAGATTTGAGGTATGGGACGACATATTTGTTACAGAATTTTACGAGTACCAAATCGCCCACAGTATTTTTTACAAGAGGTCCTAGCCAGCCCACCCTTCTGACGCTTAATATAGTGCCATCTATATTGGGGGGCAATGGTCTATTTTTAGTTAGCCAGAACACTACCTTGTTCCTTAAATCCTGCTGTCTTTCATGTTTCCCCTTTGGGAGTTCTGGGATTCCTGCGAGGACGCACACAATGGGAGCTGCCTCTGGTGGCAAATGTAGGTGATTAGTTTTACGTGGGATGGTGTCGTGACTAGCCACTATTCTTTTTTGGGATGGCATTTCTTTATTCTGCGCAACCCTGGGGTAAGAACGCCGTGGTATCGTGGCTGCTTTCGAGTTTTTTAAAGTATTCATGGGTGGGGCAGCAATTTGTTTACAGATGGTTGTGTTTTGTATAATAGAATCAGGTGATTCTATAGGGGGTAGGCACTGTAGTTGTACTGGTCCTCCCAAGGTTTTTGTAGGTAGTGAGTTAGCCTTTATTGCTTCTTCAAGTCCCGTAAGCCTATCCCCATAGCTAGTTATTTTATCGAGTAACGGGGATATAATAGATTTCATAATATTTTCAAGCGCAGACAATAGGGAATCCTGTACAGGTACTTTCGGAATATTAGTGCTAGGGGTATTGTGTACTGGTCGGTGTCGGTTTAATTTTTGTTTCTTGACCTGACTGCCCGTTTGGTTAACTTTATCTCTCTTCCTTTTGGCCGAGGGCACCTGGGTAGAGACGGTGAGTAGGGAATTTGATGTTGGGTGAATTGTGGGAGACATGTCCTGTAAGATCTGGGTTGGTTGGGAAGAACGACTGGGACCAGGACTAGACATAACTAAAGGGGAGATTGGAACAGGAGTTAGCACATTTTCTATATTCACAGGGGCATACGAGGCTTTACACATTAGATTGAGTTCTTCCAATAATGATAGAGCTGGGGCTGTATCAGCAGTCTGTGAGGGAGAACCCACAATTAGTGAGCTGTTCATGGCTGGAGAACGTTCTAGTCTCTCCAATTCGCTAGCAATGGGCAATATAGCACTCTTAAAATAATAGTCCATTCTTCCCCTGAGCAAGTCACCCTCGAAGGAGTGTTTTCTAGAGCCCCCCTTACAAGACATAGTGTGACAGCTTGTAACAATCAGAACAAAAACAATATCGGGAGTCGAGCAACAATGACCCTTGGCAAGAACCTGTAGAATAACCCAAATATAGTCAGTTGGTAAGGTACCTTGACTCAGTGTTCTTCATAGCATATAATCAAATGCAAGGGGGGATGTCCTGACCCGGCCTCCTCTGGCCTATGATGGCCTTAGATGGTCCCGCCTTGTCCCGGGCTTCTCCCGGCGCTACCCGTGCGCTACCCACGATGCGGAGGGCAGTCCTTCTATTAAAGCGCCTTCGGGCGCACCCTGGTTGCTGGAGGCGGCGTCCTGCCGCTAAGGATGTTGGGTAATGTAGTTCCCTATCCTGGCTGCCGCGCTGCGGTGTCCTGGCAGCTGCGGCGATGGCGGGGATAGAGGAGCCCGAATGTCTGGGGCGCGAGTCTGCAGGTAAGGGACAGCCCTTTGGCCCCACAGAAAATACACAAGAACCAACAGTCACAGCAAACCACTCGCCTTGGCTTACCTCCAAGCCTATCTGCTCTGTGGGATACTCGCCCAACCGCCTACCGCAAGCCAGCTGCTGAGTGTAACAGCGGGACAAAGCGATACAGCGGGACGGAGATGTGGCGGTGATCGACTTGAGCAGCAGCCGTCAGGAAAGGCAGCCGTTAGATAGCAGAGGTAGCAGTGACAGAGGTGGAGGGGTGTTAGATCATTCAGCGGTACGAAGGGTCCAGCCTCAGTGGTCAGACGTAAGGAAAACAAAGATAACATGGGAGGCGGTGCTGCCAGCTCCTGCCGTGTGACTCCATGAGTTAAAAAATGAATTATGGTGTGGCGATGCTTCCCACTGGGCTCCTCCTACTGTACAATTAACAGTTAGATGTTGGCAATTGTTGGCAATTGGCAATTTGCCGGTATGATGCCCCCAGCTTGGCTCCGTCCGCAATTCTAGCCACCAGCGGCCCCAGCCGCGACCTGAACCACAAAGCAGCTCAGGCTGCAATACTTTCCCTCACTCGTGGTATGTCTACAAGTCTCAAGCGGCTTCTGCCGCGATTCAGATCACCTGTGGCCGATTTTCAAGCCCAGCCGCGAACCGAATCACTAACGGCTCTGGTCGCGGTCCAAGTCTCAGACTCAAGCGGCTCCTGCCGCGTTTCGGGTCACTGGCAGCCCCGGTCGCAATTCAGGTCACCGGTGCCTGGTCCATGGTCCCAGGTCACAGCGGCTCCGTCCGCGATTCCAACTGCGAGCGGCCGCAACCCAGACAACAATCCCCGGAGGGAGAGATACAGCATGTCCCGGTCAAACAGCCAGAGCGGCTCTGTCTTGGCCCTGCTTCTCATGGGACCAGTCCAGCCTGAACTGCCAGGCCAGGTCTTCCCTGGAGTGCAAAAAAGCCTCCTGGGGCCAATTTTGGGATATCACCCCTCATTAGCCAAGCATCCGTGAATCGAGTGGCACAGCAAGCAAGGGACCCATGTCTGGGCCTACCCTTCGGCACTTAGGGTTAACATTTCACACACAACACAACTGGGGGTAAATGTCTAACACTGTTCAGCATTCCATCCATCATCTTTATGAGCTGCTATTGTTGCCCTAAGTGGGAAATGTATGCCCAGACATGGGTCCTGTGCTCACTATTCCAATGATGCGAAAGAGAAAAACAATGGGTTTAACCTAGATCTGTGATTGAGGGTGAATGTTTGACAATATTCAGCCTTCCGCTCCTCATCTTTTTGTGTTGCTATTGCATTATTTTGCGTAAGGTAGGCATTACATGGGGAGCTCATGGGCATTTGCATGCATAAACTGATGTAGTCTGACACAAACCCATATATACAAAGAATTGTAAATATATAATTATGACAAATTGGTGCACATCCAGAGACTAGGATAACGAGGAGATATATATTTATTTTACTCATTGTTACTTCCTCTTTGCAGTACACATAGAAAGAGATATAAGCCTTTGAAGGAAAGTTTCAGTGCAGAAAGGTATTGCTTCCTGCACAAAAACTATTCTGACCACACTTGCGACATGACTCAAATGTGCCTGCTTTGGTGCTATGCAGTCATAGTGCTCCAGAGCTAGGAAAGAGCAGAATTGCACCATTTAATTGTAAATATGTCTTAGTTCTGCTCTCTACTTTTCACGCAACATAGACCAGTAATTTCCCTTGGTGCACTGCATTGTGTAAAATCCTATTAAATCAAGGCCTAAGTTTAGAAGCCCACACTCATGTCTCAGTTGTCATATGTCTCGATTAAAATTGTTTACACAGCGCTCTATTACCCCATGAGAAGCCTATTGTTTTGTATTTGAGGCCTTTTACCCCAGAAGCAACATTTTTGCAACTAAACTGACATTTGTTAACTCTCTGAGGCAAGATGGTGTCTGAGTGGAAGTCAGGAGCTGGTTGTGGTTCGTGGATAGTGCTCGGGTGGCTTCTACTATCGAGTGCGGCAGCTATTGACCCTGAGTGCTTCTTCCTACGGTAAACTGGAAGTTGGTTCAGTCTGGGCTGGTGAGACAGAGAGATTTTATGGCTTAAGGTATGGATGTGCAAAGCAGTAAAGGTGGTAGGCAACACCCTGTGCCTCTGGCTGTGCCTGCTCCAATGGTTTCCCAACCTTGGCAAGACCTACCTATTGAAAATAAAACTGGAGAAAGGAAGGGAGAGCTTCAAACTGATAAGGACAAAGCAGATCCGGCTAAGAATGCCCCGGATTTGGGGGGGGACGTAACCCCAAATTGTTAATCTATTTTACCCTTCTGAGGCTGGTGCTCTGCAAACTGAAACTGATAAAGGACAAGTAGAAACTCAGAGTTCCCCAGGGTGTTGGCCATTTTGATCAGGGCCAAAACACCTCTCCATTTACTACCCCCTTGAGTGAAAGTAGGGACTTAGGATGCTGATGCTGGTCCCTGGCTGCCACATAATAAGGTGACTGTTCTGAAAGCACCTCCGACAGTGGATTCATCAGGCAATGGTTGAGACATGGCATTCAGATGGTCTCCCTAAATATGGCTGCAAAGATGGGCAAGGCAATTGGAGAAGGAGGAGATTCAATATCTAATGATCTCAGCACCTTGAGACATAAAAATCCCAAGGATCAAAAGTAAAAAACACCTGAGAAATTGTGTTTGACCCCCGATGCAATGGAGAAGTTTTTTTCCCTAACAGATGAGTGTGATGCAAGCATTTTGGAGACAAGTGGGGAAGTAGCAGCTACGTTGCAATAGTGTCATGAAGATGTGACCTGCTTGACTCAACAGAGAAGATCTTTCACTAAAAGGGGGAAAAAGAAGATAATAGAAAAAACTCCTTTAGAAGCACTCGATAAAGGCAGCCTGAGTAACTAAGACGGAACTACTCTGCTACACATTTCATGCTTCCTGAGGAAAAGATGAGCGAAAGAGACAGTTGACCTGGGTAAAAAGGCAGATCAGAGTTTACAAGGTGCTGGGAACCCTCACAGGCTATGTTTCTGCAATCATTAAAACACTGTCAGGAGGAAGTGAAGAGTGATAATTGGCAAGGTTGTATTGCCGCCCAAAAAACTTCAAGGTACTGTCAGGAAAATTGGTAGAACTTGCACTGAGGCACTGAGAGAATTGGTATGGTGAGAAAATGGACAGAAGGCCTTAAAACCGAAGTAGCTGCTTTGAAGACCCAAGACTCATCGCAAGAGGGGGTCCTGAATGATGTTATGTGGAAGTTGGAAAACTATGAAAATAGACAATGCTGTAATAACTTAAGATTTCTGGGGGTACTTAAAGGGGTAGAGGGAAACAATACTAGAAATTATGTAGTATATCTACTGAAAGGTGCCCTCCCTGAGTTGTCTTCATGAGATTGGGATAATAAGTCCAGTGCGCCAACCAATTCCCAGCGATGTTGACATAGAAACCCACCAGTGAGTCTGTTCGACCACGTGCAATGTTGGTGTACTTTGGACATATTTTATTATGGCAATCTGTGTATGACTTGGCACATCCAAACGCTAAAATACTTTGATGGAGTATATTTTTTTCTAAGCTTTACTTTGTTCATGCCACAGTAGAAAGAAGATGGTGAATTAGACAGTTCTACGCTCCTTTTCAGAAATTTGGGGCAGAGGTCAATCTGCAGAATCCTGCCCTGTTGAATATTTTGTTAATGGGGCAGAGTTGTAGTTTTACTTCAGAATCAGAGATCCAGGCTTATCTAAAAGAATTTTCAGGCGGGGGTCCAGCAGCACTAAATAAGTGAGGAGGCCAATGTAGTTTAGTTGATATCATGTCCAATGAGATATTATTGTTGGAAGGTCGGGCAGGACAGGGGGAAGGGCAGAGACAGGATAGCATCAGATGTCATCACTAAGGCTCTGGCTGGGGCCTGATTGTCTTGGTGGGTCCGCTTGAGGGGGGAGTTTGGAAGGGGGGAACCACTTGCTGGGTTGGTGATAAAATGGTCAAAGTATTTATTAGTTAGGTTTTGCAGGATGTGTTTGTGGTCATATACTGTGTTCCATTGGGGTAGCTGTGTAAGTGCTCAAGCAATTCTTCAGATTTGGTATGGGTAAATGGCGTATCACAACTATCAATATTTGTGGGCTTAATGAGTCTAAGAAAAGACAGAAAGTATCAGTTGGTCGCAAGTGCTTGCAGCAGATATTATTTGTATGCAAGAGACCCATAATGAAGGAGCACAACAGCATTTGTTAAAATCTCTGGGTTATAAGCTGATTGGTGGGACAACACAAATTGTGCGGATGCAAGGAGTGGCTATTTTGGCTTGTGTGGGTGGGCTGCAATTCACTTGGATGCGGCTGACAAGTTTGGTCGCTGGGTCATTAATAAATGTCAAACAGGTTCTGGGGCAATTTTTTATATGCTCAATGTATGAGAGCACTATGGATGATCCAGGAGTAATTGAATAGATAACTAAGGAGTTAGCACTTTGGCCTCTTCCTAATATTTTAGGTGGGGATTTTAACATTAATATTGCTGAGTGATTGGTCTTTGGAAGGGGACTGGTGGTACTCCAGTAGGAAATTAAAAGTATTTCATGCATTGAGGGGCTTGTGTCAGGATCAAGGCTTGGTTGACATATGGAATATTTTAAGGCCTTTAGATCCAGGGTTTACCTTTCTTTCCGCTCCTCAGTTATCGCATGCCCGATTGGATTATGTGTTTCTGTCTAGCTCCCTAACTCACAAGTGTATTATAGAAAAAGCACCACATATTATTTTGGATTATAGCCTGTTAGTGGTAGAATTAGAGGGAACTGACCTTAAACCAAAGGAGAGGTCCTGGACTTTTGAGCATGCCCTTTTGCTAAATGAAGAGTATTGTAATCATATGATAACGTAGATCCCTATGTTCTTGGGGATCATTTAGGGAGCACGTCAAGTGATATGGTCTGGAATGCTATGAAGGCTGGAATCTGAGGGAAAACACTGAGGTTCTCCTTGAAACATAATACGCAAGGTAGACAAATATTACAGAACCTTCAGGACATTTTAGCCACTGCAGAAGAGGGTTTCATCACTGCCACACAACTGGGAGGTGATTTGGGTGAGGGTCAATTAAGGGTGGCTGAATGCCAAATCTAACACAAGGTGATGATGGACGGAACGCTGAAACTTTTCAGACACTCACCCCAAGTCAAAGATCTGGGTTAATCCACTATTGTTCTTTAGCTCACTTTGCCACCCCACTTCAGACCCAGCCATATATGCAAATCAGTTATGACCCTGTTCCTCGTGGAACAGTCCAGCCCGAACTGCCAAGCCAGGTCTTCCCTGGACTAGAAACAAGCATTCTGGGACCTGTTTCGGGGCCTTAAGTGTGGCAGGGTATGCTCAGACATGAGTCCCTTGCTCACTTTGCCACTGGATTCAAGCAAGCCGGGCTGAAGGCGGCTGTAATGCCAGAAACCGGTCCTCGGAAGCTTGTTTCCGTCCAGGGAAGACATGGCTTGGCAGTTCGGGCTGGACTGTTCCCATGAGGCACAGGGTCAGACTGATTTGCATATAGCCATGTCTGAACTGGGGTGGCAGAGTGGGCTAAAGAACAGTGATGGATTAAACCCAGATCTTTTGACTCGGTGTGAGTGTTTGATTGATTCAGATGCTCGTCCATCACCACCCCCCTTTTGTAAAAACCCTCATTAGCCAGGCTAGCTTGAATCCAGTGGCAAACCACGTCTGGGTATACCCTTGCTCACTTTGCCACTGGATTAATGGAGAAAATGCATTCTTAGATAGTTTTTTCAATATCTCCCAATTTCTTGTTCTGAAATGTTGGAATGTTTGCACATAGCCCCGATCTTGTATTGCTCACAGTTCACTGCTCAAGAAAATATGACACTGAGAGATTGCCAAGTAATCCCTGTGTCATTGCAATAGAGCAGAGCAAGCAATTGCTTGTGCTGCGAAGAAGAGAGAGGATGTGGCTTAGCAGCCAGAGCTGCTAACTCAAGAGCTGGGGATCTAGGTTTACATCTCAGCATTGCCTCAACATCTTGTGACTCTCGTCAAATCACTTAATCTCCCTGTGGCAATGGACATGGGTGATAAGCTGTGCTATATACATCTACAAATTATAATTACATCTTTATTGCCTACTAGCTTACCCGTCGCGCGTTGCTGCGATCTCAGAAGAAATTAAATTTAAGGAAACTTGTGATGATAACATTCAATTTACATTGTATCATTTTATTGAAACGTATTAATTTAAAGTGTTGTTTTAATTCTGTTTATTTATTCGAGTGCTTGTGGATACACAGTATTTTTTATTTTTCCGTCTGGTGCGTACACGAATAATCTGAAGGTTTTTCGATGCGTGAGCTGGCCACATACAGTTGTCTATGTGAGAAGCACGGATTCTTCAAATGTAGTCCACACACTTGCAGCGATGTCCTTGTGCTTTGTTGATGGTCATTGCAAAAGCTAGTCGCACAGTAAACTGTAAACGTTCAGTATTGGAAAGATTATGAGGGCCCTGGGGCCCGATATTTAACAAATATATATTTTTTTGCCAGAAACCTTTGCAGGAGTGTATTCAACAACTTCCCAAAGTTTCATGGCGATCGGATGAATTGTGTAGTAATGCATAAAGGACAAGCAGACATACTTTCGTTTTTATATATATAGATTAGGTATGTTACTCCACTGAAAATGTGGAGCAGAAAGGAACAATATATTTTTCTTATTGTTTCTTCTGTCAATTGGTGAAAAAATGTATTTCCATACATATGATAGGAGGGATGATAATAATGATTTGTCTTTGGATTACATGATGGCCATCTTGGAATAGTGTTAAGGAACATAGAAATGAAATTATTAAAAAACATAGAGCCCTAATAGGCACTCCCTTTAGTAACTGTAGTTACCCAGAGTGTATAGGTAAAAAAACATTCCAAGTATCCTGTTCAACACTTTACGTTGCTTCACAAGCAGTATCCTTGATGAGAGTTAAAACGGTCTTTGTCTGAAATACACAGAGTCCCAGACCGTCCGATACATCAACTTGGAGCTTTTATTCTTTTCTTATTACTTCCAGCATGGAATCTGCCAATGTGCCAACACATGTTTTGTCTACTCATATACTTTTTCAAGGCCGGAACAATAAATATCAAAACATATTGTTTGTTGTTTATACATAACAATTGTCTTTCTTTCTCATAACAACTTGTAAACAAGCACGAAGGCCACATGGTGATCTACAAAATATATAGCAAAATCAACAAAAAAGTCAAATTGGTGAAAAAAAACCAAAACCAGATAGATTAATTTCATTTTTGCTGATCTTATATGTGAAGGCAAGATTATATTAGTTGTTGTTCAGATACCTGATAAAATCTGTAAGAGTATCACTGTAACCCCCCCAGATCATGAGGATATCGTCTATAAAATGACCCAATAGATAATCGATCCTGTCATCTCCAAATATGGTGCTCTTCACAGAACCCCATGTATATGTTGGCAAATGATGGGGAGGATTGAGAACCCATGGCAACCCCAGACGATTGCCTGTACCAGGCGCCATTATGTGTAAAATAGGTGTAGTCTAATATCAGACATGTGATATCTAGTATCATTTCTGTGTGTTCATACAAGGAGCGTCGCGCTTAGACAGGAAGTATGTTAAGGCTTCCTTACCTCTATTCTGAGGGATGCAGGTGTATAATGCGCAAACATCCAATGTTACCTGATAAAACACATCAGACCATGTAAGGTCTTCCAATTTGTTCAATAAAACTTTGGTATCCTCAATAAATGAAGGCAGAATGCGTACAATCGGCTGTAAAAAGACGTCAATATATTCTGAGATCCTCTTTCTTGGTGACCCAATCCCGGATATAATGGTTCTACCTGGCGGGGCTGTGTGATTTGTATGTACCTTAGGCAAATTATAACTATAAGCAGCTCGTGGTGTGGGATTGAAATTGTTTTTTAATTCCGTATCAGTCAGAAGACAGATCTTATGCCAAAACCTTAGTGTTCTTTCAATGAATGTGGTGAACTCTTTTGTAGGATTGTTAGGTATCTTAGTGTGAGAACCAGTGTCCATCAATTGGTGATCTATCTCCTTGATGTAATAGACTATGTCCATCAGGAAAAAATATTGCCCCCTTTGTCAGCTTCTTAATGGCTAAATTAGAGTAGGCAGTTAGTTTATGTAGCGCTATTCGTTCTTCCTTGCTAAGATTATCTTTAAAACCAGTATGTTTCTGTTGTAATTTGTCTTCTAGTCTGTAGAGATCTTGAGTTACCGCTTTGTAAAAGCAATCAATCATATTTTCTGGTGGTAACATGGATACACATGTGGATTTCGTTCTAAGCCCACTGTAAAGATTAAAATGAGTAGCTATATCTCGAGCTTGTAAGATATCACCCATGCTTGGAGCTGGTCCCAAAGTCTCATAAAGTGACAATAATAGTTGTAGATCTTGAATATCTTTGATTGTTTTGTCACTCTTGCTAACTGTATAAGTCGGCATTGGACACAACTTTTGGTTTGCATCAAACTATTTTTTTAATTTTAATCTACTGACAAATTTAAAGAGATCAATATGTATTTGTGTGAAATTTGGTTTAGACATAGGACAAAAGCTTAGCCCCTTCTTGAGTACAGGTACTTCAGCACAGGATAGATAGTGTTGTGACAAATTAAGAATAGAAACATCATCAGTTACAGTAGTGGCCATAGACAAGTTCAACTCAAATGTATCGGAGAATTCACTCCCCCCTCCAGCATTCAGTTCTTTTGAGTGTGTGATGTTGATCTTATAACTCTTTTTTTCTGGATTAGTTCTGTTTTTTCACCCCCCTCTTCTTGTTCTTTTCCTCCTGTATTCTTGTTGTTGACCCTTATACTGGTTCCCTTCCTGTATCGTTTGAGTTCTGCTAAGAAAGACAAGCCTGCCACAGTGTTCTCATTGCCTCCTATGGTTGTATGTGTATCACTTATGGCTTCACTAACTTCACTGGTGATACTAGACATGTCAGACTCACTTGCCGATGTTGAGGCTACTGGTCTGGATTCACTGGGGTTGTCAGAACCCCCTCTCGGTTTATATTCATCAAATTTCACGACAAACATGAATATTCTGCCGTTCTTGTAATCATTCTTGCCTCTTTTAAGTTTACGTATTTATTTGTCCCTGATGTAATTTTGGTGTGCATTGAGTACCTCCATTAAAAGCTTGTAGTTTTTCTCTGTTGTTTCTTTAAGTTTTAAGGCTTTAATCTCTTCCTCTATTGTTTCAATTTCATTTAATAATTTGGATATTTTCCTTTCTGCATGTCTTATTAGTAAGTCCATCATTCTGAAGGATGATGATAATATCAGGTACTCCTATTCACTCAGCAGGTCCGGGTCTAAATCCTCAAAAGAGGGACAATAACGACCCTAAGACTTCTTGGTACATGTTTTGTTTCAATGTATTTTTTCAGTGTTGTCAGGTCCCTCCACTGTGAGAGTTCCTGTTTTCCTATCCTTTCTAGTTTGATGAATAGTTGTTTTAGCCCCTGGGGTTTAGCCTCCAATATAGTTAGTTTTTTACTCTGCATACTTCCTCCTGAAAATATGTCATTGAAAACTTTATCTCTATCATCATCAAATCCTGCCATTCTCTCGTATTGGCCTTTTCTAACAATTACTCTGATATACTTTTAATATCAGATCACACTCTCAAACAAACTTGAGTGCTGGTGCCCACATAACAATTACTAAATATAGATAGGTGGTAGTGGTTCCCGGTCAGGAGAATTACCGCACAAACAATAGATAAAGAGTGTCAAAGCATACAACAGTATTGTGGGAATCAATTGGTTATCCCTTTATAGTTTATCTGGGGTGCTCCCTTGGCTCAATCACACCTACTACCAAAAGATGCTATTGCCACGTTATAAACTAACCTCGTGCAGATACGTGCTGCAGAGAGAAGGACTGCTGTTAGGTGGAGGAAGTACATAAATATTAACAAAAGGGGAGTAGAGAGGAAGTGGATTCGGTCTCTCCAACCGCAGTATACATAAACAAAGAGAATCCACAGGAAGGTATTCAAGTGAGGTCCCTACAATGGTGGGGAGCACACTGTGTTCTTTAAATACCCCTCACACACCAAAAGGACCCTTGGTGTCATGCTTCATCATAGGGGTCTTCGCACTCCTCTACAGAATGTGGTGTGCTACTAACCAGCGACTACGCAGGAGCACTGTTGTTAACTCTATGTGTGGTGTGTGAGGGTGGGAGGTACTAGGTGAGTAGTGGGGTCAGGAGTGGATAAATGTGTCAGTGTTAAAAAATACCTGGCATGTGAGGTCTAAAAAACTTTTATTCGGCCTCCATGCTGGTATCGTTAAAAAAGGTGTGGTGGAGGTATTATTGTATTTAGTGTACAATACCTCACTTGTGCGTCAACATGTTTCAAAGCAAGGCTACTTCTTCAGTACGGGGTGCACAGATCCCTACCTTACTCACGTCAGAAGTAACTTAATTACCAAGGTTAAATTACCGGTAACATGAAAAAGTACATGTACCTATTCATTGTAAAATCTCCCATAAATTGCCTATAGTTAAGGATCTAGAATGAGAAGTACCTGCAATGAGGACCTAGAAGGAGAGAAGAACACAAGGAAAAACATGTGGTACTTCAACTGGAACATCTGAGACGATTTTGAGACGAGGAAAGGAAACTAACATAAGCTGGCCATTTCATGAAGTTCGCTGTAGTGCAATAGATAAGCACAGATATTTATCCATGTGTTTCCTAAACATCTGTGTGTTAAGATACTTCACATTTATAGATATTCTAATGTGAGGTGAAAATTTCCAAACTGTTAATGTTTGCAATCACTGAGCTTCAACGGTTATATGTGATCTGGTCCAAGAATTCCTAGATGTAAGGGAAAATCTCTAATATCGCCAGTGATGTTAATCACATCGTGTTTTATCTAAGAGTAATATAGTTTTAGAAGTGGAGCCAGTAAAAATAGGAAGGCACTTGAAAGCCTAAAGAAAAGGTTTGGTAGATGTATATGTATGGGGCAGATTTATTAGGAATTCATGCAACGCAGTGCAGCACCACAAGTTGCTGTGTGAATAGTAAAGACCTGAAAAATGCCATATTTACAAAGATATGGCACTCTTCATCTCTCTCCCAATGCTGGCACACTTTTGTCTGCCTAGCAGCAACACAGGCACTCTTGTGCCATGCTCCAAGGATGCCTGCGTTATGGGCAGATTATTTTATTTTTTTTCAAAGGTTATTGTGAGGATTTAAGTGCAACAGAATCGGTTGGCATGCATACATGAGCTAAGTGCAGTTTATACAGTGTGATAGTATTGTTTTTACTGACGAGTAGAACCAGGGCTAGCAGAAATGAGTTCAGAAGTTAAATACAATAGCAATAACTTTGTTGCTGCACCGTGTGGTGGGAAAGTGAAAGAAGAAGAATAGGAAAGCGAGAAGGGTAAAGGTAAATTAGGAGAGGAAAAGAAACACAGATAAGGGGGACGAGGGAAATGCCCAGTGAATGGTGAAGGAGGCCTGTCCACCGCAGTGGAATGCTGCGAGTGGCGGAGTACGGTAAGTCGTGCTCCTGCGCTGATTTTTAGTGCCCAATATTTGTCCCATACTGTAAAATCAGCACAAACAGTACCACACAAAGTGCAAGAGGGTGCTGCTTCTTTCTGCCACTTGACCTAATGTTCTACTCAAGCAGCAGCTTCCTCAATGCGAGCTGCAGGTTTCTCAACATGAGTGGTTGCGACCTGCCTTGACCGCCCACATTGAGAAACCTCTTCTGGAGATGGTCCAGCGTATGATTTTTCTTACCTGCCAACTTAACGTTGAGAGCCGAGTGAGAGGGAAAGCTCCCCTCCGCGCACTTCATGGAGTTTTTCAGAACTCCGTGCCCCACATGGAGTGGGCAAAACTCCACAAACTCGCCTGACAGATCAGAATTCGTCACCCACCTCTAATCAACACAAGGTAGGCAAGTCAGCAAGACTGTGTTAGGGGGCAGGGAAATTTCGAGTTTAGACCACAGTAATATGAAATGGTGTACTGGGTAGGGAGGAGACAGTCATATTGTCTCAAGGGGTGATTGAGGAATTCCATATCAATATAGGTTGTTCCTCAGGGCCTTATTGACCAAAATCTCTGGATATTAAGTAGAGAGAATGAAGTTTGCACCCTTAATGTATTTCACACATTCCCACCATGTATGGATGGAGGCATTCCCCAGCTATTTACAAAAGGTGAGAATGATTTCATGAGATGTGCTAAACATTAAATCTACTAGGAGTAGTTTGTCTCATTGTAAGCCCATCGTTTGTTAAGGGCTAAAAGCACTGCATATGGAGAACAAAAAGTTCCTCTGGAGATAAATATGAAATATGTCATCAAATGTATTTTGAACTTTAGTCCAACAGTGGCGTAATTGATTACATTCATTTATCATGTGGCAAAGATCAACATTTGCTACGATACAGCTCCAGCAAGTATCTGTGTCGATGAGACCTAGTATGGCTAGGCAGTGCAAAGTCCAGAATGATCTATGTAGGACATGTAGCTTGGTCTGGGCAAGGTTTGGCATTATTTTCCTGGTGAATGAGGAAGCCCATAGTTTTGGCCAGTCAATGTCAGGCGGGTTGGGTAGACCATCCTGGGACCAGTCTTTACATCATATCTGTCGAGTGGCATCACATAGCAAAGTAGTCATGGGCCTAAGCTTGGCATGGATCTTAGAGACCACGTGTCTGCCCCTTTTGAGTAGTGTTAGGGATAATGGGAGGGAGGTGGGTCTAAATGGAAAGTCTTGGTGTTTGGAGATGACTACTTTAATTTAAAGGAAGTCATACAAGTCGGCTAGAGCTATGTTGTATTTTTGTTTAATGTCATAGAATGATAGGGGTTTTTGTTTGGGACCAAGTTCACCCATCAAAGAGATTCCTTTTGACCCCCATGAGTTTCCTATGGGAATGCTGGGGTCATGTTTGACATTTTTATTGAACAAAATTAAAGCTTGAAGGGAATGTTTTATTTTCACATAAAAAACGATGGTCAGCATATAGTAGGAAATTTCTAGCAGATTTCAGAATTATGTTATCAATAGAGGGGTGATCTTTGTGGATGTAAGGAGAAACACCAAAGGGAGGTTGCATACTAGGAATTGGTTGGAGAAGATCCACAGAGGTAGGAATTCAGGGGTATTGTAAAGCCATTTCACACCTTAGCCAGCCAGAAAGGCAAGTTGGTATTTTCTATAGTCTGCAAGGTTGGGCCCGCTTAGGTGTATGGGTAGGCAAAGTTTCTTTAGGGAGATGCAAAGTTTTTTGGAGTTCTAAATGAATTTGTTAAGAAGGCGGTCTATGTTGTTGAAGGCTTCATCCAAGCTGAGGATGGGGGTCATATTTAAGAAGAAATTACCAATTGGAGTTTTAACCATTTTTATGGGTTCAAGTTTACCCCACGAAGTCCGACATTTTGGCAACCATCCTTCTAGGAATCTTATGGCATAACAGGGATTCATTGCGTTCAAAAGACTCAGTGAGATTATCATTTAATTCAAGACCAAGATATATACGAAATTTTGGTTGCCACACAAAGTCCGAATGACACTGAATCTCTTTGCTACAGATAATGTCCAGCGATTATACTTCAGATTTATAGCCCGAAACCACAAAGTACTCTTCTATTTGGGCCATTATTTCATGGGTAGCAATGTCTGTATTTTCTGTTATTATTAGGATATTGCCAACATAAGCCACCGTTTTGAAAGATTGACTGTTAATGTTAAAACCTATGGAATTGTAATGTTTTTTTTTAACAACAGTAAAAGTGGTTCAATGGCTAAGAGCAAAAGGGAGGGGGATAACGGACAGCTCTGCCATGTTCCTTTTATGAGTGGAAAAAAATCAAATAAGACACCATTGACTTTAGCACTGGGATTTGAGTATAGGACCATTACCATCTGTATAAATGAATCACCCTGATTGAAAGAAGACATTGTGGCCTTCATGATAGTCCATGCAACTTTATTGAATGCTTTTTCAGCATTGAATGCTATAGCGACTATTGGCGAGGTTTTGGCTTTGGAAATCTGTAAAACATGGCCGAACAATCTGATATTATCATTGGAGAGCCTACCCTTGAGGAAGCCGGCTTGATGTGGGATAATGAGGAGTGGTAATAGTGCTTCAATATATCTAGCCAGACTTTAATCATAGAGTTTGAATTCTAATTTGATAACTGATATTGACCTATACATTTTGGGATAGATTTTATCTTTGTCTTCCTTGGGTTTTCAGGGCTATGGTTGCTTCAGCAGTAGTCCCCCTGTGTGACCTGTTTCTGCATCATCATGAAAAAGATTCAGGTGGGGTTTTCGTAACTCTTCCGTGAATAATTGATAGAACTGAGCAATGTGGCTGTCTGGCACAGGGCCTTTCCCAACTTTGAAGGATTTGATGGCTGATTGTAGTTCAGGATCCACAATGGTCTGATTTAGTAGGACCTGGTGTTAGGCATCGAGTTTGGGCAGATTAAGTTTGTTGAGGTTTGTTAGATTGTTCGACGAGTTTAACTAAGTATTTTTGTTATCCCATGTCCTGTAGAAGTTGAGGTAAACATTAGATGTTTTATGAGGATCTAAATGTAACTGACACTGTTTGTCTCTGACAGAAGTCATTTGTGAGCTATTTTGTCTGTGTTTTAGGTAGCGGGCTAGGATTTTCCCACAAGTGTTACCTGCACATCACTTTATTGAGTTCAATTTGGCCACCCATTTTCCCGCACTTTGTGTTCAGAAGTTAGTTAAGTTGATATTTTTCCAGTTCAAGGTTTTTGAAAGGAGTGTGCATTACTCGGAAGGAACGGGTTCTAATTCCTATTTTAACCCCTCTAATCCCTTTGTGTCTGGGGATAACAGTTATTGGGGGGAGTTTCATTGAAGAAATTCTTGTTAGTCTGGCAGATTATCTCCAAATAGGTGCTATTTTATACACGGTCAGAGTTCAATCTCCAGGACATTTTATTTGGAGTAGTTGTATCCCAATCCAATGAAGCCAAAATGGATGAATGGTCTGAGATAAGTCTTGGTTCAATAGAAGAGTCAGAGATTGTTCTTGCACGGATGTGTGATAATATCAAGTGATCAATTCTTAAGAATGATTGATGTGGTCAGTATTAAAAAGTATAATCCCTAGTGTCTGGATGCTGAGTGCACCATGTATCTGCAAGAGAGAAGATAAAACACATTTTTGGGAATAATTAGTGAGATGAGGATGGCCTTAATTTGTCTCTCGAACCACAGTCAATGGTGAGATCAAATCGGAGGATGACGTTGTCTCCCATTTTTAGTCAGGAGTCATAAGTTAGTCCTGCAATCAGATCATCAATGTGACTTCAAACATTTATGTTGTTAGTGTTGGTCGCAAAGATGTCTGAGGTAGAGAACTTAGATTCTTGAAGTATTATTTGAATTTGTATGTATATTCAATAATTTTCCTCTTCTTGACCAGGTGATTCAACCCTTTTGTATTGAGTGAGAGATATGTATAGATTCACACTTCGGCATATGTGAGATTATAAGGCAGTAGAGGGACACGAATAGTCAGGGACGTCCCACTGCTCTGATTGAAGGGATTGAACATGTTCAAATTAACTTGCATTGAGCTCCTACAGTACCTACTGTTCCATAACAGTAAAGACAAGTAGGGGAAAGAATAGAAAGAAGAGAGAAAACAATAAGGCAAAAGATCTGAGCCCACCAAATCCAAAAACCTTCCAGCCTACCCTACCTGTCCACCCCCTACCTGAAAGAGGAATTGCATGGGAACCAAAGGAGAACACCAGTTATCCCACGGGTGCCACAATGCAGGTTTGTCAATATGCAAATTAGCCCAAGCACAAGTGTGTTGAAAGAAAAGGATTCCAGAGCGAGTGTATAACTAGAACAATGACAATAGATAAGTAACACCAATATATCAAGCATTTTAGGCAAGTAGTAGGTGTAGAAGAGGTGAGTGGTCCTGTTGGGACAACCAATGCAAGGCGAGTAAAAAGTTTAGAACAGTTAAGTGGACCCAGTAATCCAACAATTGACAAAACATGACAGTTATCAGTAAACATGGGCTTAGTAAAGCCAATCAGATCAGTGTAGGATCTTAAAAGTATAAAGTTTGCAGTTCTTTGATAGAAACGTTACCTCAGTCCAATACAATGGAATGACATAGGTAGCCTTCAATGTGACTGACCATGCAGAGAGCATGCTTGTTTAAAAGTGGGGCGATTGGGCGTGGCCAGCCAAGATGGCTGTGTGGACAAGATCCAGGACTGATCCACTACCAAAGTACAGAATAAGAAGTTTAATAGACACCAAAGACACACAATGTATTTGAAACTCACCCTGATTCATCCAGGGAAGCTTACCTGTGCGGCTGAAGGCCCCAAGACAATTATACGATGCTCTGATGGTGGCATATTGTGCGGGGCCTGGTGAGGAGCAGGCCTGACCAGCATTATTACTGGTGGTTGGCCTGACGGATCCCAAGTGGCTTGGCGCTGAGACCTGGCTATGCCAATGGGAAAACGAGTGATACCCATGCTCTCCACTCGCCATGACCCCTGGCGCACCCAGTGATCTCTCCCTAAGTGCCAGTGAGTGAGGAGAGGGCGATACAAGCCATGCAACTGCACCTCGATCCCTGCTGACAGGATACACCTGGGGGTTCACTACGGGACCACCAGAAGCAAAGGATGGCCCGACTCTAGATAAGAGCAGCGACGATGGAGGGCTGGCACTGAATGCCTGCCGGAGGTTCAGCGGGAACAGGCAGCCTGGATCCTATGATCAGCATGACCCTAAGATGGCATGCAACCTGTACAGGTCCTGAACAAAAGACGGCGCAAACTGTCAAAAGGGGATACATTGCCCGTTTGCCCTGCAAACTTACGGCTGAACCTACACATTGGATGCCTGATCCCCTCAGGAAGCCCCACTAAGGAAGCACTTTTCTGTTGATGACTGCAGAGGGGGAACATGGTAATGGGGCACTGAAGAAGACAAGAAGGCTTCGGAGCACCCGTGATAGTTCTACTAGGAAAATGGCCCCTCCAGGAGGGGAACAACTCACCGAAGCACATCTCAGGGTGAAAGTAGGGCTATCTAAGAGCCAGAGGGGCATCTGGGAGCAAGCCCACAGAAACAGATGGTCTCTACCACGGAGGAGTCTAGGGTGAAATCTTATCAAATCCAGTGGGTCTATCAGTGCAGTTACAATTACATGACTGAAAAGAAATCTCAGCAACCTGCTGAAATGTGCTCTTAACATCTGTTGAACGCCATCCCTGCACATGGCTGAGTCCCTCTCTATGCCACCCAAAAAACAAAAGAGAAATCGAGTTTCCTTCTACTTTGCCTCTACAGCAGCCATGGAACAATAATCAACTGCGGAAGGTGGGAGCAACATGGCGCTAGCTAAAGAGTACCTGCTTGCTTCTCCGCGTGATTTCAAACAGGGGCTGAGAGAGGAACTCAAAGCAGACATGACCACCTCCCTGGAGACCCTGAAGGCAGACTTCAGTGGTAGTCTAACCACACTCCAACAGGATGTAAACTTGGTAGGGTCTAGGGTGCTGGATTGGAGACCAAAATCTCTGACCTTGACCAGTGAACAGACCAAATGGCAAAATTCATGCAAGATCTCCAAACACAAATACAAGAGGTCCTCCTGAAAAATGAAGATTTAGAGAACTTTTATTACGGGACTCTTCTCCGAAATTCTGGGTAAATCAACTGTCAAAGTTAAACAAGAGAGGGTTCACAGGGTTGGGAAGCACATCCACAGTGATAAGCGGCGCCCGAGAGACAACTTGGCAAAACTATACTTATTTAATACTAAAGTGACAATACTACACGCAGCCAGGAAACTGTACACATTGCAGTTCCAGGGTTTTTCATGCAAACTATACCAAGATGTAGCACCAGCAACCCTAGCACGACACCAGCAATTTAGAACAGTCACAGAAAAACTCAGATTTGAAAAAAAAGGATACCACGGGGCCTACCTTTTCGGCGTGGGCTTCGAATTCCAGAACAGAGAACAACACATCTCTGAAGTGAAAGAGGCTCTCACACTATTGGGGCTCCCAACACAAGAAGAGGACAATAGCGCTGACAGAATAAAGCACCAAGGAACCACCCCAGCAGGAACAGGGGGAGTGGGCCCCTGGCAGATGAAGGGTGGCCCGTTTAGGGTCAACCGGGTCACCCATGACCACCTCTCAGCCTTCCATACCAAATGAAGAGTTGGTCAGACAGTAGAGAATACAAACCAAGTATATGTTTATTCAGATACACTTGAATGGAGCCCATCTGCCAAGTCACTTAGGGATGTTGCAGAGAGGATTGCAAACATAGAGATACATTATGTACTTTTCAGAACCAAGGAAGACCTGCCCATAATGGAAATGTCCAAGCAGGTGCAGCTAACACAAAGACAAGGATCGGACTCCATTCTAAATCTGGGCACACATTATCTTCTACCCAAGGTCACTCTGTCCGTGCCTGCCGCTAGAGTGGGGGTACAAGACCTCTATCGAGTGGGAAAGGAATGTGGTAATAAGAACAGGGTATCCATTAACAGAACAAGGACCAACCTTGCAGAAATGAAAGTTTCCACAGTGTGTCCTGGGAGAAGCAGCTACTGGCATGTATCAAAGTGGCTGCTAAACATAAAATGGTGCAGCAAATGCAAACTTACATACAACAATTTCACGAACAGAATAGCAAAAATATGTTAATTTTCATCAGACCCTCCTTTTAGCAATTGCTATCTAATTTATGTGGTGGGCCAAGAAGACATAACATGCTTGTGGGCAAAGGGACATTAGTACTCTTCACAATCTATATACTCAGTATCAGGAATAGAAGCTGCAAGGGATAACGTTGAATCAAAAATTCCTCTGTCAATCTGCAATATTTTGTCGATGCCTTTCTGTAACATAACTGCTGCATTAGTATCAGGAACTGGCATTTTTGTTTAGGGAGTGAGGATAGTTGCACAGTAGGAGCAACAAGCTGGGAGACATTGTATGCAGAGGCAACACATGAAGAAGATGCCAGCAACCATAGCTAAGAAAGTGAGGATCTTTCAACCCCAGGATATGAGTATGTTCAAGAACCATCCCAATAGTGTCCCAGTACCTGTCTATAGGTGTATGTCAGACGAAAGTCTATGCAATTTTTGTATAGCTTTATACACGTTGGGCGGGTGATCAGGTATGTAAACACAACTGCTGGCAATGACGCAACAAGCCCCACCCCTATTGTCAGAACCATACAGAATCCCCATGTTTGGGAAGAGTAAAATAAGTAGAGTGCATGGTAATTATCTTTCTATAATTCTAAAACAAAGGAGGTCCAAGATGGCCGCAGGGGAGCAACTATTTAGGCAGCGGACTAGTGTACCAGAGCTGAGAGGCAATCAGGAATTTCCAGGTGAAGTGCCCGCTGAAGTGCGCACTTCACCTGAAGACGTGGCAGATGAAGGATCTTCGGTTGGAGCGGCGCGAAAGTTAGTCAGGGACTTCCCGTCGCCTTAGCCCTCGACGAGTCTACAGTTCAGGAAGCTGTTTTCAGGCATTCAAGTAGCATTAAAGGAAGGATAGCAGTAAGCCATTTATTTTAGTGAAATTAATTGTTTATTCAGGCCCGGCTCTCGCTCTCATGTTAATGCTGAAAATGTAGTTGTTATTGCTGGTGCAGCTTGCGTTCATTCTGTTTTGCTAAATTCAGAGTGTATAGTTCTTTTGGCAAAATAATTTTTTGCAAGTTAGTACGGAGGACATTCAGAAAACACCCAGTCTTTAACTCAGGGCTTAAATCAAAGATACTTTGTTGCAGCATTTTTCCTTACAGCAGTTTTGAATTTCCAAGTGGCAAAGGATTAGTATCCTCTTGTTAGAATTCATATGACGAAGTCCGCATAGACTTTTCTGCTTTTTGAGTAATTCAGGAAGCAGAGAGGGGTTGTTCGTATTATCTTTCTTTCTATAAAATACTAGCGCTGGGTTCCACTAGATGCAATTCTAGCGTGAAACTATTAATTAGTTTATATTTTATTTTACCAAGACAAATTCCAAATAAGAATACTTACCTGCTATCATAGTGAAAATACATTCAGAGACTTCTGTACACCTTGTAGGTAGGAGTCTGCAAAAGAGAGAAAAGAGAGAGAGAGCGAGCAGAATTAAAAAGGTTTCAGACATGACAATTGCTAACCACAGTTTTGATTAATAGTTACAGACAAGGCATACCATTACACAACACAGAAGAAAGGAGAGGGGCCCATGTCACCAGCGAATTGGGTAGTTGCAAATGAAACAAGTAATACACATTGTTCAATACAGTTAGGTGAAAAAAAATGTTTTTACACTAATAAGAAGTTTTTTGCAGTTCCACTAAAGCAAACACCGGGCTGAAATTAGAAGATAGCAGGAAATAAGGAGACCCTAGACCGGAACGAGAATTCGAAGTGTGGCCGTCTCTCCTCTGTCCATTCCCTTTCACCCCTGTGGATTCCTTGGCAGATCATGTGCCAGTGAATGTGCTGCTAGGAAACTGTACTGGGGCATTGCAACATTCTCGTCATTCTGCTCCTGTGTATCTGAGGCTAAAGACACTTTCTGACACCTATCTGGAAGTATAAAGTTTAACACCATCCAGTTTTGCAAAGTGACTAATCTTGTAGCTCAGCAGTTATGTTTGTCAGTATTCCAGCAGTTGTATCAATAACCCTCTCCGCAACTCTTGTTAGCAGACGAAGTAGAAGACTATTAGACATGAAGCCCCAAAAAGGTAGGAGACCCTTTATGGCATCCCCAAACTGTTGTGCAGTGGTATCTGTCTGATCTGTATCCTTTGTGTCAACAACCCTTCTGACTCGGGGCAAGGATGCACTCCTAGGCTGCAGCTGATAATCTTTATGATAATTGGATGGAGCAACATACACAGGGGGAAGGAGGAAAGAGAGTTATCATCTGCCTGACCATCCCCTTGGAAGCCAGACATGAGCTTGAGATCCACAGACAAAATTGACATTATGTGGTAGGACCAAGGGCGAAATATGAATCGTTCTCAGTCTGTAGGTGAAATTGCATTTACTTTCCCCCACCGTTCCTCCCCAGTACCCTGGAGTCAGTACCATGGAGACAAAAACTAGCTGTTGTGTTGACCATGGACACCGGCATCAGTTTGTCCTTGGTAATATTGTGAGCTTTGAAAGATTGAAAATACTCAGAGGCGTTGAACCTTTGAATATCAGTCAGTCAGTCAGTCAGTCATAAGCTTTTATTCGATACGCAGAGATATCTTATAAGCACATACATAGTACAATCAATACAAATATACAAAAAGTTTTATGCCATAAGAAGTCAGTAGAAATGTTAGAATATTTAAAAGTGATAAAAAGGTGTAAGGTCCATTAATAAATTAGCTAAAACAAGTATTAAACAGCTACTGACAATCTCTTAGATCGAATGAGCCAAAACTGTTTTAAAAATTTAGCTATTCCACAGACTATGGGAGGGGAAGTGTCCGTACTTAGGATACGCAAGGCTACTAAGTGACTGCGTGTGCCCATGTTACAGCAGAGTGGTTTCAGCCAAAAACTCCTAGGCCTTGCATAATCCGGGCATTCGAATAAAACGTGCGCAATAGACTCAATCTTACTCGGGCAACATGCACAGTTGGGAGAAGTGCGATCCGCTGTAGACCATTTCGATACCAGGGCACCTAGCGGAAGGGAACCAACTCTAAATTTAAAATAAAGAGCACGGTCAAAGGGGAGAGTGATCAGGTCCAGATAAGGTTCAATGGCCACAGTGTCTTTAATTTGTAAAAAGGTGGCTGTGGACCTGCAGTGATTGGAACTGGAGATTAGACGCTCTGCAGTCCATTTCCAAAAAAGCGCCTTGACAACTTCTTTTGGGGGGGCTGAGCGGGATGACCAACAATCCCCTAGTCCTATATTCTCCAACAGCTTTTTGGTGTCCTTTAACCATTTTATCTTGGCCCAACCCCCCTGGCTCATTATGTCTCTCAGGGCATCAGCATAGGATTTTAATTCTTCGCACCTCCAGATCCGTGTCCACAACAGGAGCGGACGAAGCTGGGCCTGATCTTTAATGTTTTTACATCCCGTGTCCATCCTCACAGGTACTGATGGTGTGCTCAGAGGAACAGCAATGAAGGATTTTAGTAGCTTGCTCTCAGCCGTAACTAGGGCATCCAGACGGCAATGGCCCCACAGTTCTGCCCCATACAAGGCTGATGTCACTACTTTGGCCTTGTAGATGTCGAGTACTGGGGTAAGTGATCTCCTGGCTGAGGCCCTGTATTCCCTCATGAGAGCTCCTCCTACTCTCCTGTGGTTAAGGACCATCTTTTCGATGTGGTTTGCCCAAGTCATCCTGTCTGTAATCCGAATGCCAAGGTAGTCGAATTCGGCTACTTTCTCCAGGGGAATAGAGTTGAGTGTAGGTGGGCGGCCAAATTTTTTAGGTGGGTTAACAACTAGGTATTTTGTTTTGTCCACATTTATTATTAGCCCTTTTGCAACACAGAACTCCTGAAATCGTGTTAGAAGTTTCTGTAGTCCTTGTGGGGTCTTCGAAATCAGGAGCGTGTCGTCCGCAAAAAGCAGGGTTGGGATACGGACACCTCCAAGACAGGGGGCGTCGGCTGGTTCTTGTTGAAGGTGTTTTACCACCCCGTTCAGATATAACGAGAATAGGGTGGGTGCCAAGACGCAACCCTGTCTTACGCCCCTAGACACTGGTATTTTTTCTGTGAGCTCTCCGTTACTACCCCAGCGGACCTGTGCAAAAGTTTGGGCGTGAAGGCTTATAAGAAGGGACAAGATGTAAGGTGGTAGCCCCAACTCACAAAGGACCCTCCATAGCTCTTCCCGGGGAACTAGGTCAAAGGCAGTCTTCAAGTCTATAAAGGCTAGGTAAAGACTACCCTTGCCTAGTTCCACCACCTTCCACCCCAAAAGGGACAACCTAAACACCTGCTCTATAGTCCCCATACCAGCCCGGAAACCTGCCTGAAAGTCTGATAGGATTTTATTCTCCTCCACCCAATGGAGGATCCTACCAAGGATAGCTTTACCAGCTATCTTTTGGGTGGAGTCTATCAGACTTATTGGGCGATAGTTACCCGGGGTTTCCCTACACCCTTTTTTATAAATGGGGACAACCACCGCCCCCTTCCAGGATTCAGGTACAACTCCTCCCCTCATGATATCATTTAGGAGAGCTGCTATAATCCTTCCCCATTCCGCCGGGTAAGCCCTCATCAAATCACCCGGAAGGCCGTCCGGGCCCGGTGCCTTACGTGGTGCCACCCAGCCTATAACACCCTCAATCTCTAAGGGAGTGAAGAGGTCATAGGAATGAGGTTCGATTGCTAGTGGGAGATCCATCCCCACAGACAGTTCCCCGTCTGGTGGGAGGTATAAAGACCCAAAATGTTTTGCCCAACTTTGAGGCGGGATGCTGCAGGGTCTCACAACTGCATTGGATTTGCTCCGTTTTCTTATGAGATTCCAAAACACCCCTGAATCCCTAATTTTGCTAGCCTGGAGTAGGTCTTCCCAGTAGTTTTCTTCCCACTCCCTTCTAGCCAAACTAAGGGTCTTTTTGTAAGCCTTCCTAGCTTCCTGGATCGCACTTTGGGATTTAGATTTAACTGCCTCAACTAGCTTTGCCTTATGAATCCTGCATGCTTGGGTATACCACCCCTCAACAGATTTTTTAGCTCCTGTATTGCCTGACTTTTTAGAATTCAGGGTAAAGACGTTGGTTAAGGCTTCAGTCAGGGAGAGAAATAACCCACTCACTTTACCCACCCCTTCTAGCGAGGATTCCAGAGATGTTAGTGCGTGGTTTAAATGGGATTGGATTTCCCCAACCTTCGCCTCGGATAGGACCAGTTTCGCCCATTTGATTCTTCTACCACATGGGGAGACTTCAGATTCATCTAGTGGTACGAGTGCCTCTTTAATGTTGGCCTTCCTTAGGGGTTGCCACCATTGTTCCATTTCTAGGGAGAGAGGGTTGTGGTCGCTTTCTGTCGAAGGGACCACCTGCATGTCCCTTACGTAAGGCCATAAGCACATGTCTATTAGGACATAATCCAGCCTAGAGGTGTGCCCTGGTCTGTTGTAGGTATGTGCACCCCCCCTATCCAAGGAAGTCCTCCCATTCGCTGCCCTTAGATTAAATTCAAGAGTTAGGGAGTATATTTGGAGCGCCACTTCTGTCCACCTTTTAATCGGTGCGATGTCCAGAGCCGGGATCCCCCACCTGGCGTCCTCCTCATCCTGGTCGAGGGAAACGTCCGAGCCCAAAGGCTCGAACGTGCAGTTCATGTCTCCTACAACCAGGGTGCGGGACTTATGGGGGGTGTTGTTTAACAGGGTCTCGAGGAGAGCTATTACAGGAGACTTTCTCCCGCCCATTGTACCCCGAGCGTACACATTAAAGATGTTTAGTACAATTCTTCCCCTTTGGTCAATAAGAGTAATATTTTGGATGTCTGGGGAACCTGTGGGATAATCCACTACTCTGCAGTTTAGAGAAGCCGCGACCCAAATAAGAAGGCCGCCCGCTGGGCGGCCTCTCCCGGATTCCGAGACCCGCGCAGGGGAGGAGTATGAGGAAAAACCCAACCTATGGACCGGTATCAGGCTCCAGGTTTCCTGGAAGAGGCACAAAGAGTGCTTATCAACCCATGCAGTAAAGTCTGGGAGGGCCAGTTTTCCAGCAATCCCTGCAATATTCCAGCTGAAAACCTTGAAGGCTAGGTCCGTCACAGCTGGATGATTGCTGGGCGCTTGAAAACCCCTGTCTAATGGGCTCCCCCTATGTATCCGTGGGGAGCAGGGATCTTGTGGAATTTTTATAGGGTCTCCCATTCCACTTGCAAGGTTTATTTGGGTTGGTGGAGCTTCTACTTGCTCTGCTCTGCTCTCTGTTTCCAGTCACCAGGGGCCAGTTGCCCACGTTTGTTTCTCCCTATCGCCTCCTACAACCCCAGCCCAGTTTTGGCCAAAATTAGGAGAACTTTCACTTCCTCCGTTTGGGCCAACAATTTGCCTAGGGTAAAAATATGAGAGGTCTACCAGTTTAACCCCCGGGGCCCCCATGTTTTTAATAGGAGTACAAATGGATGGCACCACTCTGTAATCTTGGAAGTTTATAATTACACAGTCTCCCTCCAACATTTTTTTGCCTTGCCCTACCCAACCCACTCTACGGACACTTAGAATAATGCCGTCCATACCCGGGGGGATTGGTTTATTTGCCTTCAGCCAGTGTATACACTTGTTCTTGAGTGATTGATGGTTTTCCAGCTGACCATCCTTTAGGGGAGGCACATTAACCATGACTGCAACAAAAGGTTGACAGTCTGGTGGGAGATTAATTGGGGGGATCCGTCGTGGGGGGATAGAGGGGGCCTGTGGGGAGATAGATGGGGCAGAACATTGTGTTGCAGGCCTGGGGGGTTTCCTAATCGTTGGGCCGCTGGGTTTGCTGCTGCCTTCTAGTTTTTGTTTGCCTTCCTTATTACCGTCAGTTGTCTGTTGCTGTTTTTGAGGAAGAGATTTTGGCTTATTTATCTCAGGCTCTTTATGTATTGGGGGTCCTTTGTGGCTTGGACCTGGTTTCAGATGGGGAGGAGATTTGGGAGTTGGGATTCCTGGATTGTTAGGAGCAGCTTTGTTTTGGGTTGATGGGGGCTTAGGGCCTTTCTGCACTGGTAGATCATTCCCTTTTACACCCACATCCTTATTTACAGTCACTGTAGTTGCCAGTTTGATTGTTGTTTCAAGTGAGTGTATCCCATCCAGAGTTGACTGTTCTAATTTGTCAATCCTCTCCCCTAGGCCCTTCACTTGAGTTAGTAGCGGTTTCAAAAGGGTATAAACCTTCTCCAGAATATTTTCGACCGCTACTAAGTCAGCTCGCTTTGAGACCTTGGTTGTGTGAGGGCCCTTTGGCGAGATCAGTACATCCCCTTCTGTGACGGTTTCATTCAGCATAGGGGCACCCCTTATAGTTTTTGTAGTAGGTACAGGAGACTTCCGTACTCCACGGTAGAGGGCGGCCTGCCTCACTAACCTACCCTTCTTATGTTTGCGCGATTTTTTACCTACGAGGGGAAGCTCCTGCCTAATGTCCGGTGTCACGATGATAGGTGAGGCCCCAACTAGGTTTCCATCTGGTACAACTGTGGTAGGTGTAGGGGAATTTGGGGACTCGAGATCTTTAATGACTTCACTTGACGGAATAAGTGGTTGTGATATGGAGCAGTTACTGAGGCCACCGTCATCCATTGTGACTATAGGGAGGAGAGCGGCCAAGGTTTCCAGCCTATCTATATTTTGCTCAATACCAGACAGATGGAGGGGTTCTGTGGGAGCACTGACCGTACTAGAGGGGGTACCTGCTTGAACCTGGGTAATGGCTGGTGTGAGCGACTGGGCGACTTCCCCCAATGATGAGCGTCTTGCAGGGAGGTATACTTCAGATAAGCGCCGCTCAGACATGGCGATCTCCTTTTCAATCACCGCCGCTACCCTGGTTATAAAACGGTCCATTGACCCTATGACAGGGCTGGCGACATTAGATCCCCTTTCGACCTCACCCCTGAGAGGCTTACCGGAACGTGTAGACATGGTTTAGACAACAGTAGGGCAACAACACCAAGCGTGAGTCGTCACGGGTGGTAAGAGGAAAGGGACGGGGCCCAGCCCAGCCTCTGTCAGCCCCTGACGGCCACAGACGGCCCGCCCTTTGCCCGGGCTTCGCTCGGCGTCCCGCTCGCGTCCCGCTGAGCGTCGAGCTGTTCCTAAAATAGGGGGGCGTTGCAGGCGTGGGGCGTGTCTGATTGTGGGCGCGTCCGCCTGTGCAGCTGGGGAAGCAGGGACTCCTGGTCTTCCGAGTCCCTGCTTAGCGCCGACAAGATGGTCAGTCCAGGCGCCTCCCAGTGGCAGCGCTTCGTTTCCGCCTCTCCCTCCTTCAAGCCGCGAAGCGGCACCCGCGGAGCGGGTGCGGCGAGAGGCAGCGGCAGCAAGGGGCAGCCCAGCAGAGTTGAACCCGAGAGCACAGGGTCGAGTGACAGCCTCCAACAACTTCCAGGTGAGTCCCACTGAGAACAGAACAACCCACGCCTTTTCTCTGGTCAGGCGGGGGCGTGTCTGATTGTGGGCGCGTCCGCCTGTGCAGCTGGGGAAGCAGGGACTCCTGGTCTTCCGAGTCCCTGCTTAGCGCCGACAAGATGGTCAGTCCAGGCGCCTCCCAGTGGCAGCGCTTCGTTTCCGCCTCTCCCTCCTTCAAGCCGCGAAGCGGCACCCGCGGAGCGGGTGCGGCGAGAGGCAGCGGCAGCAAGGGGCAGCCCAGCAGAGTTGAACCCGAGAGCACAGGGTCGAGTGACAGCCTCCAACAACTTCCAGGTGAGTCCCACTGAGAACAGAACAACCCACGCCTTTTCTCTGGTCAGGCGGGGGCGTGTCTGATTGTGGGCGCGTCCGCCTGTGCAGCTGGGGAAGCAGGGACTCCTGGTCTTCCGAGTCCCTGCTTAGCGCCGACAAGATGGTCAGTCCAGGCGCCTCCCAGTGGCAGCGCTTCGTTTCCGCCTCTCCCTCCTTCAAGCCGCGAAGCGGCACCCGCGGAGCGGGTGCGGCGAGAGGCAGCGGCAGCAAGGGGCAGCCCAGCAGAGTTGAACCCGAGAGCACAGGGTCGAGTGACAGCCTCCAACAACTTCCAGGTGAGTCCCACTGAGAACAGAACAACCCACGCCTTTTCTCTGGTCAGGCGGGGGCGTGTCTGATTGTGGGCGCGTCCGCCTGTGCAGCTGGGGAAGCAGGGACTCCTGGTCTTCCGAGTCCCTGCTTAGCGCCGACAAGATGGTCAGTCCAGGCGCCTCCCAGTGGCAGCGCTTCGTTTCCGCCTCTCCCTCCTTCAAGCCGCGAAGCGGCACCCGCGGAGCGGGTGCGGCGAGAGGCAGCGGCAGCAAGGGGCAGCCCAGCAGAGTTGAACCCGAGAGCACAGGGTCGAGTGACAGCCTCCAACAACTTCCAGGTGAGTCCCACTGAGAACAGAACAACCCACGCCTTTTCTCTGGTCAGGCGGGGGCGTGTCTGATTGTGGGCGCGTCCGCCTGTGCAGCTGGGGAAGCAGGGACTCCTGGTCTTCCGAGTCCCTGCTTAGCGCCGACAAGATGGTCAGTCCAGGTGCCTCCCAGTGGCAGCGCTTCGTTTCCGCCTCTCCCTCCTTCAAGCCGCGAAGCGGCACCCGCGGAGCGGGTGCGGCGAGAGGCAGCGGCAGCAAGGGGCAGCCCAGCAGAGTTGAACCCGAGAGCACAGGGTCGAGTGACAGCCTCCAACAACTTCCAGGTGAGTCCCACTGAGAACAGAACAACCCACGCCTTTTCTCTGGTCAGGCGGGGGCGTGTCTGATTGTGGGCGCGTCCGCCTGTGCAGCTGGGGAAGCAGGGACTCCTGGTCTTCCGAGTCCCTGCTTAGCACCGACAAGATGGTCAGTCCAGGCGCCTCCCAGTGGCAGCGCTTCGTTTCCGCCTCTCCCTCCTTCAAGCCGCGAAGCGGCACCCGCGGAGCGGGTGCGGCGAGAGGCAGCGGCAGCAAGGGGCAGCCCAGCAGAGTTGAACCCGAGAGCACAGGGTCGAGTGACAGCCTCCAACAACTTCCAGGTGAGTGAATATCAGCCATTTCCATTCTAAGCCATGTTTATTTCTTCACTTTTTTGTATTTGCTCATACAAGATTTTGGGGACAACTTACTGAAGGTTTGTTGTCCTGCCGGTCCTATAGGAGTAAACCTGTGATGAAAACATATATACTCTACCACCGTGCGAGAATCAGCAGGTGTTATAACCAGAGTAGAGAGTTGGAAATGGTAATGCACCATAATGAACAATTGAAACCAACCTTCACAACTACCAATATATAACAAAGGCATGGGCAACAAATTGTCGCTCTTATGAGTAACTGAGGGAAGCAGTCCACAAACCCTACACTGAGTTGTATTGGACACTTCATGGCCTGATGCAACATTTGTGTAAAATCATTGTCTGTGTAAGACTTTCCAAGCTCTTCTTTGTGAGGTGCCAAAGTAACAAAAATGTGCTCCGTGGAAATGGGGGTATTACCCATCATGGATTGCACTGGGAATTTCTCCTCTAAGAGCCAAGACATTCTTAGTACTGTTGCTAATACCATCGCAACTATTAATATGTACATTAGTTTACTCTTTTTAGACCAACCCTTCATTGAACGTGGTGGTGCAGATGGCTGTTCCTCCTCAGCCACAGGCCGACCAAAAGGATGCATTATTAGGCAAGAAGAGGAACGCAACAAAAATGATAATGAAGGCAAATGTTCACAGTCTTTGCTTTAGCCTCACTGGCACAGACTCCTACTGTTCATCAAATGTTGGCGCTCTTGAGCACCGGCAGTGGAGCTTGTCCTAAGCTCAATATGAATCCCACGATGATCAGGACAATGTACCCCCCTCCAGGAGACAACGTGCAACTTATCCTGTCCAATGTCATGAACAGTGCACAAATCTAATTTCACCCTAAACTGACTCTATTGGTACTACAGCAAAGTACACCTCAACTTACACAGTCCATCTCTATCTAATCTAACTTCTCCTTTTGTGCACTATTCCAAAGTCGGGGATGCAAATTGTACCTGGCGCCCCCAGGCACCGTTTGATCAACAAACCCCGGCTCCTTTATAGCTCTTACATCTGAGGGGACCGCTACATTCAACATGTCATCATTTTCCTCTTCTGTTTGGGTCCAAGTCAGTTTTGCATCGCTGAAGGGGACGAACTGAGGGACCTTTTCCAAGTCAGCATCCCCCATGCTGTCCTCAACCCATTGGTCATAGGGCAAGGGCATTGAGAACCTGCGGCAGTGAATGGCTGAGGATCCAGTTCTTTCGGCCAGCAACTTTCACAGCTGTTTAAGTGGCCAGGAGGAACTGTTCAGGTCCCTTCCAACAGGGGTCCAAGCTCTTCTTCTGCTGGAAGTTCTTTACTAATACATAGCCCCCAGGCTGAATATCGTGTCCGGGGCCCTCTGGTGTTGGTAGAAGGGACTTGCGGACCGGTTGGTGAATAGAATGCACGTTTTCAGTTTACTTGCAATGATAGTCTGTCAACAAAGTATACTCAATATCGGAGAACTTACAAGGGCGCGGGTCGCCCCAGACATTTGCCAGGCGTCCAAACATGACCTTGTAAGGTGACAATCCTGTTCTAAAATGTGCTGTTCTTCTTGTCGACAAACGAACTAATTGTAAAGCATCTGGACACTGCAACTCTGTTCTCTCCTGGATCTTGGCCAATTTCAGCTTGCGAGTACCATTGTACTTCTCAACCGAACTTGCAGACTGTGGGTGATTTGCAGCATGAAACTTCTGTTTTATGTGCAAACCATCACAATTCAGCAGAATTACGCTGGCATTAAAATGACTTCTGTTATCACTACAAATCAAACGGGGCAAGCCGAATTGAGGAAAGAACTCCTTCATGAGTACCTTTGCAGGCGTAACAGCTGTATTGTCTTTAGTGGGAAAAGCTTCAACCCATTTATTGAATGCACAGCCAATCACAAACACGTACTTCAAAGCTATTAACCCTATCTAACTCTATGTAATCCATCTGGAGGACATCAAACAGAAAAGTGGGTGTTGCAAAATTACCAGGTGGTGTAGGGATACTTTTTCCACGATTGTGCATCATGCACACCATGCAATATTTTTCTAAATGTGAAGCTGTCTGGGAGATGTTGTCATTTTGCCATAAAGGGTGTAACAACTTGCAAATACCCTTTGCACTGATATGGGCTTGGCCATGGGCCATTGTGACCACAGAAAGGAGATATTCATCTGGTAACATCCATCTCTGCTTTCCTGACTTGTCAATCCAACATCCCTCATTGTTCAATTGTGCTATGCTCTCTTGCAATATTGCTAATTCTTCCATTGTAACCTTACTTGGGATCTCACATTCCCAAGCGTATCCTCAAACATCGCACCTACTCGCACCCACCCAGCAGGATCTACTACAAACATTCTCTTCGCTTTAGTCTGTGCCGTTTGCTTAGCTGTCTGATGAGCAAAAGCATTCCCTCTGCCTACATTATCAGTCATCTTTCTATGGGCACTACACATCACTATTGCCAACTTCTTAGGGAGTGTCACAGCAGACAGAAGTCACAGTATAAGGTGACCATGTTGGATATTGGCGCCAGCCTAGATTTGCCCGAAATTATGGGCGACACCGAAGGCATACTGACTGTCAGTATAAATATTGACAACCAGTTGCTCAATTCACAAGCATGAATAAGGGCGGCTAACTCAGCTGCTTGGGCGGACTGATAAGGGACTCATGATATCTTTACAACTATATGCAATGTGGTGATGACATAAGCAGCCGTTGTAGTGCCATCTGGCAATTTGAAACAAGAGCCATCGACATATAGTTCCTCTTGTGGGTCACATAAGGGAACATCAGTCATGTCTACCCATCATTTTCAGAAGGGAGAGGTAGTAACGTGGCTGGGTTCAGAGTGCCACATTGTTTGATGGGTTTCCATTCTGAGGTCGGGTGCACAGTATCTTCTACCCAAGGTCACTCTGTTCATTCCTGCTGCTAGACCGGTGGGACAAGACCTCTATCTAGTGGGAAAGGTATGCGCTAATAAGAACAGTGTATTCATTAGTAGAGCAAGACCTAACCTTGGAGAAATTAAACTTTCTACAACCTGCTACACAAGCAGACAATAAGCAGCTACTAGCATGAATCAAAATGGCAGATAAACAGAAAATGGTGAAGTGAATGCTAACTTACATAAAACAATTAAATGTACAGAATAGCAAAAACATGTTCATTTTCATCACAGGTCCAACGTCCTCTGAGGTCACAGACAGAGGAAAATGACTACCTAGAGTCACAAGTGCAAAATCATCCCACTCGGCCTCGTGTGTGCAACTGTAGCACGTTCACAACCACAGGCTAAAAATGGGCAAAATTAACCATCACTTTATCTGCACTGGGGCCTAAATTCATGCTGTCTAACTCATTCGACCCTGTTAGCCGGCAAATTGGTGAGGCCCACGGTCACTCAACAGGAACTCAACAGCGGAGTTTCCCACTATGATGGACTCAGACAATATCGGTGCCTAACTTCAAAGCTAGAAACCACACAGGAACTTTGGTAGCCACAATGGTCCGTTTCGCCTTCAATGTTCTACGGACATTACACACGTAGACCGAACTGTGGACACGTTGTCCCAACATTATCTGTTTTCTGGTTTGGTTTCCTTTCTTTTTTTGAATGCCATGGAAAATGGATTGGCTTTCGGGGATGCACAACGCTCTTCTAGCACTGGTAATGTGTTTAAGAGGAGCCGAGGGGAGGGGATGGGGGACTTGAGGGGAAGGGTGGAGATGATGGAGAAGTTGATGCAAGAGAAGGGTACCCAGAGGTTAATGAGAGTAATGGAGATATCTCTAACACCATGATGATCACTACTATCACATGGAGCATTAGAAGTATAAATGCACGTTCTAAACATCAGAGGGTTTGGAAATATCTTACAGACCAACACTATGATAATATAGCATTGCAAGAGACACATCTCAAGAGATCAGAAGAGCATAGACTAAAACACAAGACATACCCTCTGATATACAAATCCTCTGCTGCTACAAAGCATAATGGAGTAGCCCTGCCCTTTCACTCTTCACTGATGTCTCAACCAGAGGACTACTGACGAGGAGGAGAGGGTTGTATTAGCCAAGGGCCGCATGCAGGGGAAGCTATGTACAATTGCGTCAGTCTATGACCCCAACTCAAATCAGCCTGCGTTTATAAACACTACTTTGAATCTACTGGGTGGATTTGCAGCTAGTGACATAATCATGTTGGGCGATTTAAACCTCCCAGGGACCGATAGTACGCCCCCACACAGAGCCCCAAAAGGATGCTTTCCCAAAAACTTGAAGCAAACGATCAGAGAAATGGGTCTTATCAATGCCTGGAGGGAGATACACCCAGAAGACAGAGACTATACTTTCTTCTCCCACATCCATTGTACTTACTCTAGACTAGAATATGTATTCCTGAGTCAGGCCCTTAGTAAGCACACTAGAGAACCTATAATACACCCCATCCTCATCTCTGACCACGCTCTGGTATCTGTCTCCTTGGATTGAAGCAAGATTGTACCCAAATTTGGGAGATGGTTCTTCCTTCACACTTGGGCCATGACAAGACACTTCAGGACTCATTAAGAATGACCATCAGGGAATTCTTCCTACCAAAAAACCCTGAGACACCCCACTTGCCAACACCTGATATGCATTCAAGGCGGTGGTTAGGGGACAATGTTTGACCTTGATGGCCGCCCTCAACAAACCGAGAACCACAGAACGGTTGACATTAGAAGGGAAGCTGAGAACCCTTGAACAAGCCTACAAAGCTAACCCCACCATAACCCTCCAAAGAAAGGTCACAGCCTGAAAGGGAAACTAAACGTGATTTACTCCAACAGGGTGGAATAGACACTATAACGCCTTAAGCAGATATCTTATACACAAGGCAATTAGGTGGGTTCACACCTACCACATCAACTAAGAATCAGAGGAGAGAGAGAGTATATTGGGGATGTACAGGAGCTCACAGGAGCTCTGACAAGGGAAGACCCAGGAAAAGACCGAATTTGTAAGGAATTCTATAACACATTGTACTCTGCACACCACTGTAACGCACAGACACAATGTGTGTACCTTAGCTCAGTGAATCTTCCACAAGTCACCCCAGCCCAGAATGATCAGCTAGAACACCCTCTAATGGAAGAGGAAGTACATCAAGCAATAGGAGACTTGGAATTATGGAAATCCCCGGATACAAATGGCTTGACAACATAATTTTACAAAGCCTTCAGCCCAGAATGAATCACCCACCCGTCTTTTTAATCATATTGTGAAAACCAGGCAGGTGACACACACATGTACAAACCCTTATCACAGTTATCCCTAAACAAGGGAAAGACCCACAACTGTGCGGGTCCTACCGCCCCATACCACTCCTCAATTTGGATGCGAAACTGTATTCCAAAATACTAGCCACCCACTTAGAGAACCTGATGCCAGACCTGATCCATCCGGATCAAGGGCAGACAAACACACAATAATGTCTGAAGGGTAACACACCTAATAGAAAAGACTACCAAAAAACAGATTGCTGCTGTATTGCTTTGCTTTGCTTAGACGCCGAGAAGGTGTTTGCCCAAGTGTAAAGGACATTCTTATTCCACGCCCTCCAGATATTTGGCTTTTGTGAATTATTTATAGCTATGATTCAGGCTAACTGCGCAGTTTCCAGCGTGAGAATATTGATCAATGGGGTGAGTTTGGACCCTTTGTTGCTGGGTAGAGGGAGGAGACAGGTATGGCCTCTCTGCCCACTTCTCTTCATGCTCAGCATTGAACACTTAGCTGTAAAGATAAGAGAGAATCCGACGATCAGTGGTTAAAAAATTTGACTTTGATGATCATAAGATCTCGCCTATCATGGACGACATACTATTAACGCTTACTAACCCACAACACACCCTGTCAACACTTCAGGAGGAGCTGAAACAATTTGAAGAGATGGCCGGGCTATGCATCAACCTACCCAAGTCCTTCCGCCTTAACTTAACGCTGCCTGCTGGAGAACCTCACCAACCTCGGACTCAAGCAACTGGTGAACACCCCCACCCACTACGCCGAACACAAGCTCGACCCCATCTTCTCCTCCAGCAAGCACATCTCCTTCACCCACTCAACCGGACTACACTGGACAGACAACAGCTGCATCCACTTTAGCTTCAGGAGAACCACGACCGACCACCATCCGCAACAGGTTCCCCGCAGAAGCTGGAGCAAGATCACCCCCGACCAGCTCACCACTGCCCTCAGCCAAAACCCGGCCACCAACACGACGGACCCCAATGAAGCAGCCAGCAACCTCACACAGTGGCTCATCAACTGCGCCGACAAACTCACACCACTGAAGAATCCCCCCAGCAGACCTGGCAGCAGAAACAAAAACTCCAAGAAAACCTGCCGCACCCTCGAGATAGCCTGGCGCCACGACCAGACAGCAGAACACATGACCGCCCTCAAGAACGCCACCCACAAACACCACCAGCTGATCCGCACCACCAAGAAGACAACATTCAAAGAACGACTGGACAACAACACCCACAACAGCAAGGAACTCTTCAGCATCGTTAAAGAGCTCTCCAACCCCAGCGCCTGCAACAATGACATCACACCCTCACAAGACCTCTGCAACTCACTCGCCTCATTCTTCCACCGCAAGATCGCCAACATACACAACAGCTTTGGCACGCAGACCACGGACCCAACCACCGAACCAACGCCCCCCACCCGCACCCTCTGCACCTGGACCCCGGTCAGCACTGAAGACACCACCCGCCTGATGAACACCATCCACTCCGGCTCCCCTACCCACCCTTGTCCACACCACATCTTCAACAAAGCCGACTCCACCATCACACCCCAACTCCGGAACATCATTGACAGCTCCTTTGCATCCGCCACCTTCCCGGAGAGTTGGAAACATGCCGAGCTGAGCGCCCTCCTGAAGAAACCCACCGCGGACCCCACGGACCTCAAGAACTTCCGCCCCATCTCGCTCCTCACCTTTCCAGCCAAAGTCATCGAGAAGGCCGTCAACAGACAACTCTCCGTCTTCCTCAAGACCAACGGATTCCTCGACCCCTCACAGTCCGGCTTCCGAGCAAACCACAGCACCGAGACTGCCCTCATCGCAGCCACCGACGACATCAGGTCACTGCTCGACAACGGAGAAACTGCCGGCCTCATCCTCCTGGACCTCTCAGCAGCCTTCGATACCATATGCCACCGGACCCTGATACAGTGCCTCAGCAACACCGGAATCCAAGGAGCGGCCCTGGAGTGGATCATCTCATTCCTCGACGGAAGAACCCAGAGAGTCCGCCTCCCCCCGTTCAGCTCCTCGGCCACCCAAGTCATCTGCGGCATTCCGTAAGGATCCTCACTCAGCCCCACTCTCTTCAACATCTACATGAGCCATCTTGCAGCCATCGCACGCCAACACAACCTCAACATCATCTCCTACGCCGATGACACCTAGCAGATCCTCTCCCTCAGCAACGACCCTGCCTCTGCCAAAGCCAACCTCCACGAAGGAATGAAAGACGTCGCAGGATGGATGAAGATCAGCCGGCTGAAACTGAACTCAGACAAGACGGAGGTCCTCATCCTCGGACCATCTCCCCCTGCCTGGGATGACTCATGGTGGCCCCCCGCCCTGGGAACCGCACCCAAGCCAACAAACCACGCACACAACCTAGGCTTCATCCTGGACTCCTCCCTCACGATGACCAAGCAAGTCAACGCCGTCTCCTCATCCTGCATCAACACCCTGCGCATGCTCCGAAAGATCTTCCAATGGATCCCCACCAAGACCAGGAAGACGGTCACCCAGCCCCTCGTCACCTGCAGTCTGGACTACGGGAACACCCTCTATGCTGGAACCAACTACAGAAAAGACTCCAGCGCATTCAGAACGCCTCAGCACGACTCATCCTGGACATCCCTCACCACTGCCACATCTCTGCCCACCTGAAAGACCTGCACTGGCTCCCCGTCAGCAAGAGGATCACGTTCAGACTCCTCACCCACGCACACAAGGCTCTCCACAACACGGGTCCGAAGTACCTCAACAGCCGACTCACGTTCTACACACCCACCCGCCAACTCCGTTCCGCCAGTCTCGCCCTCGCCTCCATCCCAGGAATCAGCAAACCTACCGTTGGAGGAAGATCCTTCTCCTACCCTGCAGTCAAGACATGGAACTCCCTCCCCACTCACCTATGGCTGAACCTGGACCATCTCTCCTTCAGGAAACAACTCAAGACCTGGCTGTTTGAGCAGTAGCGTCCCCCCCCCCTCAGCGCCTTGAGACCCTAACGGGTGAGTAGCGCGCTATACAAATTTTGTTGATTGATTGATTATGGCTGCGCAGTGGTACTATTGTTGTCAGCAGATGGAGAGTATCTCCTCTAGTAGCAGGTTACGGGATATACAGCTGAGATATAGGTGGGATTTAGGAAAGAGGTTGCACTCTGTCTTTTTTCTTTTTAGAAATTAGCATTGCATGAGGTGTCGTGCATGCGAGCCCATATAGAGTTCCACGTGTGAATTGAGAGGGTACGCTGCAAATCAGATTCCCATAGAAGTTCAATTTTAGTCTTGGGGCAATCAAGAGAGTAGAAATGGAGATATTTATAGATGTGTGAGGCTTGAATAGAGGGAGAAGTTGATAGGGGTTCAAATATGGAGCCTGAAAAAGATGAAGGTGATCCAGAAAGGAGAGAGAATCTATCAATTAAAAGAGTTCTCAAAGATTCATATCTAAGTATTGAGGTGACTGTAACATGAAACTTAAGCTGTACCTCTTGGGGGGTGAGGAATAGAGAATCTTTAAGTAAATGTTTAACGAGGAATATCCCTTTAACAGCCCATTGTTTCCAGAAAATGGTGCATTTTGATAATTTAATGAGTTTATCATGCCACAGAGGTGAGTCTAAAAATACTTGTAGAGGTGACTGGGGGTTGCACTTAACTGGGTGAAAGGTAGAAATAAAATGTGAAATCGTCGGGTGATTAAAAGAATGCGGAGGATTAGCACAACTAGCCAACAAGGAAAAAGTAAAAGGATGAATTAGTGATTCCTCCAAATTGTGCCAGACAGAACTGAAAGTCCCTTCAGAGGAAGAAAAAAATGGCAGCACTTGATGAATTAAAAAGTAAGAATGATATTGTCGAAAATTGGGGAAGTGTACACCACCCCCGTCTTTAGGAGCTGATGAGAGGGCTAAAGAAATTCGGGCCTTTGGTCCATTCCAGAGGAATTTACTTAGATTCTCATTAAGGGTTTTAAAAAACTTTAAAGGAAGTCTAGCTGGTAACATGGATAAATAGAAATTAATGACGGGAAGCATCATCATTTTGATGGTGTCCAATCTACCCCACCATGATCGGAAATGGGGAGACCATTTGTTTGTCATATTATTAATTTTTAAGAGAACCTCATCTAAATTATGTTGGATCGTTTTTGCAACAGAAGAGGAATATTTAATCCCCATGCAGGTAATACTGCAAGTATTCTATTTAAGAGCAAACCCTTCAAACATGCTCCTTAAACAGTATTTATTTAATGGAAGAACTTCAGATTTGGAGAAATTTAATTTGTACCGAGATAGGGAGGCAAAAGAAGAGAGAAGATCCGAGAATGCAGGCAGAGAATGTGATGGATCTGAAATATATAACATAATATTGTCTGCATAAGCCATATATATGATTTCAATTGCCTTATGTTTAAAGCCTCAGAAGGAAGATGAATGTTGCAAAGAATGTATAAAAGGTACAAGGGAAAGAATAAAAAACAAAGGAGAAAGAGGACACCCTTGACGAGTACTCCGTTGTAAGGGAAAGTAAGACGATTGAGAGCCATTGGCAAAAACTGAGGTAGTAGGCGAGGAATATAATAAACTGATCAGAGATAAGATAGATGGTCCAAAACCATGCCACTTGAGAGCATGCATTATAAAAAGCCGATGAATGTGGTCAAATGCTTTCTATGCAACCAGTGTTGGAGCAGCGATAGACGAAGAACTCTTAGATGCTGAATTGATAATATTTAGAAAGATTCTAGAATTTCCAGCTATTTTCACCACTTGACAAACCCTGTCTGGTCCGGACTAATCAACTCTGGGAGAACTTGGTTGATACGAAGGGCTAGTACTTTGGAAAAAAAAATACAATCTAAATGAATCAATGAGATGAGGCAATATTGAAACAATATTAAAAAACACAAATGGAAGGGTCCTTACCTTTTTTAGGAATTAGACAAATTATAGCTTTCAAAAAAGAACCTCGAGCTTCACTGCAGGAAACAAAATGCTGAAATAAGGATAGAAGATAAGGCAAAAGAATATGAGAGAAACAGCAATAAAATTCTGCAGTAAGGCCCTCAGGGCCATGAGTCTTATCATTGTGTAACTTAGATAAAGTGGCTTTGATCTCAGAAAGGGATATATCATCTTCTAAAATAGAACAATCTGGAAGTCGGGAAGATCGATGGGGTAATGAATCAAAATATGAGTTCAAGGCGGCATTAGAAGGAGAGGATTCAGGGGTATATAAAGTCTTATAGAAGTTTGTGAAACATTGAAATATTTCGGCATCTTTGAAACGATGAATACCAAACTCATCAGTAATTTTGACAATTCTGGATCTTTGAGATTTGACCTTTAGATAGTTTGCTAGCAATTTGCCGGCTCTATTACGGCCTCCATAACATTTTGAATTAATTTTCAATAATGTTCCAGTAGTGTCCTCTCTAGATTTCCTATTAAAAACTAGTTTTGCCTGAACCAAATTCTTTAGGGTGTCAGCATTGTTAGATGAAAAGTATGCACGAGCCAGTTTCTTAATGGATGAGAAGATATAAACCAACACTTTACTATATTGTTTCTTTTTATTAGCGACCTAATCTATAATAAATCCCTTGGCAGTCGCATTAAAAGCATGTGTCTGTGTGGTATGAAAGGGCATAGCAGGACTAATGTTGAAAAGAAAAAATTCTGGAATTAAATCCTTAAAGCGTCCAATATACAAGGGAAACTTGAGTAGATAGTTGTTAAATCGCCAATGATGGGATTTCAAAGACTGGGAGGGAAGGTCTAAATTAATAAGGACAGGAGCATGATCAGAAATCAAAATGGAACCGATTTCAGCATGCGATAAGTTTGGAAGAAGAAGTGGGCTCAGAAAAATATAGTCAATTCTAGATGTAGAGTTATGGGTCAGGGAAAAGAAAGTACATTCCAAAGAGTCAGGATTGAACATTCTCAATGCGTCTACCAACCCTCTAGAGTGTATAGTACTAACAAATGTTTTTTACATTTTATTAGGGAAATACCTGGAAGAGGATATCCTGGCAATAAATGGATCGAGAATCTGATTACAGTCACCCCCCACTACGAGATTAGAGTCAGAGGATGCATGAAGTGTGTGCAACATGGAATGCCAGAATTAGGGGTCAATGTCTGTGGGACCGTAAATGTTGAGGAGAGAAATACGTGAACCATTAATGAGGGTGTGAAGAAGGAGCCAACAACCATCAGTGTTCTTCTCCTCACTCTCCACAGTAAGGGAAAGGCACTTATGAAATAGTATCACCACTCTATCTTTGCTATACCTAGATGGGTAACTGTTGACAACACCGTCCCACTGCTTTTGTAAGTGAATTTATATCTTTAAGGTGCGTTTCTAGTAACATAGCAATTTTACATTGTAGTTTTGAAAGATGCGTAAGAACCCGTTGTTTCTTAATTGGATTACACAAACCCTTTACATTCCATGAAATAATTCGGACATTGTCAGTCATATCAATGGGAAAATAACAATAATCAATAGCATAAGTACTGTGAGGATTATCAGTAAGAGGAGCACTATCAAATGCAAAAGTGTTTTAAGTACAATAAGATGTCGATTAAAAACGAAAAGGTTGTAAATTAGAGCAGAAAAAAGATAGTAGTAAAGAAAGATACAGAAAAGATGGTAAGTAACAGTTATTTGAAGAGGGAATAGAAAAAGTCATAGGGAAAATATGAAAGCAAGAGGAAATATATGGACGGAGGTCAGAAGAAAGAAAATGGAAAAAAAGGAAAAGGAAAACAGAAAAAAAAGAAAAAAACATGAGGAATAGAAGAGTAGACAACTGACAGACCAAGAAAGGTTAACAAGAAGTCGAGAGACTACAGTCAAGAAAGGTGAGATACGTAACCAGTCTAAAAAAAAATAACATGGGAGGCAAGAGAGCAGACGGCAGAGCCAGGAAGAGAAACCGGGAACAACCGGAACCAATAAAAATAAACATACATGAAACAGAGAGCCAACCAGTAAATAACACAACACCACAGGGGAGAGCAAGAGTATACTTAGTCATAATTAATAGACAGAAGGCAGGCAGAACAAATGTTACATTATATGCATTTCTCAACCACTTACCAAACATGAGGATGAACCGGGAACACTGGGCATTAGATGAAAGGATGGGGAAAACTTCAGGGGAGTGGGATCATACAGGAGGAGGTAACATCTTTAGGAAAAAGACAAAGGGAAACAGTAACATATAATGGCCTCCAAGGAAGGTAAAAGAACCACAATAAACGAGAGAAAAACTGCAACAACAGACTATGACCTAAAATCCAAAAAGAGAATGAAACTTTTTAAAACTATGGAATATACCATATAAACTGAGAGAGAACAAATCAAAGGAATAACAATAAATTGTATTCATGGCCTTCGAAATTCAATGACATCTCCTTTGTGACGAGAAATAAATTGTCTTTGATCTTCCAGGTGTTCAAAACAATAGGACCTCAGTTTATACGTGACTTTAAAAAAGCAGGGGTGAACAAGATCATATCTGGCATTCATGGAACGAAGAGCAGGGTGAAGAGAGAGTAACTCTTTGCGACAAGTAGCAGTGGCAAGGGCCACATCTTGAGAGAAAAAACACTTTTTGACCAGACCATAGCATTTGCTTTCTAGACTTTGCCGCTGAGAGGACCTTTAGTAACTCAGTATACTCCAGAAATAAAACAATTATCCCTCTAGGATGAGTGACTGTTGAAGAAGAAGAAAAAGCACCAGTTTTAGGACCGATGCGATGGGCGCTCTGCAGATTGGGAGTGGTGCCATCCTTGAGACCATCAATTTTAAGAATGTGTATTTTTAAGAAAATAATCATCTCAGATCCTTTCTGCCCCCTCAGGGATGCCGTAAATTTGAAGATTATTGCACCTGTTGTGATTTTATAAAATCTTCTGTTTGCCTCTTGAGGAGAGCAATTTCTTCAGACATATTAGCAATTGAGAAATCAGATCTTGAGCATTGCTAATCCGTTGTTCCACCTCCGACACTCTGGATTCTAAATTGGACCATTTCTCATCCAGCTTCTGAAGAGTAGCGTTGGTTTCTACCATGAAAGGTTTTAGCAACCTTATCTCTTCGAGGAGATCCTCCATTGTTATAGGTAGTGGAGACTTGGTAGGAGAGTTATGTTCCTTCTGATGACGTTTTGGAGGGGCAGCGGGGTTGGAATCTTTACAAAGAGAAGTTATACTAACAGAAGTGGCTTTCTTTCTAAGTGAAGAAGAAACCTCCATGTTGGTGAGTACTTAATATATTATGGTTCTCAGACGATAAGTGCTCACAGACGATTGGTAAGAGACTTGTAGAAGGCTCCTAAAAAGGATGGTGAAACATCACAGCTGTTCCTTTATGAACTACCTGTGGATAAATAAGTCTAATTCAGTAGGCGACTGAAGGTAGAGCTTGTTTAATAAATGGTATTGAACTAGGTATAAATCGCCTTACACAGCAGCAAAAAACATGGGAGCCAGCGCAGTCCATTTTGAGGAGGCCTTCCAGCTACTGGATAAAAAAAAAAATGTTAACTACAACTTTGGCTAGAAAGCATTCCGAAGTCAGCTCAAACAATCATCTCCAAAACGGGCAAATAAAATGATGATATGAGACAATACGAAGAGCTGGCCAGACAGTTATGTTCCAAAGTACCAGAATTCAGTCAAATGAAGAAACAAAGTGAGTTTTAGTATCACCTGACATGAAACTGGGGATTTATGTGGTGACTTCCATTGAAAAGGCAGTGAAAAAGAGCTTCAAAAATGCTCCAATAGAACAATAACATTGTTTAACATAAAAATGTTGCTAGTATTCAATAGCCATACTTATTAGAACAGGTACTCCAAGCACTGTTTTCATCTGGCCCTATAACAATGCATTGAAGCCCTGCCTCCAACGGGAAAAACAGCTCCAACGATGAGGTTGAGGTTCCATTTGCTCACAGAGCCTCAACACGAAGTGGCCATCTTGTGGCGATCCAAGCCACGCCCCCCAGCACTCTGTCTTTTGATGGTGTGGCAAAGGGTTGATTGAAAAATGAGTAGGAGACAACAACTGATGTTTAAGAAGTGGCTGCATGACCTCATATATTGCAAAGAGCACCTCACCACATATGCAGAGCTACTTCCACCAGCTCGAGGCCACAGGATATTTGGGAGCCCTTACAAACATACTTGATAGCTCAGACACCTGATTCTGGGGAGGCACATACTTAACGCACTGTGGGAAGAGATCATCCTGAGATTGCAGCACTATGGGCACTATGAGCAAATACTGAATGATTGAAAATGAATGCCCTGGTTTTGGTTGGTGCGTCTCAGCATCCACGTTGTTATTTGAACTTTGCTTTGTAAAATAGTCTTGCGGAACAGTGCCCCCAATCTACGTGCAGAGTCAAATCACTAAGAATAGCTGCATATGATAACATATGGGATAACAGTAACAATGGAGATAAGCGCTGTAATGTTATTTGATAACATTGTGATGACAATCGAAATATGGCTTTCACAGATATGATGTAATGTACAAATACAGACAAATTCAATAAAGAAAGTTTTAAAAAAGTATGAAGGGAGTAGAGTTCAAGCTTTTGGCCACGGAGAGAGAATTGGTACCAATTATAGCCTCATACCTTTTGATTTGCAAGCATATTCAGACTATCCTTGAGCATAGTGAATGCAAGCATCTTATAACACCAGAGAAATTAAACAGCTGTCTCTGCTGCAACAGGGCATGCTGGTCCTTAAGCAGAGCTCTATGAACAGCTTGCCCCACCAATGAATCTTCGACAGCTACTTTTTTCTCTATAAGAGTTTCTAAGTCAGAAGATCAACTTTCCTCTGGGATGAACTCGGTCCCTATATCCGATCCATGCACCATTGCAGTGAGCCTTAAAGTTTGACCCACTGTAGCACAACCAGCTACTTGCACTTGGCACTTTGTGTTTATGGCACCATTTTTAATAAAAACTTTAAACATTCATATCTCTGGATCTCCTTATTGCCTTTTTGCCAGTTTTATGTCATTTTATTTATTAAAATATTCTTTATTTTTCAAAATTGGTTTGTGATCTTTCTTGTGTTGTGTTTTCACTTCATTACTATTTGAGTGTGGCATAAATACTTAAACTATTGCCTGACTGCTATGTGCAAAGCTACCTGAGGGTTAGGGCAGATTTATTTAGTGACTTTAGTGGATCACCTTGAAAATAACAGTGAATATTATCTGAGATGGGTTTTCATCCCCCTAATCTAATACCCCAGTTTCGTATACTGGTGTTGAGCGATGGGATCCAGTACTTCTGTTTATGCAATGCAACTCAGTGATTGAAATGCCATTTTAGATTTTTAAAGTCTTAATTTTTAGTTGGCCATTTTTTGCTTTCTCCTGAATTGAATTCCTATTCTTAAATGTTGCACCTGTGATATTTGCAAGAAAGGAATGGAGGTTGCAATATTGAAGCCTTACTATGGCAGATCTGAGAAAGTTGTGTAATGAAACGGGGCGAAGCAAACAAAAGCCTTCTGCAAACTGGAGTTCCAGACAGCCCTCAAAACCTAGAAGGAGGTCCATATGGTGTGGTCTACATCATAGTGACAGGAAGAAGATGGAGATAGAGAAAGAGAATGCCCTTGTAATGGAGACATAATAGAGAGAAGGGCCTGCAGGAGTGAGAACCATTGCCTTTCCCAGAGGAGATAGCAATGAGTGATCTATTGAAGGACAAACAAGCAGAGAGGACCACAAAACTGCAACTGACTACCTAATCCATGGTGGAAAGAAAAGCCGAAGAAGCAGCAGCAAGGCCCTGGACAAGAAAATGTTGCCTCAAGAGAAAAACAAATTGTTGGATCATGAGGTGAGCCAGAAAGAGCAAGGCCTTAGGACAGGACAGGTCTCAGAGCCCAGTGAAGATGGTAGCAGTGAAAATACAGAGGTAAAAGGGTCTACCTTCCCAAAGACCTAGGGCCTTAATTAGAAGGAATTAACGCAGCACAGCACCGAAAGCTATTTGGCTGCGTCGCACTTCTTTGATTCCGAAGCAAACGGATGCATCATATCTACAATGATATGACGGATCTCTTTGCTCTCCCTTGTGCTGGCTCACAATTAGCTGCCATGCGCCAACACAGGCTCCCTTGCACCTTGGTGCAAAGCGTCCTGTGTCAGGGGGATGATTGTTCTTGTGAAGGAAGGGACACCTTCCTTCACAAAAATAATCATAAGAGTGATTTCCTTTTCCTATGTGTGCTGCAGAAATGAGGAAAAATTCAAACATTTAGCATCGTTGCGCTCCATACGGCGCCACTGGGGGGGGGTAGCATTCTTACACATTTGCAGGTTTACAATTTCTCATAAATCTGGAAAAGCGGCAGAAGCCATGGGGGTTTTGTGGGAACACCCACAGCAAGACCCATGGCATGATTCTTTCACACAAAGTGTTGAGTGTAAGGGGCCATATTTACAAGGACATGACACGCCAAGCAGGGTGTCTTTTATTGTCATTGTACATATGTTGCAGCAGGTTGCGCCAATGCTGCATCACAAAAAGTGACACAGCTGTGGCGCAAGGGGGTTGTAAATAAGCCCCCTAGTACAAAGCTTTGTGGTGGGGAATTCTACGGACAAATAGTTTCAGGCCTATAAGCCGGCCTTGGAGAGGCACAGAGACCCATAAGAGGATTGTGAGGGGAGGGGGCTAGTTCCATTTATGCAAATGCCAATAATATGGATTACTGTCAAACCTATTAAAATTGGCATTCACCTTATTAGCACATTTAATTTGCGTGTCAGTTCCACGAATATTGTACCACTTGCACCCAGGGCCTGCAAATTAAATGCTACTAGTGGGCTGCAGCACCCATGTGCTGCCATTGATGAAACTAATGAGATCATACTAAAATAAAGAGAAAGCACATACATTTAAAATAGAATAGAACTGCTTTAATTATTTCCCAGGCGAAAATGATAATTTAACCTTTTTTTATTATGTGCTGAAAAATTAGAATGCAAGCACTTTATATGAAGCGTTGACATTCTGCACATAAAAGATAAAAGGTCTGAGGTTTTCTTAACTTTATGTACAATATAAAAAAAGTGGTGTCTACTCTAAGGCAAAGTTAATAATGAATCGTAGTTTTGTTTTGTGCAGTTTATAAACATTGGCTAGCTTTGTAGCTGTAGCTATAGCAGTGAACGTTTATTAGAGTTTTTCAGCGAATGTTGTGAGTCATGAAATGTGCAATGACTGGCAAAATATCCGCGAAGAAAGTTGGAATGGATGCAGTTAAATGCCTTTCCAAGTAACAACCGTACTCCTCTGTAATTAACCTTTTAGCAACAAGATGTTACATTTCTTAGAACTGTAAGTAATGGCTTCTAAATTGCGATTCCTGGTTCCCTTCAGGGACAGATTGTCTTACTTTGGACTAAGTAAAGAGAGGAATTCACACTAATGGACAGTGAATTGTTCATTTATATTGTAAAAGTAACAAATCTGTGGTTTGAGTAACAAAGCACACCAAGGAGACAAACGTTATTCTTGCAGCTTCTAGTTGAATATTATCTGAATGCACTGTTTCATTGCTTTCCCACTTGTTTTGATTACCTTTGCTTTTAAGAGAATTTATGAGTGGTTGTCTGTAGCTATTTTGGAAGATTTTAAAAATCAATTGAAATTGGGGTTAATTAGATAGAGTTTAGGATTTGTAGGCTATTGAAGTGTAGACCAGAGAATAAGTATTCCTACGTACTGTGCAGAGGCTGGCAAGGTGGCTTACATTTCAACAAATCATTAAGTTAATTCATTTCAAAGGAAAAAAGAAGTGTAATTCTTCAGAATTTGAGGATGTGTACAGCAAGCAGTTCACCATTTTTAATAAATAAATTGTAAACGCTGCTAGTCATACCATCAAGGTAATACTATCATAACCTACAGTATCAAAGAGAATAGTGTTCTGGCCTACCCTGTTCAATGCACCAGGACTTCTACAGCGAGTTAGTGGGTGTGGCCAGACCCCCGACAGCTGCAGACACTCCAAACTCACCGCCCCCCAACCACAAAAGCCTCTTGCTCTCCTGGAACCATGTCAACAACGACAACACCATCAAAATCATGAAAAACATCCACTCCGGCTCACCCTCCGACCCCTGCCCTCACCACATGTTCAGCAAAGCGAACTCCATCATCGCACCCCAATTCCAGAAGATCATCAATGGCTCCTTCGAGACTGCCACCTTCCCAGAGAGCTGGCAACACGTCAAGATCAACGCCCTACTCAAGAAACCCAAGGCGAACCCAAAGGACCTCAAGAACTTTCAGCCCATCTCCCTGCTCCAGTTCCCGGCAAAAGTCATTTAGAAGACTGTCAACAGGCAACTGACCTGCCTGCTTGAGGAGAACAACACCCTGGACTCGTCCCAATCTGGAGTCCACAACAACCACAGTACTGAAAGCGCCCTCATCGCCGCCACCGACTACATCAGGACCCTGTTGGACAGTGGCGAAACCTCAGCCCTCCTCCTCCTGGACCTGTTGGCCGCCTTCGACACCGTCTGCCACCACACCCTACGCACACGCCTCCATGACACAGGTATCCAAGACAAAACCCTGGACTGGATCACCTCCTTCCTCACCGTCAAAACCCAGAGAGTTCACCTCCCACTTTCCGATCCAAAGCCACCAAGATCACCTATGGCGTATCCCCAAGAATCATCCCTCAGCCCGACACTTTTTAAAGTCTACATGACATCGCTCCTCAACATTGTACGATCGCACTACCGCAACATCATCTCATATGTTGATGACACCCAGCTGATCCTCTCCCTCACCAAGGACCGCGCCACCACCAAAACCAACCTCCATGAAGGAATGAAGTCCGTTGCAGAATGGATGAAAAACAGTCACCTGAAACTGAACTCTGACAAGATGGAGGTCTTCATCTTCAGCTCCACCCCCTCCACCTGGGATGACTCCTGGTGGCCGACCAAGCTGGGATCTGCACCGACACCCACCAACCACAAACCCAACCTGGGGTTCATCCTGGACTCAAAACTATCAATGACCCAGCAAGTCAATGTTGTCTCCTCCTCCTGATTCAATATCCTCTGCATGCTTCACAAGATCTACAGATGGATCCCCACTGGTACCGGAAGAATGGTCACCCAGGCCCTCTTCAGTAGCAGGCTGGACTACAGCAATGTCCTCTATGCGGGAACCATGGCCAAACTCCAGAGAAGACTCCATCGCATACAGAACGCCTCCGCTCACCTCATCCTCTACATCCTCCACCACATCCTCATCACTGCCCAGCAGATCATTATCTCACGTCGCCGCCAAGACATGGAACACCCTCCCCATCCACCTGCGACAGACCTAGAACCTACTGACCTTCAGGAGACTTTTCAAATCCTAGTTATTTGATCAGTTGCAGCACCCCCTACCACCCCCACAGCGCCTTGAGACCCTCAAGGGTGAGTAGCTCGCTCTAAAAATTGACTGATTGATTGATTGATTGATTGATTGATTGATTGATTGATTGATTGAGAAAAAGCCACTGGCTTGAAGGAAGTAGATCAAACACAACTATCGGAGACACTGAGGACCCCGGATGATAGATTTGAAGCTATTCAGTATGATTGAGCGATCTAGAGAGTCGATGGAAGCAAAAATAGATAACCGCTTGCAGCGGTTAGATTAGGTGAGCGGCGGCGCGTCAGCCAACGGACGTGTGCAGCACTACGAAGGTAATGCTCGCAACGGCCGTTGGCCGACAGGCGCTTGGAAGGGGTTAAAGTTGCATTAGACCTTACGCTGCTACATGCCGACCATGTGAAATTAAAGGATCGGGTTACAGCTGTGGAGCAAGATATAGCAGAACTGAAGCCTGCTACAGAATTTCGAGAGAAGCAACAAAACACACACATGTCCAGAATCATATACCTTGAGGAGCGGGTGGAAGATGCAGAAGGCCATTCCAGAAGAAGCAACATACACTTGATTGGGCTGCCAGAGGGAGCGAAAGGTTAAGATGTGGCCACTTTTTTTACAGAGTTTAATATAACGCGAACTTGACCCGAATCGGGTATCAGAGCGCTTTACATAGCACCAGTTGCATTACATGAGGAAAGATTCATTTTTGTTAGACGTGGGGAGATTAAGTTATTTTCCCAGAATCACAGGATGTTCAGAGTTATCGCTGAGACTCAACCCCAGTTCCCCAGATTTGAGCACAACCGCCCTAGCCGTTAAGCCAACTCCTCTCCCCACCTTTATGGAGCAATGGCTCAAGACCATACTACCATCCACCATATTCTCCCCGTTCTTTACCTATGAAAAGAGCACATTGTGTCCCGGGCAGGAAACCAGCTCCAGGCGCTAGAGCTCGGCATATTATCTTTAAATTGCTGCACTTTAAAGACCGAGATGTAATCCTGAGGGAAACAAGGAAATTAGACGATGTTAAGTGAGAGAATACAAGAATCCTGTTTTTGCCTGACTACATGATGAAGGCCCAGAGACAGTGAGGATCCTTCTTGCCAGTTAAACAAAAGCTTTGGCACCCAAACATATCATATTCATTCCTATACCCTGCAGGACTGTGAGTGGTGTTTGACTGAAAGACTAGGTTCTTTGACACACCCCAAGATGCCTGGGACTGGCTGGAGACTTTGGGCCAGTATTCGGGCCCTCGACCCACGGGCACATCATATGCATGAAATGGGAAAGCTAAGGGGGAAAGACCCCGACGGCGAGAACCTAGCAAACGGCTCCTTGGTCCATCGGCAGCACCTAGCCCGGACCAGATTTGCCTGGAGCGGCAGGCTGCAATCCACCTCGTAGAACAGTTGGCTGAAAAAGCTGAACTGGATGGTAAAGCTGATCTCTCCCTTCATTCCTCAGAATTTGGGGGCTCGTCAGCGGCAGAACTATCGGACTTGGTCTCACTAAGAATGCCCATTATCACTCCACAGAACGCAGATAGTATTGTATGACATGGACTGTAAATGGTATTGCATTAAGATCTGCCTCATGAACCGCCTTGTTGTTATTATATCTCTAATAATACTCGGTTAGCGTTGCCTGCTTATAGGGCTGCACACTGGGAACTATATTCTGTCCCTTTGGTTTATTCTCTGTGACACATATTTCTCACACATGATTGGGAGGTACCTGGGGAGTCAAAATGGCATATCCAGTGCGGTTACACATCCCTCCACTTCTCCCGACTATTGAGAACCAGTGGGACATGCGGCCTGTTTTTGCTGCTTGTTGAGTTTAGGCAAATCCCTATGGTTAAGGGGGCTGCTCTTAGAATGTTGTTCCCTCACCATCCTGGTTTAATCCCTTTCCTATCAAGCTTATGAGTCACTTTGTGGGGTGCAGGAGATGATGCAGCACATGTCCGATATATATTCAACTATATAAACACAAGCCAAGGCACATCTCATTTTCTACTAAAAACATTGGTAGGATGGATCACATGATAATCACATGGAATGTGTGGGGTCTCCGCATGCCATCCTGCAGATATGCAGTATATTCATACCTAAAAAGGCACAATTTGCACATAGCGCTATTACAAGGGAGACATTTAAATGCAGTGGAAACAGTTAGACTGCAGCGTAAGTGGAGGGGTAAAGTATCTGCTACAGATTATTCTTTATATGAACGGGTCCTTATCTGAATTCACGGGGTACGCCATTTGCAGTGCAGGAGGTTCTTGCTGGCAAAGACAGCAGATATGTACTCTTGAAGGGTAGATTGATGGCTGCCACATTCTGATAGGAAACGTTTTTGCACCCAATACAGACTAGGGCCAGTTTCCTATTCTGTTATTCCAAGAGTTGAAGAAATGGTGTGATGTTCCATGGGTAATTGAAGGATACTTGATACAGGCATGGACAACTCCTTCTCCCCACTCAGAGGTACGGCTGCCAATGCCAATTCCACAGTTCGAAATGGGTGGGAAGATGGATGGGATTTGGTCGATATCTTCTACTCAGTTACTCATAAATTACATGTACGTTTAGACGGTTTTTTGGCTCCCCCTCTTTACTCCCTTATGTAACAGGCGCAGAGTATTGAGGATGCACACACTCTGATCACAACCCACACTACATCACACTAGCCTTGGAACACGGGATCCCGGAGTTCCTACGTGGAGGTTACAACCAACATGCTCAAAGACCAAGTGTTCAGGGAATCCATACGGTAAGCTAAAGGCAAGCACTTTACGCCTAACTTGGGACTGCTTCATCTTCCATGGTGGAGTGGATGCCGATGAAAGTCATGCAGCGAGGGAAATGTCTGGCGCTGGGATGTGGACTGCGGGGGGAGGTAGAGTCAAATCTGCTCACGGTAGAAAGAGAGCTGCTGACACTGGAATCTCTGATGGTTACAGATGCTGTAGACACTGCCCCCTTCTTAGAAGCGCGCAAGAAGCATGCTGAACTCTAAAAGTGGCAGCAATGTCTAAATTTTGCAGCACAGTCAGCGTCTGTGCATGCTAAGGCGGATCGATAAGGACCTCTTCTTGCTTGGTTGGTCAAACAAGAAGAAGTCAACGGGTCCCATCACCTTTCTCAGATCTCAGGGAGTGGGGCTTAAATATACTCAGCATGAAATACATAGTGAGATGACCACACATTTTACACAATTATATAAGCCTGCCCTGAACATTTCCGAGGCTGTGATACAGGAGTTTATGGATGGCCTTTCCCTTCCAGTTGTTATGCCGGAGCAGCGCCTTGAACTGGATGCTTTGCTCACATTAGAAGTGATTAGAGGTACAATATGGGCGTTGCCATCTGGCAAGGTGCAGGGACCGGATGGTTTCCCCATGAATTTTATAAAACGTATTCTGACCTTCAAAGCCTGCAATTATTTAAGGTACATACGGAAGCGCTGGATGACCTTTCCCTCCGGGCCTCTATGACTGATGTCTTCCTGATCACGCTTCCTAAGCCGGATAGAGACCCTACGTACACATGTGCATATCAGCCCCTGGCTCTACTGAACAGAGACTCTAAAATATTACCTGGGGTCCTGGCGGGCAGCTTTGCACCCGTCATCACTAATTTGGTTCATCAGGACCAGAACGGTTTCATGCCAGCTTGAAGTACATCTCTTTAAATTTGTAGACAGTTTCGGGTGATGCGCTGTGCCTCAGTAAGCTGGCCAAAAGCTGGCTGTGCTGTACTGGATTTAGATCAATTATTTCATAGGGTCTAGTGGCCATATATGTTAGAGGTACTTTGTTGCTTTTGTTTCGGGTCATACATGATGAGCTTAATTAAGCTATTATATGGAAAACCCCAGTTAGAGTACGTATGGGTATGCTGTTTTCGAAACCCATATTGATAGTAAGAGGGACTAGACAAGGGTGCCCACTTTCCCCAATAATCTTCTCCTTGCCTATAGAGCCACTGGCAATAGCGCTGCAGCAGCCAGCATCATACTGGGGGATACACCTTGGGGACAGTCTGCATGCCATCTCGCTGTATGCAGATGAAATCCTGATCTATGTTAAAGACCTGCAGGCAATTCCAGGGGTCATCACGGATACGCTAAAACTATTCGTTTCACAATCTGGCCTGGGTGTGTACTGGGGTAAGTCTTGTTTATTTCCCTTTCCCTCCTGGGACGGATGCTTCCCCCTTAGAGGTAGATGGGACTTTGGTGACATGGCAACCGGCGGGGCTCAGATATTTAGGCATACACATTTATCACGCTGATCGAGATCTCCTGGACGGCAATATATCCAGATCAGTCACAGCTTTAAAATCCCAAATTGAATTCTGGAAAACACTCAACCTTTCAGTCAAAGGAAGGGTGGAAATGATAAAAATGGTAATGTTGCCGCGTTTACTTTATTATTTTGCTAACCTCCCGATATATCTACCAGGACACTTCTTCCAGTCACTGGAGGGTATCATAAGGGACTTCATCTGGAACAACACCAGGTGCAGGGTAGCATTAGCAAAGCTATATTTGCCTCAGTCACAAGGTGGGCTGGCTCTACCCAATATGGAGCATAACTTTCTGGTGTCCCTGATACTCTGGGTGGCAAAATGGTTAGAGAAGTTACACCTGGCAGACACAGCGGAGCATGGGCACTCGTACAATCTGAATAGGATACTTTTCTCTTCCATCCATGCAATAGATACCATGAGCCGCTTCCTCTTCTAGTGCAGATTGATCAGAAATGCTTTCATAGGGCGCTGCGCCTTACTAGGCATGTCATACCACATGCACCAGCCATCCCATTGCTAGGTATGCCAAAAGGGAGGGGACATGTCCGGGGGACGGGCCTTGCTGACTGGCAGGGGTCTGGCATTTCTACTCTGGTGCGCTGTGGCCCTTCCTCTCTCTGTCTGAGGAGTAGGGTGTCCCTCCAGAGCAGTTCCTAAGTCATGGTTCCTGGTTGGCCATGTTTAGGCAGCAGTGGGGAGATATTTCTCAGGAACTCCCAACACATCTCCTAATGCAGTATATAAATGTGATGGTCATGCCCCTAATTGCAAACGTACTTGGAGGAGGTGATCCGTTCCCTGAAGACAAGCATGAATAGAGTGCTACCACAGACATGGGAAGTGTGCATAATGGGGATATTCCCTAGAAACAAGAAGCATAAAGCCTATGCCAGATTTTGGTATCTGGGGTTGGGAGTGGCTAAAAGACTTATTACACGTCGATGGAAGGCAGATGATCCCCCGCCGATAAAGGCATGGCTTCACTCCATAATAAATCGTGCCAAAGCTGAAGCACTCTTATTAGTAAGGGAGGACATGTTGGGGCTCCATAAATACTCCATTTCCATGGCATGGAATGCAATGTTGTGCACACTGCAAGGGATGGTTACCCTGGATGACCTGTCCGACGTTCCTAATGCTGATTAAAATTACTCTGAAAAAGTGTTGTACTATGTTTTAAATTGTTATCTGGAATATGCAGTATGTATAAAATGCCTCCGCCAAAATGTATTTATATTTATTGATAATAGATACATATGAGTGTGGGGAAGGGGTGCGGGGGATAAATGTACATGCACCAATTAATGCTGCTATTGTTATTGTTTTCTTTGTTCTTAATCACACCATCTGTTTGGAAGCCCAAGGTGAATGAACTGAAAGAACTTTACACAACATCATTATCATAATACATTGTTACTGAGTTGTAATCTCTGCAATTTGTTATATGGATCGAATGCCAAGGTCAAATTTGATCCTCTATAAACGACACTCTAAGCGCTCATGGTATGCCCAGCATCCACATGAAAAAAGGAACTGTACACCAAATTGTTGGCAGATGGTCTCATGTATAAATGTATATCCAAACATATGTTGCCTATCATAACTATGCAATAATTAAAATCAATAAAAACAGATTTAAACAAAATAGATACATATGAGAATGTATAATTGATAAAAATGCAATGGTTACTGCCTTTTTCCCCCACTCATATAGGTATTCGCCAGCTCTTTCCTTGTCGCTCCAATTGGTTGTTATATTGTTTTGATGTTATTCAAACAATTATTTGGTCGAAATCTAGTTGTAATGACATGGTCAGGAGGAACCTTCCGAATTGCACATATGAAACCAATATGTACGCGTACAATATGCTTATTTTGTGTTATAAAAAGGAAACTAACTATAATTGGAATGACTTTATTTATATGTTAGACCAAGGGTAAAGATAACCCATATCAATGAGACAGATTGTTATTATTCCCATGTCACTTTACTGTTTTATTGTATTGAATTCTTTATTTTGAAGTATAACTACTGGTTCTTTGGTAAATATAATACATATATGTATATATATATCGGCGAAAATCCCTGTTCTCCTCACTTTAGATGGGAAAGAAATACTTGCACTCCAGGGTAAATGTAACCAAGGAGTTTTACTGGCAACGTGTTTCGAACAAACGATCTTCACTTGCCAACTTTTCACCACAAGTGGCCACCATTTTAAAATGTATTTACAAGACATCCTCCTACCCTCCTGAGGCGAAAAGCCGGGAGAAAGCTCTGCCTACTTTTTAATTTTGTGTCACCTATATTCTGTGTTTACCTTTTTAAAAATTGCACTGCGTCGAATCCCTGGCACCCCCAGGACGTGTCCAGAAAAAACCTGACATACAGCGGACTTAGCGCTGTCTCAGGAAGGATACTCTCACAGTGACTGCCGCCATTGACAGCGTGCAGCGAGGCCACGCCCACTTAAGGCCACGCCCCCCACCCTCGTGTATAAAGCTCTGATCACTAGCGCTATACATAGAACCTCCTACCCTCCTGAGGCGAAAAGCCGGGAGAAAGCTCTGCCTACTCTTTAACTTTGTGTCACCTATATTCGGTGTTTACCTTTTTGAAAATTGCACTGCGTCGAATCCCTCGCACCCCCAGGACGTGTCCAGAAAAAACCTGACATACAGCGGACTTAGCGCTGTCTCAGGAAGGATACTCTCACAGTGACTGCCGCCATTGACAGCGTGCAGCGAGGCCACGCCCACTTGAGGCCACGCCCCCTGCCCTCGTGTATAAAGCGCTGATCACTAGCGCTATACACAGAACCTCCTACCCTCCAGAGGCGAAAAGCCGGGAGAAAGCTCTGCCTACTTTTTAACTTTGTGTCACCTATATTCTGTTTTTACCTTTTTAAAAATTGCACTGCGTCGAATCCCTGGCACCCCCAGGATGTGTCCAGAAAAAACCTGACATACAGCGGACTTAGCGCTGTGTCAGGAAGGATACTCTCACAGTGACTGCCGCCATTGACAGCGTGCAGCGAGGCCACGCCCACTTGAGGCCACGCCCCGCCCTCGTGTATAAAGCGCTGATCACTAGCGCTATACACAGAACCTCCTACCCTCCTGAGGCGAAAAGCCGGGAGAAAGCTCTGCCTACTTTTTAACTTTGTGTCACCTCTAATCTGCTGTACTCGCCCACTTGAGGCCACGCCCCCGTCCCTCTCTCTCCTATAAAAACATGTGTTTCCACCGTACGCGTAGCGGACGGGCGCAGCGGGCGCGCCGGCAGCGCGCCAAAGGCGCGCCTAAGGCAAGCCCGTTTGGGCCTGTCCGGGTCCGGACGGACCCAGGACCAGGGACTCTGTCGGATTCACCCCCCGATCGTCTGGTGTACACAGGAGACATGCTCCTGGCTCTACAACCGGAAAAAAAACAGGGGTGTCGCTACATTCACGACGAAGGCAAACCCTTTTCCAACTGCACGCGCTGCAACCCAGTCACTCAGACCTCAGCCAAACGTGGACTTCAGATAGGGCTGCTTAACTGCCGCTCCCTCCCTAAGCACGCACATGAAACCAACTTGATGATACAAGATCAAGGCCTGGACGCACTGTTTCTCACCGAAACTTGGCTTTCTGACAGTTCTGACTCGGATATCATCATCGCCCTTCCCCCAGGCTATCTCATTCAAGCCCTGCACAGACCCAGAGGGAGAGGAGGGGGTTGGCCATAATCTACAGAGAACACCTTATCTGTTGAACCAACAACGCCAACATTGATGACTGCGAAAGCTGCCATTTTTCCATCCAAACCTCCCCGGTACACTACCTCCCGGGACTACTGATTTACCGCCCTCCGGGTACTCCTAGGAAATTCCTTAATGCTGTCACTGAAACGGTATCACAACTAGCCTCCTCCGCCTCTAATTTTCTCATCGTAGGTGATCTTAATCTTCACTTCACAGACCCCACTGACCAGACTGCTTCCGACCTTCTTCTGGACCTGATGTCATTTAACATCCGGTTGGTTAACAACGAACCCACCCACGATAAGGGACACCTCCTAGACCCCGTCCTCACCAATATCGCCAATATTACCACCAGCCCTCCCCTGCCTCTGCCATGGACCGATCACTTTCTAATCCCTATCTTCTGGGACTCACCTACTGTCCCTCCCCAATCCTTGAAAATCCAGGTCACCGATAGACGGTGGCACAAGCTTGTACCAACCGAATGGGCCACCATTCTCTCAAACTCCATCCCTACGATTTCCACCGATCCTGTTACGGCCGATAAACAGTTCAACTCCTGGATCACATCTTCGTTAGACATACTCCTCCCCAAAACCGCCACTCTCAAACATACCAAACGAGTGCCTCCTGCTCCTTGGTATACTCCAGAGCTTAAGTCTCTGCGACAGGAATGTAAGAGAACAGAACTTTCCTGGAGGAAGAATAAGTCCAAGGCAAAGAAGGACGCCTATCTCACTTCCCTACTAACTTACAAAAATTCCATTAGCGAAACAAAAAGTTTATTCTTTCAGGAAAGAATAGAAAATTCAGCTTGCTCCAGCAAAGAATCTTTTATCATCTTGAAAGAACTCCTTAAGGTTCCAGACCCCGGACCGAGAAACCCCCCAGACCCCAGGTAGATCAGGAAAAATGCCATCAACTAGCCAGCTTCTTCCAAGAAAAGATTCAAAAAATCCTCGACTCGATCCCTCCTACAAATCCGAGCGAGGAAAACGATTCCCCCGACACTCCTACCTCCCCCCGCCTATCCTCGTGGGGACAAGTTACCACCGAAGAAGTCAAAAATACGCTAAATACCATCAAAAGCGGATCTCCCTGGGACCCCGCCCCGCTATGAACCCTCAAGGAAGTAGCTCCCATCATTGTCCCTCCCCTCACCCATCTGGTTAACGCCTCATTCCAACAGGGAGTCGTCCCCCCTAGCTGGAAGGCGGCAGTTGTCAAAGCGCTATTAAAGAAACCCTCCTTGGACCCCGTAGACTTGGCCAATTATAGGCCAATCTCCCTTCTCCCCGGGACCAGCAAGATTGCGGAAAAATTGGCAAAAAAGAAACTCACAGTTTCTGGAATCCAATAACCGGCCAAAAATCTCACAGACAGGTTTCCGCCCAGGGCAGGGCACTGACATCGCCCTCCTGGCGGCGGTGGAGGAGGCCAGATCGCTCTTAGATGAAGGAGGATCAGTGGCAGTGATCCTCCTCGACCTCAGCGCGGCCTTCGACACCGTCAACCACAAACTCCTTATCAAACGGCTTAAGAGGGTCGGTGTGGAAGGTACCGCACTATCCTGGCTTTCGTCCTTTCTGGCCCAACGTTCCTTCCAGATCTGGGAGAATAACACCCGCTCCTCCGAAACACCCCTCCAATGTGGCGTGCCTCAGGGCTCCTCCCTGAGCCCCACATTATTTAATATCTACATGTCCCCATTGGAGGAGGTTGTCATCCCGTTCGGAGTGAGCATCGTCAGCTATGCTGATGACACACTATTAGTTGTGTCCTTATCCCACCCGAGCCAACAACCTGCGGACTTATTCAATTGTCTGACGCAGATACAAGGTTGGATGAACAGTTCAGCCTTAAAACTGAATGGGTCAAAGACTGACATTCTCCTCCTTGGTCAGAAAGGACTCACCCTCCCCCAGAACATCTGGCCACCCTGTCTGGGCCCCCCCCCAGACCCAAAACAGGAAGTAAAAAGCCTGGGTGTGTGGCTCGAAACCGATCTTTCGTTCAACGCGCAAGCAAAAAAAGTAGCCGGGACTTGCTTCGGGCTCCTGAAATCAATGAGAAAGATCCTGCCCATACTCCCTTCCACCTCACAAAAACTACTAATCCAAGGCCTAATACTCTCTAGGCTTGATTATAGCAACTCTATTTACTTGGGCGCCCCTGAGGCAACTCTGAACAAGCTACAGAGAATCCAAAACGTCACTGCCCGGATCCTCACCAACACTCCTGCCAGAGCTTCGGCCAAACCAGCATTAAAGCTCCTCCACTGGCTCCCAGTGAGGGAGCGAGTGAAATTCAAAGCCCTCTGCATGGCCCACAAACTGCTGCAAAATCAAGGCCCCCCTATTCTAAGAAAATTTATTAGACCTTATAAAGCCTCAAGATCCCTCCGATCGGACAAGGAGTCTCTTATCATCATCCCCAGATTCAAGAAGGCACGCTCGGGTGGAAGACGTTTCTCGGTCCACACCACACGCCTCTGGAACGCACTCCCCCGCGACCTGAGAACAGAACCAAACTACTTACGTTTCAGGAAGCGGCTGAAAACTCATCTTTTCCCCTAAAAACTTTGTCCTCCCTGAACTCTGTCCTCCCTCCCCCCCCCTTCTCTTTGCCCTCGGACCTGCAGACGTAGGAATCTTAGCGCTGGGATACCTCCGGGTGACTACGCACTTTATAAAAATTTTTAATAATAATATTAATAATAAACGAAGGCCCATCATGGAATATCAACATGGAAAAATATATATATACTGTCCTTACATTTTCATTTCAGAAGACAGACTCTCTGCCTGCTGAGGGGTACAAAGCCTGACGATGAAAATATATATGTATATATGTACATAATTGTAAAGCAAAACACATAATTATTTTCACAATTGTAACATCAATTGGAAGAGGAGTATCCCCCTTCTAGATTTCTGAGTCAAATTCATTGTCCATTGTCAGACTGTAAATCGTTCATGGCCAAGTGGCCTTATCTAGGTCAGGGCAACCCATAGCCCAATTTCAACAGTAGTTTCCAAAGGTAAAAACCCCAGATCAGGTCCCCAAATTTATATACATAAAGAAAAGAGAAAAAGAGTCATCCCTGTTAGATCCACAGGGACTCTTGTGCATCCCTATACAATGTCTGTTACCACACAGAAGCTATGTTCAGACAATAAGTGGAGTGGTTTCCATGGGGGGGAGAAAAGGGAGGGGTAGGGTGACAGCAAGTGCCTGTCGTGTGGGGTTTGGTGGAGGTGAAAGGGATTTAAAACAACAAGAAAACAAAAAAGATTAAAAAATGTGTGTGTGCAGGCTGGGCGGATCTTCAACTAATGCCATCAATGATGCGGTATGTGGCAATGTGCCGGGATCAAACTATGCACTGCTGTTCACACAGTATTGGTCCCTCCCAGATAAGGTAAGTGGGATACAGCAGACTATGCTTCCAATGAAGTTTAAAACCTGCTAACACTGTGTCAAGGTGGAGAGCCCTCCTCGAGCCACAGTATATACAGAGAAATCATGTGTCACCATGAAAGCAGAAGAGGGATATTGAGCTGGTGATGTACTGATCCTATTTGGACATAAAGCTCCTAATCCTCATTCAAACCGAATGGGTTTTTCATGTCTATAAGTATGATGTACTTGGACTCCAATAATTGTAACTGTTTTTCAAGTCGCCCCCTCTGGGACTTGCTGCATCCTGTCAACACCAAAGAAAGACAGACTGTTAGTGTTTTTGTCATGGTACTTAAGTCAGCGTTTTTGAAGTAGACTAGCTCAGATCGCTGTTCCTAATCGCTCTAATGTGTTCTAAAATTATTTTCTTTACAGGGAAGATGGTACTCCCTATGTACATTTTGTTGCACGGGCACACTGTTGCGTAAATACAATAATCACTGTTACAATTCATGAATTTTGTTATGCTCCCTGTCTTCCCAGTGGGTAGTGGATAGGTTTTCCTGTTCTTGCTTGAACTACAGGCCTTACACTTCCCGCACTTGCAAAAAGCCCTTCTGTTGCTGTATCCAACTGATCTGATCTGAGTTCCTATTACTGGATCATTTTTAACAATGGGCCAGTGTTTCTTCAGAGTCTCCCGGACAGTGTTAGACTCAATGTTGAACTCTGTTATCATCCTTATATCATTGGTCTCCCCCTCGTTTTAGGTCATTGGACCAGTGGGGCTGCTCTATTTTGTGAAGCTGCTCTTTTACTAGCTATGCTCAGAACTTTGTCGGGATAGCCACTCTTTTTCAATCTGTGTAGCATAGACTTCCGCTTTTTTTTATAACATGAGTTGGTATTACAGTTACGTTTAGCTCTTATTAACTCTCTGTATGGAATACTCCATTTGAGTTTAGTGGGAAGGTAACTTTTAGCATCCAGGAGACTGTACCCTGCAGTTGCTTCCTGTATAGTGTGGTTGATATAGTCCCTTCCTTCATTTGTACACAAACATCCAGGAAATCCATCTCCTTTTGATCACGTTTATGGGTAAAACTGAGATTCACTTCATTTTCCCCTAGTCCCTTCAGGAATACGTCCAAATCATACATATATCATCAATATATCAGGTCCAAAACACAATGTGTCCAGCCAGATATTCATTCATGTCGTTCCACACCACTTGTTCCTCCCACCATCTGATTAACATACAGGCATAGCTCGGTCCGAAGCAACTTCCCATTGCGGTACCAATCACTTGTTTGTACCATCTGCCCTCAAAAAGGAAAAAGTTATTGTTAAGAAATAGAGTCAACATTTCAATGAGCATGATTGTTTGATCAAAACGCGTTGCCAGTAAAATACCTTGGTTACATTCACCATGGAGTGCGAGTATTTCTTTCCTGTCTAAAGTGAGGAGAACGGGGATTTTCACCAAAGTACAACCCCAAGTGGAGAGGAGCCGGTCTTGTGTCAGAGACTTTCTTCCCATATATATAATATATATATATATATATATATATATATATATATATATATATATATATATATATATATATATATATATATATATATATTGATGTGATCAAGGCCGTTTTTTGACGGCCGAAACGCGTCATGCCGATGGCGAGGGAAAAATAAAGCCACTTTTGATTTAACATCTTGGTGTTGTGGAGATCTGTACCTGATGGATGTGTGAGGAGTCACATTGCAGGACCTTGTTTCTATATATATATATATATATATATATATTCAATGAAAAAAACATAGGTTATACTCCATATATAGTTAGGAATTAGCATTTACAAAACCTTATTTTACTCGCATAAAACCATTGAAATTCCATATATAGTTAGATGCGCTAACTATATATCGCGCACCCGCAATCCACTGCTGATGATGTCACATATTACATCATTCATGACATGGTCAGTGACATCACTGATGACATCACTGATGACATCTCAAATGACATCACTGATGACATCACTGAGGACATCATCCAGTGACTGTGTGTTTCTGTAAAGTTTAAATATGTTTTACATATTGAAGAATGAGTAGATGTAGAAGTGTCTGGATGAAGGATTTAGTAGGTGCGTGACTGACTGTATGACTGAGTGATCAAATGTGTCTCACTAAGTGCATGGGTTAGTGACTAAACTGTCTTAATTTGTGCATCATTATGTCTGTTGTTCTGTAAACTGCTGCATGTGTTGATCAGTAGCTATATGAGTAACTATATGGGTTATTGATTGATTGTCGAAGTATTTGTATGGGAGACTGAGTGTGTGTGTGGCTGGCTGGGAGATGTATGACTCTGTGGAGATCAATGTTTTCTTGTATCAATGATTGTATAAGAGAGTAAGTATGTGTTAGTATATGTTTGAAAATGTAAGGTACTCTATGTTTAACTGCATTGATTAGAAAATGGAAGTGTGATTGATTCTTTACAGGACTGACTAGGTGTGTGAGTAACTCCATGGATGAATGGCAGAGTGTGAGTGTCTGTATAGGTGTATGAGTGCATATGATAGTGTTGTAAAGATGAGTGATTGTATGTATGAATGGTTGTATGGGTGAATGAGTGAATCTGTGTGTAGACATTGGAATCAGTGAGTGTGTATGTAGTAACTAGTATTGGTGTGTCAATGGTTTAAAAAATTATATTCTGTATTTTACACTGGATGTAACAGAGGTTATATTAAAGTGTGAGGAGATGCATTGTATTGTCACATGAATGATATCATCAGTGATGTCATCAGTGATGTCATTTGAGATGTCATCAGTGATGTCATCAGTGATGTCATTTGAGATGTTATCAGTGATGTCATTTGGGATGTCACCAGTGATGTCATCAGTGATGTCATTTGAGATGTCATCAGTGATGTCATCAGTGATGTCACTGACCATGTCATGAATGATGTAATATGTGACATCATCAGCAGTGGATTGCGGGTGCGCGATATATAGTTAGCGCATCTAACTATATATGGAATTTCAATGGTTTTATGCGAGTAAAATAAGGTTTTGTAAATGCTAATTCCTAACTATATATGGAGTATAACCTATGGTTTTTTCATTGAATTTCAATGGTTTTTTGAAAGCTAATATTTCTATCTGTAAAATGTATTTTTCTTTAAATCATAAAATATATTGTACATTTTTTTTATACAATTTTTTTTAAAAAAAAAATTGTTCCGCTCCTAGTCCGCGAACTGGTCAGCTTCCCGTTAGCTGAATTCAAAGCCGCGACTTGGTGCGCGAGCCGGTAATCGCTCCTTAAGCGTGACTGTTACGTTATCATGACGTTTTGCGTTGTCGCGTAATACGTTATCTGACGCGCCAAGTTAGCGGACTCGAAAGCGGATTGGATAGCGGCGCAAAGTGCGAAACGTAAAGACAGCAGGTCATGTGACTCGATAATAACACTTTTCATTAGTTCATTTCACTTTTGGTTTCCTAATGATGTAATACTAGGTCATGTGATCTAAAATTAACACTTTTCATTGGTTTAGAACTTTGGCTTTTCCCAAATGATGAAAACCCCTCCTTCTTTCCTCACTCTGACTTTCATCTTGATGAGAGAAAGACCTTTGTACAATCCAGGGAAATGGCTTCTGTTGTAGCTTCTGGTAGTGTTCCCCCACCACCACCTCCACCTCCTCATGGAAAGAAAGGACCACCAACTCAACCAATCTTTCAAGAAGAGGAAGAGCGGGAAGAGGAGGAAGAGTCTGAATATTTGCCTGAGGAGCCCAGGAGATACAACAGGAAGGAAAATGTCATTTGGCAATTTTTCAAATTTCCACCAGGGCAAAAGAAAGTGAACGCCAGGTATGTCTTTTGCCGAATCTGTGACGAACGTCTTTCTAGAGGCACGGATAAAAAATATAGTTATGGGAATTTCACTATGCACAGACACATGAGCAGGTGGCACCCAAATAACTACAGTGCAGCTCAGCTTCGAGACGAACAACAGAATTCACCAGCAATAGCCAGAAGATCGGTTGTGCCAGAAGTTACGGGACCTGAAGCAAGGGAGCTGATCCCAAATATTCAAATGGACATGGGGGAAGTCAAACAAGTTTGTATGAGGTGCAATCAAACATTATGCTACCGCGAAAGTAGTATAACTCTTATCATTAGAGCCATCAAAAATCATGTATGTCCAAAACGCCCCCAAAAATAAATTCTTCTTTTTTTTTGTTGCTCCTGTTGAGCCCTCTTCGATGAATCATATTTGTTTCCCCCCCTCCCCCCAAAAAATAAAAAAAATACAAAATGTTCAGAAAAAAACAAAAAAATATAAAAAATGTTCAGAAAACTAATAAAAAAAATTTAAAACAACAAAAACAAAAAAAAAGTTCTTTTCAGAACTACCTCCCCATTATTAAAAAAAATTGGTAGAATTCTTTGAACTCTGCCAAGCTCTATTTCTATTAGTTCGCTCCCAGTTCGCACTCCGGTACGCGAACTTTGAGCGCACCCCAAAATTTTTTTTAAAAAAAAGGAACAGTAAGTATAAGAAAAGAAAACAGACAGCTATGTTACTATAAAGATAGCTATAGGGAGTAAAGAAAAGATACTGTGACCCGCAATTCACTTCTGATCATATCATATATTACACTATTTTTCACATAGTCAGTGACATCATCAGCAGTGGATTGCGAGTAACAGTTTTTTTTGTTTACGTCCTATAGCTGTCTTTTTTGTAACATAACTGTCTGTTTCCTATCCTTAAACTTACTGTTCGTTTTTTTAACGAGATAACAGATATGCCCAATTATTACATCATTCATAACATAGTCAGTGACACCATCAGCAGTGGAATGCAGGTTAAAAAAGTAGAAAACATTTACCTTATAATTCTTGTTAATTTTTAAAGAAAATTTTTCATACATTCAATCTGTAAAAGAGAGAACAAACATTTCCAAAAATATTAAAACATGTATTTAAAAATTAGAAAAAAAAAGGGAAAAGGTTCAAGAAGAAACACTTTTTAAACAACTTTGACACTTATAGAAACCTCTACTTCTCTACGACCCCTACACAATCCTAAATATATTTATTTTCAACAAACAGTATCTTCATGCTGATGAAATGAGGCCTATTTTGAAATATGATGCTTCTTTTGCATTGCTTATGTCTCACAATAGTGATGCCATAACAGCGCAAAAGAGATGTGAAACCATCATAAAATTGTGTCTAACATTTAAAATGATTATTTTAGAATGCAAATAAGATGTGTGCTTTCAAGAGCTTTCTTTGAGGTGAGGCCTCTTTTCTTTTTTTAAAAAAAAACAGTACCCAGAAGTACAGCACTGTAAGCATTAAAATTGACACTTACAGAAGACTCAGCTTACCCATATGTACCTCACATTTCTAAATGTATATCATAAGTACAAAAACCATAACATTAATTATACATGTTAAATGGTTTATTTTTGCTGTTCTCAGAATGTATCAAATTTCACTTAAATCAGTGACTTGAAGGTATTCATCATGTAACAGCGGGGAAAAAAAAACACAATCAAAATGACTGTGTTTAAAAAACCCATACAACCTAAGAAATCTGCTTTCAAAACTCCTTAAAATTGACTTACTTTCAATGACGTCGAATGATCTCCTATAAACAGCATCCACTCTGTTGTGCTATAAATATTTTCAGCCCGCCACTTTCTGAAAGAAAACCTCCATCGATACGTAAAATATGTTACATAGAAAAAAAAACTTCTCTCATTCTATCACATGTTTCCACTAGGCCAAATCATGTTGCCGCGATTCGCAAGTCTTATATTTCTTCCAATCAAATCCCGACATTTTCTATTTTCGCAACTTTCAAAAATAAAATATTTGAGATTATTTTCACAATCCTGGACTACTAATATCTTACTCTTCTTTGTCACTCATGTTCTCCTTTTCCTATGACACTGATACTGCTTACTATGAAGCAGACCTACTTGCATCAGGTTTATATAGTTGGATTTTTAATCTAGACAGCATTGCAGACTTACATTCCCTCTACTTAAAATTTTGGTTTTAAAAACACCAGGTAAGAATTTTTAAGGTCAAACGGCAATTTTTTTTGGGAAGTTACAACGGAATCATTACAGAATGACCAGCCGTTTCCAGACTTTAAGTAAGCTGTATAATGTCCTGATGTTGTTGATGGACCTTCATGATAGATAATTGCTACAGTTACAAAAGTCCTCCCTGATATTGACAGCTGAGAAGCCACAACATTTTTTATTAAAGTTGACAATTTTGATCCATCAGGCCTACATCGTTGGATCATTAAAATGACATACTGGCTATATCTACGTATAAATAATGTTGACATCATATCACATTTACATTGGCTACACTCCATGTTGTGATCCGCTGCATTTACTAGCTTATTAAAGGACACTGATTTACTGTCTGGCAAAGTTAAATATATAAATCTTTCTGAGTCTACACTAGTAGTACTTGATACCATACAGTTCTCGCAGTCATGCTGCCATTGATAAGAAAGCCCAAACAGGTGATCTACATCTACACCCTCATCTTGCAATACATCAAGCATATACATTAAAAACTCCTGACAATCTTGCTGATTATTTTCAGAGAAGTCTGTTTGACCTGAACATTCATCTAACAGATAACGAACTTCAGACACACTTTCTACTTTTGTTCGATCAGTGCTACATTTCTCTAACACAGAATTCAACAAGCAGCATAAACTTTGCTCCGAATTGAACACAATCTGTTCTTTTAAACTCTCTAGTGAAAAGAGAACATTAACCACTACATTTGCATAGCAGTTGACACCAGAACTGTTTTCAAATTGAAAACCGACAACATCTTCAACAGAATCCACTTTCTTTCTGCTAACAACTTTCGGTTCATTGACTTTTAGTCTTTTTGCAACAACCTCCCTACTATTACTGATATTTCTACGTTTCTGGCCTACCACACGTTTCTCAAACAAAGGATATTGAGGCAAATGTGGCGCATACTCTCTTCTTAACCTATTGTATTCCTTAACACAATCTAGATCCGCACAAATGTTTGTGACATCACAGTCAATCAAGTACAATCCCGATAAAGTTCTAACTCGTGACAATGCCACATATGCCATACCCTCCTTGAACACAGAACTGCCAATATTCACCAATGCACAGTCTACACTTAAACCTTGCGATTTATGGATTGTCACCGCATATGCCAAGCAAACAGGAAACTGTTTACGGCGAACATATAAGTCTTTAACAAGCAAAAACCTAGCAGAACAACGACCAATTTGCTGTACTTCCTCAATGCCATCAAATTTAATTCTTAAAAATTCGATTCCATCTCTATTTTTGTATTTCTCCAAATCAACAACATTACCCATTGATCCATTTACTAGACCTCTTTCTACATGTAAATTCCTCCTCAAAATGATTCGGCAATTTAAACACACATTCAAAGTCTTTTCAAAACCCGCTGTTTTAGATATAGTCTTCTCTAATGAATCCAATTTTGATTTCAAATTGTCTGACAAAATAATTGTTGATCCCATGTGCTCTAATTTGTCAATAGCTTCAAGTTTCACAATCTCTTGCTTTTCTAAATTCAACATTTTATTGTTGAAGATGGCACATTCTGCAAGAGTTGGCATGAGACATATCCCGGACTTCTTCTCAGTAATTTTCTGAAAAATATTCTCAGGCACAATCTCTTGTTTGGGATATAAATTTGACAGTAATCGTGCATTTAAAGCTTCTCTCCCATGCTCGGTCACTTTTCCAATTCTAATATCTTGTAGAATATTCTTGTAATCTTCATCCTTTGCCTGACGCATATTTTCATGCAGTTCTGCATAATTGAAGTTTAACCATATATTGACGTTGCCAATGCTCCCTAGGCACTTCCTGGTATCTTCATGTGTGAGTATTTTGAACACAGGTTGACCTTTTACTGGTGTCAGCTGCAGAAGATCTCCGAAAACAATGATGTGTTTGCCACCAAATAACACATCATATTCAGTTTTAAGTACTTCTTGCATTCTCAAATGCACAAAGGCAAGCATGACATTGGAAACCATGCTTACTTCGTCAATGATAAGTAGTTTCATTTTCCTCAAGACTCTTGAAACTTCACAGCAAGCATCTCCAGATAACTTGTTGTATTGTAATTTGTTGTCATGCTCCACCGGCAGCATCAGTAGACGATGCAAAGTAATACCTTTAATGTTATGTGCTGCCAGTCCAGTAGGAGCGGTGACAACACAAGACAGCGATGACTTAGTCCTTTCCTGCAAATAACAAGAAATTGCTTTAATGAGGAAACTCTTTCCAGTTCCCGCTTCTCCACTCACGTACAGTCGGACAGGCTTCAACGACGTACATGAGCACTCTTTCTTCTCATGACTTAATCCGTGCTCAATTTCCTTGGTAACTTCATCATATATTTTCCTCTGCTCAACGTTGAGTTGTTTTTCCAAGTCTTCTAAGTTAACTGAATCCTCCTGAGCATGTGCCATGGCTCTTTCCACTTCATTCATAGCAGTGGCAGCTTCATTTTCGATAATAGGTCCTCCAAGTGGATCTTGACTCAATGAAACAGAACTCTGACTGTCCTGAGAACTGTCTCTGGCAATCTCGGCTGCAATCGTTGCTTCCTGCTCAATTTCCAAAGTTAGCATTTCTTGATATTTAGGAAAAGCAGGACATTCTATGGACTCCTTGGCTGCATTAAAAGAGTCTTCGTAACAGAGGAAATCTCCAAGCAGTTCCTCTTCTGCACGCCAAGGCTTGAAAAGTTGCAAAAGTGCTAAATAGAAAAACTCCTTTCTTTCTGGAGATTCACCACTCAATTTTTGATGGTTTACTAATTGGCATTTTCTTTGCTTGACCAGGCATCCCTCACTTCCAATTACAGCATACACTCCTTTCTCAATATCTTCTTTGATGTTCCTCTTGAATATATAATTTTGGAGAACCTCATATAGACAAACATTCTCAAGGTGACTGCTTCGATTTGGATAATATGTATCCAACATGTTGGTCTTCAAAATGTCGGTACTGTTTGGCTCCTTTTCCGCCAAATACTCAATTTCCCGGACAGGTTTTAGAACTCGATTTCGCGTTGCAGCAAGACCAAGACTCGCCCAAACGATACTCCTAGATTTGGCATAGAGACTTGCTGAAGACAATCGATCTGAACATTCGTAAGCTCCGATTTCTCGATGCGACAACATCTTCAGACTGAAACTATACAACTTCTTGCTGAGGCTCTTTTCATGGGATATGTCCTCCCACATATCCTTCAGTTCTGTCTTTTCTTTTTTGGTGATGTAAGATGTCACATACCGAGCCACAGCCATGCAGTTGTCACCCACAAACTGTATATCCATGTTAGCATTCCACATGGACAAAATCACTGGGTTGTAGTCATTGATGTACTTGGACTCTTCGTTCCTTTTCAAATTGTATGTATTTTTAGGTGATTTCCTCGTCACATTATGTCGTAGTGAAGACATCAAACTGTTCACTTTTCCTTTAGAAATCACCGGCCGTGGAAAGTTGAAACGACATTTGGTGTAGAACTTGTCCTTGTTTCTGAATTTACGACGACAGTACTTTCCACAACGATGGCTTTGGAAACGTAGAACTTGTTCTCTTAGGCTTTTCTTCTCCGTTGCATTTGGAACAGCACACGTAGAATACTGTTCTATGAAATTCATCACTAAGTCATCGGGATCTGTTCCAAATTTAGGAGCATCCTTGATCCACAACAACATATGTATATGAGGAGCACCTCTTGCTTGGTACTCCTTTCTCCAAAAGAAATCCAACACCTCTCCAAGAGGTGGATTCTTCTTATTTGTGATGAAAGACATCATAGCTTCAAATTTATGATTGAAGTACCTGCATACATTCACAGGATCCAAAGAACACAGTTCTCCAGGTGTCTTGAATTCAATGTTTTCAATATTTCCATTTGCTTCTCGTAGAAATTCAAGTAAGTCTTCCCAGCCATACTCGGCACAGCTCAGAGTGAGGAACCATGTCGGAGTTCCTAAGTTCCTCAGCATACATTTTAAATCACCATGACGACGATACCAATACTCATTAGTACCACGCTGACACGCCATGAGATTAATTAAGTGAGAATCCAAAATACTATCTTGGACATTAACTTTATGCATAAAGTCTCTTGCCGAGATATTTCGCATCTGTATACCACTTTTCAAGATGTTGTTCACTGCATATGACAGTCCAGACAGATCGCTTTCAAACAGGAGATGAAACAAATAGGGAATGCATTGACGAAACCTAGGATCTTCTCCATACAATCGTAAAGTCCGGTATTCAGACGCAGGAATTTGATGAGATCGCTCATCATATCTTCCTCCTCGACCTGTGGGAAATAGCTGTGGGAAACACCGAGCTTCCAAACTTTCCTCCCAAACACTAATGGGACTCCCTTTGGCTTGTTTCATTTGAAACAACTCAATAGCATTCCCCATGACTTCCTTGGAATGCAATGGATGAACACTATAATGTTCATATATTTCTTCACTTTTAGAGGCCTCTACTTTCTCAATTTTCCCAGCACACAAATCGCTATCCTCTTCATCACTTACTTCCTCTTCTGCAACATACACATTCTTATAATACTTATTATTTTTCTTCAAATACACTGTTGCCTTTTTGACTTTCCTAACATCCACTAAATCTTGCCATATTTTCTTATTCTTTGTCGGAACCCCATTAACCAAGATAACCAGAGGTTCCTCTTCCACTTCTTCTACTCCAATTGTGTTAATGTTTTTATTCAAATCTAAAGGCAAATAAACAACTCTTCCCTTTAATCCTCTCTGTAAATCTGCTGGAGGCAACTTCCCTGTCTTTGGCTCCATTCTTACAATAGCCTGAAAGGGATGAATACTTTGAATCAAAATAGATTCATAAGTATTTAAATCCTTCAATTCAGAAGGAATCTCAACCAATTCAAGATTATTATGAACTGCCCTAGCAGGCATCTGGTTTTGGTTTAATTTATTACAACAATAAGTACACACACGTTGATCCGATCCCAAATCAAAATAATTTTCTACCATCAAGTATGTGACAAAATCCTTCCATTCACTATTATTTTCCCTTTCACTTTTTGCATATAAATCCACTACCTTAGTCTGATTCTTATAATAAGTACGTCGACAACAAACACAAGTGAAATTAGGCCTCTCACTTGATTTCATCTGAAACGTGGCAATTTCCTTCTGAAAATTATCTGTACTGTAAACCTGTACATTATCTTCCACATTACTCTCTACTTCAGGGTCAATTTGAACATTCTCATCTTTACTACTAAAGTAACAAAACTCAATTTCTTCACAAATATTCTTCACATCTATTTCAGAACCATGCAAAAGAGCAGCACATAATTGTTTAAGCATAATTGCTGGACTCTTTGCATAATACAACATTCTCACTAATTTTCTCACTTTATTATGATGCACTGCTAGCATCCTGAAATGATGAAAAACACTCTGGCATACTCTCCTGGAAAGACAAGCCAGTGAATGACCACGCAAACCTGTTATTTGTCTCACTCTGCAAGGATCTAAATCTTGCAACAACTTCATTTTCTGCTTCAAACTTTTCTTATTAAATGTCCGTATAAAATCACAAAGCAAATTGATGGAAACCTGTCGCACACTGCAAATAGAACTACACTTCCAAATGTACACAGGAGCCTTAGGACGTCTTCCTAAAACCTCATCACTTAGCGCCTCTTCTGTCTCTGTTGTCACAAGTTTTTCTTTTTCAACTGGACAACCATCCTTCACTTCATAAGCTCGACCACTGATGTCAACTGCATGCACCAAATCATTATCCTGAAAATAACTCTCCTCATTAAAAAATGCCTCAGAACTTGAACTATGCATCCATTCTCCGGAAAAAACTTCACAAAAGTTGCTACGATTTACTACTCTCTTCCATCTACTGTTTGTTTTAAAATCAGAAATTACCTTGCTTAGTTTCCTAATTCTATTGATTACCAAAATAAACAACTTTCGCTTAATTTCAAAAGCATGATCAATAATTTTCTCGACATTTTTCTTCTTCTTATAAAATGCCGCTTTCTGTTTGCATTTCTTAATATTTCTTAATAAATTAACTATTATCCGATTACGGAACATTCGTTGTCGAATGTCCCTAAACTGTTCTTTCCTTCTACTATGATGCACAGAGTTATCTCTTCCTCTACCAGTAACATTTTTCATGGGTCTTTTCTTTCCATTTAAATTACTCTTCTTTTTCTGAACTGAAACATTTGGGCGAGAAATACTTTTTTTACTACAAATATTTTTTAAGAAAGACTTTGTGCTCTTACCCGGAGCTTTCTTGGTGTTTTGATAAGTATTTAGGGAAGAGGACTGCTGCAATAAAACATCACCGTGCTGTCTTTGACGTTTTCGAGCCTTTATAATTCTATTTTTGGTAGGCATTTTCCAAACTATGAAAGAATCTGCAGTTGAATCTGTTGAAAAATATAATAAAAAATGTTAATAACCACTATTACCAAACAGTAAATGAATAACAGTCATCAAAAACTTAATGCCCTTCTTATTATTTAACATAGCAAATCAAGGCATATGACTGAGTATGATGTTATTTTTCTTTTTTAAATGGAAAGCGTTCTTCATGGTGCAAGTTTCTTGTAAATACGCTCCCACCTGCGAAAAGGAACTTAGCAATGCAAAGCTGCTTGGGTCCCCAGTGTCTGTCAACATTCTAAACAGTCCGGAGCGGCCGCCATCTTATCTCTCGGTAGGATCGAGAGAGAAGAAAAGGTGAAAAACGAAGGGGAAATTTAATAAAATGGGGCAAAGTATACCCCAGTTGACCCCCTAGGAATGTTGTTGGAATTTTTTAAAGGGTCCCCTGAGGAAAATAAAAAATATATATTTTTCACGATAGAACCGCTTCCCAAACACCGAACTGGCCCGCAAACTGCACGAGAATACGCCATTTTGTGCGTCGTTTTAATTAAATTACTAGGAATAAGGAGGTGCGGGAGACGTATCCTATTTCCTTATATTTTCTGAGAGTGGCTGAGGAGTCTCATATATGTTGATACATGTGTTCCAGCGGCTGTGCGTGAGCTTTTTTTAAATTTTTGCTGCGTGACGTCTGTTAACGTTCGATTCGAAGGAAATCAGGAAGTGTTGACCACCAATTTCTCAGTGCGATAAAATCTTTTGAGATATATTATCAAGCCTGTGCGCTAAAATTATCGCCGATAAAGCGGCGACAATGGGCTTGATAATATACTCTGTGAAATTCCAATCGAAGCCCATTTTAGATGTCTTCACATCTAGCATGTACTTCGATTGGAAATCCATAGAGCATATTATCAAGCCCATTATCGCCGCTTTATCGGTCGTTTTCGGCCGATAAAGCGGCGATAATTGAAGCGCACAGGCTTGATAAAATACCACATTGTTATAAATGAATCCTTATTGAGACACAATGTCTGCGCCAATTTGCCTTTTTTACAATGCCACAATTTTGTCGTGCACGGCAGCCATTTTACATGCCAGGCTGGTCTCAGCCTATCACCTAGCCCTGCGAATGTAGGGAAATATTATCAAACCTGTACACTAAAATTATCGTCGCATTATTGGCCGAAAACGGCTGATAAAGCAGCGATAATGGGCTCCATAATATGCTCTGTGGAAATCCAATCGAAGCCCATGTTAGATAACATGGCTAAAAACTACTCAACACCATTGTTTGGACATTATTAACATGGCTATGTAACTCCCATAATCAAAATTTAAATTTGCCAAGCACACTTGTGTTACTGCATGCCAGAATGCTACACCGAATATGCAATTACAATTTCGCAAAGTAACAAAATCTATTTCTATATCACTACAGACAAAGCCACAATTTAAAAACACAGCTTTCTTCATCATTTTCTCCTTAGTGATAAAAAGCGGTAGCAATGCATGAATATCACGCTGAAAAGTCAGCGATATTCATGCATTATCCTGCAAATGCTCTTAGCCATGTTATCCACCTCCTATTGGATAACATGGCTAAGAACTGCTCGCAAATGCGAAAAAAAACGGTCGCAATGCATGAATAACGCTGAAAAGTCAACGATATTCATGCATTATTCAGCAAATGCTCTTAGCCATGTTATCCACCACCCATTGAATAACATGACTAAATACTGCTCAGAGCCCCATGAGGAACGCTTTCCATTTAAAAGAGAAAACATATCATCATAGAAAAGAATCGTTTTTAAACACAGCATATAAATCAATTGTATACCTGCATTCAAGAGGAAATGACTGAAAATGTCCTTGAGACACACGAAAGCGTTTTCTGGAATACCCTAGCACCATTTTTCCGACATTATTAACATGGCTATGTAACTCCCATAATCAAAATCTAAATTTGCCAAGCGCAGGTGAGAACGTATTTACAAGACACTTGCCCCATGAGGAATGCTTTCCATTTAAAAATGAAAAAATAACATCAAAGACACTCAAATGCCTTATAAATATGACCCAAAACAACCTATGAAACTCTAACAGTACATATCCAAAATTTAATTGTTTTCAAAATGGTTTTTAAAAACAACATATCTGTTTCAGCTTACATAAAAGACCATGGAATGCGCTTCATATACAACAATACCTTGAGTTACTACATGCCAGAATCCTACACCGAATATGCAAATACAATTTCTCAAAGTAACAAAATCTATTTCTATATCACTATAGACAAAGCCACAGTTTTAAAAACACAGCTTTCTTCATCATTTTCTCCTTAAATCATTCTATTCTATATCTAAAATAAATAAATCTTTTCTCACCTTAGCAAATACTTTTTGAGTTTTGAAAACAGTCTCAGAAATACACCAAATTGTCTTCAGCAGAAGAAAAAGGATGCACTCCAGAGGCTGCAGCTATTGAAAGCACAGAAATCCAGATATTCATTTCACATATCTCTCATATTAGCCAATCATAACTCTTCCCTCACTTTTTTCAAATCAAAACCCTTCCCCCCTCTGCCCTCTCTGCCTTTTTTTTGCTTAGCAACGACCTCCTGAAAGACCTCTCATGTTTGCAACTTCACACAACAATGTTTCAATTGAACTCTGAACTCTCAGTGCACCTGCGTATCCAGTGCAATCTTTCATTAAAAGTTTCTTCCTTGACCATTGAAATTACATGTTTCAAGAACACATCCATGCACCCTAACTTTCTGTTTTCAGAAATGGAAATGCGCCAATCACTGCTAATGAATAATTAGCATTGGAAATCCACAGTTTTTTTTCTTTACAAACTCCTACTGTTTCAACTGCCCTTTCATTACCACACTTCATCTGACTGCAGCACAACCTTCTCCCACCATGTTTAACGTCTGGATTGTTGGACATAGTTACATCCACTGGGCTCAAAGGTATGCTGACAACAGAAATTTACACAACCTCAATTTACAGGATGTGGAAATTAAATGGTTGGGCCAAAGAGGATTAAAATGTCACCAATTGATACCATTGGTGAAAACCTTTATGCATTTGCCAAAACCTGACCTCTTAATAGTGCACTGTGGAGGAAATGATTTAGGCACTATGACTGGGGTTGGTCTGGAAATGCTTTTAAAGGACACCTTTGAGCAATTAATGGCACTTTTTCCTCAAACTGCCTTGGTATATTCCAATATATGCCAAAGACAGAAATGGAGGTGGTCCAACCAATTTGGTCCACAAATTGAGAAAGCGAGGAAGCATGTAAACAAATCTGTTTCAGCTTTCATGAGAGACCATGTAATGGGCTCCCTGTACAATAATAACTTGCGTTACTACATGCAAGATATCTACAGAGGAGATGGAGTTCACTTCTCAGATGAGGGCAACAGAATTTTCATTCTGAATTTAAGACTGTGCATTGGTACCTACTTATAAGTACCTAAATGGAACATAAACCCAAAAGCTCTTCTCAGAGCTACCCTTCATCTGATCACTCACAATTAATACTTTTCTCTAACTTATTTCTGTAATTTTCAACAAACTACGCTCAAAGAGCGCTACCCGGTACGCGAACTGGAAGCTAACCGCCCAAAATTATTTTAAAAATGTTTTTTCTCCGCACATATGGTCCTCCTCAGCCACCCTCAGAAAACCTGGGGGGTCAAAATACTTGTACCGTGTCCCCTTCTACCCTTTCTGAACATTATTTAACCTCCATTTTATATGTTAATTCGACCGAAACACAAAATGGTGGACTCCCGTTACGCTTCTAGTTTGCGGACTAAACTGCTTCCCGGGAAGCGGCCCAAAGAAAAGGTGGGAAAGTAATTCAAAGAAAAAGGACTGGAGACACTCTCACCAAATATAGATTAACTCATACTACATAACAATCCCTTTCATTTTCACAAATTTGATTGAAATTCCATTTAGCCATTAAGCCTGTAGACCTCTCTAAATACCTTGAGGTAAATTACTTCACAAAACACATCTGAAGTGTTGGAATTGACAACCAATAAAAATCTTACTTTCATTTTCTACTTTTATTACCTGATATTTGATTGGTTATATACCTGAATATATATAAAGGAAGAGAAGAAAACACAGCCATTTTGACTGCTACTTCTTGTTGTACATCACATTTCAATACTTACCTAAGACTTCAACTTGTTTCTGAAGGTAAGTTGTTATTTTTAAAAATGAAGTATATTGAACACTATAACTTGATATGGTAGACTTTTTCTGATACATATACACTATCCCTCTGTAGTAGTTATGGATTTAGATAGACTTCTCTGTTATAGTTAGGAATGGAGTTAGGCTTCTCTTCGTTAAATTACATACACTTTTTTATAGTCCTATTTCCACTCTGATACTATACACTGCCAAAAGAAAAATTCACTGATAAAAACTACCTATCTAAAATTAATCCCAACAGTGCCCAATCTCTACTAATATATATTTTTTTATTCAAAATTTCAGGCAAAATGGAAGGCGAACAACAAGTTTCATTTTCAATTGAACTGAAGGAGAGCAGCCAAGACAAACTTGATGACTTTATGGATGACAGTAGAGACCACGAACTTCTACAATGTGTTGAAGCAGTAGACAACCTGCTTCAAAATGAAAAACAATTACACCCTATAATAAATTATGACATTTCTGACAATGAAATGTTAGAAAATTTAATAAAGTATGAAACACAATCATAATAAAAAAAAAAAAAAATAAAGAAAACAAAAAAAACCAACAAAAACAACAAATATTTAACATACAGTATTAAAAAAATCTATCATTCTTTTATCCTTATAGTACGCTGCCCAGAGCGCTACCCGGTTCGCGTACTAGGAGCTCACCACGCATAAATAATTTTTTTTTTTTTTTTTCCCCCTGCAGAAACCTTTTACAACCTCCACATAAAACCTAGGGGGTCAGGGAGGATCTACTAGGCCCCCTTATCGAAATTTCCCCCTTTGTTTTGGCCTCCTCTTATCTCTCGATCCTACCGAGAGACAAGATGGCGGCCGCACCGGACTGTTTAGAATGTTGACAGACACCGGAGAGCCAATCAGCTTCGCATCGCAAAGTTCCGATAAGCGAAAAGTACGCGAACCGGATCGCTGCCCGGAGCGCTGTTACAGATATATATCTTGATTTAAACATTAATTTCTCAAAATCCACTGAAGCACATATATTGAGACCTAGCAAAGGCACATCGGGCTAACAGTCCCTACAATTTTGCCAAGTTTCGTGCAAATCCATTCAGCCGTTCGAGCTAAAAGTGAGGCCAACCGCCCTATGGAAATTAACATGGGAAAAACGCGTTTTGGGACCCCCCTTTTTTCTCAGCCCCCCCTTGACGAAACCCCCCCAAATTTCTAGGAGCTGCTCAGAAACAAAATGTGCCATTTTCCTGAAAATTTCAGCCGATTCCGTCCACAAACGCCAAAGTTATTAGACATAGAATTTTCAGAAATCCCATAGGGAAAAAATCCTAACTATATATACCTACTGGCGACCGCCAGTAGGTAATATTCTTCCCAAATGTTCCCGTAGCAGAGGGAACTGCTTGCGTTGGTGCCCGCGTGTGGAGACCGGGAGCGTGTCTCCAAGTAATTAGAAAACAAAGGCAAAGACGCGGCACTCTTCTTTTCACGGCAGATTTATTTTTAGGTCTAAAGCAAAACTCCTACGCGTTTCGAACAAACGTTCTTGGTCATGGTAGAACACTGCCGTGACCAAGAACGTTTGTTCGAAACGCGTAGGAGTTTTGCTTGTGACCTAAAAATAAATCTGCCGTGAAAAGAAGAGTGCCGCGTCTTTGCCTTTGTTTTCGACTATATATATATATATATATATATATATATATATATATATATATATATATATATATATATATATATATATATATATATATATATATATATATATATATATATATCTGCGCAAACTCCCAAGAACGCCACTTCAGGTCCTAGCGATTCAGAACCCACGAGGGAAGTAGGAGACGGACCACAATCAGGATTCACAGATGTTTAATGCAAGGGTTGGAAAATGCGAGGGCAAGACGCGTTTCGGGCTTACAAAGCCCTTGTTCACATGCACTGATTCAATGAATTCTTTTTGTTTTTATAATGCAGTGAAGCCCGGCTCCCCGCCACTTTACAATCAGGTCACATGATCAAAAAGGTAGAGAAAAGACTCAACGATATAAATGACCAGCTACATTGCATGTGCTACATGAGTTACATTTACATCAAAAAATAACTTTTGATAATAAAAAGACATTTCTTTTTAAAGAAGCATTTACATTTGTAAAATTTCTTATTCAGTTATTTTGGGATAAATCCCTGTGCAAATAATGACATATGTACAAATTAGCGACCTGTAAACAGTGGGGGAGCGGGAAAAAAGTGGTAAAAGTGCAAATAACAAATTTTCATTGAATCACAGTCTGCAATTCATGGAGTAACTTGTATTCTGTGCAAAAATGCAGTTAGAGGGAAGAGGAAAAAGTGCTGTGAGTGCATGATGATATTGATCTGTGTATATAATGCATAAATGCTGATTTTAACGTTAAAGGAGAATAGATATCTTCCTATCTGTCTTATTAAAATCATGCATAAAAACATTTGATACCAGTATAAATACATCATCATATAAAAAGATTAGATCAACGACACCCTGTGTAAAATGAGTGCTAAAAAAATCACACATCTAAAACTCATGAATATATAAGTGTAAAAGTGAATACTATATACAGTGAATGTGCAGAACATATTGAGATATCCATAGAAGTGGCTGACAAGGAACTTGACCAGCCACTTACATCAGTATATACGAACATAATATTTTATAGGTGCAATGTCTCAGAATGGGTCAACTCCCTAGATCACAGGGAACCTGACAATTCTAGGGAGCCAATAGGATGCTGTTTAGGATGACAAATTTTCTTAATCCGGCATACAGATATTAGAGTGAGCATTTAAAGAAAGTGGCATAGATCCTCGGTATTATTGAGGCCATTAGGCCATTTACTGTCGTATTCGAGGATCAAACTCGACTCTAGCCGCCTCAATTTGAGCTCCTGGTTGCCTCCTCTTCTAGGCTTGGGGACAGAAGCCACTACATAGTATGATAGGCAATTAAGATCTTTGTTATGGGTGCTCTCAAAGTGGCGAGCCACTGGATATGCCTGGTCGCTATGTAATATAGCTCTGATATGCTGTAAAATCCTGCCTTGCACTTGCTGTTTTGTACTGCCTATATAATTAAGGCTGCAAGTGCACGTCAGGACATACACAGCATATTCGGTTTTGCAGGTGTGGCTACCTTTAATTGGGATATCAACAGTGGAAAAAGGAGTTCTGTAATGAGTTTTATTGACTCCAAACTTGCATGCTCTGCAAGTTGTACATTTACGAAAACCTGCTGATATTAACCAATTAGGTTTCTGTTGTAATTCGGGGCTGCTCTGATCTAAAATTGCGCCCATATTTTGTGCCCGTCTGAAAGTGACCAAAGGTTTGTCAGGTAACATACATCCTAAAACAGCATCTGTCTGAACAGTAGGCCAATGTTTGTTGATTATCTGCCTGATTTTGTTTTCCTGACTACTATAGTCTGTGATAAATCTAGGGCAGTCTACATCATTTATTTCGGTCACATTAGTGACCGCTTTGTTCTTGTTTATAGTGTTGGAGAGTAGACTGGCTCTAGAGAAACTTTCAGCTTTGGCCAGTGCTTGATTGAATACCTGGTCTGAGTATCCACGGGCCTTCATTTGCGCTTTTAACTCAAGGATACATATTTTAAAATCCTCAGCAGTACTACATATTCTTTTTAGCCTTAGGATTTCTCCATAAGGTATGCTGTGGATAGTGTGTTTAGGATGAAGGCTTGAGGCATGGAGTGTAGTATTGCCTGCCGTGGCTTTTCTATGTAGGGTGGTTTGGATACGGTTATTATCATCTATGTATATTTTGACATCTAGAAATTCTGCTTGTTTGGCACGGATGTTAGAGGTAAATTTTAAGTTGAGGGGGTTATCATTGATTTCAGCAATGAATAGCTGTGCTTCGTACTCATCCCCTTGCCATACAATAAAAATGTCATCAATATACCTGAGATATTTTACAATCTTTTCCCGTACCCATGTTTGGTGTGTAACCATGAGGACCCGCTCCTCCCACCAGCCAACGTGTAAGCACGCATAGCTGGGGGAGAAGCAGGACCCCATAGCCACACCCCTTAGTTGTTTCCAGATTTCCTTACCAAATGAAAAATAATTGTTACTAAGGCACCATTCAATCAAACTTAATATCACCTTGATATGTTCGTACAGCAGGTCGTTGGCCAAGATAACATGTTATTGCATTTAAGCCATCAAGATGAGCAATTGTGGTGTATAATTGTTCAACATCAAGAGTAATGAGAAACATGTTGTTCTGCCTTTCCAAATCATCTATTTTGGCCAAAAAGTCAGTAGTATCCCGGACAAAGCTGGGGAGATTGCTGACCCAATTTTGTAGAAAAAAGTCAATATATTGGCCCACATTTTCTCCGCAACTATTGATGGCGGAGATGATGGGCCGGCCGGGAATCGGTGATGTTCCTTTGTGAACTTTTGGAATTAAATAGAGACATGGCAGGACTGGATGCTCATTGTACATAAATTTATATTCGTCTGCTGAGATGAGGCCTTCTCTGCGGTATTTTAGAAGTAGTTTGTGCAAAACATCATTAGCTTTTAAATACTCTTTGTTGGTTGACTTGATGTAACAGGCAGGGTCCTGTAGCTGCCTTTGTGCCTCTGGAGAGTAATCAGATTTGGGCTAAATGACGATGTTACCCCCTTTATCTGCAGTTTTTATTATGATATTGGGGTTGTCTTTTAATTTCTTCATGAGTTCAAAATGTTTGGCCTTTTGCACATTATATTTCTTTTGGTTGTTAGTTTTTTTGTACACGTCTTTGATGTCTGCAATTATACAGTCCTGAAAAACCTCCACCACATCTTTTGCCATAATAGGTACAAAATCTGATTTTCCTTTAAATGGCGTAATACCAGCACCTTTTTGAATCATATTAATTTTCTCTAATCTTTTTTGTGTGCTAGTCTCGCCATCATTAGTCATTGGTTGAGAGCTGGTTGCGCCATCTAGATCATGCATATCAAGAAAAAATGGTACATCAGAGGGTGATAGTTGAGCTGTGTTTTCAATATTGCTAGTACTGGTATAGAGTGTGGCGGCTGCTGCCACCAACGGCACCAGCGTTGTAAGGTCGAGGATCGTTGTAGCAGCAACTTGGTGATATATATATATATATATATATATATATATATATATATATATATATATATATATATATATATATATATATATATATATATATATATATATATTCAATGAAAAAACCATAGGTTATAGGCCATATATAGTTAGGAATTAGCATTTACAAAACCTTATTTTACTCGCATAAAACCATTGAAATTCCATATATAGTTAGCTAACTATAAGCGCTAACTATATATCGCGCACCCGCAATCCACTGCTGATGATGTCACATATTACATCATTCATGACATGGTCAGTGACATCACTGATGACATCACTGATCACAACATCCAGTGATTGTATGTGTCTGTAAAGTTTAAATATGTTTCACATATTGAAGAATGAGTGGATGTATAAGTGTCTGGATGAAGAATTTAGTAGGTGCATGACTGACTGTATGAGTGAGTGATTAAATGTGTCTCACTGAGTACATGGGTTAGTGACTAAACTGTCTTAATTCGTGCATCAGTATGTTTGATGTTGTGTAAGCTGCTGCATGTGTTGATCAGTAGCTATAAGAGTGGCCATATGGGTTATTGATTGGTTGCCCAAATATTTGAATGGGAGGCTGAGTGTGTGTGTGGGTGGCTGGGAGGTGCGTGACTCTGTGCATAGATGTGTAAGCAGTTGATTCACTAGGAGTATGAGTTCAAGAGTGCATGTGGAAACAGCTATATGGGCGGTTGACTGTGCATGGGTGTGTTGGTGAGTGAATGGATTTCTCATTGCTACATGTGCAAGTAAGTACGTATGTAAAACACAATACATGTGAGAGTTGAGATATATAAATAACTGAACATAAGAGCCAGTGAATGTGTGAGTGGCTGTATCGATCACTGTGAGCTTGTATCAGGGATTATATAAGAGAGTAAATATGTGTTATTATATGTTTGAATAAGTAAGATGTGTATAACTGTATAGTTGAGGAAATGGAGGTGTGATTGATTCTTTGCATGACTGACTAGGTGTGTGAGTAAGTCCATGGATGAGTGACAGTCTGTAAGTGTCTGTTTATACTGAGTGTATGTAAGGTTATATTAGAGTCTGAAGAGGTTCATTGTATTATCACATGAGTGATGTGATCAGTGATGACAAATGAGATGTCATCAGTGATGTCATTTGAGTTGTCATCAGTGATGTCATTTGAGATGTCATCATTGATATCATTTGAGTTGTCATCAGTGATGTCATTTGAGATGTCATCAGTGATGTCATCAGTGATGTCACTGACCATGTCATGAATGATGTAATATGTGACATCATCAGCAGTGGATTGCGGGTGCGCGATATATAGTTAGCGCTTATAGTTAGCTAACTATATATGGAATTTCAATGGTTTTATGCGAGTAAAATAAGGTTTTGTAAATGCTAATTCCTAACTATATATGGCCTATAACCTATGGTTTTTTCATTGAATTTTCAAGGTTTTGTAAATGCAAATTCCTAACTATATATCCACTATAACCTATGGTTTTTTCTGTGAATTTCATTGGTTTTTTAATAGCAAATATGAAAAGCTTTAAAATGTCAAGTACGTGATAGATAAAAACATTTTCGTATTTATGCACGCTGATGTGCTTTGAACGCTGCCCCCCCCCCCCCTCCCCTCTTTTGCCTTTGTTAGTACTCTCTCTTTGCAGATACAGAAGGGTAGTTAACGCAGGCCTTTACCCCCGTTGTAATCCGTCGTACCTCCTTGTCTCTCCATTTGATTGATTGTTGTCCAAGCATTTACTGTTTTAGAATTGGTTCTCTTTGGATCATTCTCTATTTACAAACAAGCACAAAGTCGCAATACTCTGTTTAGTCTTTGCAGATAGTGAAAAATCGTGTAAAAAAATAAAAGTAATCGAGCAAAATCAGTAGGCCACTAATTGGATCTCTTTTTGACCTCGCTAAAATAGAAATATTAGGAACAACCCTTCTTGAGAAATACGAAAATAGTGAGATGAACTGAGCTCCACACCATGAGGGCTGCAAGACAGCTCGGCTCCATCACCCATCCCGCACAAAATAATGACAAACCCTATGCAAATATTAAAAATATAGACAACACACCAGCAAAGAAACAGGGTAAAACATTTTATTAAAAAACTATTTACATAACGTTGGTTTATAAGATGATGTCAGTAGTAGACCGATGTGTGAATAGATCGAAAACAGCACAAGGCTCCAAGATCCGGATAGCAAGCTCCTGGATGTTGGGTGCCATAGTTTAGAGTTCTGAATTTCAGCCTTTTTCAATGCCTGTGCTTTGTTGAATCAAAATGGCGGCTTGACACAAAGCTGACTCAAGCGTTGTTACTGATGCTATGCAGACCAAAACTGGTTTTCAGTTTGTACATTTTTCTAGATTTTTCAATCCAAGTTTGATTGACTTTGTAGAACGATGGCTTCAGATTTTCAACATACGGTGTGGTGGCGCTGACTGGGAGGGGGCGCTTCGCTCCTGCCCCCTCCCCAAGTAAGATTTTCATACGTGAAAGTACGTTAATGGTTTTGGTCCCCGAGATGCTTCGATGTCACTACCATTCTCAAATAGCATAAGTTCTGGATGTTGGGTGCCATAGTTAAGAGTTCTGAGCAGCGCTTGTAACACTGTCTGAAGCTTATTTCCTCCTACTGCAGCTTCACTATTCTCAAAGTAAGTGAGTGTCGTTTGTGGACCTGACTGCATTAGAAAACAATATGATATGTTACCTTCCTAAACAGCTTGACGGAGGCCCCTGAGGGGCGCTGTGATGGCCATGGACTCGGAGAAGACGCTTGGCTCCGACACCCTCCCCAAGTCTTATAGCACTGGTGTAGCCTGAGATCGCCCCCGACATAGGCGGCCGGCTCCCGGGGTCCGGCGATACTTTTTGCCTTTTGATGACTCTTCAATTCTGTACCTTGTCCCACAATCCGTTTGACCTGAAGACAAGCTGTAGTGAGGCGCCCCTTTATCGTTTTAGTTGCCATTCCGCCCGCTTTTGCTACACTGTGCCTCTTCCGCCATTCAGCTGTTTTCCGCCCGCTCTTGCGACTACAGCGTCTCGCTCACCATGTAGTTGAGATGCGCCCGCTCTAGCGGTGCAGCGATAGGCGGCTGCCACAGGACTCTCAAAATGGCGGCCGGCTCTTCGGTTTTGGGCCTGGTCCACTAAAATGGCCCTGGGACACCTTGGAACTCGGACGCTTGTCTGCTAGGGCTTGGATCCCATTCTCGAAAAGCGTCCCCTCAGCCGTGAAGATTCTACAAAAGTCATGGGGGCCTCCGACTCCCGCAGGCTTCTGGTGGGGAGCGGCTGCCATGATTGCTCGTGGAATGGCCACGACGGAGCTACGAGATGGTAGTGGTCTCATGCTGATGCCAGCTTTAGTCTGAAACATCCAGAAACACTGTAGACTACCAATTCGATCAGTTCCGGTAGCGCCCCAACATGACCCGGAAGAGAAGAACTTGCCCTCCCCTCTTTGACTGATGGTTCTTGTTGCCTGTCCCCTCTGTTGTCATTTAACAGAACTTTTTGGACTGCTGAAAGGGGTTGTGTTCTGAACGCTGGTTGGTGGAGACATTTAGACTATATTCTTGACCTACGTTGTCACGTAATGCGTTTTATGACACGCCGCGTTAGCGCACCCGGAAGTGATCCGAGGCGCGGCGCGCAGCGCGTAACGTAAGCATAACAGGTCATGTGACTTGTTAATAAAACTTTTCATTGGTTCATTTTACTTTTGTTAATTTAATGATGAAAAGCTTGGTCATATGACCTAAAAATTACGCTTTTTATTATTTTCGAACAATATTTTTTTTTCAAACATATGTTATAATATTCCAGGCTAATGTACTTTCCCGGAAAATTTACAACTGTCTGGTAAGTAAAATATATTCCTTTTTCGAGAAAAAGGGCGTTTCTTCCTTCCATGACGGAGCCGTTGAGTAAAAGAGATTCGACCTGCTGTCTTAGTCGCCGATGCGCCTGATTATCAGATTCTTATCGATCACTTTATGTTGCAGACATGAAAAACACAACTGCCCTTGACCATTTATCTTTACTGCGTTCCTACATATTATACCTTTTATCCGTCATGTAATTGGACTGCTTTATTTCACTTGCCTTTTACTGATTCGAAAACAGTCACTAAAAGTAAAAACTTTACAAATGAAAATACTACTACCGTGTTTTGTTTTAAAAACCTTTATTGTGAAAATGTCAGTATACAAATACGGGCCTATAACCACGTGGGCCGGCCACGGAGCAAACTCAAATCATATATGATGAGGAGACATTTACACTGTAGAAGAACGTAACGAGCGGGCCATTAGGTGACAAGAACAAAGGTGTCTAACAGTTGCGGAATCGGTGGACGTACATTTTGTAATTAAAATACGACAGGGCCACTTACAATAACATTTTCTAGATATACATTTGCGGGCAAAGAGTTACGAGTCCCATTTATACCGGCGCCATTTTGGGCGAGGCCGGGCAGGTCCAAGATATAGTCAAAATGTCTCCACCAACCATCGGCCAGACCAGAACCCCTTTCGGCCCTTTATGCTACAAGATGGTGTCTTCCATTCAGAAAATATTGGTGGCAGCATTTTGAAAGGAAACAGAAACAGCCGTTCTCCTAGTGAGTTTCACATTGTTACATTTAGGAAGAATGTTGAAGAGTAGTATGTGGAAAATCTGAAGCCATTTTTCTACAAACTCTCAATCAGACTTGGATGGAAAAAAAAACCTGAAGAATGTACAAACTGAAAACCAATTTTTGTCTGTATAGCACCAACAGTAAAGCTTGAGTCAGCTTTGTGTCAAGCCGCCATTTTCATTCAATCAATAGCGTCCCCCTGCACACATTCAGGGACCTGGTCGTGTCTTCAGATGAAACGCATTGTAGGAAAAGATGCAGAAAGGAAAAGGAAAAAAGTTCCGCCGGACCTAGTGAAGCTGCAGCAGGTGCAAATAAGCTTCAGACAGTCTTACAAGCACTGCTCAGAACTCTCAACTGAGGCACTCAACATCCAGGACTTGCCATTCGGATCTTAGCGCCTTGTATTTTTGTTTTGTTCTTGATGGAGGGGAAACAACAAAAAACAGGCATTGAAAACGGCTCAACTGGAGAAAAAAAAAAATTACTTCTTGGGTGCATTAGGGCATTTATGATTTTCGAATGCCGTATTCATCAGGTTGATGCTCATGTTGCCATAGGACAGCATAGCACCACAGTGTATACAACTTAACTTCATATGTTCAGATGAGGCAGGTGGCATATTTAGCATTCACCTTCTTTGATCCAGGAGGGATGGAGAAAAACTGCCAGATGAAACTTGAAACTTGGCCATCCAGATCTCGGCACATCGGTCCGCTACTGACAGTGACCGCAACTCAGCTGGACACGCCGTCTTTCGGCGCAGCATTGTAGGATGGCCACACCAGTGCGGCAATTTGCTGGACACCACATCGGTGCCATCCGCATCTCGACGCGTTGTGCTGCCTTCGGCCTATTCGCACATCGGTCCGCTACTGACAGTGACCGCAACTCAGCTGGACACGCCGTCTTTCGGCGCAGCATTGTAGGATGGCCACACCAGTGCGGCAATTTGCTGGACACCACATCGGTGCCATCCGCATCTCGACGCGTTGTGCTGCCTTCGGCCTATTCGCACATCGGTCCGCTACTGACAGTGACCAGCTGGACACGCCGTCTTTCGGCGCAGCATTGTAGGATGGCCACACCAGTGCGGCAATTTGCTGGACACCACCTCGGTGCCATCCGGATCTCGACGCGTTGTGCTGCCTTCGGCCTATTCGCACATCGGTCCGCTACTGACGCCGCCTCACGTGCCAACGGATTTTCTACGCTTTTTGTAGCCCTATGCCGCAGAACAGGTCATGTGACTTGTTTATAAAACTTTTCATTGGTTCATTTTACTTTTGGTTTCCTAAAGATGGAAGGCTTGGTCATATGACCTAAAAATAACACTTTTCATTGGTTTAGAACATTTTTTTTCCCAAACGATGAAAGCCCCACCTTGTTTCTGGATCATTCAGACTGAAGCTGGCGTCAGCATGAGAGCACCACCATCTCGTGGCTCCGTCGTGGTCATTCCGCGAGCAATCATGGCAGCCGCTCCCCACCGGAAGCCTGCGGGAGTCGGGGGCCCCCAAGACTTTTATACAATCTTCACGGCTGAGGGGACGCTTTTCGAGAATGGAGCCCAAGCCCTAGCAGGCAAGCGTCCGACTTCCAAGGTGTCCCAGGGCCATTTCAGTGGACCAGGCCCAAAACCGAAGAGCCGTCCGCCATTTTGACAGCCATGTGGCAGCCGCCTATCGCTGCACTGCAAGAGTGGGAGCAACTCCACAACATGGTGAGCGAGACGCAACTCAGCTAGATGGCCGCCACCTGGGGAGGCCCGTTCACGCCGCCTCCCCCCCCCCCCCCCGGGCCGCCGCACGCCAATTTTCGGAGCAGCATTGTAGGATACCAAAACCAGTGCGGCAGTTTACTGGACATCACCTGGGTGCCTGTCGTACATGTTGTGTCAGCCATGTGACACTGGACACAGACCGCTACTGACGAGGCCTCCCCCCGCACCACCCGGGACGCCCCACGCTGTTTTTCTGTGCTGCATTGTAGGATCCCTAAACCAGTGCGGCACCCAGGCGACATCACCTGGGTGCCGTCCAGAACTCTGCACGTTGTGCTGCCTTGGGACTATTCGCACAACAGACCGCTACTGACGAGGCCTCCCCCCGCCCCACCCGGGACACCCCACGCCAATTTTCGGAGCAGCATTGTAGGATCCCTAAACCAGTGCGGCACCCAGGCGACATCACCTGGGTGCCGTCCAGAACTCTGCACGTTGTGCTGCCTTGGGACTATTCGCACAAAAGACAGCTTCTAACCATTGTTGCTTTTTGTGTTAATAAATGTTTAAATGTTTTTAGTTTTTGTTCTGTTCATTATCGTTAAAAGTTAATAAAGTTTTATAACCTTACTTTGTTGGACTGTTATCTATTTTTTGAAAAACGGGTGAATGGGGCCTTGAATCGGGTTATTGTCATGTGTGGGCTTTGGAAGTGTGCTGCTGCAGGATCGGACATTTCAAACTCAAATGCACGTTCTTTTTCTTACCTTTCCGAAGCATGGAGCGCAATAGCAAGCAGAGAAAGGGTGATGCACGTGTTGAACACTACCTGACCTGGCAAGTTGCTGGCAGTGCCCCCCCGCCCGCTCCTGAAAGAGGGCACACACACACCGCCGCCCCGAGTACTTCACAAATCTTTAAAAGACCATGCGCTTGTTCATGAGGCTTAAATGGTTTATCACCTCTTCTAGAACCCCTGCATCGACCCTCTGACGTTTCATGGAAAAATTACCATGTAACACAATACCAAGCCCTATCAGCTGAAACCCCCAAGGAATCGTGGGGCATATTAGCAAGGGGGTTTATCTCCGCTTTTTTGGCTTTAAAAACCATGAAAGCGGAGATAAAATTATTTCCCTATTATCAAGCTGTCGCTAACACCAGTTAGTGACACCTAAAAGGAGATAGCGACCATCTTGGGCCCGGCTTTGCATGTCAGTGATACTTATCACTAATGACATGCAAAGTGGCGTGCCAAGATGTTAGCGACTGGAAACAGTCCCTAACATCGCTACCTTCTATTACCAACTTTTGGAGATATTCGCGCTAAGCGCGAATATCTCCAAAAGCTAACACCTGCCCTGAGCAGTTCTTAGCCATGTTATCCAATGGGAGGTGGATAACATGGCTAAGAGCATTTGCTCGATAATACATGAATATCGCTGACTTTTCTGCGATAATAGCAAGGTTTATCTGCGATAAAAATCGCCGATGTGCGGCGATAATTTTTGTCTCTAAACAAGTTATAGACAAAAATTATCGCTAGTTGTTCGTAATATGCCCCCGGGTTTTTGCTTGCAGAAATCGGGAGGCGGGAGACTAGCACTGAAATCAGTACTCACACGCCTGAATCAGGAGGATTGGCATGTCTGAATTCTCTACAGCTGGGGCCATAAACTACATCCGCAGGGGTAGGTGATAGCCTGGGACCAGCCTGGCATCTAAAATGGCTGCCGTGCACGACAAAATTGTGGCATTCGAAAAAAGGCAAGATGGCGCAGCCGCTGGAAGAGATATATCAACATATATCAGCCTCCTCAGCCACCCTCAGGAAACATAGGGGATTAGGATATGTCTCCCGCACCCCCTTATACCTAGTACTTTAATTAACGAAGCACAAAATGGCGAATTCCCGTTTCGCTACCAGTTTGCGGCCCAGTTCGCGGCCCGTGAAGCGCTTCTACCGTGAAAAATCATTTTTTTTTTATTTTCCCCACGGGACCCTTTAATAACCCCAACAACATTCCTAGGGGGTCAAGAGGGGGATACCTTGCCCCCTTTCATTAAATTCCCCCTTAGTTTTTCACCTTTTCTTCTCTCTCGATCCTACCGAGAGACAAGATGGCGGCCGCTCCGGACTGTCACGCAGCAAAAAAAAAAAAAAAGCTCACGCACAGCCGCTGGAAGAGATGTATCAACATATATCAGCCTCCTCACCCACCCTCAGGAAACATAGGGGATTAGGATACGTCTCCCGTACCCACTTATAACTAGTAATTTAATTTACGAAGCACAAAATGGCGAATTCCCGTTTCGCTACCAGTTCGCGGCCGCGCTTCTACCGTGAAAAATCATTTTTTTTTTATTTTCCCCACGGGACCCTTTAATAACCCCAACAACATTCCTAGGAGGTCAAGAGGGGGATACCTTGCCCCCTTTCATTAAATTCCCCCTTCGTTTTCCACCTCTTCTTCTCTCTCGATCCTACCGAGAGACAAGATGGCGTCCGCTCCGGACTGTTTAGAATGTTGACAGACACCGGAGAGCCAATCAGCTTTCTGCGCGCAAAGTTCCGATAAGCGAAAAGTAAGCGGACCGGATCGCTGCCCAGAGCGCTGTTACAGATATATATCTTGGTTTGAACGTTAATTTCTCAAAAACTACTGGAGCACATATATTGAGACCTAGCAAAGGCACATCGGGCTAACAGTCCCTACAATTTTGCCAAGTTTCGTGCAAATCCATTCAGCCGTTCGAGCTAAAAGTGAGTCCAACCGCCCTATGGAAAACTCAATGCAAAAAACGCGTTTTGGGACCCCCCTTTTTTCTCAGCCCCCCCTTGACGAAACCCCACCAAATTTTCAGGAGCTGCTCAGAAACAAAATGTGCCATTTTCCTGAAAATTTCAGCCGATTCCATCCACAAACGCCAAAGTTATTAGACATAGAATTTTCAAAAGTCCCATAGGGAATTTATCCTAACTATATATACCTACTGGCGAACGCCAGTAGGTAATATATATATATATATATATATATATATATATATATATATATATATATATATATATATATATATATATATATATACATACATACATACATATATATATATATATTCAATGAAAAAACCATTGGTTTTAGGCCATATATAGTTAGGGATTTGCATTTAGAAAACCTTATTTTACTCGCATAAAACCATTGAAATTCCATATATAGTTATAAGCGCTAACTATATATCGCGCACCCGCAATCCACTGCTGATGATGTCACATATTACATCATTCATGACATGGTTAGTGACATCACTGATGACATCACTGATGACAACATCCAGTGACTGTATGTTTCTGTAAAGTTAAAACATGTCGTACATATTGAAGAATGAGTGGATGTATAAGTGTCTGGATGAAGGATTTAGTAGGTGCAAGACTGATTGTATGAGTGAGTGATTAAATGTGTCTCACTGAGTGCATGGGTTAGTGACTAAACTGTTTTAATTTGTGCATCATTATATCTGTTGTTCTACAAACTGCTGCATATGTTGATCAGTAGCTATATGAGTAACTGTATGGGTTATTGATTGGTTGTCCAAGTATTTGTATGGGAAACTGAGTGTGTGTGTATGGGTGGCTGGGAGGTGTGTGACTCTGTACATAGATGTGTGAGTAGTTGATTCACTATATGTATAGATTCAAAACTGCATGTGGAAACAGCTGTATGGGCGGTTGACTGTGCATGAGTGTATTAGTGAGTGAATGGATATCTCAGTGCTACATGTCAAATTAAGTACATATGTAAAACACAGTACATGTGAGAGTTGACATCTATAAATAACTGTGCATAAGAGCTAGTGAATGTGTGAGTGGCTGTATGGATCATTGTGAACATGTATCAGAGATTGTATAAGAGAGTAAAGTAAATATGTGTTAGTATATGTTTGAATAAGTAAGGTGTGTATAACTGTATAGTTGAGAAAATGGAGGTGTGATTGATTTTTGGCTTAACTGACTAGGTGTGTGAGTAACTCCATGGATGAGTGACTGTCTGTTTACACTGATTGTATCTAAGGTTATATTAGAGTCTGAAGAGGTTCATGGTATTATCACATGAATGATATCATCAGTGATGTGATCAGTCATGTCAAATGAGATGTTATCAGTGATGTCATCAGTGATGTCATTTGAGATGTCATCAGTGATGTCATCAGTGATGTCACTAACCATGTCATGAATGATGTAATATGTGACATCATCAGCAGTAGATTGCGGGTGCGCGATATATAGTTAGCGCTTATAACTATATATGGAATTTCAATGGTTTTATGCGAGTAAAATAAGGTTTTCTAAATGCAAATCCCTAACTATATATGGCCTAAAACCAATGGTTTTTTCATTGAATTTTCAAGGTTTTGTAAATGCAAATTCCTAACTATATATGGAGTATAACCTATGGTTTTTTCTGTGAATTTCAATGGTTTTTAAATAGCAAACATCAAAAGCTGTCAAATGTCAAGTACGTGATAGGTAAAAACGTTTTCGTGTTTATGCACGCTGATGTGCTTTGAACGCTGCCCCCCCCCCCCACTCCCCTCTTTTCTCTTAGTAGTACTCTCTCTTTGCAGATAGTGAACGGTAGTTAACGCAGACCTTTACCCCTGTTGTAATCCGTCGTACCTGCTTGTCTCTCCATTTGATTGATTATTATCCAAGCATTTACTGTTTTACAATTGGTTCTCTTTGGATCATTCTCTATTTACAAACAAGCACAAAGTCGCAATACTCTGTTTAGTCTTTGCAGATAGTGAAAAATTGTGTAAAAAAATAAAAGTAATCGAGCAAAATCAGTAGACCACTAATTCGATCTCTTTTTAACCTCGGTAAAATACAAACATTAGGAATAACCCTTCATGAGAAATACGAAAATAGTGAAATGAATTGAGCTCCACACCATGAGGGCTGCAAAACAGCTCGACTCCGCCACCCACACCTCCCAAAATAACGGCAAACCCTATGCAAATATTATAAATATACACAACACACCACCAAAGAAACAGAATAAAACATTTTATTAAATAACTATTTACATAACTATTTTATACTTTTTATTGCCCGATCCGGCTAGCTCAATCGATCGAGCATGAAAGTCATGCACTGGTAACAAGCGTTGAGAGTTTGTAGAATGATGGCTTCAGATTTTCCACATACGGTGTAGTGGCGCGAACTGGCAGGGGGCGTTTGGATTCTACCCCTTCTCCAAATAAGATTTTCATACGTGAATGTTCGTTCATGCTTTTTGTCCCTGAGTTGCTTCCATGTCACTGCCTTACATAAATGGCATAAGTCCTGGTTATTGAGTGCCATACTTCAGAGTTCTAAGCAGTTCTTGTAACACTGTTTAAACCTTATTTGCACCTGCTGCAGCTTCACTATTCAAAGTAATTGGGGTCCATTTGTGGACCTGACTGCATTAGAAAACAATGTGATACGGTGCCTCCCTAAACCGCTTGACGGAGGCCCCCGAGGGGCGGTGAGATGGCGCGGACTGAGAGGGGGCGCTTGGCTCCTGCCCCCTCCCCAAGTCGTGTTGCCCTGGTGAGGCCTGAGATCGCCCCCGGCATAGGTGGCCGGCTCCCGGGGTCCGGCGGAATTTTTTCCCTTTTGAAGAATCTTTCATTCTGGACCTTGTCCCACAATCCGTTTCACCTGAAGACACGCTGTCGTAGGGCGCCCCTTTATCGTTTCAGTCGCCATTCCACCCGCTTTTGGTACTCTGTGCCTCTTCCGCCATTCAGCTGTTTACCGCTCGCTCTTGCGACTACAACGTCTCGCTCACCATGTAGTTGAGTTGCTCCCGCTCTTAAGATTTGACCGAACTTTTTGGACTGCTGAAAGCGGTGGAATTCCGACCGCTGGTTGGTGGAGACATTTTGACTATATTCTGCACCTGCATTGTCGCGTAATGCGTCATATGACGCGACGCGTTAGCGCACCCGGAAGTGCTCCGGTGCGCAAGGCGCAGCTTCCCGGAAACGATCCAGAGCGCGCCGCGCAGCGTGTAACGTAAGCATAACAGGTCATGTGACTTGTTAATAAAACTTTTCATTTGTTCATTTTACTTTTCTTTTCCTAATTATGTAAGACTAGGTCATGTGACCTAAAAATAACACTTTTCATTGGATTAAATTTTTTTTTTTCCCCAAACGATGAAAGCCCCACCTTGTTTCTGGATGTTTCAGACTGAAGCTGGCGTCACCATGAGAGCACCACCATCTCGTAGCTCCGTCGTGGCCATTCCGCAAGCAATCATGGCAGCCGCTCCCCACCGGAAGCCTGCGGGAGTCGAGGGCCCCCAAGACTTTTGTACAATCTTCAAGGCTGAGGGGACGCTTTCGAGAATGGAACCCAAGCCCTGGCAGACAAGCGTCCGAGTTCCAAGGTGTCCCAGGGCCATTTTACTGGACCAGGCCCAAATCCGAAGAGCCGGCCGCCATTTTAAGAGTCCTGTGGCAGCCGCCTACCGCTGCACCGCAAGAGTGGGAGCAACTCAACTACATGGTGAGCGAGACGCTGTAGCCGTAAGAGCGGGCGGTAATCAGCTGAATGGCGGATGAGGCACAGTGTAGCAAAAGCGGGCGGAATGGCGACTGAAACGATAAAGGGGCGCCCCACTACAGCAGACAAGCCTCCGCCATGTGCTTCAAAACTGCATATGTATCTCGTGATATCAAGGTTGGGCAACCAGTACAGAACAAGCAGTTACGAGTCCCATTTACACCGGCGCCATTTTGGGCGCGGCCGGGCAGGTCCAGGATCTACTGAAACATAAATAATGAGGCTGACGTCTCTGAAGCAGTTCACGAACAGCAGGACATAGCAAATAAACATGAACTCTCTAAAGCTGTTAACTCACTGCAGAACAAAACAAGTGAACCTGAAACCTCTGGAATAATTGTCGCTCAAAAGAACAACACACAAAACTCTGTAGAGCCTGAAGAAAAAAAAACAGAAGGGCACTGTAGTTTCAGACACACTTAACACTAATGACGAAACAAAGATATCGTCTGTTTATAAAGCAGTTATCATCTTGACAGAATTGACAAAGAAGTGTACAGACACCAATGCATCAGCATTCTCGGAGATAACATCTTAAGGAACAAAGAAAGACCTGTTCACTCTTGACACCCCAGGTGCTGTGTATATTGCACTATAGTGCTGCATCGAGAAAACGGGCAACCCTATTGATGTGGATTTTTCATTATTGATTATTGTAAAGAAATGGCGACTCCCCCCTTTAGCAGATTAGCTAAATGTTTGCGTAATTTAGGCATAAAAGTTATATTATTGTTGTTGTTGTTGTTATCATTATAGTTCTGGTTAATTTAAAAAAATGGTTAAATATATTTACAGTTTTTGTTGCGTTCGTTATATTTAAATATTAATAAAGTTTTAAAATGTAACTGTCTTGGAGTACTATATTTTTTAAAAAAATCGGGTGAATGGGGCCTTGAATCGGGTTATTGTCATGTGTGGGCTTTGCAAGTGTACTGCTACAAGATCGGACATTTCAAACTCAAATGCACGTTCTTTTTCTTACCTTTCCGAAGCATGGAGCGCAATAGCAGGCAGAGAAAGGGTGATGCACGTGTTGAACACTGCCTGGCCTGCAAATTGCTGCCAGTGCCCCCCCGCCCGCTCCTGAAAGAGGACACACACACACCGCCGCCCCGAGTACTTCACAAATCTTTAAAAGACCATGCGCTTGTTCAATGGGAAGTGGATAACATGGCTAAGAGCATTTGCTGACTAATGCATGAATATCGCTGACTTTTCAGCGATATTCATGCATTGCGGCCGTTTTTTATCGCATTTGCGATAAACCTTGCTAATAGCAAGGTTTATGTGCGATAAAATTCGCCGAAGTGCGGCGATAATTATTGTCTCTAAACAAGTTAGAGACAAAAATTACCGCTAGTTGTTGGAAATATGCCCCCGGGTTTTTCCTTGCAGGAATCGGGAAGCGAAAGACTAGCACTGAAATCAGTAGTCTCACACCTGAATCGGGAGGGTTGGCATGTCTGGATACTCTACAGCTGGAGCCATAAACTACATCCGCAGGGCTAGGTGATAGCCTAGGTCCGGCCTGGACAATCGGACACAGAGGTAGAGAAGTGTCAGAGGGTGCGGTAGTGAATAGGGTGAAAGGGAGTTGTCGAACGGGCACAGGGTGTGATTCTCAGAGAAGAGCAGCGCAGATGGGGGAAGTATATGGCCCATGCATGAGAGAGAGAGCGGGGGTGACCATTGCGTGGGGGAGATGCGTGCGAGGGTGGGGAGCCATGCTGAGAATCGACGGCGTGCAGAGAGTGGCCCTGGTCAAGGCATCTAAAATGGCTGCCGTGCACGACAAAATTGTGGCATTGGACAAAAACGCAAGATGGCGCAGACAATGTTTATCAATAAGGATTCATTTATAACAAAATATTTACTCGCAGTGACAAAATGGTGTTCAACACTTCCTGATTTCCATCGAATCGAACGTTAACAAACGTCACGCAGCAAAAAAAAAAAAAAAAAAAAGCTCACGCACAGAGCGGTTTTTAGCCATGTTATCGAATGGAAGGTGGATAACATGGCTAAGAGCATTTGCTGGATAATGCATGAATATCGCTGACTTTTCAGTGATATTCATGCATTGTGGCCGATGTGCGGCGATAATTTTTGTCTCTAAACAATTAAAACGAAGCACAAAATGGCGAATTCCCGTTTCGCTACCAGTTTGCGGCCCAGTTCGCGGCCCGTGAAGCGCTTCTACCGTGAAAAATCATTTTTTTTTTATTTTCCCCACGGGACCCTTTAATAACCCCAACAACATTCCTAGGGGGTCAAGAGGGGTATACCTTGCCCCCTTTCAATAAATTCCCCCTTCGTTTTTCACCTCTTCTTCTCTCTCGATCCTACCGAGAGATAAGATGGCGGCCGCTCCGGACTATTTAGAATGTTGACAGACACCGGAGAGCCAATCAGCTTTCTGTTATCCAATGGAAGGTGGATAACATGGCTAAGAGCATTTGCTGGATAATGCATGAATATCGCTGACTTTTCAACGATATTCATGCATTGTGGCCGATGTGCGGCGATAATTTTTGTCTCTAAACAATTAAAACGAAGCACAAAATGGCGAATTCCCGTTTCGCTACCAGTTTGCGGCCCAGTTCGCGGCCCGGGAAACGCTTCTACCGTGAAAAATATATATTTTTTTATTTTCCCCACAGGACCCTTTAATAACCCCAACAACAATCCTAGGGGGTCAAGAGGGGTATACCTTGCACCCTTTCAATAAATTCCCCCTTCGTTTTTCACCTCTTCTCTCTCGATCCTACCGAGAGATAAGATGGCGGCCGCTCCGGACTGTTTAGAATGTTGACAGACACCGGAGAGCCAATCAGCTTTCTGCGGGCAAAGTTCCGTTTCGCGAAAAGTAAGCGGACCGGATCGCTGCCCGGAGCGCTGTTACAGATATATATCTTGTTTTGAACGTTAATTTCTCAAAAACTACTGGAGCACATATATTGAGACCTAGCAAAGGCACATCGGGCTAACAGTCCCTACAATTTTGCCAAGTTTCGTGCAAATCCATTCAGCCGTTCGAGCTAAAAGTGAGTCCAACCGCCCTATGGAAAAATGAATGGGAAAAACGTGTTTTGGGACCCCCCTTTTTTCTCAGCCCCCCCTTGACGAAACTCCACCAAATTTTCAGGGGCTGCTCAGAAACAAAATGTGCCATTTTCCTGAAAATTTCAGCCGATTCCGTCCTCAAACGCCAAAGTTATTAGACATAGAATTTTCAAAAATCCCATAGGGAATTAATCCTAACTATATATACCTACTGGCGATAGCCAGTAGGTAATATATATATATATATATATATATATATATATATATATATATATATATATATTCACTAAAAAAAACATAGGTTTCACATCAGTTATAGTTAGCTGGAAATTTTACTGACATAAAACCATTGAAATTCCCACGTTATAGTTAGTTGGACTCACTATAACATGCGCGTGTAATGCACTGCTGATGACGTCACATATTACATCACTCATGACATGGTCAGTGACATCACTCATGACATCACTGATGACACCATCCAGTGAATGTGTGGCTTTCTGAAAAATAAGTATATTTTATATATGTATACGTAAAGTCGATGGAACAATAAATGTTTAAATAAGTGTGTAAATGGATGTTTTTTTTTTTAAAACAATGATTGATTTACTGGCTTATTAAGTGTATCTTAGTGAATACATATATTAACGATTAATGTTTAAATATTTAAATATATGTATCAGTGTTTCACTTTGTGTATAAATGGCTGCATGGGTTGGTGAGTAGCTACATATGTGTGTATATAGATTATTAGATGTTTTTTTAGTATCAGTATGAGTGTCTGTATGGTTTGGTGGGAGTGTTTCTTAGCACATAGATGCATCAATGACTGACTCACTGTTTGTATGTTTTTTGAAGACGGCATATGTGCAGGACTGTATGGGTGGATGAGTGTGTATATGTGTGTGTTAGTGAGTGAATGACTGTCTCACTAGTGTCTTTATCAGTAACGACATATGTTTTAATCTAGTATATGTGAGAATTGATGTACAGAAGTGAGTATTTGTGAGAGTGAGAGATTGAAAGAGTTCATGTTTAAATAATTATGTGTTTCTATAAGTGATTGTTTAAGAGAGTAAGTATATGTAAGTTTCCTTAGAAGTAAGGTGGTAGTGTGTGTTTAGCTGTATATGCAAATAAATGGATGTTCAATAGTTCATTTGCATGTGTGAGTATGTGTGTGAGTAACGTTTGGATGACTGTCGGTGTGTAACAGGATGTATAGGTGTATCACTACATATGATGAGTGTATATATGTATGAGTGACTATATAGAACTGTTGGTGAATGAGTGAATGTGTATATAGATGGTGGAATTATTGAATTGGTTGTTGAAACTGGTATGGGTATCTCCATTTTTAAAAATGTTTTAATTTATATTTTTCAATATGTGTTTCATGGGTTACATTACAGTGAAAGGAGGTCTGTCACTCTGTCAAAAGGATGATGTCATCAGTGATGTCATGAGTGATGTCACTGACCATGTCATGAGTGATGTAATATGTGACGTCATCAGCAGTGCATTACACGCGCAAGTTATAGTGAGTCCAATAACTATACCGTGGGAATTTCAATGGTTTTATGTCAGTAAAATTTCCAGCTAACTATAACTGATGTGAAACCTATGGTTTTTTTTGTGAATTTAATAGGTTTTTTTAATGCTAATTCCTAACTATAAGTCTCTCTTTATAAGTAAGACTGTTAGCGCTCTAGTTGTTTAGAACACTCTGATACATTCTGTCATTGGGCTACAGTTGGGCTATTTTTGAGCTATATTTTTTTTTGTCTCTGGTGGCCATCTTTGGGCTACATTGGGCTACATTTGGGCTACATTTTTGCTCTAACATATATAAAGCCCAATGTAGCACAATACATATTTTTCCAAAGTTAATTTTCGTAAAAAGCACTTCAGAATAGGGCTACCTTTCCCTACATTTTCCCTTTTTTTTTTTTTTTTTTTGGGAGCGCTCCCGGTGCGCGCCTCGAGGAGCGCCCCGAAAAGCGTACTTCTATAAAGCGTCCCGGGGCGCGCTTCGGGGAGCGTCCTGAGAGCGCCAATATCGCGAACGAAAACATGATCGTGACGTATCGCGTAGCCGCGTCCGCGTGATATGCACGGCGTAAGCGCACCCGGAAGCACTCGAGCGAATACGATCGCGCAACGTAGGCGTCTGACACTCTTACGCGGCGCGCCCCAGGCCGCGCCCCGCGGCGCGGCGCGTAAGGGCGTCGGGTCATGTGACCAGAAAATAACACTTTTCATTGGTTCATAACAGTTTTAGTTTCATAATGATGAAGCCAATGGTCATGTGACCTGTAAATAACACTTTTCATTGGTTCAATAATTATTTTTTTCTAAATTTAGAGAAACCCACCCATTTCTCTCATTATTGATTTTCACTTGGAGAGAGCAAGAGGTGTTTTGTGAATTTGCAACTCATTACTTTCCTGATCTACAGCAATGGATGCAAAGGAGTCATCCAGCAGTGATTCAGATGGATTTGTGCAAGAGGACCCTCCTCACCAGAAAACAAAGAACCACTTCATCTGGAAATTTTATGACATCCCTGAAGGACAAAAAAAAGTTAATGCAAGTAAAGTAACTTGTAAAATATGTGGAAGTATTTTATCCAGAGGCAATCCTCTAAAAAAATACAGCTTTGGAAATGCCAATTTAATTAGGCATGTCAAAAGAAGACACCCAAAAAATTATTCCAGGAAGAGTGTCAGGATGCTGGCAGAGAAGGCACGAAGAGATGGCAGCAGCACCTCCACTGGTGGAGCAACACCTTCAGGTTCAACACGTGCAAGAATGGTCCCTAACATCCAGCCGGTTTTTGCAGGCATAACATTTTTATGCAAGGACTGTGACGAACCACTCTATTATGGGGAGCAGAGCGTTGAACTCATTGCATTAAAGAAACAGGAACACCGATGCTCTCCCCGTCCCTAAATTTTCTCATTTTTTTGCTCCTGTTGAGCATTTTTTGAATCCCTGTTTTTGTTTTTCCCCTGTAAAAAATCCAAAAAAAATATAAAATCGTTTCAAAAAGTATAAAAAAATATAAAACAACAAAAACGAAAAAAAGTTCTTTTCAGAACTACCTCCAATTTATAAAAAAAATGCTATTTAAAAAAAAAAAAAAGTGTCATTCTTTTTCTCCTTCGTACGCTCCCCGGTGCGTGTACCGGGCGCTCCCCTAGCGCGAATCAAAAAACATTTTTTTTTTGCCCCGTACAACCCTTTTATGACCCCCACATCAAACCTAGGGGGTCAGGGGGGTGTACCCTGCCCCCTTTTGCTCATTTCCCCCTTTGATTTTTACCACCTCAATCCTACCGAGGTACAAGATGGCGGCCGCTCCGGACTGTTTCGAATGTTAACAGACACCCGAGAGCCAATCAGCTTTCCGTACGCAAGTCGCGTAGCGCGCTTTGAGCGCTCCCCGGTGCGCGGACCGGGGCGCGGCTCTAGATATATATATTTTTTTGAACCTAAATTACTCAAAATCCACTGGAGCACATATCCTGAGACATAGCAAAGGCACATCGGGCTACCAGTCCCTACAATTTTGCCAAATTAGGTGGAAATCCATTCAGCCGTTTGAGCTAAAAGTGAAATCGACCGCCCTATGGAAATTAACATGGGGAAAACGCGTTTTGGGACCCCCCTTTTATCTCGGCCCCCGCTTGACGCATCCCCCCCAAACTTTCAGGGAAGGACCGGAGCTCCGCGAGGCCATTTTGAGAAAATTTTCAGGCAGATTCGTCAACCAGCGCCAAAGTTATTCCAAAAAGAATTTTGAGATTAAACATTGAAAAAAATCCTAACTATAACTACCTACTGGCGACCGCCAGTAGGTAATATATATATATATATATATATATATATATATATATATATATATATATATATATATATATATATATATATATATATATATATATATATATATATATATGTATTACCTACTGGCGGTCGCCAGTAGGTATATATAGTTAGGATTTTTTCCCTATGGGATTTCTGAAAATTCTATGTCTAATAACTTTGGCGTTTGTGGACGGAATCGGCTGAAATTGTCAGGAAAATGGCACATTTTGTTTCTGAGCAGCTCCTGGAAATTTGGGGGGGGTTCGTCAAGGGGGGGCCGAGAAAAAAGGGGGGTCCCAAAACGCGTTTTTCCCATGTTAATTTCCATAGGGCGGTTGGACTCACTTTTAGCCCGAACGGCTGAATGGATTTCCACGAAACTTGGCAAAATTGTAGGGACTGTTAGCCCGATGTGCCTTTGCTAGGTCTCAATATATGTGCTTCAGTGGATTTTGAGAAATTAACGTTTAAATCAAGATATATATCTGTAACAGCGCTCCGGGCAGCGATCCGGTTAGCGAACTTTTCGCGTATCGGAACTTTGCGATGCGAAGCTGATTGGCCCTCCGGTGTCTGTCAACATTCTAAACAGTCCGGAGCGGCCGTAATCTTGTCTCTCGGTAGGATCGAGAGACAAGAGGAGGCCAAAACAAAGGGGGAAATGAAGGAAAGGGGGCAAGGTAGACCCCTTCTGACCCCCTAGGATTGATGAGGGGGATAATATAGAGCCACGCGGGGCCCCAAAAAAAAAAAAAATGCGATTTTTTCGCCGTAGAGACGCGTCTTGGTAAGCGAACCGGGCAGCTAACCGGGAAGCTAACCGGGAAGCTAACCGGCAGTGTAACGGGAGTCTGAGGAGTAGCTGATTGGCTGTCAACATTGTAAACAGTCGCCGCCATCTTGTCTCTCGGTAGGATCGAGAGACAAGAGGTGGAAAAAAAAAGGTGTAAATGAATGAAAGGGGTAAGGCAGACCCCTCCTGAACCCCTAGGATTGATGAGGGGGCTATTAAAGTTCCCTGCGGGGCAAAAGAAAAAAAAAATTACGATTTTTCGCGGTAAAGGTGCTTCCTGGTACGTTAACCGGGCAGCTAACCGGCAGCGTAACGGGAGTCCGACATATTGTGTTTTTTGAACGTTTGTGATATGTGCACGTGTGGATTTTGTCTAATTAAGGTTAAAAAAATATATATATATCTTTAAGCGTGTTCTGGCGCGCTTACGTTTTGGGTTTGGTTTGCGCTGCAGAGACGATACGTCACGGTTATGCGATGCATCATGAGGCGTCTCACGGGCTACGTGATACGTCACTTAATAAAGAATATATTTTACAGCTATAGATATTAGCTTTTAAAAAACCAATGAAATTCACAGAAAAAACCATAGGTTATAGACCATATATAGTTAGGAATTTGCATTTACAAAACCTTGAAAATTCACTGAAAAAACCATAGGTTATAGACCATATATAGTTAGGGATTAGCATTTAAAAAACCTTATTTTATTTGCACAAAACCATTGAAATTCCATATATAGTTAGTTGCACTAACTATATATCGTGGACCCGCAATCCACTGCTAATGATGTCACATATTACATCATTCATGACATGGTCAGTGACATCACTGATGACATCACTGATGACATCTCAAATGACATCACTGATGACATCACTGATGACAACACCCAGTGACTGTATGTTTCTGTAAAGTTAAAATATGTCTTACATTTTGAAGAATGAGTGGATGTATAAGTGTCTGGATGAAGGATTTAGTAGGTGCATGACTGACTGTATGAGAGAATGATTAAATGTGTCTCACTGAGTGCATAGGTTAGTGATTAAAGTGTCTTAATTTGGCAATCATTATTTATGTTCTTCTGTAAACTGCTGCATGTTTAAATCAGTAGCTATATCAGTAACTATATGGGTTATTGAATGGTTGCCCAAGTATTTGTATGGGAGACTGAGTATGTGTGTGGGTGGCTGGGAGGTGTATAACTCTGTGCATAGATGTGTGAGCAGTTGATTCCCTGGGTGTATGGGTTCAAAAGTGCATGTAGAAACAGCTGTATGGACAGTTGACTGTGTGCATGAGTATATTGGTGAGTGAATGGATATCTCAGTGCTACATGTCAAAGTAAGTACATATGTAAAACACACTCCATGTGAGAGTTGACATATATAAATAACTGAACATAAGAGCCAGTGAATGTGTGAGTGGCTGTATGAATCATTGTGAACTTGTATCAAGGATTGTATAAGAGAGTAAATATGTGTTACTATATGTTTGAATAAGTAAGGTGTGTATAACTGTATAGTTGAGGAAATGGAGATGTGATTGATTCTTTGCATGACTGACTAGGTGTGTGAGTAACTCCATGGATGTGTGACAGTCTGTGAGTGCCTGTTTACACTGAGTGTATCTAAGGTTATATTAGAGTCTGAAGATGTATTATCACATAAATGATATCATCAGTGATGTAATCAGTAATGTCAAATGAGATGTCAGTGATGTCATCAGTGATGTCATTTGAGATGTCATCAGTGATGTCATCAGTGATGTCATTTGAGATGTCATCAGTGATGTCATCAGTGATGTCACTGACCATGTCATGAATGATGTAATATGTGACATCATTAGCAGTGGATTGCAGGTCCGCGATATATAGTTAGTGCAACTAACTATATATGGAATTTCAATGGTTTTGTGCAAATAAAATAAGGTTTTTTAAATGCTAATCCCTAACTATATATGGTCTATAACCTATGGTTTTTTCTGTGAATTTTCAAGGTTTTGTAAATGCAAACTCCTAACTATATATGGTCTATAACCTATGGTTTTTTCTGTGAATATATATATATATATATATATATATATATATATATATATATATATATATATATATATATATATATATATATATATATATATATATTCACAGAAAAAACCATAGGTTATAGTGGATATATAGTTAGGAATTTGCATTTACAAAACCTTGAAAATTCAATGAAAAAACCATAGGTTATAGGCCATATATAGTTAGGAATTAGCATTTACAAAACCTTATTTTACTCGCATAAAACCATTGAAATTCCATATATAGTTAGCTAACTATAAGCGCTAACTATATATCGCGCACCCGCAATCCACTGCTGATGATGTCACATATTACATCATTCATGACATGGTCAGTGACATCACTGATGACATCACTGATGACATCTCAAATGACATCACTGATGACATCACTGATCAAAACAACCAGTGATTGTATGTGTCTGTAAAGTTTAAATATGTTTCACATATTGAAGAATGAGTGGATGTATAAGTGTCTGGATGAAGAATTTAGTAGGTGCATGACTGACTGTATGAGTGAGTGATTAAATGTGTCTCACTGAGTACATGGGTTAGTGACTAAACTGTCTTAATTCGTGCATCAGTATGTTTGTTGTTGTGTAAGCTGCTGCATGTGTTGATCAGTAGCTATAAGAGTGGCCATATGGGTTATTGATTGGTTGCCCAAGTATTTGAATGGGAGGCTGAGTGTGTGTGTGGGTGGCTGGGAGGTGCGTGACTCTGTGCATAGATGTGTAAGCAGTTGATTCACTAGGAGTATGAGTTCAAGAGTGCATGTGGAAACAGCTATATGGGCGGTTGACTGTGCATGGGTGTGTTGGTGAGTGAATGGATTTCTCATTGCTACATGTGCAAGTAAGTACGTATGTAAAACACAGTACATGTGAGAGTTGAGATATATAAATAACTGTGCATAAGAGCCAGTGAATGTGTGAGTGGCTGTATCGATCACTGTGAGCTTGTATCAGGGATTATATAAGAGAGTAAATATGTGTTATTATATGTTTGAATAAGTAAGATGTGTATAACTGTATAGTTGAGGAAATGGAGGTGTGATTGATTCTTTGCATGACTGACTAGGTGTGTGAGTAACTCCATGGATGAGTGACAGTCTGTGAGTGTCTGTTTATACTGAGTGTATGTAAGGTTATATTAGAGTCTGAAGAGGTTCATTGTATTATCACATGAGTGATGTGATCAGTGATGACAAATGAGATATCATCAGTGATGTCATTTGAGTTGTCATCAGTGATGTCATTTGAGATGTCATCATTGATATCATTTGAGTTGTCATCAGTGATGTCATTTGAGATGTCATCAGTGATGTCATCAGTGATGTCACTGACCATGTCATGAATGATGTAATATGTGACATCATCAGCAGTGGATTGCGGGTGCGCGATATATAGTTAGCGCTTATAGTTAGCTAACTATATATGGAATTTCAATGGTTTTATGCGAGTAAAATAAGGTTTTGTAAATGCTAATTCCTAACTATATATGGCCTATAACCTATGGTTTTTTCATTGAATTTTCAAGGTTTTGTAAATGCAAATTCCTAACTATATATCCACTATAACCTATGGTTTTTTCTGTGAATTTCATTGGTTTTTTAATAGCAAATATGAAAAGCTTTAAAATGTCAAGTACGTGATAGATAAAAACATTTTCGTATTTATGCACGCTGATGTGCTTTGAACGCTGCCCCCCCCCTCCCCTCTTTTGCCTTAGTAGTACTCTCTCTTTGCAGATACTGAAGGGTAGTTAACGCAGGCCTTTACCCCCGTTGTAATCCGTCGTACCTCCTTGTCTCTCCATTTGATTGATTGTTGTCCAAGCATTTACTGTTTTAGAATTGGTTCTCTTTGGATCATTCTCTATTTACAAACAAGCACAAAGTCGCAATACTCTGTTTAGTCTTTGCAGATAGTGAAAAATCGTGTAAAAAAATAAAAGTAATCGAGCAAAATCAGTAGGCCACTAATTGGATCTCTTTTTGACCTCGCTAAAATAGAAATATTAGGAACAACCCTTCTTGAGAAATACAAAAATAGTGAGATGAACTGAGCTCCACACCATGAGGGCTGCAAGACAGCTCGGCTCCATCACCCATCCCGCACAAAATAATGACAAACCCTATGCAAATATTAAAAATATAGACAACACACCAGCAAAGAAACAGGGTAAAACATTTTATTAAAAAACTATTTACATAACGTTGGTTTATAAGATGATGTCAGTAGTTGACCGATGTGTGAATAGATCGAAAACAGCACAAGGCTCCAAGATCCGGATAGCAAGCTCCTGGATGTTGGGTGCCATAGTTTAGAGTTCTGAATTTCAGCCTTTTTCAATGCCTGTGCTTTGTTGAATCAAAATGGCGGCTTGACACAAAGCTGACTCAAGCGTTTTTACTGATGCTATGCAGACCAAAACTGGTTTTCAGTTTGTACATTTTTCTAGATTTTTCAATCCAAGTTTGATTGACTTTGTAGAACGATGGCTTCAGATTTTCAACATACGGTGTGGTGGCGCTGACTGGGAGGGGGCGCTTCGCTCCTGCCCCCTCCCCAAGTAAGATTTTCATACGTGAAAGTACGTTAATGGTTTTGGTCCCTGAGATGCTTCGATGTCACTACCATTCTCAAATAGCATAAGTTCTGGATGTTGGGTGCCATAGTTAAGAGTTCTGAGCAGCGCTTGTAACACTGTCTGAAGCTTATTTCCACCTACTGCAGCTTCACTATTCTCAAAGTAAGTGAGTGTCGTTTGTGGACCTGACTGCATTAGAAAACAATGTGATATGTTACCTTCCTAAACAGCTTGACGGAGGCCCCTGAGGGGCGGTGTGATGGCCATGGACTCGGAGAAGACGCTTGGCTCCGACACCCTCCCCAAGTCTTATAGCACTGGTGTAGCCTGAGATCGCCCCCGACATAGGCGGCCGGCTCCCGGGGTCCGGCGGAACTTTTTGCCTTTTGATGACTCTTCAATTCTGGACCTTGTCCCACAATCCGTTTGACCTGAAGACAAGCTGTAGTGGGGCGCCCCTTTATCGTTTTAGTTGCCATTCCGCCCGCTTTTGCTACACTGTGCCTCTTCCGCCATTCAGCTGTTTTCCGCCCGCTCTTGCGACTACAGCGTCTCGCTCACCATGTAGTTGAGATGCGCCCGCTCTTGCGGTGCAGCGATAGGCGGCTGCCACAGGACTCTCAAAATGGCGGCCGGCTCTTCGGTTTTGGGCCTGGTCCACTAAAATGGCCCTAGGACACCTTGGAACTCGGACGCTTGTCTGCTAGGGCTTGGGTCCCATTCTCGAAAAGCGTCCCCTCAGCCGTGAAGATTCTACAAAAGTCTTGGGGGCCTCCGACTCCCGCAGGCTTCTGGTGGGGAGCGGCTGCCATGATTGCTCGTGGAATGGCCACGACGGAGCTACGAGATGGTAGTGGTCTCATGCTGACGCCAGCTTAGTCTGAAACATCCAGAAACACTGTAGACTACCAATTCGATCAGTTCCGGTAACGCCCCAACATGACCCGGAAGAGAAGAACTTGCCCTCCCCTCTTTGACTGATGGTTCTTGTTGCCTGTCCCCTCTGTTGTCATTTAACAGAACTTTTTGGACTGCTGAAAGGGGTTGTGTTCTGAACGCTGGTTGGTGGAGACATTTAGACTATATTCTTGACCTACGTTGTCGCGTAATGCGTTTTATGACACGCCGCGTTAGCGCACCCGGAAGTGATCCGAGGCGCGGCGCGCAGCGCGTAACGTAAGCATAACAGGTCATGTGACTTGTTAATAAAACTTTTCATTGGTTCATTTTACTTTTGTTAATTTAATGATGAAAAGCTTGGTCATATGACCTAAAAATTACGCTTTTTATTATTTTCGAACAATATTTTTTTTTCAAACATATGTTATAATATTCCAGGCTAATGTACTTTCCCGGAAAATTTACAACTGTCTTGCAAGTAAAATATATTCCTTTTTCGAGAAAAAGGGTGTTTCTTCCTTCCATGACGGAGCCGTTGAGTAAAAGAGATTCGGCCTGCTGTCTTAGTCGCCGATACGCCTGATTATCAGATTCTTATCGATCACTTTATGTTGCAGACATGAAAAACACAACTGCCCTTGACCATTTATCTTTACTGCGTTCCTACATATTATACCTTTTATCCGTCATGTAATTGGACTGCTTTATTTCACTTGCCTTTTACTGATTCGAAAACAGTCACTAAAAGTAAAAACTTTACAAATGAAAATACTACTACCGTGTTTTGTTTTAAAAACCTTTATTGTGAAAATGTCAGTATACAAATACGGGCCTATAACCACGTGGGCCGGCCACGGAGCAAACTGAAATCGTATATGATGAGGAGACATTTACACTGTAGAAGAACGTAACGAGCGGGCCATTAGGTGACAAGAACAAAGGTGTCTAACAGTTGCGGAATCGGTGGACGTACATTTTGTAATTAAAATACGACAGGGCCACTTACAATAACATTTTCTAGATATACATTTGCGGGCAAAGAGTTACGAGTCCCATTTATACCGGCGCCATTTTGGGCGAGGCCGGGCAGGTCCAAGATATAGTCAAAATGTCTCCACCAACCATCGGCCAGACCAGAACCCCTTTCGGCCGTTTATGTTACAAGATGGTGTCTTCCATTCAGAAAATATTGGTGGCAGCATTTTGAAAGGAAACAGAAACAGCCGTTCTCCTAGTGAGTTTCACATTGTTACATTTAGGAAGAATGTTGAAGAGTAGTATGTGGAAAATCTGAAGCCATTTTTCTACAAACTCTCAATCAGACTTGGATGGAAAAAAAAACCTGAAGAATGTACAAACTGAAAACCAATTTTTGTCTGTATAGCACCAACAGTAACGCTTGAGTCAGCTTTGTGTCAAGCCGCCATTTTCATTCAATCAATAGCGTCCCCCTGCACACATTCAGGGACCTGGTCGTGTCTTCAGATGAAACGCATTGTAGGAAAAGAAGCAGAAAGGAAAAGGAAAAAAGTTCCGCCGGACCTAGTGAAGCTGCAGCAGGTGCAAATAAGCTTCAGACAGTCTTACAAGCACTGCTCAGAACTCTCAACTGAGGCACTCAACATCCAGGACTTGCCATTCGGATCTTGGCGCCTTGTATTTTTGTTTTGTTTTTGATGGAGGGGAAACAACAAAAAACAGACATTGAAAAAGGCTCAACAGTGCAGGGCGCCTTGTGCTGGTTCCGACCTATTCACACATCGGTCCGCAACTGACATCACCTCATAAACCAACGGGGCACCCCACGCCGACTTTCGGCGCAGCATTGTAGGATGGCCACACCAGTGCGGCAATTTGCTGGACACCACCTCGGTGCCATCCAGATCTCGGCGCGTTCATTCAATCAATAGCGTCCCCCTGCACACATTCAGGGACCTGGTCGTGTCTTCAGAAGAAACGCATTGTAGGAAAAGAAGCAGAAAGGAAAAGGCAAAAAGTTCCGCCGGACCTAGTGAAGCTGCAGCAGGTGCAAATAAGCTTCAGACAGTCCTACAAGCACTGCTCAGAAATCTCAACTGAGGCACTCAACATCCAGGACTTGCCATTCGGATCTTGGCGCCTTGTGCTGGTTCCGACCTATTCACACATCAGTCCACTACTGACATCACCTCATAAGCCAACGGGGCACCCCACGCCGACTTCCGGCGCAGCATTGTAGGATGGCCACACCAGTGCAGCCACTTGCTGGACACCACCTCGGTGCCATCCGGATCTCAGCGCGTTCGAGTCACTGTGCCGGAAGAGTGACCGGAACTCAGCTGAAGACGCCGTCTTTCGGCGCAGCATTGTAGGATGGCCACACCAGTACGGCAATTTGCTGGACACCACCTCGGCGCCATCCGGATCTCGGCGCGTTCGAGTCACTGTACCGCAACAGTGACCGCAATTCAGCTGGACACGCCGTCTTTCGGCGCAGCATTGTAGGATGGCCACACCAGTGCGGCAATTTGCTGGACACCACCTCAGTGCCATCCGGATCTCGGCGCGTTGTGCTGCCTTCGGCCTATTCGCACATCGGTCCGCTACTGACGCCGCCTCACGTGCCAACGGATTTTCTACGCTTTTTGTAGCCCTATGTCGCATAACAGGTCATGTGACTTGTTTATAAAACTTTTCATTGGTTCATTTTACTTTTGGTTTCCTAAAGATGGAAGGCTTGGTCATATGACCTAAAAATAACACTTTTCATTGGTTTAGAACATTTTTTTTTCCCAAACGATGAAAGCCCCACCTTGTTTCTGGATCATTCAGACTGAAGCTGGCGTCAGCATGAGAGCACCACCATCTCGTGGCTCCGTCGTGGTCATTCCGCGAGCAATCATGGCAGCCGCTCCCCACCGGAAGCCTGCGGGAGTCGGGGGCCCCCAAGACTTTTATACAATCTTCACGGCTGAGGGGACGCTTTTCGAGAATGGAGCCCAAGCCCTAGCAGGCAAGCGTCCGAGTTCCAAAGTGTCCCAGGGCCATTTCAGTGGACCAGGCCCAAAACCGAGGAGCCGTCCGCCATTTTAAGGGCCATGTGGCAGCCGCCTATCGCTGCACTGCAAGAGTGGGAGCAACTCAACAACATGGTGAGCGAGACGCTGTGGCCGCAAGAGCGAGCGCAACTCAGCTAGATGGCCGCCACCTGGGGAGGCCCGTTCACGCCGGCTCCCCCACGCCCCCCCCCGGGCCGCCGCACGCCAATTTTCGGAGCAGCATTGTAGGATACCAAAACCAGTGCGGCAGTTTACTGGACATCACCTGGGTGCCTGTCGTACATGTTGTGTCAGCCATGTGACACTGGACACAGACCGCTACTGACGAGGCCTCCCCCCGCACCACCCGGGACGCCCCACGCTGTTTTTCTGTGCTGCATTGTAGGATCCCTAAACCAGTGCGGCACCCAGGCGACATCACCTGGGTGCCGTCCAGAACTCTGCACGTTGTGCTGCCTTGGGACTATTCGCACAACAGACCGCTACTGACGAGGCCTCCCCCCGCCCCACCCGGGACGCCCCACGCCAATTCCCGGAGCAGCATTGTAGGATCCCTAAACCAGTGCGGCACCCAGGCGACATCACCTGGGTGCCGTCCAGAACTCTGCACGTTGTGCTGCCTTGGGACTATTCGCACAAAAGACAGCTTCTAACCATTGTTGCTTTTTGTGTTAATAAATGTTTAAATGTTTTTAGTTTTTGTTCTGTTCATTATCGTTAAAAGTTAATAAAGTTTTATAACCTTAATTTGTTGGAGTGTTATCTATTTTTTGAAAAACGGGTGAATGGGGCCTTGAATCGGGTTATTGTCATGTGTGGGCTTTGGAAGTGTGCTGCTGCAGGATCGGACATTTCAAACTCAAATGCACGTTCTTTTTCTTACCTTTCCGAAGCATGGAGCGCAATAGCAGGCAGAGAAAGGGTGATGCACGTGTTGAACACTACCTGACCTGGCAAGTTGCTGGCAGTGCCCCCCCGCCCGCTCCTGAAAGAGGGCACACACACACCGCCGCCCCGAGTACTTCACAAATCTTTAAAAGACCATGCGCTTGTTCATGAGGCTTAAATGGTTTATCACCTCTTCTAGAACCCCTGCATCGACCCTCTGACGTTTCCTGGAAAAATTACCATGTAACACAATACCAAGCCCTGTCAGCTGAAACCCCCAAGGAATCGTGGGGCATATTATCAAGGGGGTTTATCTCCGCTTTTTTGGCTTTAAAAGCCATGAAAGCGGAGATAAAATTATCTCCCTATTACCAAGCTGTCGCTAACACCAGTTAGTGACAGCTAAAAGGAGATAGCGACCATCTTGGGCCCCGCTTTGCATGTCAGTGATACTTATCACTAATAACATGCAAAGTGGCGTGCCAAGATGTTAGCGACTGGAAACAGTCTCTAACATCGCTTTCTCCCATTACCAACTTTTGGAGATATTCGCGCTAAGCGCGAATATCTCCAAAATCTAACACCTGCCCTGAGCAGTTCTTACAGTACACCAATGGAGGTGTGGGGTCCTACCGCTGACCAACCTGGACCTCAAAATTCCAGAAACAGAACAAAGTGGCTGATCAGGAAAGTTAAAGACAAAGTATGTACTACACAGCCAAGAAGTGCCGTGCAGCCCAGGGTTAGAATATTACCCAACAACTTCAGAATTTTTTAGAAAACTTTTTGTATTATTTCATGAGAAACATGGCATCAAAATAGACACTCCATCACAACAGTACAAAAACATGAAAAAATATATACAAATATATACAAAAGTATATCACAATGAAGGTAACGTACACTTGCAGGAATGATGAAGAAACATATAATCAAAGTATTGTAAAGACACCAACTGTTATCAGCAATATGAATTCAAAAGCACATGATTGCAAATTAAACACTTATTTTCAAATCATTCAAGAAATAAAGCCAGTCCTTTGATAACAAAAACCTGTGAACAGGGCGGTACTAAGATGGAATAGCCTGCCTGTCACTCAACGCCTGTGAACAGTAATTTGTACGAAGTTGCAGATAGGGCCCACGGTAGTGGTATGAGTTTATCCCTAGCTGCACCCTTGGTTCTTGACACAGTTCTTAGCCATGTTATCCAATGGGAGGTGGATAACATGGCTAAGAGCATTTGCTCGATAATACATGAATATCGCTGACTTTTCTGCGATAATAGCAAGGTTTATCTGCGATAAAAATCGCCGATGTGCGGCGATAATTTTTGTCTCTAAACAAGTTAGAGACAAAAATTATCGCTAGTTGTTCGTAATATGCCCCCGGGTTTTTGCTTGCAGAAATCGGGAGGCGGGAGACTAGCACTGAAATCAGTAGTCACACGCCTGAATCGGGAGGGTTGGCATGTCTGAATTCTCTACAGCTGGGGCCATAAACTACATCCGCAGGGGTAGGTGATAGCCTGGGACCAGCCTGGCATCTAAAATGGCTGCCGTGCACGACAAAATTGTGGCATTCGAAAAAAGGCAAGATGGCGCAGCCGCTGGAAGAGATATATCAACATATATCAGCCTCCTCAGCCACCCTCAGGAAACATAGGGGATTAGGATATGTCTCCCGCACCCCCTTATACCTAGTACTTTAATTAACGAAGCACAAAATGGCGAATTCCCGTTTCGCTACCAGTTTGCGGCCCAGTTCGCGGCCCGTGAAGCGCTTCTACCGTGAAAAATCATTTTTTTTTTATTTTCCCCACGGGACCCTTTAATAACCCCAACAACATTCCTAGGGGGTCAAGAGGGGGATACCTTGCCCCCTTTCATTAAATTCCCCCTTAGTTTTTCACCTTTTCTTCTCTCTCGATCCTACCGAGAGACAAGATGGCGGCCGCTCCGGACTGTCACGCAGCAAAAAAAAAAAAAAGCTCACGCACAGCCGCTGGAAGAGATGTATCAACATATATCAGCCTCCTCACCCACCCTCAGGAAACATAGGGGATTAGGATACGTCTCCCGCACCCACTTATAACTAGTAATTTAATTTACGAAGCACAAAATGGCGAATTCCCGTTTCGCTACCAGTTCGCGGCCGCGCTTCTACCGTGAAAAATCATTTTTTTTTTATTTTCCCCACGGGACCCTTTAATAACCCCAACAACATTCCTAGGGGGTCAAGAGGGGGATACCTTGCCCCCTTTCATTAAATTCCCCCTTCGTTTTCCACCTCTTCTTCTCTCTCGATCCTACCGAGAGACAAGATGGCGTCCGCTCCGGACTGTTTAGAATGTTGACAGACACCGGAGAGCCAATCAGCTTTCTGCGCGCAAAGTTCCGATAAGCGAAAAGTAAGCGGACCGGATCGCTGCCCAGAGCGCTGTTACAGATATATATCTTGGTTTGAACGTTAATTTCTCAAAAACTACTGGAGCACATATATTGAGACCTAGCAAAGGCACATCGGGCTAACAGTCCCTACAATTTTGCCAAGTTTCGTGCAAATCCATTCAGCCGTTCGAGCTAAAAGTGAGTCCAACCGCCCTATGGAAAACTCAATGCAAAAAACGCATTTTGGGACCCCCCTTTTTTCTCAGCCCCCCCTTGACGAAACCCCACCAAATTTTCAGGGGCTGCTCAGAAACAAAATGTGCCATTTTCCTGAAAGTTTCAGCCGATTCCGTCCACAAACGCCAAAGTTATTAGACATAGAATTTTCAAAAGTCCCATAGGGAAAAAATTCTAACTATATATACCTACTGGCGATAGCCAGTAGGTAATATATATATATATATATATATATATATATATATATATATATATATATATATATATATATATATATATGCATACTCCTGGTACACACGCTCCTTCTCCCAAGTTAAAACCATAAACCAAACAATAAAGTTTGTTTATTGCTGTACACAGTGCCTTTGAAATATAATTTAACACGTTCATTTACATGTAACACTAGTGTTATTCAAAATAAAATAAAACACCAAACATAATTCGGCACATTTCTCGAGTCTGTGAATTGAGCCCAAGTGGGCAAATAAAACTGACTCATTTTAGCTAGACTGAATACCTTAGTACAGAAAAAATGATTATGATTATGATTATGATTATGTTTGGTGTTTTATTTTATTTTGACTAACACTAGTGTTACATGTAAATAAACGTGTTACAGCAAATAACAAACTTTATTGTTTCAAAATGCGACAGAAATTGCAACAATGTAACTCTTCTACTTCTATTGATCACGTGCACTTTGTAATAAACACTGTATCTTTAAATAGAATGGCCGCGAATTCCACCTCACAGTGAGCAAGAAGTCCTAGTCCTCGCACTGAGCACTATTTGGGCCTCGGCTCTGTTTTTTTCTTGGGAGAAGGGACGTGTGTACCAGGAGTGTGCATATTTAATGGGTTGGCGACCCTGCCGAGTGCTCGCCGCATCAAGAGGCTTAAGCAAACCACAACTTGGTGTTTGGATTTTGAAATAAAACGCTTTTGCCCGCAGTGAAGAAGTGCAGAATACTGGAAGCAACGGAGCAGTACATCGTTGGCAGGAGCAGACGGGAGGAGCGGGAGTAGTCAGAGGACCACAAAGCTCTGGAACGCGTTTGCGAGGTGAGACGGTGTCTGCAAGTAGCTCGATCCTAGTACGAAAGGACTGCAATATTAAAGTATTCACGAGCGTAGCGGCTGTTAAAGCGGATTTGGGATACACCACCGAACAAATCCGACGGATGGGGCAGTGCGCTTAGTGTTGCAGAGTGCACGCTGAGTGAATAATATTTTAAAAAATGGCTGAAACAAGGAATAATAGGAGGAAAGAGGCAGCTTCCAAACTGTTCACTAAAACTGTGGGTGACGTCGGAAGTAAGGAAAAGACACATACCCAAAAGGTGGATGATGTTAAAAAAATGTGGGATGCACTGTGGAAAATCCTCAAGAAGGAACAATCGAAGTGGTGGGAGGCAACCGCCCTCGCTAAATATGTTGAGTGCAATCGAATACCACGAGGTTTAAGGATTTTCATTATTCCAACTTTTCAAAAGCCAGACCCGGAACTTATCGATGAATGGATGACAAATAATCACGCATGTTCAATGAACATGTTAAAAATACTAATTAAATATGCTGAAAAAGAATGCGCCAAACTGAGTGCTGAGATTGAGGAGATCATTGCGAAATTAAAAGAAAAATACACCGAGAGTGAATTTGTACTGGAGATGACTAAAATGGAAAAACAACTGGAAAAAATCGAGGAAGAAATAAAAGAGAAAAAACAAAGAACATTTTATAGAGACGAGATCGATTACGACAAAGGACAAATTCTTACATTTGGAAAAAGATTCGAAACATTAAGAGGTACAACAAAGAAACCAAAAACAATGGGGGCACGGATCAATAAACAAGTTGCCCAACAAGAGAATGAGTAAGACGGAATAGCACCCCTGGTAGTTTCGGACAGTGATACCTCAGAGAGTGATATCTCGGAACAAACAGAAACACTTAATGTAAAAGATCGAATTTTAAATGAGTTCGCCTTGATGGCAAGGGGACGCCAAACTGGAACCCCTCCAAGAGGTCGCGGAAGAGGAGGCAGAGGAGGCAAAAAAGCAAGAGGATGCAAATCAACAACCAGCACAACAAGCCCAGTGGGAGTTCTAACATGGGGCCAAAAGGCACAGAAATGAAGAACGACATGACTGTGGTAAATCTTTCTAAACATACTTCATCTACAGATCAGCTAGAGGTTTTGTCAAGGGGCTTATCCTTTTGTCCCACCGCTAAATTTAATTTCACCAATGCACGCATTGACTTATTTCGCTTTACGAGAAAGTTGAAGTTAAGGAAATGGTTTGCTACTAAACCGCGATTGAAAAAGGACTCGGACAAAGAGAAAGCAAGTCCATTCACAGTAAAAAACATTGAAACTTTACATGCTGTACATGAACTGGCAGACTATGAGGGCTTTATAGATGATCCCTTTTTAAATCTTGTTAACACAGACATTAATATTGGTTTGAGCAGCGCAAGTGGTTTTAGGCCCAACTCGGTCTTTGTTCCACAAATAGTTAATAGCAACATTGATTGTTTTGAAATGGGAATTATTGGTGAACTGAGAAAAATTGAGAAACATAAACCTAAGCTTAATTTAAATTTTGACTAAACACAATTTCAAGCTTTGAAAGAATTGGAAGGATTGACTGATGTGGTCATCAAAAACTCAGATAAAGGGGGTAATATTGTTGTCTGGCCGTTGAATATGCACCACGAGGAAGGTCTTAAGCAATTGGGTGATAGGGACAAGTATAGTATTGCCACTAGACAAGAGTATGATGAAGCTAAACATGACTACTTTATAAAACTAAGTGATTGGAGAGATCAGGGCATCATAGAAGATGAAGAGTACAGGTATCTTCTATGTAAGCATCCACAAATCCCTGCACTATACCTATTACCAAAACTGCATAAGAATCTTGAAGTCTCCCCAGGAAGACCCAAAGTCTCTTCGACGGAGAGCCTCCTGGAAAATACCTCTAGGTATATTGATTTTTTCTTGCAGCCGTTTGTTAAGGCTTTACCTTCTTATGTCAGGGACACATCAGACTTTCTGAGAATTGTTAATGAGATAACATGGGATCCCACTTATTTACTACTTAGCTTTGATGTAACAAGTTTATATACTTGTATTCCACAGAGCTCTGGCATTGATGCCTGTAAACATTTTCTCAGAGGGAGGTCGCTGTCATTTTTGATTCATACCAATATGATCTTGGATATGATCTCAATTTGTCTAAAAAACTATTTTTTCATCTTCCACAAACAATTATACAAGCAGATCCAGGGGACGGCGATGGGAACTTGCTTTGCCCCCAGTTTGGCAGGTTTATACCTGGGCCCTGTGGGTGGAGCAAGTGGTGAATAACATCTCCCACTTTAGTGACCACGCCGTTCTCTGGATCTGATATATTGACAACATTTTCTGCATTTGGAATGGCTCAGAGGAGCAAGCAGAAGAATTTGTAGTCATCCTAAACGATAATTCATACAATTTGCAATTTACAAGTCATATGGACAGAAAAAGATTGGATGTTTTGGATGTCAGATTGGAAGTGATTGATAATGTACTGACGAGTGTCCTCTTCCGAAAAGAAACTGCAGGCAATAGTCTGCTGGATGCAGAGAGTTGCCATCCGGCTAATGTAATTTGAAGCATCCCGCTTGGTGAATTAATTAGAGCAAAACGTAATTGTAGTTCACAGGCAGGGTATGAAAAATAAAAAAACATCATGAAGAAAAGGGTTATTGAGATAGGGTATAGTAAGATTGTTATCAAACAAGAGTAGGCCAAGGAGGATCAGATGGTCAGGAATGACTTTCTCATCCCTAAACAGAGGGACAATGAAGAACAGATAAGATTTATCACCAACTATGATTGTCAATCATGGGAGGTAAGGAGAAGCTTGAATAAATTCTGGAATATCCTCAAATTGGACACCGATTTAAATGAAGTGATAAGTGACAATCCCTCTAAAACCTTTAGAAAAGCTAAATCTCTAAAAGACACACTCAGTAATGCTCTGATCAAGGAACCATGGAAAAAAAATCTGATACAGGGTTTTTTTGTTTCTAAAAAATGCAAAGCATGTAAGAATAGCACTAATTGTAAAAATCTCAAAATCTCTGAAGATCAAGCTCCCCATAAAATAATGAAACATGTGGGATGTAATACAGAGTATGCAATATACGCATTACAATTCCCCTGCAACACATTTTACATTGGGAGCACTATCAAGAAAGCCAAATTGAGAGTATTAGAACATTTGAGAGCTATTAAAAATGCAAATCAACAATATCCAATTGCAAGACACTTTGCAACAGAACACAGACAATACCCTACTCTACTTAAATGTTATGTACTAGATTGTATTGGATACCGTGAAAGGGGTGGCAATAGACTGTTGGAATTACGCAAACTTGAATCACGATACATCATCAAGTATAACACTACACACCCTACAGGACACAACTTGGATGATGACTTGGCAGTTCATTTACAAATGTAATAATGTTTGACATATCGAGCAGGCTGTCTCTTCAAGGAATTCGATTCTTTGAAAATGTAAAGTTTTTTAATGATGAGGTGTGATCAATATATGTATTGATAGTAAAAATTGCCTTTTGTCCGTTTGATTTACAGAACCTATGTGAAGATGTCAGGTGCTGATTGGAGGGGAATGCCCACTGGGGCAATATTTCACGAGGCAGGAAACATGTTGCCAAATAATTGAAGCTAATAACACGTTGAATAATTTTTTCTGTACTAAATTTTTCAGTCTAGCTAAAATGAGTCAGTTTTATTTGCCCACTTGGGCTCAATTCATAGACTTGAGAAATGTGCCGAATTATGTTTGGTGTTTTATTTTATTTTGAATAACACTAGTGTTACATGTAAATGAATGTGTTAAATTGTATTTCAATGGCACTGTGTACAGCAATTAACAAACTTTATTGTTTCAAAAAGCGACAGAAATGGCAACAATGTAACTCTTCTACTTTTATTGATCACGTGCACTTTGTAAGAAACACTGTATCTTTAAATAGAATGGCCGCGAATTCCACCTCACCCGTGAGCAAGAAGTCCTAGTACTTTGAAACATGTAGGGTGTTTTTTTTTCTTGTGTGCCATTAAATCATCGCACTGAGCACTATTTGGGCCTCGGCTCTGTTTTTTTCTTGGGAGAAGGAACGTGTGTACCAGGAGTGTGCATATTTAATGGGTTGGCGACCCTGCCGAGTGCTCGCTGCATCAAGAGGCTTAAGCACGCCACTACTTGGTGTTTGGATATATATATATATATATATTCATTGAAAAAACCATAGGTTTCACACACGTTATAGTTAGGAATTAGCATTTAAAAAACCTTGTAAATTCACTGAAAAAACCATAGGTTTTACACCAGTTATAGTAAGTTGGACATTTTACTCATACAAAACCATTAAAATTCCCCCGTTATAGTTAGTTGTACTTACTATAACTTGCGCGCCCGCAATCCACTGCTGATGATGTCATTCATGACATGGTCAGTGACATCACTGATGACATCACTGATGACATCTCAAATGACATCACTGATGACATCACTGATGACATCATCCATGTGACAATGAAATACACCTCATCTCACACTAGTATAATATTTTTCACTAACTGTAAAATAGAAAGTGCCCTATTTCAAACCATTGACACATCAATAGTATTTTCTAAACAGCCACTCATTGAATCATAGATCTATACGCACATCTAATCACTTACCAATTGATTCAGTGTTATATGCAGTGAATAATTAACAGAACACTAACAAATATACACATACGCCTATTTCAACATTACACACCAGCTCACATTGTATTCACTTATAAAGACATCTTATTGACTTATGCAAACAGTGGATCATATTTAGATATACTCACCTACACACTTCTACAAACACCACTTCATCTATTCATCTATACACTTAGTGACTATTAGAAATATTCAGTTCTCCAGACAGTGACTCATACATTCACTAAGTCTTAGGCTCACTTAATTAGATATAACTGTAACATACATTGCTTTTTATGCAAATTTAATGGAGATATACTATTGAGAGACATATTTAATCACCACCACACCCATAAACATATACACTCACTGAAACAAGTGTTATAACATGTAGTCTTAACCTCATTTACCTACTGAATGAAGTATTCACACATTTTTAGGCAATTACATACCCCCCACCAAACCACATAGACATTCATTTACCCCTACAAATACTCAGTTAAGAAACCAATAACAAATAAAGTCTTTCATATACCAATTAAGTCAAAGCAATTAAGACTTTAACACAGTTAAATACCTACATATTATATATAGTGAGACTCTACAAATTAGTCAAGGAAACAATCAATGACACTGTTACTAAATCCATCATTCACACATTTATATTTATATATCCACTCATTCTTCAAAGCAAAGTAGTGTATTTATAACACATATTTAAATATCAAAGGAAACCACATTCACTGGATGATGTCATCAGTGATGTTATCAGTGATGTCATTTGAGATTTCATCAGTGATGTCATCAGTGATGTCACTGACCATGTCATGAATGATGTAATATGTGACATCATCAGCAGTGGATTGCGGGCACGCGAGGTATAGTGAGTACAACTAACTATAACGTGGGAATTTTAATGGTTTTGTATGAGTAAAATGTCCAGCTAACTATAACTTGTGTAAAACCTATGTTTTTTTCAGTGAATTTCTAAGGTTTTTTAAATGCTAATTCATAACTATAATGTGTGTGAAACCTATGGTTTTTTCTGTGAATTTCTAAGGTTTTTTAAATGATAATTCCTAACTATAACGAGTGTGAAACCTATGGGGCCTTATTTACGAGTCTCTTGCGCCTCCGGAACTTCAATTTGTGTGACTTTCCGGTGGTGCAGAAGACTGAGTGATATTTATCAGGCAGGACTTTTCCACTTTTTGTGGCGTAATCCTGCCAGATAAATATCAGTCCCTTTAACGCAGTGTCCTGCGTTAAAGGGGCATGCAAATGGTGTTGCTGGGGGCGTTCCCAGCAGCATCCATGAAGTTGAGTAATTTATAGCATTCTCAAAGTCAGTCTTTCAAAAATTCCAAGGTATAGGACATGATAATCCAAATTCAAATGATTCTCAAGAAAAGTCATAAACCGTGTCCGTGGGTCATATCTGCCCAAACGCCGATATTCCGAACGATTGAAAATGACTTTTCTTGAAAAACATTTGGAATATCATGTCCTAAACTTTGGATTTTTTTAAAGACTGACTTTGAGGATGCTATGAATTACTCAAGTCTGCCCGAATTGTGTGGGTAAAATTGATACCTAGTCACTTTGAATAAGAATATACTTATGACTCGTCTAACATTTGGAAGAAATATCTAGTTATATGACAACGGGATATCGACATAAGTTGAAGGAAATAGGAACGCCCTGAAGAAGTTCTGTTGTACAGAACGAAACGCGTTGGCTGGCTGTCGTACATAAACTTAAGGAAAATAAAAGCATTTGAATATACACCAAGATTCAGCGCTTCAATAAGGACTCTAAGTGATATGATTTGATTGGACTTGCTGTGCAAGTGGTGCTGTGCCAAACTGGAATATTCTCCACTACTCTCTACTACTCACTCTCTACTACTCCACTACTCTCTAATACTCACTCTCAACTACTCATTCTCTACTACTCTACTACTCTCTACTACTCTCTCTCTACTACTCACTCCCTACTACTCACTATCTACTACTCTCTACTACTCACTCTCTACTATTGGGACCGCCTCGATACACTAAGGCCCAGGGTATCAAAACCCAACAATTCCAAAATTACAAGCGCCACCAATGGAGGAAACTCAAGTGTGCGGGGAAGAAACAAGAAAACCAACAATTATTGGAAACGCAAGCAAACACCACAACTAATGCGATGTCTGTAGTGAACTTGTCTGAAATTGAGATCAGCACAGCAGAGACGCAAATCCTGTCTCTGGGACTATCATATAGCCCTGCCAGTAATTTTCGGTATGCTCAAACGAGGGTTGATGTGTTTCAGTATATATGAAAGATGAAACACAAGAAGTTCTTTGCCTCAAAACCGACAAAGGAGAGAACACCAGGTGGAACTGCGGCTGCAGTGGATTACCCTGGTGTTCTAACAGCAGGTGATTTGAGTCTAAAATTGGATTTAGTTGGTTTACAAATTGAAAGTAGTCAATTATCAGCAAGCGATATGAACCAGGCAACAAAGGGGGCCGGTCATACGGATTTTAAAGCAAAATCTACTTTTTGTCCGGTAATGGTCAAGGACAACATAGACTACTACCATGATTTAGTAACTACAGACATCAAAAAGTTGAAGCATAAGGTGGCACGGAGCAAATACAAATATTCTAAACATAATCAACAATACCATGATTTGATTAAAAAATAACAAGCAAACAAATCTGTGATTATTCACCAGGCAGATAAAGGTGGGAACGTTATCATATGGCCGAGGGAGAAATATATGGAAGAGGCATGGCGCCATCTAAATGACAAAGATTTTTCTAAAAGAGTGGATGTGGCAACAGTAAAGGCATTTTGGAACAGCTTTTATATAAAACTGGAGGCCTGGAAATGGTTGGGTTTGTTAAGCTCTGATGAGTTTAAATTCCTGAATTCCTGAAAAATGATCACCCGGTGATACCCTGCATTTACTTTATACCCAAAATTCATAAACATGCCTTCCAATCCACCGGGCAGGCCCATTATTTCCGCCTGTAGCAGCCTCCTTGAAAACACTTCCAAATATATCGACTTTTTTCTACGGGGAACACATCACTAGTTTACCCACCTTTACACAGGACACAGGAGATTTCCTTAGGAAGTTAAAAGACATTACATGGCAGGAGGATTACTTACTTATCACGTTAGACGTGACCTCTCTCTAAACCAGCATCAATCATGTTGATGGCCTTAAAGCTGTGAAACATTTCTTGAACAAGAGGCCAATGCACTGTCATTCACATAACAATATGCTTGTGAACATGATTGAAATGTGCCTATACAATAACTTTTTTATGTTTCAGCAGATGTGCTTTCAGCAGACTAGAGGGGTGGCGATGGGTTCCTGCTTCTCCCCCAGCTATGCATGTCTGCATATGGGGCTGTGGGAGAAGCAGGTTCTCGGAGTCCATTTTGCTGAAATTATGCACAATAATGTTGTATGTATATATAGGTACATTGACAACCTTTTTTTGATTTGGAGAGGGGATGAGATGTTAGCGAATGTATTTATTGATGATCTGAATAATAATTCCCTGAACCTAAAATTCACCTCCAATGTAAGTAAATCCACAGTGAACTTTCTGGATGTTGAAGTTTTTATTGACAAACAGGCAATCCAAACTAAACTGCACCGTAAGACCACAGCAGGCAATACACTGCTGCATGTGACTAGCCACCATCGCCGCCACTTGATTCATAGCATCCCCTATGGGGAAATGCTACACATCAAATGCATTTGCAGCAGACAACAAGATGTGGTGGAAGCTCAAGCAGCCTGCCGCATGCGCTTCCTAGCAAGAGGCTATACGGATAAAATAATTACATCAGCCATTAAGTGCACAGAGGCCTTACCCAGAGATGTAGCACCGGTAACAAAAGCCATGAAGCAAATAGACCACCCAGTGACTGAACCTAATCCCATCCGGTTAATAATAACCTTTAACAAACAACACCAGGCGATCAGGAAAATCATGTGTAAACATTGGCCACTTATCCAGAATGACCCAATCCTAAATATGGGGTCTTTGAATTCCCCCACCATCACATATAGAAAGGCAGGATCAATGCTAAACAGCCTGGTGAGCAGTAGCCCAGAGGTCTTGGCCAAAACCGATTGGCTCATGTCCTGGACGGTTTTTTTTTAAATGCATGACCTGCAAAGCCTGCAAGCATGGGTTCAATAAAAGATCTTATACCTCTCCTTTTTTTGAGAAACAAATTCCCATCCCCAAATATTTAACATGCAAGACTGAATATGCTATTTATGTGTTGGAGTGCCCTTGCGCACTCAGATATGTCGGAAGTACTAAACTTCCTGTACATAAGAGGGTGTTGCAGCACATGAGGGCCATCACTAACTGTGATGAGGCTTATCCTGTCGCGAGACATTTTAATGACTGTCACAAAAAGAGATCTGAGATTGTTACAATTTTATGTAATAGATGCAGTCATGCCCCTGAAAAGAGGTGGCGACAGAGAGGGAATCCTCCGTAAATTAGAAACCCACTACATTCTTAACCTGGATAGTAAACATCCCAATGGTTTAAATGCAGGGGAGGATTTCTATACGTGCTTATAATCAGTTAGCATATTCACCTATTTGTTCTTGATCTGTCTTTTAATTGATAGCGAGTTATCTATTTGGTGTCTATATGGGAAAAATATATCTCAAATAAATGATCAGTTTTTTTTTATTTTAAGACTAAAATTTTCTTAAAATATGCATTTATTATTTATTGGTTTTAGATAGTAAATTGCGTATTTTGCACATCTTGGTTTGCACAGGTTTATTGCACTAGTTTTTGCACAATTTTGCACTTTGCTACTGATAAACTTTGTTTATCATAAATCGTGAACCATCATCTGAGGTAATAAATCAGCAGAAGTACATAGCAGTGTCGATGTTTGGAATGACTACTGAGAGATGTGTAATATATTACATTTGTCAGTAATTGTATTTAACAATTATTTCCATACATAATCCCAACAAGCATGTAATGTTTACATGATATAATGTCAAAATGGTTTTTAATTGCTAATTTAGCAGCAATTGTGATGACCTTTTATCTTTCAGGTTTTACTAATGATTTTTATTTATCATTTGTAAACAGGTTGGTGATTCTAAAACAGTATTCATTGTGGTTTTTTTTTGTATAATAGACGAGCTGCTAAATTTGTATTTCGTTTATGTCTATGATGAGGATTTCCATAGCAATGTGCACTGTCACTTTAAATTGTTGAGAATCACTCCATAGCGTGTCATGTGATCAAGGGCCAAGGGGGCCCGAAACGCGTCATGGCTGAGGTGCGGGGTACTTGCACATATAAATATTTGCACCTTAAAGACTTGGGTCCGCTATCGTCCTTTCTACAGCACAAGGCTTCGACTTTCCTTTTCATATATATATATATATATATATATATACATACATATATAAAGATATATAATCTGCATATCTATATAAATACAAATATAAATGCATGCATACATATACATATATGCATACATAAGCATGTTATTTACATTAAAGTTTGGAAAACTTTAATGAAAGCAAAGCTAAAAAGCCACCTCATTACAAACAGCATGGCTTTAACTTAAACGAGGGCGAGATCTATTGCATTTTCAATGCTTGTTTACTTTGGTTCCATCAAGAAGGCATTCAGAAGTGTCACACATTTGCCATAAATTCTGAATGTTAGCACTCTAGTTGCTCATTAGATCACTGTAGTAAAGCTACTGCTCACCAGGGAAGTCTGCTGCTGGTATTCAAAGTGCATGTTTCAGTCTGCATGTCAGAATTTTTTTCATGAAATAGAAGAGGATTTGAGAAGTCAAAATGTGCCCTAATTTTTCTTTCTTCAGCACTAATCATAATTTCTATGGCAAAATGAACCCCCTCATTTTGTTCCTTTGCAAATTAAATGTTTTAAGTGTTACCACTTTATTCCAATCAAGAGGACTTCAGGTGTGCCACACTTTGTCATAAGTCAGACTGTTAGCGCTCTAGTTGTTATTTAGAACACTCTGGGACATTCTGTCATTGGGCTATACTTGGGCTATATCTGGGTGATATTTGGGCTACATTTGGGCTCTTTTGTCTCTGGTGGCCATCTTGGGAGACTGCATGTCAGAATGTATTAATGAAATAGAAGAGGATTTGAGTAGTCACTCAAAAAGTTTCCTAATTTTTCTTTCTGAAGCACTAATCATACTTTCTATGGCAAAATGAACCCCCTCATTTTGTTCCTTTTTAAATTAAATGTTTTCAGACCTACCACTTCATTCCAATCAAGATGGCTACAGGTGTGCCATACCTTTGTAATAAGTAGGACTGTTAGCACTCTAGTTGTTCTTTAGAACACTCTGGGAAGCTGCAGTAGAACACTAAGGAATCAACTGACAGTCTCTGTCCTTGTTGGATGTCCATGTTTTAATGAGAATGTCAGACTTCATTCTCACATGACTGAGAAAGATAATGTGAATTTACAGAAAATATGCTTTTAGTTTAGCCTTTAGATCCCCTTCCAAACTACTGTGGGAAAAGCATGAGATAATAGTTTTCTTTCAAATATGATTCATGATATCCCAGCAGAAGGCTTTTTCACGTGGTAAAATCACCTTAGAACACACCACAATTCCTAAAATGAGTATGGTACCATCGACAAGTGATTTATAATGTAGCGAAAGTCCTAAAACCCTCTACAAACTGCAATGCTTTTTAATGAGGTGCTATCGTGTATATTGGTCCCAAGATGGCTGCCAACACTTCTTGGATGAAGTGCTGACAGCCAATCAGATCTCACGATGAGATGTGTGGTTAGGCTCCGCCCAGATATATACATTTTTTTCACCTTTGATTTTCTCAACAACTACTTGAGGGATTAACATCATTGAAACAAAAGGGCAATCTGCGAATCAGACTCTACCATTGTGCTAAATTTCTTGTAATTCCGTTCAGCCGTTTGAGCTGTAGCCGTGTCTAATCGTCCTATGGAAAATAACATGGGGAAAACACATTTTGGGACCCCCCTTTTTTCTCAGCCCCCTCTTGACAAATCCCCCCAAAACTTTCAGGGAAGTAGCGGGCCATCTTCTTTGAGAAATTTGCGAAGATTCATCAACCGGCGCCAAAGTTATTCCCAATAGAATGTTGCGGATTTCCAATGGAAACTAGGTCCTAAATATAACTACCTACTGGCGACCGCCAGTAGGTAAAATATATATATGTATATATTCAATGAAAAAACCATTGGTTTTAGGCCATATATAGTTAGGGATTTGCATTTAGAAAACCTTATTTTACTCGCATAAAACCATTGAAATTCCATATATAGTTATAAGCGCTAACTATATATCGCGCACCCGCAATCCACTGCTGATGATGTCACATATTACATCATTCATGACATGGTTAGTGACATCACTGATGACATCACTGATGACAACATCCAGTGACTGTATGTTTTTGTAAAGTTAAAACATGTCTTACATATTGAAGAATGAGTGGATGTATAAGTGTCTGGATGAAGGATTTAGTAGGTGCATGGCTGACTGTATGAGTGAGTGATTAAATGTGTCTCACTGAGTGCATGGGTTAGTGACTAAACTGTCTTAATTTGTGCATCATTATGTCTGTTGTTCTGTAAACTGTTGCATGTGTTGATAAGTAGCTATATGAGTAACTATGTGGGTTATTCATTGGTTGCCCAAGTATTTGTATGGGAGACTGAGTGTGTGTGTGGGTGGCTGGGAGGTGTATGACTCTGTGCATAGATGTGTGAGCAGTTGATTCACTAGATGTATGATTCAAAACTGCATGTGGAAACAGCTGTATGGGCGGTTGACTGTGCATGAGTGTATTAGTGAGTGAATGGATATCTCAGTGCTACATGTCAAATTAAGTACATATGTAAAACACAGTACGTGTGAGAGTTGACATCTATAAATAACTGTGCATAAGAGCTAGTGAATGTGTGAGTGGCTGTATGGATCATTGTGAACATGTATCAGAGATTGTATAAGAGAGTAAAGTAAATATGTGTTAGTATATGTTTGAATAAGTAAGGTGTGTATAACTGTATAGTTGAGAAAATGGAGGTGTGATTGATTTTTGGCATAACTGACTAGGTGTGTGAGTAACTCCATGGATGAGTGACTGTCTGTTTACACTGATTGTATCTAAGGTTATATTAGAGTCTGAAGAGGTTCATGGTATTATCACATGAATGATATCATCAGTGATGTGATCAGTCATGTCAAATGAGATGTTATCAGTGATGTCATCAGTGATGTCATTTGAGATGTCATCAGTGATGTCATCAGTGATGTCACTAACCATGTCATGAATGATGTAATATGTGACATCATCAGCAGTGGATTGCGGGTGCGCGATATATAGTTAGCGCTTATAACTATATATGGAATTTCAATGGTTTTATGCGAGTAAAATAAGGTTTTCTAAATGCAAATCCCTAACTATATATGGCCTAAAACCAATGGTTTTTTCATTGAATTTTCAAGGTTTTGTAAATGCAAATTCCTAACTATATATGGAGTATAACCTATGGTTTTTTCTGTGAATTTCAATGGTTTTTTAATAGCAAATATCAAAAGCTGTCAAATGTCAAGTATGTGATAGGTAAAAACGTTTTCGTGTTTATGCACGCTGATGTGCTTTGAACGCTGCCCCCCCCCACTCCCCTCTTTTCTCTTAGTAGTACTCTCTCTTTGCAGATAGTGAACGGTAGTTAACTCAGGCCTTTACCCCTGTTGTAATCCGTCGTACCTGCTTGTCTCTCCATTTGATTAATTATTATCCAAGCATTTACTGTTTTACAATTGGTTCTCTTTGGATCATTCTCTATTTACAAACAAGCACAAAGTCGCAATACTCTGTTTAGTCTTTGCAGATAGTGAAAAATCGTGTAAAAAAATAAAAGTAATCGAGCAAAATCAGTAGACCACTAATTCGATCTCTTTTTAACCTCGGTAAAATACAAACATTAGGAATAACCCTTCATGAGAAATACGAAAATAGTAAAATGAATTGAGCTCCACACCATGAGGGCTGCAAAACAGCTCGACTCCGCCACCCACACCGCCCAAAATAACGGCAAACCCTATGCAAATATTATAAATATACACAACACACCACCAAAGAAACAGAGTAAAACATTTTATTAAATAACTATTTACATAACTATTTTATACTTTTTATTGCCCGATCCGGCTAGCTCAATCGATCGAGCATGAAACTCATGCACTCATAACAAGCGTTGAGAGTTTGTAGAATGATGGCTTCAGATTTTCCACATACGGTGTAGTGGCGCGAACTGGCAGGGGGCGTTTGGATTCTACCCCTTCTCCAAATAGGATTTTCATACGTGAATGTTCGTTCATGCTTTTTGTCCCTGAGTTGCTTCCATGTCACTGCCTTACATAAATGGCATAAGTCCTGGTTGTTGAGTGCCATACTTCAGAGTTCTAAGCAGCTCTTGTAACACTGTTTAAACCTTATTTGCACCTGCTGCAGCTTCACTATTCAAAGTAAGTGGGGTCCATTTGTGGACCTGACTGCATTGGAAAACAATGTGATACGGTGCCTCCCTAAACCGCTTGACGGAGGCCCCCGAGGGGCGGTGAGATGGCGCGGACTGAGAGGGGGCGCTTGGCTCCTGCCCCCTCCCCAAGTCGTGTTGCCCTGGTGAGGCCTGAGATCGCACCCGGCATAGGCGGCCGGCTCCCGGGGTCCGGCGGAATTTTTTCCCTTTTGAAGAATCTTTCATTCTGGACCTTGTCCCACAATGCGTTTCACCTGAAGACACGCTGTCGTAGGGCGCCCCTTTACCGTTTTAGTTGCCATTCCGCCCGCTTTTGGTACTCTGTGCCTCTTCCGCCATTCAGCTGTTTACCGCTCGCTCTTGCGACTACAACGTCTCGCTCACCATGTAGTTGAGTTGCTCCCGCTCTTAAGATTTGACCGAACTTTTTGGACTGCTGAAAGCGGTGGAATTCCGACCGCTGGTTGGTGGAGACATTTTGACTATATTCTGCACCTGCATTGTCGCGTAATGCGTCATATGACGCGACGCGTTAGCGCACCCGGAAGTGCTCCGGTGCGCAAGGCGCAGCTTCCCGGAAACGATCCAGAGCGCACCGCGCAGCGCGTAACGTAAGCATAACAGGTCATGTGACTTGTTAATAAAACTTTTCATTGGTTCATTTTACTTTTCTTTTCCTAATTATGTAAGACTAGGTCATGTGACCTAAAAATAACACTTTTCATTGGTTTAAACCTTTTTTTTTTCCCCAAACGATGAAAGCCCCACCTTGTTTCTGGATGTTTCAGACTGAAGCTGGCGTCACCATGAGAGCACCACCATCTCGTAGCTCGGTCGTGGCCATTCCGCAAGCAATCATGGCAGCCGCTCCCCACCGGAAGCCTGCGGGAGTCGAGGGCCCCCAAGACTTTTGTACAATCTTCAAGGCTGAGGGGACGCTTTCGAGAATGGAACCCAAGCCCTGGCAGACAAGCGTCCGAGTTCCAAGGTGTCCCAGGGCCATTTTACTGGACCAGGCCCAAATCCGAAGAGCCGGCCGCCATTTTAAGAGTCCTGTGGCAGCCGCCTACCGCTGCACCGCAAGAGTGGGAGCAACTCAACTACATGGTGAGCGAGACGCTGTAGCCGTAAGAGCGGGCGCTAAACAGCTGAATGGCGGAAAAGGCACAGTGTAGCAAAAGCGGGCGGAATGGCGACTGAAACGATAAAGGGGCGCCCCACTACAGCAGACAAGCCTCCGCCATGTGCTTCAAAACTGCATATGTATCTCGTGATATCAAGGTTGGGCAACCAGTACAGAACAAGCAGTTACAAGTCCCATTTACACCGGCGCCATTTTGGGCGCGGCCGGGCAGGTCCAGGATCTACTGAAACATAAAAAATGAGGCTGACGTCTCTGAAGCAGTTGACGAACAGCAGGACATAGCAAATAAACATGAACTCTCTAAAGCTGTTAACTCACTGCAGAACAAAACAAGTGAACCTGAATTCTCTGGAGTAATTGTCGCTCAAAAGAACAACACACAAAACTCTGTAGAGCCTGAAGAAAAAAAAACAGAAGGGCACTGTAGTTTCAGACACACTTAACACTAATGACTAAACAAAGATATCGTCTGTTTATAAAGCAGTTATCATCTTGACAGAATTGACAAAGAAGTGTACAGACACCAATGCATCAGCATTCTCGGAGATAACATCTTAAGGAACAAAGAAAGACCTGTTCACTCTTGACACCCCAGGTGCTGTGTATATTGCACTATAGTGCTGCATCGAGAAAACGGGCAACCCTATTGATGTGGATTTTTCATTATTGATTATTGTAAAGAAATGGCGACTCCCCCCTTTAGCAGATTAGCTAAATGTTTGCGTAATTTAGGCATAAAAGTTATATTATTGTTGTTGTTGTTGTTATCGTTATAGTTCTGGTTAATTTCAAAAAATGGTTAAATATATTTACAGTTTTTGTTGCGTTCGTTATATTTAAATGTTAATAAAGTTTTAAAATGTAACTGTCTTGGAGTACTATATTTTTTTTAAAAATCGAGTGAATGGGGCCTTGAATTGGGTTATTGTCATTTGTGGGCTTTGCAAGTGTACTGCTACAAGATCGGACATTTCAAACTCAAATGCACGTTCTTTTTCTTACCGTTCTGAAGCATGGAGCGCAATAGCAGGCAGAGAAAGGGTGATGCACGTGTTGAACACTGCCTGGCCTGCAAATTGCTGGCAGTGCCCCCCCGCCCGCTCCTGAAAGAGGGCACACACACACCGCCGCCCCGAGTACTTCACAAATCTTTAAAAGACCATGCGCTTGTTCAATGGGAAGTGGATAACATGGCTAAGAGCATTTGCTGACTAATGCATGAATATCGCTGACTTTTCAGCGATATTCATGCATTGCGGCCGTTTTTTATCGCATTTGCGATAAACCTTGCTAATAGCAAGGTTTATGTGCGATAAAATTCGCCGAAGTGCGGCGATAATTATTGTCTCTAAACAAGTTAGAGACAAAAATTACCGCTAGTTGTTGGAAATATGCCCCCGGGTTTTTCCTTGCAGGAATCGGGAAGCGAAAGACTAGCACTGAAATCAGTAGTCTCACACCTGAATCCGGAGGGTTGGCATGTCTGGATACTCTACAGCTGGAGCCATAAACTACATCCGCAGGGCTAGGTGATAGCCTAGGTCCGGCCTGGACAATCGGACACAGAGGAAGAGGAGTGTCAGAGGGTGCGGTAGTGAATAGGGTGAAAGGGAGGTGTCGAGCGGGCACAGGGTGTGCTTCTCAGAGAAGAGCAGCACAGATGGGGGAAGTATATGGCCCATGCATGAGAGAGAGAGCGGGGGTGACCATTGCGTGGGGGAGATGCGTGCGAGGGTGGGGAGCCATGCTGAGAATCGGCGGCGTGCAGAGAGTGGCCCTGGTCAAGGCATCTAAAATGGCTGCCGTGCACGACAAAATTGTGGCATTGGACAAAAACGCAAGATGGCGCAGACAATGTTTATCAATAAGGATTCATTTATAACAAAATATTTACTCACAGTGACAAAATGGTGTTCAACACTTCCTGATTTCCATCGAATCGAACGTTAACAAACGTCACGCAGCAAAAAAAAAAAAGCTCACGCACAGAGCAGTTTTTAGCCATGTTATCCAATGGAAGGTGGATAACATGGCTAAGAGCATTTGCTGGATAATGCATGAATATCGCTGACTTTTCAAAGATATTCATGCATTGTGGCCGATGTGCGGCGATAATTTTTGTCTCTAAACAATTAAAACGAAGCAAAAAATGGCGAATTCCCGTTTCGCTACCAGTTTGCGGCCCAGTTCGCGGCCCGTGAAGCGCTTCTACCGTGAAAAATCATTTTTTTTTTATTTTCCCCACGGGACCCTTTAATAACCCCAACAACATTCCTAGGGGGTCAAGAGGGGTATACCTTGCCCCCTTTCAATAAATTCCCCCTTCGTTTTTCACCTCTTCTTCTCTCTCGATCCTACCGAGAGATAAGATGGCGGCCGCTCCGGACTATTTAGAATATTGACAGACACCGGAGAGCCAATCAGCTTTCTGTTATCCAATGGAAGGTGGATAACATGGCTAAGAGCATTTGCTGGATAATGCATGAATATCGCTGACTTTTCAACGATATTCATGCATTGTGGCCGATGTGCGGCGATAATTTTTGTCTCTAAACAATTAAAACGAAGCACAAAATGGCGAATTCCCGTTTCGCTGCCAGTTTGCGGCCCAGTTCGCGGCCCGGGAAACGCTTCTACCATGAAAAATATATTTTTTTTTATTTTCCCCACGGGACCCTTTAATAACCCCAACAACAATCCTACCGAGAGATAAGATGGCGGCCGCTCCGGACTGTTTAGAATGTTGACAGACACCAGAGAGCCAATCAGCTTTCTGCGCGCAAAGTTCCGTTTCGCGAAAAGTAAGCGGACCGGATCGCTGCCCGGAGCGCTGTTACAGATATATATCTTGTTTTGAACGTTAATTTCTCAAAAACTACTGGAGCACATATATTGAGACCTAGCAAAGGCACATCGGGCTAACAGTCAATACAATTTTGCCAAGTTTCGTGCAAATCCATTCAGCCGTTCGAGCTAAAAGTGAGTCCAACCGCCCTATGGAAAAATGAATGGGAAAAACGCGTTTTGGGACCCCCCTTTTTTCTCAGCCCCCCCTTGACGAAACTGCACCAAATTTTCAGGGGCTGCTCAGAAACAAAATGTGCCATTTTCCTGAAAATTTCAGCCGATTCCGTCCTCAAACGCCAAAGTTATTAGACATAGAATTTTCAAAAATCCCATAGGGAATTAATCCTAACTATATATACCTACTGGCGATAGCCAGTAGGTAATATATATATATATATATATATATATTTATATATATATATATATATATATATATATATATATATATATATATATGTATGTACGTATGTATGTATGTATGTATATATATATATATATATATATATTCACTGGAAAAACCATAGGTTATAGACCATATATAGTTAGGAATTAGCATTTACAAAACCTTAAAAATTCACTGAAAAAACCATAGGTTATAGACCATATATAGTTAGGGATTAGCATTTACAAAACCTTATTTTACTCGCACAAAACCATTGAAATTCGCATATATAGTTAGTTCCACTAACTATATATCGCGCACCCGCAATCCACTGCTAATGATGTCACATATTACATCATTCATGACATGGTCAGTGACATCACTGATGACATCACTGTTGACAACTCAAATGACATCACTGACAACATCACTGATGACATCATTTATGTGATAATACGATGAACCTCTTCAGACTCTAATATAACCTTAGATACACTCAGTGTAAACGGACACTCACAGATTGTCACTCATCCATGGAGTTACTCATACACCTAGTCAGTCATGCAACGAATCAATCGCACCTCCACAGATACACGTTTTCAATGATCCATGCAGTCACTCACACATTCACTGGCTCTTATACACAGTAATTTATATATGTCAACTCTCACGTGTATTGTGTTTTACATATGTACTTACTTTGAAATATAGCACTGAGATATCCATTCACTCACCAATACACTCATGCACACAGTCAACCACCCATACAGCTGTTTCCACATGCACTTTTGAACCCATACATCCAGTGAATCAACTGTTCACACATCTATGCACAGAGTCACACACCTCCCAGCCACCCCCACACACACACTCACTCTCCCATACAAATACTTGGGCAACCAATCAATAACCCATATAGTTACTCATATAGCTACTGATCAACACATGCAGCAGTTTACAGAACAACAGATATAATGATGCACAAATTAAGACAGTTTAGTCACCAACCCATGCACTCAGTGAGACACATTTAATCACTCTCTCATACAGTCAGTCATGCACCTACTAAATCCTTCATCCAGACACTTATACATCCACTCATTCTTCAATATGTAAGACATATTTTAACTTTAGAGAAACATACAGTCACTGGATGATGTCATCAGTGATGTCATCAGTGATGTCACTGACCATGTCATGAATGATGCAATATGTGACATCATTAGCAGTGGATTGCGGGTGCGCGATATATAGTTAGTGGACATTACTGATCACATCACTGATGATATCATTTATGTGATAATACAATGAACCTCTTCAGACTCTAATATAACCTTAGATACAATCAGTGTAAACAGACACTCACAGACTGTCACTCATCCATGGAGTTACTCAAGCACCTAGTCAGTCATGCAAAGAATCAATCACACCTCCATTTTCTCAACTATACCGTTATTCACACCTTACTTATTCAAACATATACTAACACATATTTACTCTCTTATACAATCCCTGATACATGTTCACAATCATCCATACAGCCACTCACACATTCACTGGCTCGTATGCACAGTTATTTATATATGTCAACTCTCACATGTACTGTGTTTTACATATGTACTTACTTTGACATGTAGCACTGAGAAATCCATTCACTCACCAATACACTCATGCAGACAGTCAACCGCCCATACAGCTGTTTCCACATGCACTTTTGAACCCATACATTTAGTGAATCACCCACGCACACAAAGCCCTACACGATCAAGGCCCGAGCTACCTCAACAACCGAATCAACTTCTACGCTCCCAAACGCCACCTCCCATCTGCCAGCCATGCCCTCGCCGCCGTCCCACACATCCGTAGAGCCACTACAGGAGGAAGGTCCTTCTCCTACCTGGCCGCCAAGACCTGGAACTCCCTCCCGGCCGACCTGCGCCTGACCCAAGACCACCTCTCCTTCAGGAAGAAGCTCAAGACCTGGCTGTTTGAGCAGTAACGGCACCCCCCCCCCCCAAGCGCCTTGAGACCCTATGGGTAGGTAGTGCGCTCTATAAATGTCGTTGATTGATTGATTGATTGACTGCTCACACATCTATGCACAGAGTCATACACCTCCCAGCCACCCACACACACACTCAGTCTCCCATACAAATACTTTGGCAACCAATCAATAACCCATATAGTTACTCATTTAGCTACTGATCAACACATGCAGCAGTTTACAGAACAGATACAATAATGCACAAATTAATACAGTTTAGTCACTAACCCATGCACTCAGAGAGACACATTAAATCACTCACTCATACAGTCAGTCATGCACCTACTAAATCCTTCATCCAGACACTTATACATCCACTCATTCTTCAATATGTAAGACATATTTTAACTTTACAGAAACATACAGTCACTGGGTGTTGACATCAGTGATGTCATCAGTGATGTCACTGACCATGTCATGAATGATGTAATATGTGACATCATCAGCAGTTATTGTTATTGTTATTGTTATTTTAATTTTATACCGCGCCTAATCACCTGCAGGCCTCTAAGCGCCCGGAAAGATGGAATAGGACAATAACACAACAGGTCAGAACAAAAGATCGCATTGGATTAAGCCATGCTCAGGCTTCTCCTGAACAGTAGCGTTTTCAGGCTCTTTCGAAATTTTAAGAGGTTTCCTTCCTCACGTAGCCCTCCAGGCAAGTTGTTCCACAGCTGGGGAACCAATACCGAGAAGGCTCTGCCTCCCTTCGTCACTAGCCTGTACCGAGAGCAAGTCAACAACTGCAGGTCCGAGGACCGAAGTGATCTCATCGGGCAGTACAGTTGTAGGCGCTCCTTGATATAGGCCGGAGCCTTACCGTAGATGACCTTATGGGCTATACACAGACTCTTGAATTCCACTCTCTCTTTTATTGGAAGCCAATGTAGGTTTTGTAGTAGAGGAGTGGCTCTAGACCTCCTAGGGAGTCTAAAAATCAGTCGGGCAGCATCATTCATTAGAATCTGAAGCCTATTTGTAAGGGTTTTCGGTAGGCCAAGATAGAGGGCATTCCCATAGTCAATTCTGGAAATGATAGTGGCAGTTACTATTGAGCGCATCATGGGCTCTGAAAGGATAGGGGATAACTTCCGCAGTTGCCGGATGATATTAGTACAGCTGCCTACCACCGACGCGATCTGAGGCGCCATCGATAGGTCAGCGTCCAACCGAATCCCCAAGCTTTTTACAGCCAGGCTTGGTTTTGGGGCCGGGCCCAACTCCATGGGCCAGTAGATGTCACTCCAAGGTGAGAGGGTGGATGGTATAACCAAGATCTCAGTTTTGTCAGGATTGACTTTTAAAAGGTTATCTGTCATCCATCGTACCGTGAACCTCAGGATGTTCTGGGATTGGAGTTGTGCGGCCGAGGTGTCATTTATACTTAGCAGCAACTGCGTATCGTCCGCATAGTTGAAGACTTTACCGTCAATCGCAGCCAGCGCAGCGATCAGGGGTTGCAGGTATAGGTTGAATAAAAGAGGGGACAGGGCCGACCCCTGCGGTACTCCACACTCTAAAACCCCGACCTCAGATGTTTCATCCACCAGTTGTATCCTTTGAGTCCTGCCTGTAAGGAAGGATTCCAACCACTGCAGCGCCGAGCCCTTAATCCCAAAGCTCTTCAATCTGTCCAAGAGCAGGGTGTGGCTGACAGTATCGAACGCCGCTGATAGATCTAATAAAATCAGGGCGCTCGCTTTCTTACAGTCAGCCCTACCTCTTAGTTCGTCCAGCACCGAGAGCATCACCAACTCGGTGCTGTGATGTGCTCGAAAACCTGCCTGTCTATCGTGGAGTAGATGGTGAGATTCCAGATAGCAGGACAGGGACTGAAGAACATGTTGCTCAAGGATTTTTGAGAGAAAGGGCAGCTGGGAGATGGGTCTGTAGTTCTTCAACACAGCGGGATCTGACCCCAGCTTTTTCAATAAGGGTCTTACCCGCGCCTCCTTAAGTTCACTCGGCAGGTATCCCATGTCTAGCGATCTATTAAGGAGAGAGATGATGTATTCCTCCAATAAGGGACGCACAATGCGAAAGATCTCAGGTGGGCAAGGATCAGCTGGAGAGCCAGATTTAATTTTACACATCAGTTGTTCCAAGATTAATGTATCCATCTGTGGGAACATTGTAAGAGAACAGTCGCTCGCCTTATTAGATGTTAAGGCAATTGCAGTCCCTGTTGCCGCCATATTCTCTATCTCCTGGACAATGATCTTCACCTTCTCCAGGAAATAGGTCTGGAAGGTATTACAATCAAAAGGGGGCTTAACATTATCCGGCTTCTTACTCAGCTCAGCCAAGATTTTAAAGGTTTCTTTCTGGATATTAGTGGATTGCGGGTGCGCGATATATAGTTATTGCAACTAACTATATATGCGAATTTCTATGGTTTTGTGCGAGTAAATTAAGGTTTTGTAAATGCTAATCCCTAACTATATATGGTCAATAACCAATGGTTTTTTCAGGGAATTTTCAAGGTTTTGTAAATGCTAATCCCTAACTATATATGGTCTATAAACTATGGTTTTTTCAGTGAATTTCATTGGTTTTTTAAAAGCTAATATCTATAGCTGTAAAATATATCCTTATTCTAATTCACAAATTTATTTTATATATTTTTGTATTATATTTTTTTAATTCAATTTATATTATAGTTTAAATTATTTTTTCTAGTTTTGCTGCCGGTCCGCGAACCGGTAAACGTTCCGTTAGTGCAAGTACCGCGTTAGAAAGCCACATCGTGACGAGTCGCGTAATCACAACGTATTGCGTTACTGCGTAATGCGCCTTATGATGCGCCGCGTTAGCGCACCCGGAAGCGTTCTGGAACGTGAAACAAGGCGCGAAACGCAGAGCCCCGGAAACGATCTGAGGCGCGGCGCGGAGCGCGTAACGTAAGCATAACAGGTCATGTGACTAGTTCATAAAACTTTTCATTGGTTCATTTTACTTTCAGTTTCCTAATGATGGAACGCTTGATAATGTGACGTAAAATAAACACTTTTCATTGGTTTAGAACATTTTTTTTCCCAAATGATGAAAGTCCCACCTTTTTTCCTCACTCCGACTTTCATTTTTATGAGAAAAAGACCTGTTTTTGCTTGCTTAGTCATGGCATTTGTAGTAGCTGCAGCTGGTGGATCCCCACCACCTCCACCACCACCAAAGAAGAGAGGACCAACTGGCCAGGTCATCTTCCAACAAGAGGAGGAAGAAGAGGAAGACGAGGAACAGGAGCAAGGGACAAGGGGGTTTTTGAAAGAAATGCCAAGGACGTCCCATGTTAAAGAAAATTTTATTTGGCAATTTTTTTCTTTTCCTCCACATGAAAAGAAAGTAAATGCCAGGTACGTTACCTGCCTCATCTGCCATGATAAACTCTCCAGAGGGACCGAAAAAAAATATAGTTATGGTAATCATACCATGCATCGACACATGGAGAGGTGGCACCCGATTAATTATAGTGCTGCACAAATTAGAGATTTGGTGGATAACCCCCGACCGGCCAATACATCCACCAATGAACTAGCAATAACTGAATCAGAGGCAAGGGAAACGGTCCCAAATCTCCAAAAGAACTTTGGGCAGATGAAATTGACATGTATAGCTTGTGGCAAATTAATTTCATGTGGAGAGAGGAGTGTTACTCTAATAAATAGAGCATATGAGCATCATCAATGTCCAAAACGTCCAAGAAAGTAAATTTTTTTTGTTGCTCCTGTTGAGCCCTTTGAAGTGAATCATTTTTGTTTCCCCTTCCTCCAAAAAAACACAAAAAAATATAAAACAACAAAAATAATAAAAAAAATGTTCTTTTCAGAACTACCTTCCCTTTTAAAAAAATTGCTAGAATGTTTAGCACTCTAGCATCCTCTATTTCTTTTGATTCGCTTCCCGGTTAGCGTTCCGGTACGCGAACCGGGAGCGAACTAAAAACATTTTTTTTTTTAAAAAAGACGAGTAAATAAACAGAGAGTAATGTGAAAAGAAAGACAAATAGAGGGAGTAACACACAGTTACTGTTGAAAGAGGGACTGATAAAAGGAGTGAAAAGAGTAGTATAAATAAGTAATAGAAAAAGAAATGAAGGAAGTAGCAAAGGCAGGAAACTAAGGGTTAAAGAAATGAAGCAGTGGAACTAATAAAAGTTAAATCTGATAGACATGTAACGTAAAGAGTACTAAACACTTACCTTAGAATTGTCATTAACGTAGTCAATTATCATTTTTATGCTTTTAATCTGTGTAAGAAAGAACAAAAAATACAAAACAAATTAATACAAGGTAGTAAAAAAGAGTGAGCATGAGACAAAATGATAACATATTATAAATCACAATTCAAAGTAGAAAATTAATTAAACATATTTAATGGTTTATTTTTGCTGTTATCAGAAAATATCAAATTTCACTGAAAACAGTGAGTTGAAGCTATTCATCATATAACAGCGGGGGAAAAAACACAATCAAAATGATTGTGTTTAAAAAACCCAAATAATATAACTAAGCAGAAATAAGAACTCCTCCAAAGTAACTTACTTTCTATGACGTCAAAGGATGTCCTATGAACAGCTTATAATCTGTTGTGCTGTTACTATTTTCTGCCCGCCACTTTCTGAAAGATAAACTCCATTGTTTTAAGAAAACTGAGACATACAAAGCAATTTAAAACAGCACACTAAATTACAGCAACACCTAGAATCATTATAGTCCAATTACCTACCCTAAATTCTCACTTCAGTAATCAAGTCAAAAGGCAACATTGCTTCGCACTCAATTAGTAATGTTTGCTGAAAGACTAGCCTTTTTTATATTTCAAATAAGCTGTGTAATATCCAGATGTTGTCAAAGGACCATCATAATATATAGTAGCTGCAGTTGCAAATGTTCTTCCTGAAATCGATGACTGTGTAGCCCAAAAATTTTTAATTAGACTTAACAACTTTTTTTCATCCAGTTTATGTAGTTCAAATTGTAAAATGACATTTCACCCATAAGTTTCCATAAGAAATATGGCCAGCATTGCAGACTTACATTTCCTCTACTCCTTATTTTGATCTGCTGCTTGACTTGGCTTATAAAAACAAACAGTTTTCGCTCTGTACTACAATTATCCACAAGGCCATATAGAGTAGGAGCCATTAGAACCTCTGGAAATTCCTCTAAACAAATCCCAAGCTTCCTTTCCTAAAATTTTGGTTGTAAGAACACCAGGTAAGAATTTTGAAGGTGGAAAGGCAATCTTTTTTTGAAAGTTAAAACAGAATCATTGCAGAATGACCAGCCGTTTCCAGATTTTAAATAAGCTGTATAATGTCCTGAATTAGTTGAAGGACCGTTATGATATATAATTGCAGTAGTTATAAAAGTCCTTCCTGATATTGACAACTGCGAAGCCACAAAATTATTAATTAAAGTTGTCAATTTAGTTCCATCAGGCCTACATCGTTGGAACATTAAAATGACATACTGGCCATAACTTCGTAAAATTAACGTGGACAGCATTGCAGACTTACATTGGCTACACTCCATGTTTTGATCGGCGGCCTTTACTAGCTTATTGAAGGATACTGATTTACTGTCAGGCAAAGTTAAATATATAAATCTTTCTGAGTCTACACTAGTAGTTCTTGATAGCCTACAGTTCTCGCAGTCATGCTGCCATAGATAAGAAAGGCCAAATAGATAATCTACATCTACACCCTCATCTTGCAATACATCAAGCATATACATTAAAAACTCCTGACAATTCTGCTGAATATTTTCAGAGAATACTGTTTGACCTGAACATTCGTCTAACAGAAAACGAATTTCAGACACACTTTCTACTCTCGTTCTATCAGCACTACATTTCTCTAACACAGAATTCAACAAACAGCATAAACTTTGTTCCGAATTGATCACAATCTGTTCTTTTAAAGTCTCTAGTGAAAAAAGAACATTAACAACTACATCAGCATAGCAGTTGACACCAGAACTATTTTCAAATTTAAAACCAACAACATTTTCAACAGAATTCATTTTATTCCTGCTTACAATTTTTGGATCATCAACTTTTGCTGTTTTTGCTTCAACCTCCCTTCTATTACTGATATTACTTCGTTTCCGGCCTACCACACGTTTCTCAAACAAAGGATATTGAGGCAAATGTGGCGCATACTCTCTTCTTAACCTATTGTATTCCTTAACACAATCTTGATCCGCACAAATGTTTGTGACATCACAGTCAATCAAGTACAATCCCGATAAAGTTCTGACTCGTGACAATGCTACATAAGCCATACCCTCTTTGAATACAGAACTGCCAATATTCACTAAAGCAGTGTCTACACTTAAACCTTGCGATTTATGAATTGTCACCGCATATGCCAAGCAAACAGGAAACTGCTTACGGCGAACATATAAGTCTTTTACAAGCAAAAACCTTGCTGTGCAACGACCAATTAGCTGTACTTCCTCAATGCCATCAAATTTAATTTTTAAATATTCAATTCCATCTCTACTTCTGTATTTCTCAAAATCAACAACATTACCCATTGATCCATTTACCAGACCTCTTTCAACATGTAAATTCCTTCTCAAAATGATACGGCAATTTAAGCACACATTCAAAGTCTTTTCAAAACCCGCAGTTTTAGATATAGTCTTCTCTAATGAATCCAATTTAGATTTCAAATTCTCAGACAAAATAATTGTTGCTCAACATTTTGTTGTTGAAGATGGAACATTCTGCAAGAGTTGGCATCAAACATATTCCAGATTTCTTCACAGTAATTTTCTGGAAAATATCCTCTGGCAAAACGTCTTCTTCTGGTTATAAATTTGACAGTAATCGTGCATGTAAAGCTTCTTTACCACGCTCAGTCACTTTCCCGATTCTAACATCTTGTAGAATATTCTTGTAATCTTCGTCCTTTGCCTGACGCATATTTTGACGCAGCTCAGCATAACTGAAGTTTAACCATATGTTAACGTTGCCAATGCTCCCTAGGAACTTCTTGGTATCTCCATGTGTAAGCAGTTTAAACACTGGTTGTCCTTTCACTGGTGTCAGCTTCAGAAGATCACCGAAAACAATGATGTGTTTGCCACCGAATAACACATCATACTCTGTTTTAAGAACTTCCTGCATTCTCAAATGCACAAAGGCAAGCATGACATTGGAAACCATGCTTACTTCGTCAATGATAAGAAGTTTCATCTTCTTCAAGACTCTAGATACTTCACAACAAGCATCCCCAGATAACTTGTGGTATTGTAATTTGTTATCATGCTCCACTGGCAGCATCAATAGCCGATGCAAAGTAATCCCTTTAATGTTATGAGCTGCCAGTCCAGTTGGAGCGGTCACAACACAAGACAGCGATGACTCAGTCCTTTTCTGCAGATAACATGAAATTGCTTTAATGAGGAAACTTTTTCCAGTTCCTGCTTCTCCACTCACGTACAGTCAGACAGGCTTCAACGACGTACATGAGCACTCTTTCTTCTCATGACTTAATCCATGCTCAATTTGGTTGGTAACTTCGTCATATATTTTCCTCTGCTCAACGTTAAGTTGTCTTTCCAAATCTTCTAAGTTAACCGCATCCTCCTGAGCATGTGCCATGGCTCTTTCCACTTCAATCATGGCAGTGGCAGCTTCATTTTCGATAACTGGTTCTCCTAGTGGATCCTGACTCAATGAAACAGAACTCTGACTGTCCTGAGAACTGTCTCTAGCAATCTCGGCTGCAATTGTTGCTTCCTGCTCAATTTCTGCATTCAACATTTGTAGATATTTTGGAAAAACAGGACATTCTATGGACTCCTTGGCTGCATTGAAAGAGTCTTCGTAACAGAGGAAATCCCCAAGCAGTTCCTCTTCTGCATGCCAAGGTTTGAAAAGTTGCAAAAGAGCTAAATAGAAAAACTCTTTTCTTTCTGGAGATTCGCAATCCAATTTTCGATGATTTACCAATTGACATTTTTTTTGCTTGACCAGACATCCCTCACTTCCAATTACAGCATACACTCCTTTATCAATATCTTCTTTGATGTTCCTCTTGAAAACGTAATTTTGAAGAACATCATACAGACAAACATTCTCCAGGTGACTGCTTCTATTTGGATAATATGTATCCAACATGTTGGTCTTCAAAATATCTGTACTGTTTGGCTCCTTCTCCGCCAAATACTCAATTTCCCGTACAGGTTTCAGAACTCGATTACGCGTTGCAGCAAGACCAAGACTCGCCCAAATGATACTCCTAGATTTGGCATAGATACTTGCTGAAGATAACCGGTCAGAACATTTGTAAGCTCCGATTTCTCGATGCGACAACATCTTCAGACTGAAACTGTACAACTTCTTACTGAGGCTCTTTTCATGGGAAATATCCTCCCACATATCCTTCAGTTCTGTCTTTTCTTTTTTGGTGATGTAAGACGTCACATACCGAGCCACAGCCATACAGTTGTCAGCCACAAACTGTATATCCATGTTAGCATTCCACATGGACAAAATCACTGGGTTGTAGTCGTTAATGTACTTGGACTCTTCGTTTCTTTTCAAATTGTATGTGTTTTTGGGTGATTTCCTCGTCACATTATGTCGCAGCGATGACATCAAATTGTTAACTCTTCCTTTTGATATCACCGACCGTGGAAATGCAAAACGATATTTGGTGTAGTACTTGTCCTTGTTTCTGAATTTACGACGACAGTTCTTTCCACAACGATGGCTTTGAAGCCGTAAAACTTGTTCTCTTAGACTTTTTTCTTCGTTTGTCTTTGGAACAGCACATGTAGCATACTGTTCTATGAAACTCACCACTAAGTCATCCGGATCTGTTCCAAATTTGGGTGCATCTTTGATCCATATCAGCATATGTATATGAGGAGCACCTCTTGCTTGATACTCCTTTCTCCAGAAGAAATCCAACACCTCTCCAAGAGGTGGATTTTTCTTGTTCGTGATGAAAGACATCATAGCTTCAAAACTATGATTGAAGTACCTGCATACATTCACAGGATCCAAAGAGCACAGTTCTCCGGGTGTCTTGAATTCAATATTTTCAATGTTTCCATTTACCTCTCGTAGAAATTCAAGTAAGTCTTCCCAGCCATACTCAGCACAGCTGAGAGTGAGGAACCATGTGGGAGTTCCTAAGTTCCTCAGCATACATTTTAAGTCACCATGACGACGGTACCAGTACTCATTAGTACCACGCTGACATGCCATCAGATTAATCAGGTGAGAATCCAAAATACTGTCTTGCACATTGACTTTATCCATAAAGTCCCTTGCCGAGATATTTCGCAGTTGTACACCACTTTTCAAGATGTGGTTCACTGCATAAGACAATCCAGAGAGATCACTTTCAAACAGTAGATGAAATAAATAGGGAATGCATTGACGAAACCTAGGATCTTCAGCATACAATCGTAAAGTCCGGTATTATGAAGCAGGAATTTGAACAGGTCGCTCATCATATCATCCTCCTCGACCTGTGGGAAATAACTGTGGGAAACATCGAGCTTCCAAACTATCCTCCCAAACACTAATGGGACTCCCTTTGGCTTGTTTCATTTGAAACAACTCAATAGCATTCCCCATGACTTCCTTGGAATGCAAAGGATGAACTCTATAATGTTCATATATTTCTTCCTTTTTAGAGGCTTCTACTTTCTCAATTTGTCCAGGACACAAATCGCTGTCCTCTTCTTCACTTACTTCCTCTTCTGCAACACATACATTCTTGTAGTACTCATTATTTTTTATCAAATACAATGTTGCCTTTTTGACTTTCCTAACATCCACTAAATCTTGCCAGATTTTCTTACTCTTTGTCGGAACACCATTAACTATGATAACCAGAGGTTCCTCTTCCAATTTCTCTACTCCAATTGTATTAATGTTTTTCTTCAAATCCAAAGGCAAATAAACAACCCTTCCCTTTAATCCTCTCTGTTAATCTGATGGAGGCAACTTCCCTGTCTTTGGCTCCATTCGTACAATAGCCTGGAAGGGATGGACACTTTGAATCAAAATAGATTCATAAGTATTTAAATCCTTCAATTCAGAAGGAATGTCAACTAATTCCAGATTATTATAAACCGCTCTAGCAGGCATCTGGTTTTGGTTTAGTTTGTTATAGCAATAAGTACACATACGTTGCTCTGCTCCCAAATCAAAACAATTTTCTACCATCAAGTATGTGACAAAATCCTTCCATTCACTATTGTTTTCCATATCACTTTTTGCATATAAATCCACTAACTTAGTCTGATTCTTATAATAAGTCCGTCGACAACACACACAAGTGAAATTAGGCCTCTCACATGTTTTCACCATAAACGTGGAAATTTCCTTGTGAAACTTATGTGTACTGAAAATCTGTACACTCTTTTCCACATTACCTTCTTCTAGTGGTTCAATATCAACATTGTTCTCTTTACCAGCAAAGTAACAGAACTCAATTTCTTGACAAATATTCTTCACATCTACATCAGAACCATGCAAAAGAGCTCTGCTTAATTTTTTAAGCATATTTGCTGGACTCTTAGCATAATACAACATTCTAACTAATTTCCTCACTTTATTATGATGCACTGCTAGCATCCTGAAATGATGAAAAACACTCTGGCACACTCTCCTAGAAAGACAAGCCAGTGAATGACCACGCAGACCTGTCACTTGTCTCACTCTGCAAGGATCTAATTCTTGCAACAACTTTATTTTTTGTTTTAAACTTTTCTTATTAAATGTCCGTACAAATTCACAAAGCAAATTGATAGAATTCTGTTGCACACTGCAAATAGAACTACACTTCCAGGTGTACACTGGTCCCTTAGGACATCTCCCTAAAACCTCATCACTTAACACCTCTTCTGCATCTGCAGACACAAGTATTTCTTTTTCAACCGGACGACCATCTTTTACCTCATATGCTCGACCACTGCTGTCAACTGCATGCACCAAATCATTGTCCTGAAAATAACTTTCCTCATTAAAAAATGCCTCACTATTTGAACTATGCATCCATTCTCCTAAGAAAACTTCACAAAAATTATTTCGATTAACTTCTCTCTTCCATCTACTATTAGATTTGAAAACATAAATTACCTTGTTTAGTTTCCTAATTCTATTAATTACCAAAATAAATAACTTTCGCTTAATTTCGAAAGCCTGATCAATAATTCTCTCTACATTTTTCTTTTTCTTATAAAATGCCACTTTCTGTTGACCTTTCTTAAATTGTTTTAGCAAATTGACAATTACCCTGTTGCGGAACATTTGCCTACGAATGTCCCTGAATGTATTTTCCCTTCTACTGCCATGCACAGAGTTATCTCCTGCTCTAGCAGAAACTTTTTTGACGGGCCTTTCCTTTCCATTTAAATTGACTCTCTTTTTCTGGACTAAAACTTATTCTGTAGTTATACTTTTGTTTCTACAAATGTTTCTAAGGAATGATTTCGTTCTCTTACCCGAAGTTTTCTTCGTGTGTTGAGGTGATTTTAATGTATAGGAATGCTGCAAGCATTTAGTAATCTGCTGTCTTTGACGTTTCGTAGCCTTTCGGATTCTATCCTTAGAAGGCATTGTCTAATTTCTAAATATTCTGCAGTTGAATCTGTGGTAAAATATAATAAAAAAATGTTATTAACCACTATTACCAAACAGTAAATCAATAACAGTAAGAATTAGATTCAGCAATGCTATCAAAATGATTCAATAAAATATTTTAATTTTACTGTGATAGTGATAGTATTACAGGGCTTTCATGCATATGACTGCCCACCCTGCAACAAAAAGCCCACATGAAACTTTACGCACATTAAATTGTGTACTTACCTGCAATAATCTACATGCCAGTGTTTACGTCCCTCCACCCTGCCCCTCCCCCTCCCCGCCTGCCTGCCCCACCATAACTCCCTCCACGACCCGCGGCTGCATGCACACCGGAATCAGTATTTTAGCATGAAGTTGGATTTCATGGTAAAATACCGATTCGTTAAGGCCTTTGGGACTCAGAAGAGTCCCACCTACATATGCAATTTACAGAATCGGTAAAATTACCGATTCGGTATTTTACCGAATCGGTAATTTTACCGATTCTGTAAATGTAGATTTACCTACATGTGGCCTTGGATTTAGGCCCCCACATACCGATTGGCCATTTACCGGTCAGAAACGGCCGAAATCGGCCGTAACCGGTCGGTAAATGGCCTGAAACGGCCACCTACATCGGGCCCTAAGTGTGCATGCATTTGATTTCAAAAAAAGTTTTTAAACCTTTTATGTAAAACAATTATACACCTACATTCATGGGGAACTGACTTAAAATGCCCTAATACACATGAAAACGTTTTTTTAAGGTACTTGCACCTTTTTTTCAATAACTTTTTACATGGCTATGTAACTCAAACAATCAAAAACAAAATTTTTCAAGCACTCATCGGGGCGTATTTACAAGGGCCTTGCACCACGGGGAAAGTGACTACAAATGACCAGACACACATGGGGACGTATTTACAAGGCCCTTGAACCAGGGGGAGTGACTTGAAATGGCTAAGGACACATAGGAGAGTATTTACAATGCCCGTGCAACACTTATGCATCATTTTTTACATATACACTGTAGAACAGCATGGGGCAATAACAACACAGATGCATCATGCATCTGTTCTGCAAAAGCGACGCATTGCAGGAATCACATCACAAGTAAATAAATTCTCATATTTTTTTAAAGCATGCCTTTTCCTTAAAAAAGATTTTCTGATCATAATTTAAAAAAACACAGCACAGCTCCTATGTACATACACACCTTATCAGTACTAATACTTTACATTAACTACAATTACAATTGGTAAAAGAATGCAAAATCGCCTTTGAAAGCATAATGCAAACACTTGACGCAAAACATCATTTTAAATACACAGCTGACTTTCTTATTTACACAAAAAAGCATACTAGTCTTTATCTAAAATATAGAAACAATAACTCACCTTTACAAATTCTTTTTGAATTTCAAAACAGTCTCAGAAACACACCAATTATTCTTTAGCAGAATTAAAGGTATGCACTCCAGAGGCTGGAACCAACAAAGGCACTGAAACGCTGATATTCATCACACATATCTCCCATACCAGCCAATCAAAACTCTTCCCTCACTATTTTCAAATCCACACCCTTCCCCCCTCTGCCCTTTCTACCTTTTTTCCATAGCAACTACCACCTGCCAGACCTCTCATGTTTACAAGCTCACACAACAATGTTTCAAATGAACTCTGAACTCTCAGTACACCTGCTAATCCACTGCAATGTTTTATAACAACATTTTAAAATAACCATTCAAATTACATCTTTCAAAGAACACATCCATGCACCCTAACTTTCTGTTTTCAGCAATGGAAATACACCAATCACTGCTAATGAATCATTTGCACTTAAACTCCACAGTTTTTTTTCATTACAAACTTCACTATTTCAACTGCCATTTCATTCCCACACGTCTTCTGACTGCAGCAAAAACTCCTCTAGCCATGTTTTCAGTCTGGATTCTTGGGCATAGCTACATCCACTGGGCTCACACTGGGCTGATAACAGAAATTTACACAACCTCAATTTACAAAATGTGGAAATCAAATGGATTGGCCGAAGAGGATTGAAATGTCACCAATTGATACCATTGGTGAAAACCTTTTTACATTTGCCAAACCCTGACCTCATAATAGTGCACTGTGGAGGAAACGATTTGGGCACTTTGACTGGGGTAGGTCTGGAAATGCTCCTAAAAGACACCTTTGAGCAATTGATGACACTTTTTCCTCAAACTGCCTTGGTATATTCCAATATATGCCAAAGACAAAAATAGAGGTGGTCCAATCAATTTTGTCCACAAATTGAGAAATCGAGGAAGCATGTAAATAAGTCTGTTTCAGCTTACATGAGAGACCATGGAATGGGTGCTATCTACAACAATAACTTGCGTTACTATATGCAAGATATCTACAGAGGAGATGGCGTGCATTTCTCAGATGAGGGGAACAGAGTTTTCATACTAAATTTAAGAATGTGTATTGGTTCCTACTTATAAGTATCTAGAACTTACACAGAATCCAAAAGCTCTTTTCAGAGCTACCTTAACTTTATTTACTCTTTTGAAATTTCCTTTTTTCACTAATTTTCACTTATGTTCGCTTCCCGGTTCGCTACCCAGTTCGCGTACCGGCTCAAAAACTACTGGAGCACATATATTGAGACCTAGCAAAGGCACATCGGGCTAACAGTCCCTACAATTTTGCCAAGTTTCGTGCAAATCCATTCAGCCGTTCGAGCTAAAAGTGAGTCCAACCGCCCTATGGAAAAATGAATGGGAAAAACGCGTTTTGGGACCCCCCTTTTTTCTCAGCCCCCCCTTGACGAAACCCCACCAAATTTTCAGGGGCTGCTCAGAAACAAAATGTGCCATTTTCCTGAAAATTTCAGCCGATTCAGTCCTCAAACGCCAAAGTTATTAGACATAGAATTTTCAAAAATCCCATAGGGAATTAATCCTAACTATATATACCTACTGGCGATAGCCAGTAGGTAATATATATATATATATATTTCAAAGCAAAAGGTGTCCCTCTTCAAAAGACACACGGAGCACACCAGGGAATTGGTTGAGCATCTTTAATTGCATTCAGCATGACGCGTTTCGTCTATCGGCTTCCTCAGATGCTGTGTGCAATACTAGGAAGCTGTCGTTGCAACACCATTTAAAAGTCAGCCTTCAGCTCCTCCTCTGCCCGATGACAGCGAAGAGGGACTCTTGTCATAGTCCTCCCCCTTCGAGTTCTTAGCCGCCATTATTCAGTGTGTTTTTTGTTGTTTATTTTCAATAATGACACTCACTAGTTCGTGGATGATTTCAAATCTTTTAGTCCTCCATTGGTTTTGGATATGGCACACTTGTAATGAGTTTGTCGGGCAGTGCGTTCTGGAGCCTCTCGGTCCGCTTATTTCCCTTTTCGCCAGCCGCTGATTGTTATTCTGCTTCCATGTATTCCGATGTAGGTCATCGTCAATACCCTGTGTTAGTCACAAGCCAAACAGGTTGGTAGAAAGCGGAATCCCCTTCCAACGGCGGTTCAGGCAGGCATATATCCTCAGATTCAAAAACAAATGCCGCTTTCCTGCCGAGCTACTTGAGGCGGGTGCATCCTTTGTGCAAGCGGCATTGCACATTTTTTATTTCAAAGCAAAAGGTGTCCCTCTTCAAAAGACACACGGAGCACACCAGGGAATTGGTTGAGCATCTTTAATTGCATTCAGCATGACGCGTTTCGTCTATCGACTTCCTCAGATGCTGTGTGCAATACTAGGAAGCTGTCGTTGCAACACCATTTAAAAGTCAGCCTTCAGCTCCTCCTCTGCCCGATGACAGCGAAGAGGGACTCTTGTCATAGTCCTCCCCCTTCGAGTTCTTAGCCGCCATTATTCAGTGTGTTTTTTGTTGTTTATTTTCAATAATGACACTCACTAGTTCGTGGATGATTGCAAATCTTTTAGTCCTCCATTGGTTTTGGATATGGCACACTTGTAATGAGTTTGTCGGGCAGTGCGTTCTGGAGCCTCTCGGTCCGCTTATTTCCCTTTTCGCCAGCCGCTGATTGTTATTCTGCTTCCATGTATTCCGATGTAGGTCATTTTAAAGCCTCCACATCAAACCTAGGGGGTCAGGGAGGATCTACTATGCCCCCTTATGGTCATTTGCCCCTTCGCTTTGGCCTCCTCTTGTCTCTCGATCCTACCGAGAGACAAGATGGCGGCCGCTACGGACTGTTTAGGATGTTGACAGACACCAGAGAGCCAATCAGCTTCGCTTCGCAAAGCTCCGTTACGCGAAAAGTATGCGAACTGGAGCGCTATCCGGGACGCTGTCACAGATATATCTGTTTTTTTAAACGTTAATTTCTCAAAATTCACTGGAGCACATATATGGAGACCCAGCAAAGGCACATCGGGCTAACAGTCCCTACAATTTTGCCAAGTTTCGTGTAAATCCATTCAGCCGTTCGAGCTAAAAGTGAGGCCAAACACCCTATGGAAAAATGAATGGGAAAAACGCGTTTTGGGACCCCCCCTTTTTTCTCGGCCCCCCCTTGACGAAACCTCCCCAAATTTGCAGAGGCTGATCAGAAACAATATGTGCCATTTTCCTGACAATTTCAGCCGATTCTGTCCACAAACGCCAAAGTTATTAGACATAGAATTTTCAAAAGTTCCATAGAGAAAAAATCCTAACTATATATACCTACTGGCGACCGCCAGTAGGTAAAATATATATATATATATATATTTCGACCTGCTTCTCATCCACCTCCAATAGCAGGACACAGAAAAACAGCACACCAGGAACATCCAGCACAAATCCTTTTATTGTGCACATTGTTGATAAAGGCAAACGCTGAAACGTGTTGTCCTTGTTCCATAAGTGCACAATAAAAGGATTTGTGCTGGATTTTCTTGGTGTGCCGTTTTTTTGTGTCCAGCTATTGGAGGTGGATGAGAAGCAGGTTGAAATAGAGTGTGGCAGCTGCTGCCACCAACGGCACCAGTGTTGTAAGGTCAAGGATCGCTGTAGTGCAACTTGGTGATATATACACATATGCATCTATTTTCTTCCCAAGCTGCATAAGGACCCCACTGCACCACAGGCCGTTCCATAGTATCATCAAATGGGGGACTCTTAGAAAACACTTCTATCTTTTTGGACTTGTATCTTGCTGAATATGTTAGTAATTTAAACTCATATTGCAAAGACAGCTCTGATTTTCTGAAGATGCTGCATTGTGTACAATGGGAAAAAGGGTACTTAATGATCAGCATGGATATATGTTCATTATACACATGCACTGACCAGAAGAAAGGTGTAGATGCTTGTATGTACTATCTAAGGAGCAGACATATTGATCACTGGAACCATAATCAGATGTTAGAAATCATGATGCTTTATTGCCTACAGGAGAATATTTTCCTGTTTGAGAAATCAGTGTACCGTCAGCGGCCGGGGACCGCGATGGGAACTTGTTTTGCCCCCAGCCTAGAAAATGTATTCCTAGGCTGGTGGGAGGAACAACAAGTTTGGTCAAAGGAATCGGAGATGTATACTGACCACATTATAATGTGGGTCAGGTACATCGACGATTTATTCCTAATATGGAATGGTCCCAAATCTCTAGCAGAAGAATACATTAAACACCTTGGGGTCAACGACCTAAATCTACGTTTCCCCCATACCATCAGTGATAGCTATTGTGAGTTTCTTGACATAGCAGTTGAGGTTAGAGACAATAATATCACAACTCGCCTGTTTCGCAAATCTACGGCAGGCAATGCCGTCCTGCACTCAGCTAGCCAGCATCCGATAGCGCTTATCATCAGCATACCATACGGCGAGCTCTTAAGGGCTCACCGGAATTGTAGCACTGACATGGACTACCAAAAAGAGAAAGAAACAATATTGAAATGTTCAAACAAAGAGGATACCTAGACAAGACACTTGAAATAGCCCAAAGAAAAATAAAAGATCTCTCACATGAAGACACCCTTTTCAAAAAATCATCTAGTTTGATGAGAAAAGAGACATTTGGTAAGACTAATGAATCCAAGGCACCACGTATGATAACCAACTATAGTAGGGGGCAAAGGCACTGGAGAAAATTATGAGAACACTCTGGAACCTACTGGTAGCTGATCCTATTATAGGAACCCAAGTAGGTCTAAGACCGAAAATAACTTACCATAAGGCAAGATCCCTGAGAGACAAATTAGTACATAGCTATCCTATTGATCCAAAACAGAAAAACTGGCTAAGCAAATCCAAGGGCTTTACCACTTGCGGGATGTGTAAAGCCGACCGCAATGGCATAAACTGCAAGGAATACATAACTGGCACAGGACAAAAAAGGCCAATCAAACAAGTCATTAATTGTAATAGTGACTTTACTGTCTACGTGCTGGAGTGCCCTTGTGGCCTCCGGTAAGTAGGCAGTACCAAACATCAACTGAAGGTCAGAATATTTCAACACCTGCGTGCCATAACTAAGAAGGATTCTAATTATCCTATGGCACAACACTATGCAGAAAATCACAACAGCAACAATGTAAGTTTGAAATTTTGGGGCATAGACAGGATCCCAAAACACATACGGGATGGAGACCGTGAAACTAGATTAAGAGTTCTTGAAAGTAAAATCCTGAGGGGGCTGACCAGTGGGGAGGAACTGTCCACACATATAGGTATCTGAACTACACTATGCAACCCGGCAGCCCCATGCTTTGATAAATAAGTCAGTAAGGCGATTGCCAGTTTTTTTATTTACCCACACTTTTTTAATGAGTGTAGCCAGGTCGGTTATTGAAGGAGATATTGTTATCCATGAACAGGTACTTACTAATGATTATTATTATATTATCCAGGGGGGAGCAGGCCTGCACCCCACCGGGTATATCTCAGAAACCCTTGTGCATACCTCACTGTTCATTTTAGACCAATTCACATACGTCAAAATCAGTACAGTAGCTAGACACTCACTTCACTTCCCTTGCACCATTCCCTCACCCATCACGATACGCACGGTAAAAACCAGACTTGCCCCCCTTGTATAAAACGCTGACCTTTACACACATGAGTGATGCACATACTTGTTGGGAACGAGCATCGTATCAAATACAAGATTTGATTATTTGTCACAGTACGCGGTCGACGAATAATCATAGTATGTGGTAAGAAAATGTTTTTATCATAGAACATTATCATTTGATTATGTCCGGATTGTCGATTCAGCCGAATATGAATATAACGAGAGCACTCGATTACACTTGTACAAGTACCTATGCGGAATTCTGCTACATAGATACGAAAATAGAATTTGGCTGTCAAGTATAACATAAATAGAAGAACTACATTACCCACAAAACACCAATGATGCGCGAATATGATGACTCAAATCAACAAAGATCGCATTACAGATTTAAACGTCAGCGACAATGGTTTTTGTGTAAATACAAGAAATGTCCTTACTTATAGTGTGTAGAAATTGAGCATGCAATGATGTAAATTGTATACATAATGACTAATGACACAAGTGTTATACCGTGGTATTTTCTTTACGTCTATGAAGAAAGGAAGGACTTATATACTTGCAAATCCAAAATGGGGGCCACTTGATAAAGGCTATACGCCAAAACGCGTCGTCTTTGGTTGTTTAGTGCACAATAAAAACTTTTTTGTGCGGGACTTACCTCGTGTGCCATTTTTTCTGGGAACCTAATCACGGAGGTGAACGGAAACAGTGAAAGATACATAGCATGGTGACTGCTACCATCTACGGCATCAGCGTTGCTAGGCTGAGGATCGCGTAAGCAGTGTTTTTGGATATATATATATGTGTGTGAATCCGAGCAACCGGAAGATATCTGGCAAGGTAGGAGACCATCGGATCATCCAGTAAGGAGAGTGCTCGGTGTGGAGTTGCAATTTTGTTGACAAAAATTCCCACTGTTCAAATTCCCTATTGCCCGATTTGCATCATGGCCGCGGAGGCGTTACGAAGCCAAGAGGAGGCTGCGATCGATATCTTTGATGACTCCCAGGCTGGGGGGTCAGCTGTGGCTGTGCAGCAACAGGACGCTGCACTGCTAGTGAACTCAAGCGCAAGAGACTTATTTAGACGCTTGGAAAAACTGATGCGTGCCGAGCAAGCGAAATGGTGGGAGGAGAAGTCGCTTTCTCGGTACCTGGAAGTGGGCAGGGTCCCTAGGGGGTTGCGGATTACCCTGGCCCCAAGTTATGAAAATCCGGACCCGGCAATGTTGGGTGAATGGGCGGACTGTAACCTTGATTCATCGGCCACATTGTCACGGATACTGGTGAAATATGCAGCTAGTGACAGACTCAAGCTGCAGGCACAGATTGATGAACTCAATGTGGAAATTGCTGCTATCGAGGAAACTGAAAACATCAAAAAAATGAGACATGACATGTTGACAAAACTACAAAAAGATGAAGATGCCATAAAAAACGTAAGGCATTTAAATTTAACAGAGACAAATTAGATTATCAAAACGGCAATGTCTTTACCTTTGCCCGAAAATACGGCGTTGCTAAAAATAAAGCCAATGTGGCTAATCAACGCAAGAAACAAGGCACCATGGGGGACAGCACACCCTCTTTAACATCTACCTCCGAGCAAAGGGCCATAAGTGGAAGTGAAAATGAAGAAGAAGGCGGCCCGTTAAATTTGCCAAAAGACGGGGTTTTAATCATGTCACGGGCGGAGGAAATGAATGTCCTGTGCCAAGACAAGAGGGACACGCTAAGACCCCGGAAGAAGTAGCCACAGCAAAAAGGCGCGCAAATGCCAAGCGGGGGGCAAGGAGGAGGTGCTATAGGCAGAGCAAACGCGAACACACCGCCCAAAAAAGCCACGAGAGGAAGATGGAATCGAAAGTAAACCCTGGGTACACGGCCAATACAGTAATCAACCTCTCTGATGTCGTACTAAATAACGCCGACTGTCAAATATTGTCTCTTGGCCTCTCTTTTAGCCCTGAGAGTAATTTCAACTATTCTGAAACCCGGATGGACGTTTTCAGATTTATCCGCAAATTGAAATAAAAGTATCATAAAACTAAGGCTAATAAAGAGAAAACCAATACTCCCCAATATGCAACTAGTCCACCGCTACTGTCCGCAGGAGATGTGGATTTGTTTTTTGATCTACAACAACTACAGGGAGATCAAAATGAACCCATCGGTGCACTGGGATTGGAAGGTATGGATTTTGGCAGCACCATAAAGACGCCATTCAAACCAAAATCTATTTTTCTGCCCATAATGATGCATGACAACTTGGATCGTTTTCATGAACTTGTTGCCTCTGATTTAAAGGACCTATATAGAGTCACTAATCATGGTGGCACCAACATTAACTGAAAACAACGGTGCTACATTGAACTGATGAAGAAATTACAGGCCAATGAGGAACTTGTCATCAAACAATCAGACAAGGGGGGCAATATTGTCCTGTGGCCGCGACTCATGTATATGGAGGAGGCTTACAGTCAATTAAATGATGTATCTTGCTATAAACTTAGTAATTTACAAATGGTGAAGTCATCTTGGTTGGATTATTATGGGAAGTTGTTAGCTTGGAAAAGCAGTGGGTTAATAAGCAATGATGAATACCTATTCTTGCACAACGATTATCCTACTGTACCTTCTGTATACTTCCTTCATAAGGTGCACAAGAACATCCACAAACCCCCTGGACGCCCCATAATTTCAGCTATTGCAGCTTAACTGCAAATACTTCCAAATACGTAGATTATTTTCTACAGGATTGGGTGCTCGCATTGCCATCCTATGTCAGGGACACCTCGGACTTCCTAAGAAAAATTCATGATAATAACTGGTCTGATGACTTGATTTTAATTACCATGGACGTCACTTCCCTCTACACCTCTATTGGTCATCGAAATGGGATCAAGGCGGTTGAACATTATCTCAATCGCAGACCTGCATGTTTTATGCTTCATAACAAAATGTTGATTGATTTGATCAAAATGTGTTTGGAATACAACTATTTCACATTTGATAACACTGTTTTTCAACAAATAAGGGGGGTTACCATGGGGGCCTGCTTCTCCCCTAGCTACGCCTGTCTACATATGGGCTGGTGGGAGGAGCAGGTCCTGAAATTAGAGCACGAGGCAACCCTGAAGGCACATGTCCCTCTCTGGCTGAGGTATATTGATGACCTCTTTCTTTTGTGGGAGGGGGTCAGAGGACCTAGCCAGAGACTTTATCAACAGGTTAAACATCAACCAACTGAACTTAGAGTTCACCGCTCATATGAGCAAGGCGTCTGTAGTTTTCCTAGATGTGGAGGTATACATATGTATTAACAGTATATGTACTAGACTACATCGCAAACCGACCGCTGGGAACTCAGTATTACATGCATCCAGTCACCATCCCCAACATTTGATTAACAGCATCCCATATGGGGAGATACTGAGGATCAAACGTATATGGAGCAGTGTGGAGGAATGCAAATTGGCCCAAAACAGTTGTAAAGAAAGGTTTCTTTCAAGGGGCTATAGTCTCTCTATTATAGAGAAGGCTATCTGCAAGACCGAGTCTTTGACTCGTGAAAGTGCTTTGGCCCCTAAAATCCAAATCACAGGTAATGGTGCTACTAACAAGGTGAGAGTCATTGTCACCAACAGTAAACAACAAGCGGCCATAAGAAAAATACTTAGGAGGCATTGGGATTTATTGTTAAAAGATCCAGTCATTGGTGAGGATTTGATCAAGAATAATCATACAACACAAATGACATTTCGCAAAGCCAGGTCCATGGGTAACTGCCTTGATAAGTGCAATCCAGAAATCAGGCCTCCATCAAATTGGCTCTCCAAACAAAAAGGTTTTTTCAAATGTTTTACTTGTAAAGCATGTAAACATGCCAAAAATGTAAAGGAATATAACACCCCCTTCTTGCCCCAACCAGTTAAAATCAAACGACGTATTACATGTAAAACGGAATACGTTGTTTATGTGTTGGAGTGCCCTTGTGCACTCCGCTACATTGGCAGTACCAAACTACCCGTACACATGAGGATCCTGCAACATCTCCGGGCCATTAATAACAAGGATCAGTCATACCCCGTTGCACGGCATTTCGAGGACAAACATGGCAGTGATAATACTCTTCTTCGGTACTTTGCCATTGACTGCATACCGCCGTCACGTAAGGGTGGGAATAGAGACAGTGCCTTACGGGTATTGGAGACCAAATATATTCTGGAATTAAATTCCAAATCTCCTACGGGCCTAAACACCATGGATGATTTATATACTTGTATATAAATCATTATTTCTTGCACTGTATGGAGCTGGTTTCCTTTTACTTTTGATTAAACCTATGTTATGGGGAACATAGACCTACATGGTGTTGAAATGCTAATGACACTAGAAAATCTTGAACGATTAGTTGAAGTCCAACTCAGTAGAGCTGTATCAGTTTAATTCCATCCATATGTCTAAACATGATACCTAATATACACATCTGCGCCTTATGTACTGAAACTATGTATTGTTTTTAATGACACATTTCACTTATTCTTTATTCTTCTTACACATTGGTGTTTATATGTTTGAATCAATAATGATCTAATTTGGGTTCACTTTTCACTTTTGAATATATATATCACAATTGTTTTTGCCTTTGACATTCAGGCAGTTGATATAATCGATCAGTAAGTTTTTGGATTTGGTTGCCTATCTGAAGTGCTTGCCCACTTGGGCTTTATTAATTTAGCAGCAATTTACAGACTGTACTCAGGTACGCAAATTGTGTGGCTACTGGAAACTTTTTTATAATATATATGTTGAAACTTCTCAGATTTACTTAAGGAGTTTTATATAACTTTATTTATAATATATATTTATAATATGTATATTATTGTATATTTAGGCTTGTACATTAATGAAATCTGTATATGATGATTTTAACCTTGTAAATTCCACTGCAGCCACTTTACCATTATATGCAGTCTGTTTTTTGTATTGTGCATTACATAGTCTGTCTTCTAGTTTTATACAGCTGCTTGCTATTTTGTGAACTGTGCACTTTAAATTTGGCGCCTGTCCATGGGTAACGCGTCATGTGATCAAGGTCCAGGTCGGACCGAAACGTGTCATGGCGGCATGAGATGCGGGGCAGAAAATTTAAATAAATGAAAAACGCAAAAAGAAATTGGGTCCGTTTGTCTATCTGAGTCCGTGTTGTTCCATTGAATTCTTGATGGATAGAGTACTGCAATATATATATATATATACATATATATTCGCCAGGCTTCTCCAATTCTGAAAAGAAGATCGAGCCACACCAAGCAAGTACTTCTCAATTGAATTTTATTTTAGGGCAAAAAAAGACGCATTTCGAGCGCACAGGCTCTTGGTCACATATTTATATATATATATATATATATATATATATATATATATATATATATATATATATATATATATATATATATATATATATATATATATATATATATATATATATATATATATATATATATATATATATATATATATATATATATATTCACAGAAAAAACCATAGGTTAGAGTGGATATATAGTTAGGAATTTGCATTTACAAAACCTTGAAAATTCAATGAAAAAACCATTGGTTTTAGGCCATATATAGTTAGGGATTTGCATTTACAAAACCTTATTTTACTCGCATAAAACCATTGAAATTCCATATATAGTTATAAGCGCTAACTATATATCGCGCACCCGCAATCCACTGCTGATGATGTCACATATTACATCATTCATGACATGGTTAGTGACATCACTGATGACATCACTGATGACATCTCAAATGACATCACTGATGACATCACTGAAAACATCTCATTTGACATGACTGATAACATCACTGATGATATCATTCATGTGATAATACCATGAACCTCTTCAGACTCTAATATAACCTTAGATACAATCAGTGTAAACAGACAGTCACAGACTGTCACTCATCCATGGAGTTACTCACACACCTAGTCAGTTATGCCAAAAATCAATCACACCTCCATTTTCTCAACTATACAGTTATACACACCTTACTTATTCAAACATATACTAACACATATTTACTTTACTCTCTTATACAATCTCTGATACATGTTCACAATGATCCATACAGCCACTCACACATTCACTGGCTCTTATGCACTGTTATTTATAGATGTCAACTCTCACATGTACTGTGTTTTACATATGTACTTAATTTGACATGTAGCACTGAGATATCCATTCACTCACTAATACACTCATGCACAGTCAACCGCCCATACAGCTGTTTGCACATGCACTTTTGAATCTATACATATAGTGAATCAACTACTCACACATCTATGTACAGAGTCACACACCTCCCAGCCACCCATACACACACACTCAGTTTCCCATACAAATACTTGGACAACCAATCAATAACCCATACAGTTACTCATATAGCTACTGATCAACATATGCAGCAGTTTGTAGAACAACAGATATAATGATGCACAAATTAAAACAGTTTAGTCACTAACCCATGCACTCAGTGAGACACATTTAATCACTCACTCAATCAGTCAGTCATGCACCTAGTAAATCCTTCATCCAGACACTTATATATCCACTCATTCTTCAATATGTAAAACATATTTTAACTTTACAGAAACATACAGTCACTGGACGTTGTAATCAGTGATGTCATCAGTGATGTCATTTGAGATGTCATCAGTGATGTCACTAACCATGTCATGAATGATGTAATATGTGACATCATCAGCAGTGGATTGCGGGTGCGCGATATATAGTTAGCGCTTATAACTATATATGGAATTTCAATGGTTTTATGCGAGTAAAATAAGGTTTTCTAAATGCAAATCCCTAACTATATATGGCCTAAAACCAATGGTTTTTTCATTGAATTTTCAAGGTTTTGTAAATGCAAATTCCTAACTATATATCCACTATAACCTATGTTTTTTTCTGTGAATTTCATTGGTTTTTTAATAGCAAATATGAAAAGCTTTAAAATGTCAAGTACGTGATAGATAAAAACATTTTCGTATTTATGCACGCTGATGTGCTTTGAACGCTGCCCCCCCCTCCCCTCTTTTCTCTTAGTAGTACTCTCTCTTTGCAGATAGTGAACGGTAGTTAACGCAGGCCTTTGCCCCCGTTGTAATCCGTCGTGCCTGCTTGTCTCTCCATTTGATTGATTGTTATCCAAGCATTTACTGTTTTAGAATTGGTTCTCTTTGGATCATTCTCTATTTACAAACAAGCACAAAGTCGCAATACTCTGTTTAGTCTTTGCAGATAGTGAAAAATCGTGTAAAAAAATAAAAGTAATCGAGCAATATCAGTAGGCCACTAATTGGATCTCTTTTTGACCTCGCTAAAATAGAAATATTAGGAACAACCCTTCATGAGAAATACAAAAATAGTGAGATGAACTGAGCTCCACACCATGAGGGCTGCAAGACAGCTCGACTCCGTCACCCACCCCGCCCAAAATAACGACAAACCCTATGCAAATATTAAAAATATAGACAACACACCAGCAAAGAAACAGGGTAAAACATTTTATTAAATAACTATTTACATAACTATTTTATACTTTTTATTGCCCGATCCGGCTAGCTCAATCGATCGAGCATGAAACTCATGCACTCTGATAGCAAGCGTTGCTGCTGATGCTATGCAGACCAAAACTGGTTTTCAGTTTGTACATTTTTCTAGATTTTTAAATCCAAGGTTGGTTGACTTTGTAGAACGATGGCTTCAGATTTTCAACATACGGTGTGGTGGCGCGGACTGGGAGGGGGCGCTTCGCTCCTGCCCCCTCCCCAAGTAAGATTTTCATACGTGAAAGTACGTTAATGGTTTTGGTCCCTGAGTTGCTTCAATGTCACTGCCATTCTCAAATGGCATAAGTTCTGGATGTTGGGTGCCATAGTTAAGAGTTCTGAGCAGTGCTTGTAACACTGTCTGAAGCTTATTTCCACCTACTGCAGCTTCACTATTCTCAAAGTAAGTGAGTGTCGTTTGTGGACCTGACTGCATTTGAAAACAATGTGATATGTTACCTTCCTAAACAGATGGACGGAGGCCCCTGAGGGGCGGTGTGATGGCCATGGACTCGGAGAAGACGCTTGGCTCCGACACCCTCCCCAAGTCTTATAGCACTGGTGTAGCCTGAGATCGCCCCCGACATAGGCGGCCGGCTCCCGGGGTCCGGCGGAACTTTTTGCCTTTTGATGACTCTTCAATTCTGGACCTTGTCCCACAATCCGTTTGACCTGAAGACACGCTGTAGTGGGGCGCCCCTTTACCGTTTCAGTGGCCATTCCGCCCGATTTTGCTACACTGTGCCTCTTCCGCCATTCAGCTGTTTACCGCCCGCTCTTGCGACTACAGCGTCTCGCTCATCATGTAGTTGAGTTGCTCCCGCTCTTGCGGTGCAGCGATAGGCGGCTGCCACAGGACTCTCAAAATGGCGGCCGGCTCTTCGGTTTTGGGCCTGGTCCACTAAAATGGCCCTGGGACACCTTTGAACTCGGACGCTTCCCTTATAGGGCTTGGGTCCCATTCTCGAAAAGCGTCCCCTCAGCCGTGAAGATTCTACAAAAGTCTTGGGGGCCTCCGACTCCCGCAGGCTTCTGGTGGGGAGCGGCTGCCATGATTGCTCGTGGAATGGCCACGACGGAGCTACGAGATGGTAGTGCTCTCATGCTGACGCCAGCTTTAGTCTGAAACATCCAGAAACACTGTAGACTACCAATTCGATCAGTTCCGGTAGCGCCCCAACATGACCCGGAAGAGAAGAACTTGCCCTCCCCTCTTTGACTGATGGTTCTTGTTGCCTGTCCCCTCTGTTGTCTTTTAACAGAACTTTTTGGACTGCTGAAAGGGGTTGTGTTCCGAACGCTGGTTGGTCGAGACATTTTGACTATATTCTTGACCTACGTTGTCGCGTAATGCGTTATATGACACGCCGCGTTAGCGCACCCGGAAGTGATCCGAGGCGCGGCGCGCAGCGCGTAACGTAAGCATAACAGGTCATGTGACTTGTTAATAAAACTTTTCATTGGTTCATTTTACTTTTGTTATTTTAATGATGAAAAGCTTGGTCATATGACCTAAAAATTACGCTTTTTATTGTTTTCGAACATTATTTTTTTTTAAACATATGTTATAATATTCCAGGCTAATGTACTTTCCCGGAAAATTTACAACTGTCCTGCAAGTAAAATATATTCCTTTTTCGAGAAAAAGGGCGTTTCTTCCTTCCATGACGGAGCCGTTGAGTAAAAGAGATTCGGCCTGCTGTCTTAGTCGCCGATACGCCTGATTATCAGATTCTTATCGATCACTTTATGTTGCAGAAATGAAAAACACAACTGCCCTTGACCATTTATCTTTACTGCGTTCCTACATATTATACCTTTTATCCGTCATGTAATTGGACTGCTTTATTTCACTTGCCTTTTACTGATTCGAAAACAGTGACTAAAAGTAAAAACTTTACCAATGTAAATACTACTACCGTGTTTTGTTTTAAAAACCTTTATTGTGAAAATGTCAGTATACAAATACGGGCCTATAACCACGTGGGCCGGCCACGGAGCAAACTGAAATCGTATATGATGAGGAGACATTTACATTATAGAGGAACGTAACGAACGAGCCATTAGGTTGCAAGAACAAAGGTGTCTAACAGTTGCGGAATCGGTGGACGTACATTTTGTAATTAAAATACGACAGGGCCACTTACAATAACATTTTCTAGATATACATTTGCGGGCAAGGAGTTATGAGTCCCATTTATACCGGCGCCATTTTGGGCGAGGCCGGGCAGGTCCAAGATATAGTCAAAATGTCTCCACCAACCATCGGCCAGACCAGAACCCCTTTCGCCCCTTTATGCTACAAGATGGTGTCTTCCATTCAGAAAATATTGTTGGCAGCATTTTGAAAGGAAACAGAAACAGCCGTTCTCCTAGTGAGTTTCACATTGTTACATTTAGGAAGAATGTTGAAGAGTAGTATGTGGAAAATCTGAAGCCATTTTTCTACAAACTCTCAATCAGACTTGGATGGAAAAAAAATCCTGAAGAATGTACAAACTGAAAACCAATTTTTGTCTGTATAGCATCAACAGCAACGCTTGAGTCAGCTTTGTGTCAAGCCGCCATTTTCATTCAATCAATAGCGTCCCCCTGCACACATTCAGGGACCTGGTCGTGTCTTCAGATGAAACGGATTGTAGGAAAAGAAGCAGAAAGGAAAAGGAAAAAAGTTCCGCCGGACCTCGGGAGCCGGCCGCCTATGTCATGTGCGACCTTTGGCCACACCAGGGCAATAGTGAAGCTGCAGCAGGTGCAAATAAGCTTCAGACAGTCTTACAAGCACTGCTCAGAACTCTCAACTGAGGCACTCAACATCCAGGACTTGCCATTCGGATCTTGGCGCCTTGTGCTGGTTCCGACCTATTCACACATCGGTCCACTACTGACATCACCTCATAAGCCAACGGGGCACCCCACGCCGACTTTCGGCGCAGCATTGTAGGATGGCCACACCAGTGCGGCAACTTGCTGGACACAACCTCGGTGCCATCCGGATCTCGGCGCGTTCGACTCACTGTACCGCAAGAGTGACCGCAACTCAGCTGGACACGCCGTCTTTCGGCGCAGCATTGTAGGATGGCCACACCAGTGCAGCAATTTGCTGGACACCACCTCGGTGCCATCCGGATCTCGGCGCGTTCGAGTCACTGTACCGCAAGAGTGACCGCAACTCAGCTGGACACGCCGTCTTTCGGCGCAGCATTGTAGGATGGCCACACCAGTGCGGCAATTTGCTGGACACCACCTCGGTGCCATCCGGATCTCGACGCGTTGTGCTGCCTTTGGCCTATTCGCACATCGGTCCGCTACTGACGCCGCCTCACTTGCCAACGGATTTTCTACGCTTTTTGTAGCCCTATGCCGCATAACAGGTCATGTGACTTGTTTATAAAACTTTTCATTGGATCATTTTACTTTTGGTTTCCTAAAGATGGAAGGCTTGGTCATATGACCTAAAAATAACACTTTTCATTGGTTTAGAACATTTTTTTTTCCCAAACGATGAAAGCCCCACCTTGTTTCTGGATCATTCAGACTGAAGCTGGCGTCAGCATGAGAGCACCACCATCTCGTGGCTCCGTCGTGGTCATTCCGCGAGCAATCATGGCAGCCGCTCCCCACCGGAAGCCTGCGGAAGTCGGGGGCCCCCAAGACTTTTGTACAATCTTCACGGCTGAGGGGACGCTTTTCGAGAATGGAGCCCAAGCCCTAGCAGGCAAGCGTCCGAGTTCCAAGGTGTCCCAGGGCCATTTCAGTGGACCAGGCCCAAAACCGAAGAGCCGTCCGCCATTTTAAGAGTCATGTGGCAGGCGCCTATCGCTGCACTGCAAGAGTGGGAGCAACTCAACAACATGGTGAGCGAGACGCTGTAGCCGCAAGAGCGGGCGCAACTCAGCTGGATGGCCGCCACCTGGGGAGGCCCGTTCACGCCGCCTCCCCCACGCCCCCCCCACCCCCCCGGGCCGCCGCACGCAAATTTTCGGAGCAGCATTGTAGGATACCAAAACCAGTGCGGCAGTTTACTGGACATCACCTGGGTGCCATCAACATCTCAGCGCGTTCTGCTGCCTTGGGACTATTCGCACAACAGACCTCTACTGAAGAGGCCTCCCCCCGCCCCACCCGGGACGCCCCACGCCAATTTTCGGAGCAGCATTGTAGGATCCCAAAACCAGTGCGGCACCCAGGCGACATCACCTGGGTGCCGTCCAGAACTCTGCACGTTGTGCTGCCTTGGGACTATTCGCACAAAAGACAGCTTCTGACCATTGTTGCTTTTTTGGGTGAAAAATGTTTAAATGTTTTTACAGTTTTTGTTCCGTTCATTATAGTTAAAAGTTAATAAAGTTTTAAAATCTAACTTTGTTGGAGTGCTATATATGTTTAAAAAATCGGTTGAATGGGGCCTTGAATCGGGTTATTGTCATGTGTGGGCTTTGCAAGTGTACTGCTACAAGATCGGACATTTCAAACTCAAATGCACGTTCTTTTTCTTACCTTTCCGAAGCATGGAGCGCAATAGCAGGCAGAGAAAGGGTGATGCACGTGTTGAACACTGCCTGGCCTGGCAAGTTGCTGGCAGTGCCCCCCCCGCCCGCTCCTGAAAGAGGGCACACACACACCGCCACCCCGAGTACTTCACAAATCTTTAAAAGACCATGCGCTTGTTCATGAGGCTTAAATGGTTTATACCCCCTTCTAGAACCCCTGCATCGACCCTCTGACGTTTCCTGGAAGAATTAGCACGTAACACAATACCAAGCCCTGTCAGCTGAAACCCCAGAGAAATCATGGGGCATATTATCAAGGGGGTTTATTTCCGCTTTTTTGGCTTTAAAAGCCCAAAAAAAAAGAGATAAAATTATCTCCCTATTACCAAGCTGTCGCTAACACCAGATAGAGACAGATAAAAGGAGAAAGCGACCATCTAGGGCCCCGCTTTGCATATCAGTGATATTTATCACTAACGACATGCAAAGTGGGCGTGCCAAGATTTTAGCGACTGGAAACAGTCCCTAACCATCGCTATCTCCTATTACCAACTTTTGGAGATATTCGCGCTAACCGCGAATATCTCCAAAACCTAACACCTGCCCTGAGCAGTTTTAGCCATGTTATCCAATGGGAAGTGGATAACATGGCTAAAAGCATTTGCTGGATAATGCATGAATATCGCTGACTTTTCAACGATATTCATACATTGCGGCCGTTTTTTATCGCATTTGCGATAAACCTTGCTAATAGCAAGGTTTATGTGCGATAAAATTCGCCGATGTGCGGCGATAATTTTTGTCTCTAAACAAGTTAGAGACAAAAATTATCGCTAGTTGTTGGTAATATGCCCCCGGGTTTTTCCTTGCAGAAATCGGGAAGCGAAAGACTAGCACTGAAATCAGTAGTCTCACGCCTGAATCGGGAGGGTTGGCATGTCTGGATACTCTACAGCTGGGGCCATAAACTACATCCGCAGGGCTAGGTGATAGCCTAGGTCCGGCCTGGACAATCGGACACAGAGGAAGAGGAGTGTCAGAGGGTGCGGTAGTGAATAGGGTGAAAGGGAGGTGTCGGGCGGGCACAGGGTGTGATTCTCAGAGAAGAGCAGCGCAGATGGGGGGAAGTATATGGCCCATGCATGAGAGAAAGAGCGGGGGTGACCAGTGCGTGGGGGAGATGCTTGCGAGGGTGGCCATGCTGAGGATCAGCGGCGTGCAGAGAGTGGCCCTCGTCAAGGCATCTAAAATGGCTGCCGTGCACGACAAAATTGTGGCATTGGACAAAAACGCAAGATGGCGCAGACAATGTTTATCAATAAGGATTCATTTATAACAAAATATTTACTCGCAGTGACAAAATGGTGGTCAACACTTCCTGATTTCCATCGAATCGAACGTTAACAAACGTCACGCAGCAAAAAAAAAAAGCTCACGCACAGAGCAGTTTTTAGCCATGTTATCCAATGGAAGGTGGATAACATGGCTAAGAGCATTTGCTGGATAATGCATGAATATCGCTGACTTTTCAGCGATATTCATGCATTGTGGCCGATGTGCGGCGATAATTTTTGTCTCTAAACAATTAAAACGAAGCACAAAATGGCGAATTCCCGTTTCGCTACCAGTTTGCGGCCCAGTTCGCGGCCCGTGAAGCGCTTCTACCGTGAAAAATCATTTTTTTTTATTTTCCCCACGGGACCCTTTAATAACCCCAACAACATTCCTAGGGGGTCAAGAGGGGTATACCTTGCCCCCTTTCAATAAATTCCCCCTTTGTTTTTCACCTCTTCTTCTCTCTCGATCCTACCGAGAGATAAGATGGCGGCCGCTCCGGACTGTTTAGAATGTTGACAGACACCGGAGAGCCAATCAGCTTTCTGCGCGCAAAGTTCCGTTTCGCGAAAAGTAAGCGGACCGGATCGCTGCCCGGAGCGCTGTTACAGATATATATCTTGTTTTGAACGTTAATTTCTCAAAAACTACTGGTGCACATATATTGAGACCTAGCAAAGGCACATCGGGCTAACAGTCCCTACAATTTTGCCAAGTTTCGTGCAAATCCATTCAGCCGTTCGAGCTAAAAGTGAGTCCAACCGCCCTATGTAAATTAACATGGGAAAAACGCGTTTTAGGACCCCCCTTTTTTCTCGGCCCCCCCTTGACGAACCCCCCCCAAATTTTCAGGGGCTGCTCAGAAACAAAATGTGCCATTTCCCTGAAAATTTCAGCCGATTCCGTCCACAAACGCCAAAGTTATTAGACATAGAATTTTCAGAAATCCCATAGGGAAAAAATCCTAACTATATATACCTACTGGCGACCGCCAGTAGGTAATAAATATATATATATATATAATATATATATATATATATATATATATATATATATATATATATATATATATATATATAGATTCCAACCGGAGGTTGCGGCGCTTCCACAACAAAACCCAGTGCGCAGACACAAATGGATAAATCCACAGCCAGACTTTAAAGGTATTTTCTTCGTCCTTTATTTCATCAAAGTGCAGAGGTGCAACACACTGCCAAACAGACGCGTTTCGGGCGTGAACGCCCTTGCTCACTGTCAGCGGGTAAGCGGTATATACAAGGTTTATATACATTGGTTGATTGTTTAAAACGCGCCAAACTGCCTCAATCAGTTGCATTGAACTAAAAGAAGGACTCAAGCTGCAACCTTTAGTACTTTGAATACAATCAATGGTTCAGCCATATTGCAACGGGACCAAATTTAAGGTAGTTGTACACATACATTTGAAGATATATACAGCAAAGAATCAACCCATATTTACAACGACTGCGGTATAACTATTTACAACTGATGCAAGGAGTACATTTATGTAAACATTTTCCATGTGCAAATACGCAAAAATAGTTTGTTGTGCAAATACGCCACTTAATAACTGTACAAATACAGTAGTATATACACTGAAATAAAAAATGCATGTATATAATAAAGTGCAAATGCTTAGCTGCCTGATCTATTGTAAACAATTCACGTGCAAATACGCAAAATTATTAAAACATACAAATACGTAATAACTGATTTATGTATTTCATATATATACAACAAAGAAATTGAAATCAAGTCCTTGCATGTGCATATCACCTACCGCAGCACTGATCTCAAGTTGTGGGCGATTCTATATCAAATAGATACACTAGAATTGGTTACCCCAGGTAAGTTGGCTAATTTGAATGCTGGCGCATAATGATAGCACCAATACAACCAAAGAATTATTCTACCGCCTAAAAAAGATACAAAAAGTATAACTAAATGGTGAGGGAGTGCTGGGATGTCCTGCATATATCACAGAGCGGACATCAACATGTGAAGGGAATAAAAAATTCCAAAAAAACTGTTTCAGTGAATTAAAATATGCAGATGCATACAAATACTCATATGTCCACAAGTCAAGCAAAGCGACAACTTAAGTGATGGTTATATAGAACGTCTGAGGGGACCAAGGAACGTGAGTAAAAAGAAAAGAATATATATATATATATATATATATATATATATATATATATACACAAGTGTGAGCACTATTTTTCGCACAATAATTTCTAATAGATTTGATGGACTATATGGTATACTTCTTTCTCAACACCATTTAGAAGAGTTATAGGCATTTATGCAGTTATAATCAATTTTTATCAAATTGTTAGTACTCTTCGCACAATGAATTGAAGTAGTATATGTATAATTTTATATCTTTTGATACATTATGCAAATTGTGACTTATTTATGTATTCATACAGTTATTTTCACTTTTGTATTGGTACCAGGAGAAAGTTTATGCAAAATGTATTTAAACATATAGTATTTTTTCTATGTCCATCATTTTTTGACATGTGACTGCACGTTATCACTTTAAATGGGCAAAAAGCAATCTGTATCGCCATGTGACCAAGGCCGCTGGGACGGCCGAAACGCGTCATGACACACTACCTAATGGCTAAATAAAGAATGCTGAAGGAAAGTTGGTCCTTGCCTCGAGTCTTTTTGCAAGGAGCGCTGCTGCGAGGTATTTGCATATATATATATATATATATATATATATACATATATATATATATATATATATATATATATTCACTGAAAAAACCATTGGTTATAGACCATATATAGTTAGGGATTAGCATTTACAAAACCTTAATTTACTCGCACAAAACCATAGAAATTTGCATATATAGTTAGTTGCAATAACTATATATCGCGCACCCGCAATCCACTGCTGATGATGTCACATATTACATCATTCATGACATGGTCAGTGACATCACTGATGACATCACTGATGACATCTCAAATGACATCACTGATGACATCTCAAATGACATCACTGATGACATCACTGATGACATCTCAAATGACATCACTGATGAAATCACTGATAACATCTCATTTGACATTACTGATCACATCACTGATGATATCATTCATGTGATAATACGATGAACCTCTTCAGACTCTAATATAACCTTAGATACAATCAGTGTAAACAGACACTCACAGACTGTCACTCATCCATGGAGTTACTCACACACCTAGTCAGTCATGCAAAGAATCAATCACACCTCCATTTCCTCAACAATACAGTTATACACACCTTACTTAATCAAACATATACTAACACTTATTTACTCTCTTATACAATCACTGATACAAGTTCACAATAATCCATACAGCCACTCACACATTCACTGGCTCTTATGCACAGTTATTTATATATGTCAACTCTTACATGGACTTTGTTTTACATATGTACTTACTTTGACATGTAGCACTGAGAAATCCAATCACTCACCAATACACTCATGCAGACAGTCAACCGCCCATACAGCTGTTTCCACATGCACTTTTGAACCCATACATCTAGTGAATCAACTGCTCACAAATCTATGCACAGAGTCACATACCTCCCAGCCACCCCCACACACACACTCACTCTCCCATACAAATATTTGGGCAACCAATCAATAACCCATATAGTTACTCATATAGCTACTGATCAACACATGCAGCAGTTTACAGAACTACAGAAATAATGATGCACAAATTAAGACAGTTTAGTTACTAACCCATGCACTCAGTGAGACACATTTAATCATTCTCTCATACAGTCAGTCATGCACCTACTAAATCCTTCATCCAAACACTTATACATCCACTCATTATTCAATATGTAAGACATATTTTAACTTTACAGAAACATACAGTCACTGGATGTTGTCATCAGTGATGTCATCAGTGATGTCATTTGAGATGTCATCAGTGATGTCATTTGAGATGTCATCAGTGATGTCATCAGTGATGTCACTGACCATGTCATGAATGATGTAATATGTGACATCATCAGCAGTGGATTGCGGGTGCGCGATATATAGTTATTGCAGCTAACTATATATGCGAATTTCTATGGTTTTGTGTGAGTAAATTAAGGTTTTGTAAATGCTAATCCCTAACTATATATGGTCTATAGCCTATGGTTTTTTCAGTGAATTTCATTGGTTTTTTAAAAGCTAATATCTATAGCTGTAAAATATATTCTTTATTACGTGACGTATCACGTAGCCACGTGAGACGCCTCATGACGCGTCGCATAAACGTGACATATCGTCTCTGCAGTGCAAACAAAACCCGTAACGTAAGCGCGCCAGAGCACGCTTACAGATATATATATTTTTTTTTAACCTTAATTAGACAAAATCCACACGTGCACATATCTTGAGGCCTTGCAAAGGCACATCAAACAAACAGTCCCTACAATTTTGCCAAGTTTGGTGGAAATCTATTCCTTTAAATTTTATTTTACTGTTTCTCTTGAATTTCCCCTTGTTACGCTTACCGGAACGCTACCCGGTAAGCAAACCGGACGCTCCAAAAACACAAGATGTTGGACTCCCGTTACGCTGCCGGTTAGCTGCCCGGTTCGCGTACCGGGACGCGCCTCTACGGCAAAAAATCGCAATTTATTTATTTTTTATTTTTTTTGCCCCGTGGGCCACTTTAATATCCCCCTCATCAATCCTAGGGGGTCAGGAGGGGTCTACCTTGCCCCCTTTCCTTTATTTCCCCCTTCGTTTTTCACCACCTCTTGTCTCTCGATCCTACCGAGAGACAAGATAGCGGCCGCTCCAGACTGTTTACAATGTTGACACCCATTCAGCTTCTCCTCAGACTCCCGTTACACTGCCGGTTAGCTGCCCGGTTAGCTGCCCGGTTCACGTACCGATTTGCGCCTCTACGACTACAATTTTTTTTTTGGCCCCGCGGGAGACAAGATGGCGGCCGCTCCGGACTGTTTAGAATGTTGACAGACACCGGACAGCCAATCAGCTTCGCTTTGCAAAGCTCCGTTACGCAAATAGTACGCGAACTAGTCCGCTATCTAGGATGCTGTCACAGATATATCTGTTTTTTAAAACGTTAATTTCTCAAAATCCACTGGAGCACATATATTGAGACCCAGCAAAGGCACATCGGAGTAACAGTCCCTACAATTTTGCCAAGTTTCGTGTAAATCCATTCAGCCGTTCGAGCTAAAAGTGAGGCCAAACGCCCCATGGAAAAATAAATGGGAAAAATGCGTTTTGGGACCCCCCTTTTTTCTCAGCCCCCCCTTGACGAAACCCCCCCAAATTTTCAGGGGCTGATCAGAAACAAAATGTGCCATTTTCCTGTAAATTCCAGCCGATTCCGTCCACAAACGCCAAAGTTATTAGACATAGAATTTTCAAAAGTTCCATAGAGAAAAAATCCTAACTATAACTACCTACTGGCGACCGCCAGTAGGTAATATATATATATATATATATATATATATATATATATATAAATATATATATATATATATATATATATATATATATATTACCTACTGGCGGTCGCCAGTAGGTAGTTATAGTTAGGATTTTTTTCAATGTTAAATCTCAAAATTATATTTGGAATAACTTTGGCACCGGTTGACGAATCTGCCTGAAAATTTCCTGAAAATGGCCTCGCGGGGTTCCGGTCCTTCCCTGAAAGTTTGGGGGGGATACGTCAAGCGGGGGGCGAGATAAAAGGGGGGTCCCAAAACGCGTTTTCCCCATGTTAATTTCCATAGGGCGGTCGATTTCACTTTTAGCCCGAACGGCTGAATGGATTTCCACCAAACTTGGCAAAATTGTAGGGACTGGTAGCCCGATGTGCCTTTGCTATGTCTCAAGATATGTGCTTCAGTGGATTTTGAGAAATTAACGTTCAAAAAAATATATATATCTATAGGCGCTCTCCGGTGCGCGCACCGGTGAGCGCTCCCGGCGCGACACGCGACTTGCGCGCAGAAAGCTGATTGGCTCTCAGTTGTCTGTAAACATTCTAAACAGTCCGGAGCGGCCGCCATCTTGTCTATCGGTAAAATCTAGTCATAAGAGGTGGCAAAAACAAAGGGTGGAATTGACCATAAGGGGGCAGGGTAGACCCCCCCTGACCCCCTAGGTTTGATATGGGGGCCATTAAAGGGCCCCGCGGGGCCTCAAATTTATTTTTTTTTTTTTCGATTTTCGCGGGGGGAGCGCCTGGTGCGCGCACCGGGAAGCGCTCCAAGGAGGGTACTATGGAAAAATAATCACTTAAAAAAATTGTATGTTTATTAATTGTTTTTTTTAATTTTTTTTATTTTATGTAAGTACCTACATGTAGGTACTAATGAAGAGACTTAAATTTAATGTTCACCATCTTCTTTGTAGACATCTTGCATGTTGTTATTGTATTTTTTGTGGTATATGGAATTCATAATATAGTCTGTCTGGAAAGGAGAAACAGATCTTTTAAGCACTCCCTGAGAATTTTTAGGGGATCATGAGTAGTCTATCCTGTTCACTTATGAAAATGAGGTGTAAAATATTCATATGAGATAATATAGTGGGAGAAAGGTAGTAACTATGAGTAAACTCACTATGTAACAGAAAAATAGTTGAACAGTATACTATAAGTCTCACTTTATATTTTAAACATTTTTGGTAATATTTCATGAATTACATATAAAAAAGAATATTGTCTGAAACAATTGAAATTATTAAAGATAAATTTATTCCTCTGATTCTTTTTCATAATTTAATAAAATTTCTAACATAATATTGTCCGGAATTTCCTCATAATTATATGTACATGATTCAATTTCTTCCAAACATTCTATAAACTGTTCATCCAAAGAGTCATCCATGAAATCAACTTCTTTTTTTTCATCTTCTGGTTTTTCCACCTTTACTTTGATAGAAGTATCATTTGCCTTATTTTCTCCTTCCATTTTCTTTCTGAAAATTGCATATAAATTAACTATATTAGTAGAGCTAGTATACCAGAGAAGCCTAACTCAATCCATAACTATTACAGAGAAGTCTATCTCTATCTCTAACTATTAAAGAGGGATAGCATATCACTAACAGAATATTTTTTAAGAAATAAACTTAAAGTGTACAATATACTTCCATAATTAGAAGTTACCTTAGAGAAATTAGTTGAAGTTGTCAGTGAAATTTGTTTTCAAGTGTACTTCAGGAAGCAGTAGTCAAAATGGCTGTGTTTCCCTCTCTTTTTTTATATATATTCTTGTACTTAACCAATCAAACGTCAGGAAATAATCGTAGAAAATGAGAGATACTTTTTAATTGGTTGTAAATTCTAACATTACAAGTGTGTTTTTGTCATGTAATTTACCTCAGGATATTTAGACAGGCCTGTAGCCTAAATGTCTCAATGGAATTTCACCAAATTTGGGCAAATGGTAGGGACTGCTATGTAGTAGGGCCTATTCTATATTTGATGAAAGTGTCTCCATTGGGTTTTCCGTAAATTACTTTCCCACCTTTTTTTATCGAGCGCTTACTGGTGCGCGCACCTTTACGCGCACCGGCAGCGTTACGGGAGTCCTCCATTTTGTGTTTCGGTACAATCGAGACACAAGATGGAGGGTAAACAATGTTCGGAATGGATAGAAGGGGGCACTGTAGAGACTTCTTGACCCTCTAGGTTTTCTGAGGGGGGCTTAGGAGGCTCATAAACGTGAAAAAAAAAAAATTCTTTAATTTTTCGCGGGGGTAGCGCCCGGTGCGCGCACCGTTAAGCGTTCCCGAAAGCGTACTTTGGTGAAAAATAGTGAAAAAAGTTAGAAAAAAATAAACGCTTTGAATGATCAGAGTTAGGGTAGCTCTGAAAAGAGCTTTTGGGTTCTGTGGTTGATTTAGGTACCTACAAGTAGGTTCCAATACACATTCTTAAATTCAGGAGGAATATTCTATTCCCCTCATCTGAGAAGTGCACTCCATCTCCTCTGTAGATGTCTTGCATGTTGTAACGCAAGTTATTATTGTATAATGAACCCATTCCATAGTCTCTCATGTAAGCAGAAACAGATTTATTTACATGTTTCCGTGCTTTCTCAAATTGTGGACCAAATTGGTTGGACCAGTTCCATTTCTGTCTTTGGCATATATTGGAATATACCAAGGCAGTGTGGGGAAAAAGTATCATCAATTGATGAAAGGTGTCCTTTAATAGCATTTCCAGACCTACCCCAGTTAATGTGCCTAGATCGTTTCCACCACAGTGCACAATTATAAGGTCAGGTTCTGGCAGATGCAAAAAGGTTTTCACCAATGGTATCAATTGGTGACATTTTAATCCTCTGTGGCCAATCCACTTGATTTCCACATTTGATAAATCAAGGTTATGAAAATTTCTGCTAGCTGCATACCTTTGAGCCCAGTGGATGTAGCTATGTCCAATAATCCAAACAGAGTACATGATGTGAGAAGGTTCTGGTCCAGTCAGATGAAGTGTGGGAATGAAATGGCAGTTGGAACAGTAGGAGTTCACAAAAAAATAATTGTGGAGTTTCTGTGCTCTTGAATCACAAGCAATGATTGGTGGATTCAGATAGTTGAAAACTGAAAGTTAGGGTGTATGGTTATGTTGTGTGAAAGAAGCAATTTGAATGGTTTAAAAAAAGTCACCAAAAGCAAAAATACCCTGTATAGGCTGCTGTATTGACAGGTCAAACATCCTTGCTGAGTTAATTTGCAACATTGTAAGATAAACTTTTGAACCTTACAGTTCAGTTAGGAGGGAGTTGCTATGGTAACAGATAGAAAGGTTTGAGAGGGGGATGGGTGTTGGTTTGAAAATAGTGAGGGAAGAGTTTTCATTGGTTGAATTAAGGCATATGTGTACAAAGATAGAGATTTTCTATGCCAGTCTTGGTTTCAGTGTATTGAGAGCCCACCTTTTCCTCTGCTAAAGAAAAATTGGTGTGTGTGTCTGACACTGTTTTCAATCTCCAAAAGCATTTGTAAAGGTAAGTAATGATTCATTTAATTTAGATAGAGATTTATTTGCTCTATGGAGAATATTTGGAAGCAGATAGTTTTGTTTTAGAAGTGAAATTGTATGTTAGTATATAAGTCCTGCGCAGTGTTTTTTACATGTTATTTAAAAATCGATTTTGGGTGCAAATGAATGGTATTTTTATTTGGCCTTTTTTATGATTGCCATGTGCAGTTGATGCATCACTTTAAACATGGGTAATAAGTGAAGCACTGGTGGCGCCAGGCCTTTATAAATGAGGCCCTGACTTTGTTTGATGATATTGAGTGGTTGTACTTAGGTTCTGTGCAGTGTTCTTTACATGTTATTCAAAAATCGATTTTTGGGTGCAATTGATTGGTATATGTATTTGGCCCTTATTTATGAATGCCATGTGCAGCTGATGCATGACTTTAAACATGGGTAATAAGTGACGCACTGGTGGCGCAAGGCTTTCATAAATAAGGCCCTGACTTTGTTTGATGATATTGATTGGTTGTACATAGGTTCTGCACAGTGTTTCTTACATGTTATTCAAAAATCGATTTTTGGGTGCAATTGATTGGTATATGTATTTGGCCCTTATTTATGATTGCCATGTGCAGCTGATGCATGACTTTAAACATGGGTAATAAGTGACGCACTGGTGGCGCAAGGCTTTCATAAATAAGGCCCTGACTTTGTTTGATGATATTGAGTGGTTGTACTTAGGTTCTGCGCAGTGTTTCTTACATGTTATTGAAAAATCGATTTTGGGTGCAAATGAATGGTATTTTTATTTGGCCCTTATTTATGATTGCCATGTGCAGCTGATGCATGACTTTAAACATGGGTAATAAGTGATGCACTGGTGGCGCCAGGCCTTTATAAATGAGGCCCTGACTTTGTTTGATGATATTGATTGGTTGTACATAGGTTCTGTGCAGTGTTCCTTACATGTTATTGAAAAATCGATTTTTGGGTGCAATTGATTGGTATATGTATTTGGCCCTTATTTATGATTGCCATGTGCAGCTGATGCATGACTTTAAACATGGGTAATAAGTGACGCACTGGTGGCGCAAGGCTTTCATAAATAAGGCCCTGACTTTGTTTGATGATATTGATTGGTTGTACATAGGTTCTGCGCAGTGTTTCTTACATGTTATTCAAAAATCGATTTTTGGGTGCAATTGATTGGTATATGTATTTGGCCCTTATTTATGATTGCCATGTGCAGCTGATGCATGACTTTAAACATGGGTAATACGTGACACACTGGTGGCGCAAGGCTTTCATAAATAAGGCCCTGACTTTGTTTGATGATATTGATTGGTTGTACATAGGTTCTGCGCAGTGTTTCTTACATGTTATTCAAAAATCGATTTTTGGGTGCAATTGATTGGTATATGTATTTGGCCCTTATTTATGATTGCCATGTGCAGCTGATGCATGACTTTAAACATGGGTAATAAGTGACGCACTGGTGGCGCAAGGCTTTCATAAATAAGGCCCTGACTTTGTTTGATGATATTGAGTGGTTGTACTTAGGTTCTGCGCAGTGTTTCTTACATGTTATTGAAAAATCGATTTTTGGGTGCAATTGATTGGTATATGTATTTGGCCCTTATTTATGATTGCCATGTGCAGCTGATGCATGACTTTAAACATGGGTAATAAGTGACGCACTGGTGGCGCAAGGCTTTCATAAATAAGGCCCTGACTTTGTTTGATGATATTGAGTGGTTGTACTTAGGTTCTGCGCAGTGTTTCTTACATGTTATTCAAAAATCGATTCTTGGGTGCAATTGATTGGTATATGTATTTGGCCCTTATTTATGATTCCCATGTGCAGCTGATGCATGACTTTACACATGGGTAATAAGTGACGCACTGGTGGCGGAAGGCTTTCATAAATAAGGCCCTGACTTTGTTTGATGATATTGATTGGTTGTACATAGGTTCTGCGCAGTGTTTCTTACATGTTATTCAAAAATCGATTTTTGGGTGCAATTGATTGGTATATGTATTTGGCCCTTATTTATGATTGCCATGTGCAGCTGATGCATGACTTTAAACATGGGTAATACGTGACGCACTGGTGGCACAAGGCTTTCATAAATAAGGCCCTGACTTTGTTTGATGATATTGATTGGTTGTACATAGGTTCTGCGCAGTGTTTCTTACATGTTATTCAAAAATCGATTTTTGGGTGCAATTGATTGGTATATGTATTTTGCCCTTATTTATGATTGCCATGTGCAACTGATGCATGACTTTAAACATGGGTAATAAGTGACGCACTGGTGGCGCAAGGCTTTCATAAATAAGGCCCTGACTTTGTTTGATGATATTGAGTGGTTGTACTTAGGTTCTGCGCCGTGTTTCTTACATGTTATTGAAAAATCGATTTTTGGGTGCAATTGATTGGTATATGTATTTTGCCCTTATTTATGATTGCCATGTGCAACTGATGCATGACTTTAAACATGGGTAATAAGTGACGCACTGGTGGCGCAAGGCTTTCATAAATAAGGCCCTGACTTTGTTTGATGATATTGAGTGGTTGTACTTAGGTTCTGCGCCGTGTTTCTTACATGTTATTGAAAAATCGATTTTTGGGTGCAATTGATTGGTATATGTATTTGGCCCTTATTTATGATTGCCATGTGCAACTGATGCATGACTTTAAACATGGGTAATAAGTGACCCACTGGTGGCGCAAGGCTTTCATAAATAAGGCCCTGACTTTGTTTGATGATATTGAGTGGTTGTACTTAGGTTCTGTGCCGTGTTCTTTACATGTTATTCAAAAATCGATTTTTGGGTGCAATTGATTGGTATATGTATTTGGCCCTTATTTATGATTGCCATGTGCAGCTGATGCATGACTTTAAACATGGGTAATAAGTGACGCACTGGTGGCGCAAGGCTTTCATAAATAAGGCCCTGACTTTGTTTGATGATATTGATTGGTTGTACATAGGTTCTGCGCAGTGTTTCTTACATGTTATTCAAAAATCGGTTTTTGGGTGCAATTGATTGGTATATGTATTTGGCCCTTATTTATGATTGCCATGTGCAGCTGATGCATGACTTTAAACATGGGTAATACGTGACGCACTGGTGGCGCAAGGCTTTCATAAATAAGGCCCTGACTTTGTTTGATGATATTGAGTGGTTGTACTTAGGTTCTGCGCCGTGTTTCTTACATGTTATTGAAAAATCGATTTTGGGGTGCAATTGATTGGTATATGTATTTGGCCCTTATTTATGATTGCCATGTGCAGCTGATGCATGACTTTAAACATGGGTAATAAGTGACGCACTGGTGGCGCAAGGCTTTCATAAATAAGGCCCTGACTTTGTTTGATGATATTGATTGGTTGTACATAGGTTCTGCGCAGTGTTTCTTACATGTTATTCAAAAATCGATTTTTGGGTGCAATTGATTGGTATATGTATTTGGCCCTTATTTATGATTGCCATGTGCAGCCGATGCAAAACTTTAAACATGGATAATAAGTTATGCACTGGTGGCGCAAGGCCTTTATAAATCAGACCCTTACTTTGTTTGATGATATTGAGTGGTTGTACTTACGTTTTGCGCAGTGTTTCTTACATGTTATTGAAAAATCGATTTTTGGGTGCAATTGATTGGTATATGTATTTGGCCCTTATTTATGAATGCCATGTGCAGCTGATGCTTGACTTTAAACATGGGTAATAAGTGATGCACTGGTGGCGCAAGGCCTTTAAAAATAAAGCCATGAGTTGCTATTGTATAAACTTAAATATGTTGCAATTTATTGTTTATATTGTTTGCTTTTTAACATTACTTTGTTGTTTGCTAATAGTGGTCTTTCATGTGTTTTTTTAACAGAACAACAGATTCAAATCAACTTCTGAAAAGGAAGCAAAAATGCCTTCAAGGCAAAGAAATATCAAAAATACCATACGGAAAAGGAGAACATCAACAACAGAGTTTATGGAATCCTCTTCAACAACTACTTCAAAAAACACCAGAAAAGCTTCTGGTAAGCCAATTAAGTCTTTTCTTCGCAACATATGTCGTAGGAAAAAAAATGAAATTGCTAATGTGAATATACAGAAAAAGTCAACAAATCTAAAAAGGAAAGAGAAGCCCACAAAAAATGTTTCCATTGGACCAGGAGAGAAGAGAATGGTTAGCAATAGAAGGGTAAATGTTTTTAGGGACATTCGTAGGCGAATGTTTCGCAATAGGGTAGTTTTAAATTTGCTAAAAAATGAAAAGAAAAGTAAACTAAAAGCTGCTTTTTACAAGAAAAAGAAAAGTGTAGAAAAGATTGTTGATCAGGCTTTTGAAGTTAAGAAAAAATTATTTATTTTAATAATCAATAGAATTAGGATACTTAATAAGGCAATGGATGTTTTCAAATCGAACAGTAGATGGAAAAGAATTATTAATCGGAGTAATTTTTGTGAAGTATTTTCTGGTGAATGGATGCATAGTTCAAGTTCTGAGCCTTTTTTTAATGAGGAGAGTTACTTTCAGGAAAATGATTTGGTGCATGCAGTTGACACCAGTGGTCGTGCATATGAGGTGAAAGATAGTTGTGTGATGGAAAAAGAGAAACTTGTATCTAGAGATGCAGAAGAGGTGTTAGCTGATGAAGTTTTAGGGAGACGTACTAAGGGTCCAGTGTACACATGGAAATGCAGTAGTATTTGTAGTGTGCGACAGGAATCAATTGATTTGCTTCGAAATTTCTTACGTACATATAGTAAAAAAAGTCTCAAACAAAAAATGAAGATCCTGCAAGAGTTAGATCCTTGCAGAGTGAGAGAAAGCACAGGTTTGCAAGGGCATTCACTAGCATGTCTTTCTAGAAAAGTTTGTCGGAGTGTTTTTCATCATTTTAGGATGTTAGCAGTGCATCATAATAACGTAAGGAAATTAGTGAGGAAGTTGTATTATGCAAAAAGTCCTGCACTTAAGCTTAAACAGTTAAATAGTGCTCTTTTGCATGGATCTGAAGTGGATGTGAAGACTATTTGTGAAGAAATTGAGTTTTGTTATTTTGGGAACAAAGAGGACAGTGTAGAAATAGATATAGTAATGGATGGTAATGCAGAAGATAATGGACAAATTTCAAGTATTGAAAAGTTTGATGAGGAAATTATCAAGTTTAAGGTGAAATCAAGTGAGAGGCCTAATTTAACTTGTGTGTGTTGTCGACGGACTCATTATAAAATTCAGACTAGGTTAGTTGATTTATATGCAAAAAGTGAATTGGAAAATAATAGTGAATGGGAGGATTTTGTAAGTTATTTGTTGGTGGAGAATTCTTTTGATTTGAGTTTGGATCAGCGTATTTGCACTTATTGTTTGAAAAAATTAAATGAAAATAGAATGCCTGCAAGAGCAGTTTATAATAATCTTCAGTTGATAGATATTCCTTCTGAATTGATGGATCTAAATACTTATGAATCTATTTTGATTCAATGTGTCCATCCTTTTCAGGCTATTGTACGCATGGAGCCTAAGACAGGGAAATTGCCTCCATCAGATTTACTGAGAGGATTAAAGGGAAGAGTTGTTTATTTGCCTCTAGATGTAAAGAAAAATATTAATACAATTGGTGTAGAAAGAGTAGAAGAAGATCCTTTAGTTATTCTAGTTAATGGGGTTCCAACAAAGAGTAAGAAAATTTGGCAAGATTTAGTGGATGTTAAAAAAGTCAAGAAGGCAACGTTGTATTTAGTTAAAAACAATGAGTACTACAAAAATGTAAGTGTTGGAGTAGAGGAAACAGCTACAGAAGAAGATAGTGATTCTTCAGTTGGTCAAATTGAAAAAGTTGATGTGTCTAGAACTGAAGAAATATATGAACATTATACTGTTCATCCTTTGCATTCCAAAGAAGTAATGGGAAATGCAATTGACTTGTTTCAAATGAAGGCAGCAAAAGGAAGTCCCATTAGTGTATGGGAAGAAAGTTTGGAAGCTCGTTGTTTTCCACAATTATTTCCAACAGGTTGTGGTGGACGATATGATGATCGACCAGTTCAAATTCCTGCAGCTGAATACCGGACTCTAAGATTATATGCAGAAGATCCAAGGTTTCGTCAATGCATTCCATATTTATTTCATCTACTGTTTGAAAGTGATTTGTCTGGGCTTTCTTATGCAGTTAATCATATATTAAAAAGTGGACCTCATTTGCAAAATGTTTGTGCAAGGGACTTTATGGAGAAAGTTAATCTGCAAGACAGTATTTTGGAATCTCAGCTAATCAATCTCATGGCATGTCAACGTGGAACCAACGAGTATTGGTTTCGTCGTCATGGAGAATTGAAATGTATGCTAAGAAACTTAGGAACTCCTACATGGTCCCTCACTCTTAGCTGTGCTGAGTATGCATGGGACGATTTACTTCAATTTCTACGAGAGGCAAATGAAAACATACCAAATATAGAATTGAAAACACCAGGAGAACTGTGTTCTTTAGATCCAGTGAATGTTTGCAGATATTTTAATCATAGATTTGAAGCTATGATGTCTTTTATTACCAACAAAAAAAATCCTCCCCTTGGAGAGGTTTTGGATTTCTTTTGGAGGAAGGAATATCAAGCGAGAGGTGCTCCTCATATACATATGTTGTTGTGGATTAAAGATGCACCCAAATTTGGATCAGATTCAGATGAAACAGTGATGAGTTTCATTGAAGAGTATTCAACATGTGCTGTTCCAAAATCTACTGAAGAAAACAATTTAAGGCAACAAGTTTTACGTTTTCAATCTCATCGTTGTGGAAAGAATTGTCGTCGAAAATTTAAAAACAAGGAAAAGTACTACACGAAATGTCGTTTTGCATTTCCTCGACCAGTGATTTCTAAGGGAAGAGTAAATAATTTGATGTCATCTCTACGACATACTGTGACGAGAAAATCTCCCAAAAACACATATAATTTGAAAAGAAATGAAGAATCTAAGTACATCAACGATTACAACCCAGTGATTTTGTCCATGTGGAATGCTAACATGGATATTCAGTTCGTTGCTGACAACTCTATTGCTGTGGCTCGATATGTGACATCTTACATCACCAAAAAAGAAAAGACAGAACTGAAGGAAATGTGGGAGGACATTTCACATGAAAAGAGTCTAAGCAAGAAATTATACAGTTTCAGTCTGAAGATGTTGTCGCATCGAGAAATTGGAGCATATGAATGTTCTGATCGGTTATCATCAGCAAGTCTCTATGCCAAATCAAGAACAATCATTTGGGTGAGTCTTGGTCTTGCTGCAACACGAAACCGAGTTTTGAAATCTGTACAAGAAATTGAATATTTGGCGGAAAAAGAACCAAACAGTACAGATATTTTGAAGACAAATATGTTGGATACATACTATCCAAATAGAAGTACTCACCTTGAGAACACATGTTTGTATGAAGTTCTTCAAAACTACAGTTATAAGAGGAACATCACAGAAGATATCAATAATGGAAAATATGCACTCATTGGCTATGAAGGATGTCTAGTGAAGCAGAAAAAAGGCCATTTGATTAATCATCGAAAATTGAGTTGTGAAGTTCCAGACAAAAGAGAATTTTACTATTTAGCTCTTTTGCAACTCTTTAAGCCATGGCGTACAGAAGAGGAACTACTTGGAGATTTTCTCTGTTATGAAGACTCTTTTAATGCAACTAAGGATACCATAGAATGTCCTATTTTTCTAAATTATCTGCAAATGTTGAATGAAGAAATGGAGCAAGAAACCACAATTGCTGAAGAGATAGCTAGAAACAGTTCTCAAGATAGTCAGAGTTCTACTTCATTGAGCCAGGATCCACTAGGAGGACCAATTATCCAAAATGAAGCTGCCACTGCCATGGATGAGGTGGAAAGAGCTATGGAACAAGCTCAAGAGGATGGAGTTAACTTAGAAGATTTGGTAACGCAACTAAACATTGAGCAGAAAAAGATATATGATGAAGTCACAGAGCAGATTGAACATGGATTCAGACATGAGAAAAAAGAGTGCTCATGTATATTATTTGACCCTGTCCGACTGTATGTAAGTGGAGAAGCGGGGACAGGAAAAAGTTTTCTAATTAAAGCCGTTGCAAGTTATCTGCAGAAAAGGACTGATTCACCACTGTCTTGTGTTGTAACTGCTCCAACTGGTCTGGCAGCACATAACATTAAAGGGATTACTCTACATCGTTTATTGATGCTGCCAGTTGAACATGATAATAAATTGCATTACAACAAGCTATCTGGAGATGCGTGTTCTGAAGTTTCAAGAGTCTTGAAGAAAATGAAACTTCTTATCATAGATGAAGTAAGCATGGTCTCAAATCTAATGCTTGCTTTTGTGCATTTGAGAATGCAAGAAATTCTTAAAACAGACTATGATGTGTTATTTGGAGGAAAACACATTATTGTTTTTGGAGATCTATTGCAGTTGACTCCAGTAAAAGGACAACCAGTGTTTAAAATGCTCACGCATGAAGATACCAGGAAGTCCCTTGGAAGCATTGGAAATGTTAATATATGGCTAAATTTTAAATATGCTGAACTGCTTCAAAATATGCGACAGGCCAAGGATGAAGATTATAAAAATATTCTACAAGATGTAAGAATTGGAAAAATGACTGAGAAAGGGAAAAAAGCTTTGCATAGTCGATTAATTTCAAATTTGTATCCAAATGAAAACATTCTTCCAGAGAATATTTTTAAAAAAAATGACTGAGAAGAAATCTGGGATATGTTTGATGCCAACTCTGCAAGAATGTTCCATCTTCAACCAAAAAATGTTAGACTTAGAAAATGAAGAGATTGTGAAACTGGAAGCAATAGATAAAATAGAGCATATGGGTGCAACAATTGTTTTGTCAGAAAATTTGAAAACTAAATTGCATTCATTGGAGAAAAGTATTTCAAAAACAGCTGGTTTTGAAAAGACTCTGTGTTTAAATTGTCGTATCATTTTGAGAAGGAATTTAAATGTTGAAAGCGGTCTGGTAAATGGAGCAATGGGTTATGTTGTTGATTTTGTGAATTACAGAAATAGAGATGGAATTGAATTTTTAAAAATAAAATTTGATGGCATTGAACAAGTACAACAAATAAGTCGTTGTTCTGCTAGATTTTTACTTGTAAAAGACTTATATGTTCGCCGAAAACAGTTTCCTGTTTGTTTGGCGTATGCGGTGACAATTCATAAATCTCAAGGTTTAAGTGTAGATAGTGCATTGGTGAACATTGGAAGATCTGTGTTTAAAGAGGGTATGGCATATGTGGCATTATCTCGAGTCAGAACTTTATCAGGATTGTACTTGATTGCGTGTGATGAGACAAAGATTTCTGCCGATCTAGATTGTGTTAAAGAATACAATAGGTTAAGAAGAGAGTATGCTCCACATTTGCCTCAATATCCTCTGTTTGAAAAATGTGTGGTAGGCCGAAAAAGAAGAAATGAGGATAATTGTAGTGAGGTAGTTGCAAAAAGACAAAAAGTAGAGAAAACTGTAATTGAAAACAGGAAGAAAAAGAATTGTGGAGAAAATGTTGTTGGATTTCAGTTTGAAAATAGTTCTGGTGTCAACTGCTATGCTAATGTAGTGGTTAATGTTGTTTTTTTTCTTAAAAGTTTACAAGAACAGATTGTTGAAAATCGGGATCAAAGATTGTGTGGTTTATTGAATTCTGTGTTTCAGAAATGTAGCAGTGTTACAGCACAAATAGAAAGTGTAACAGAAATTCGAAATATTTTAGATTTGTGTTCTGGTCAAGATAAATTTTCACAGAACATTCAGCAGGATTGTCAGGAATTTTTAATGTATATGTTTGGTGTTTTGGAAGATGAAGGTGTAGATGTAGATAATCTTTTCAGTCTTTCTTATCAATGGCAGCATGACTGCCACAATTGTAGTTTATCAAGTACTACTAGAATAGACACTGAAAGATTTATATATTTGACTTTACCAGACTGTAAATCAGTGTCTTTTAAAAATCTAGTTAAAGCAGCAGATCATAATATGGTGTGTACCCAATGTAACTGTACAATGCTGTCCACATTATTTATACAAAGGTATGGGCAGTATATTATTTTAGTTTTCCAACGATGTAGACCTGATGGAACTAAATTGACAACTTCTATCAAAAATGTTGTGGCTTCTCAGTTATCAATTTCTGGAAGGACCTTTACAACTGAAGCTATTATTTATCATGATGGATCTTCGACCACCTCAGGACATTATACATGCTACTTAAAATCTGAAAATGGATGGAGTTACTGCAATGATTCTCATTTAACTTATAAACAACGTTTGCCTTATGACTCTACAAATTCTTATCTAGTGTTTTTAAAACCAAAGTTTTAGTAAAGGGAATTGGCCTTTGAAGACGGGAATAGTTAATAAAAGTTAGTTAGTTAGTTAGTTAATCTAATATTTTAAATTATTTATCTCATGTAGATACTTTAAGTGGATCTCAAAGTAAAAAATACTGATATATCTGACACAAATTGGCCGTGAGGATTGTGTAAGGTATGATGTTTTTAGATCTTTTTTCATAGGAAGTCGATGAAATGGAACTTATAAGGAACAGCAGACTTTTTTTCCACCAAAAGGACCTTCACTATCTTCTATTTGGCCTCATGGAAAAGTAAGTGAATCAAAGATTAGTGTACATATATGAGATGTATGTTTGAATGGGTTTTTTAAAACACAATCTTTTAGATTGTGTTTTTTTTTCCCGCTGTTATATGATGAAGACTTTGAACTCACTAATTTAAGTGGAATTCAATATATTCTGAGAACAGCAAAAATAAATAATGTAACATATTGTAGAAGTTATTGTGTAGTTTGCATTGTGTAATTTATATTGTGTTCACATTGTTATACACTCATTTTCTTTTTCACCCTTATTTACCTCTCTTTACTAATTTACACTCTTTTTTCATCGCTGTTTCTTTACTGCACTTCATTCACAACTTCTTAATCTGATAGGAACTATCTGCATTTCCTCTGTTCCTTCCACCACTTTTTATCTTTTTCATATTCTCTTAGTACCTCTGCTTTAGTTTCCTAACACTCTTTCTCTTTCTCCATTTTTTTTTCTTTCACACTCATTGTACTGTAGTTCAGTTAGTTCTTCCTTTTGTCTTTCTGTGTACTTACTCTCTCACTCCTGTTTTATCCATCGTTCTATAATAACTTCATTTCTTTCATCCCTTCACTCTGTGACTTCACTTCACTCACTCTCAATCATCTTCTATTCCTCTATTTTATTTATAGTTTATCAATCTGACTTCTCTCCTTTTCAATCATTTTTCTTTTAGTTTCTTATCTTTACTCATTTTGTTTTGATATTTTACATTCTTTTAGTATCTTTTTTACCTTTAGGAATTTGTTCTCCAACTATTTCTTTTTCCTTTTTTTTTTCTTTCTACATTACTTTCTTTCTGTTTTTGTATCCTTCACTATTGCTTCATTTCTAAGTAAAATTTTGTAGATTTTTAAACCTCATGAACTGTTTCTTCTATTTTATTATACATTTTTATGTAATTATAACATGTTTTTTCCTTTATCTTTCACAGATACAAATTTGCATAGATTATATGGTAAGTGTGTTTGTAAAATGTTTTTTGTTATCACCTTTTGTTTTATTTTCACTATTTTTCTGTCACCCTACCGCACACCTATTTCCTTACTTTGCTTCCCTCACTTATTCTTTTGTTCCATGTTTACTTCCGACCACATTCAATTTCTTTCAGTACTTCTGCCTATGCACACTCCTTCACTTACCTTTTTTACTGGTTCACTTAGTCCCTTTGTGACAGTCCTTCTTTTACTCTCTCTCTTCTTTGTCTCTATTACTCCCCATGTGTTACCCTTATTCACTTACATGTACCCTCTTTCACCCCTCTTTACTTATATTCACTGATATTTACTTTCCCTCAATCACTGCTATTCTTTTCCTCTGATTCCGTCACTACCTGACATTCCCATACTTAATTGTCCTTCTTTTTACTTTCAACATCCATTTACAATCTCCCTTAACCTCTGCTTTAGTCTTCTTCCTATTTCTTCTTTCTTTTGCTCCCTTATTCATTTTTCTTTTCTCAGTTACTTCCTTTTACACTTTTTATCTGTCTTACTATCTATTACACAGTCCCTCCTTCATTTTTTTTTTCTTTTTTTTTGTTAGTGCGCTGACGGTACGCGCACCGGTGCGCGCACCGAAAGCGAAATATAAAAAAAAATATTTTAAATTAAAAATATTATCTCAATATACATTATAGTGTTCATTTTTACAAAAACATACTTTAGCAATTCACTAAAAAACACATAGGTATGAGTATGAATAAAAAGTTAGGAATTAGCATTAAAAAAACCTATGAAATTCACTGAAAAAACCATAGGTTTAACACCAGTTATAGTTAGGAATTAGCATTTAAAAAACCTATGAAATTCACTGAAAAAACCATAGGTTTCACACCAGTTATAGTTAGGAATTAGCATTTAAAAAACCTATTACATTCACTGAAAAAACCATAGGTTTCACACCAGTTATAGTTAGCTGGAAATTTTACTGATATAAAACCATTGAAATTCCCACGTTATAGTTAGTCGGACTCACTATAACTTGCGCGTGCAATGCACTGCTGATGACATCACATATTACATCACTCATGACATGGTCAGTGACATCACTCATGACACCATCCTTGTGACATAGTGACAGACCTTCTTTCACTATAATGTAACCCTTGAGACACATATTCAAAAATAGAAACTGAAATTTTTAAAAAAATGGAGATACCTATATCAGTTACAACAAGCAATTCAGTAATTCCACTATCTATATACACATCCACTCATTCACCAACAGTTCTATATAGTCACTCATACATATACTCACTCATCATATGAAGTGATACACCTATACATCCTGTTACACACCGACATTCATCCAAAAGTTACTCACACACATATTCACACGTGCAAATAAACTATTGGACATCCATTTATTTGAATATAGAGTTATACACACACTTCCACCTTACTTCTATTTAAAATTACACATATTTATTCTCTTAAACAATCACTTATAGAAACACATACTTATTTAAACAGGAACTCTTACAATCTCTTACTCTCACATATACTCACTTATATACATCAATATTCACATATACTAGATTAAAACATATGTAGTTACTGATAAAGACACTAGTGAGACAGTCATTCACTCACTAACAAACACATATAGACACTCATCCACCCATACAGTCCTGTACATATGTTGTCTTCAAAACACATACAAACAAAGAGTCAGTCACTCATGCATCTATGTGCTAAGTAATACCCCCACCAAACCATATAGACACTCATACTGATACTAATAATAATATCAAATAACCCATATACATACGCATGTTGCTACTTATCAACACATGTAGCCACTTATACACAAAGTGAAACACTAATATATGTATTTAAATTTTTAAACATAACTCACTAATATTTATTTTTCAGAAAGACACATATTCACTGGATGGTGTCATCAGTGATGTCATGAGTGATGTCACTGACCATGTCATGAGTGATGTAATATGTGATGTCACATATATATATATATACATATATATATTCACTGAAAAAACCATAGGTTTGACACCAGTTATAGTTAGCTGGAAATTTTACTGACATAAAACCAATGAAATTCCACGTTATAGTTAGTTGGACTCACTATAACTTGCGCGTGTAATGCACTGCTGATGACATTACATATTACATCACTCATGACATGGTCAGTGACATCACTTATGACACCATCCAGTGAATGTGTGTCTTTCTAAAAAATAAATATGTTTTATATATGTATATGTAAAGGTCGAGGAAAGAATAAATGTTTAAATTATTGTCTTAATGAATGTTTTTTTCAAAAAGAAATGATTGGATAACTGGCCTATTAAGTGTACCTTAGTGAATACATATATTAGCGAGTAATGTTTAAATATTTAAATATATGTATCAGTGTTTCACTTTGTGAATAACTGGCTGCATGGGTTGATGAGTACCTACATGTGTAGGTATTTGGGTTCTTAGATGTTTTTTTAGTATCAGTATAAGTGTTTCTATGGTTTCATGGGGGTATTACTAATCACATAGATGCATGAATGACTAACTCTCTCTTTGTATGTGTTTAGAAGACACCATATGTGCAGGACTGTATGGGTGGTTGAGTGTGTATAGTTTTATATGCAAATAAATGGATGTTCAATAGTTTTATGTGTATATAGATGGTGGAATTACTGAATTGGTTGTTGTAACTGGTATGGGTATGTCCATTTTTTTGAAAATGTTAATTTCTATTTTCCAATATGTGTTTTAAGGGTTACATTACACTTAAAGGAGGTCTGTCATCAGTGATGTCATAAGTGATGTCATTGACCATGTCATGAGTGATGTAATATGTAATGTCATCAGCAGTGCATTACACTCGCAAGTTATAGTGAGTCCAACTAACTATAACGTGGAATTTCATTGGTTTTATGTCAGTAAAATTTCCAGCTAACTATAACTGGTGTCAAACCTATGGTTTTTTCAGTGAATTTCATAGGTTTTTCAAATGCTACTTCCTAACTATAACGTGTGTAAAACCTATGGTTTTTTCAGTGAATTTCATAGTTTTTTTGAATGCTAGTTCCTAAGTATGTAATCACGTTCGTAACTACATAGTGTCACCGCCTACACGTCCTGAGAAGCGCATGTAAAGTCACGTGACTTGAAAACAAAACTTCCAATTGGTTATTAGTAGTTTCTGTTCTGGAATATACACGAAGCACTCCACCCACTTTCCTCACAATCTTTTCTACTCTCAAGAGACAACAACGTCGAGCATCTTCCGGAAGTCTTTGCTGAAATGGCTTCCCTACCAGATTCATCTTCCGAATCTGAAGGAAATGAGCGACCACCGTTAAGAAGAAAAAAGGAATCTTTCATTTGGCAATTTTTCACTTATCCTGAAGATCAAAAGAAAGTGAATGCGCCAAAAGTAACCTGCACGATATGCAATTCGGAGCTCTCAAGGGGAAATCCAAATAAAAAATATTCCTTTTCTGCACACACCATGCAGCGGCATGTTAAACAAAGGCATCCTGAGCATTATGCAAAAGCATCGACAAGAGCCCTGGCCACGCTATTACCATCAGAGGTGGCCAGCACATCTTCTGGTGGACGACCTGTATCTCCATCGAGTGCTGAGATGGACTTGAGACCATATCTTGCGAAGGTGCATATGAAATGCAACGAGTGTGGAGAAATTCTTTTGTATGGAGAGCAGAGCCTCGTTCTTATTAAACTGAAAATTGAAAGTCACAAATGCCCCAAGAAAAGATAAATTTCTTCACTTCATTTTCAAACTATTACATACTGAAAAATGTAGTAGCAACTTTAAGAAATCGAAAGCATTATAACACTTCTTTCCCCCCCAAAAAAAAAAAAAAAAAGTTCTTTTCAGAACTAACTCTTTCCACCAAAACATGCTCGAAGAGCATATTATAAGATGTTTTTTCGCCGCTTTATTTTAGTGCGAGACCGGGGGCGCGCACCCTTCTATCGCGTACAGGACCTGACACTCCCATGTGAAGTCATGTGACTTCTAAACAACACTTCTAATTGGTTCTTGGTAGTTTCTATTCTGCAATTTACACGCAGCACTCCACCCACTACCATCACTTTCTTTTCTACTCTCAAGAGACAACAACGTCGAACATCTTCCCGAAGACTTCGATACAATGGCTACCGTTCCGCATTCATCTTCCGAATCTGATGAAAATGAGCGACCACTTTTCACAAGAAAAACGGAGGCCACGCTATTACCATCAGAAGTAATCAACACATCTTCCGGTGGACGACCTGTATCTCCATTGAGTGCTGAGATGGACTTGAGACCATATCTGGCGAACGTGCACATGAAATGCACGAACTGTGGAGAACTTCTTGTATACGGAGAGCAAAGCTTTACTCTAATTAAACAAATAATTGAGAGTCATAAATGCTCCAAGAAAAGTTAAATTTCTTCACTTTATTTGGATAGTATGACATACTGGAAAATGTCGTCGCAACTTTAAGAAATAAAAAGCATCATAACACTTGTTTCCAAAAAAAAAAAAAAAAGTTCTTTTCAGAACTAACTCAACAAGCTTGAAGAGCATATTAGCTGATATTTTCTCGCCGCTTTCTTATAGTGCGCGACCGGGTGCGCGCACCCAGCTATCGCGTACAGGCGTCGAGACACGCATGTGCAGTCATGTGACTTTAAAACAACACTTCCAATTGGTTCTTACTAGTTTCTATTCTGCAATTTACACGGAACACTCCACCCACTTCCCTAGAAAACCAGTTTATCTTAAATCTTTTAAAGCCTCCTCTTATGAAATATTCGACATCAATCACATAGCAGAGTACTAAATAGCACTATATACACTCCGTCCCTTAATTATAAGAGACTTATTGCTATGTAAAATCAACTTTTGCTCTCCAAGATAATGTAAAATGCTGAGCCTATTACATAATTTTATTACACATATATGTTACTAGTCTCCTTCGAGTACTAACACCGTAGAAAATACCACCAATAGCGGTGATATTTTTTACACCGAGAACGGGCGATTTCTATCGCTTACAGCCCTTACAATTATAAAGTTTTATTTCCTAAGTCTCTGATCGCCAACTGTGCAACGTAAATCCCCTGTGTGTCGCAATAAGGTCCATAAACAAAAACTACAGAACCAGCATTATAAACATACACAAAACAACAAAACGACAAGAGCCACCATGCTAATATATATCCTTAATATAATAAACCTCTGAGAATAAATACATATTTCCGTGGCAGCCCATAACACAAATGTGGCGTCCTCTGACTCTGCTCCATTACCAAACACCGTAACTCCCCACCCCCCTCACTTTTCACTAAACTCCGCACTCCACCCCAGCCAAACCCCCTATTACAAACCCCCAACCTACCCTCCCTGCCCAAACCCACCATGAACCTCAAACCGCCCCTAGAAAACTTATAAGACACAGGATTACTAAAACTCAAAGAATACGCAACAGGCACATAATGTAAATAGTACATAAAGACACATATTTTTTCCAAAATACTATTTAAAAACATGTTCTATTTTTAATAAATCTATCATGCATCTGACCCTCTAGAACTGCTTTCAAAACGTGAACTATAAACCTCTACTTTTCATTTTCAAACCATACACTTTCTTCTGACCCTCTAGAACTGCTTTCAAAACATGAACTATAAACCTCTACTTTTCATTTTCAAATCATACACTTTCAATTACATTATTTTTTTCCACAATTCATGCAATGTTACAAACCTTTTCTAAAATACACCAGTCCGTATCATTTATAAGGATTTATTTTCAGTCTTCATCAGTGACACTTTCTTCACATACAATAGAAATCACTATAACTTTTTAAACGACAATGCTAACGCGGTAAAAATAACCCTTCATTTACTTTCCTTTAAGAATGCACACTATGTACCCCACTCTTGCGTTTCTTAATCTTTGTATTTGGCAGCGAATACCGACCTTGAATCGGAAGACATGAACAAGAGCGCCATTGTCACATTTAAAACTGAACGTTGCATCTGCTCACACACATATCTTTCACTAAGCTAACATTCACAGAAAACAGCATTGATGTAAAAAAAATTGACCTTGCTTTACAACTCCCTCAAATCACTCCCTTATTTTTTAACGCATCCTCCAGTTCAAAAAAAGCAACTTTTTTAATAACCACTAAGCAATATATAAGTGACTAGACTCCTAGAAAATGTATCAAGACATTCTGCTCCTCTCCACTGCATAGCCGGCGACCTAATTCTGTGGAGTTGCTATACAACCAGCGGTGCTGCACCGTTTCCTGTACCATCCTGGGAAATTCAAAATGGATGTCCCTCCTGCCTTCGCAAACGAGCCGGGCCACTTAGAACTATTTCACCAGAGGATGCTTGACTACTACGGCATCTTACCGCTCTCGACTTTGAATACTTCATATCGATTATCATTTCGATATTCGCATTTCACCTGTGTGCAGCCTGTATTTCATTGCCTGAGCTGTGATTTCACGTGGGCCCTGGATTTATGTCTCTGCAATTTGGTACCTCCTGAACCGAATTACAATCACCTCATGAATCTGTTACTTGATCATGAACAGCATTGTTACAACGGAGGGTTTATGGCCTTTGCAGCGATACAAGGAGTTCTGGGTCATTGGAATATATTCGCAGCTGCGCAAGATTTCCTAACAGAGAGCTACATCGAAAACCCACCGAGCTGCCCAATGATGGTAAAAGACACTCCAATAATGACAGATCATGAATGCTCCTTTCATCTTCTCAATTGGATGGCTGACATGTTTTCAGATGATAACAATGATTTCATGTTAGAGGCACTTGCTGCATACTTTGCCTACACAATGGACACTTAACTCTTTCCTAACAGCGAGCTACATCGAAAACCCACCGAGCTCCCTCTGATGGTAAAAGACGCTCCGATTATAACAGATCATCAGTACTGCTTTACTCTTTTCCATTGGATAGCTGACATACTTTCCGGAGGGTTTATGGCCTTTGCAGCGATACAAGGAGTTCTGGGTCATTGGAATATATTCGCAGCGGCGCAAGATTTCCTAACAGAGAGCTACATCGAAAACCCACTGAGCTGCCCTATCATGGTAAAAGACGCTCCAATAATGACAGATCATGAATGCTCCTTTCATCTTCTCAATTGGATGGCTGACATGTTTTCAAATAATAAAACTGATTTCCTGTTACAAGCAGAAGCTACCTATTTTCCCTAAACAATGCTTCAATAACTCTCAAACAAGCCATTGACGTCCTCATTTCCTTTTGGTTTTCTATATTCTTCACGTTCTTTTCCATATTTTCTTTTGAAGAACAGACCTATTTGCTTTACTAACAGTGGACATTATAATTTCGTGTTGTTTGACAGCTGATTCATAAACTAATGATGTATAACCACTTGCATTTTCATATATCGTTCCCAAACTGAAAGGCCAGAGACCTTCTTCCATTTAATAAAATATAATATACTTCCTTATAAGAGTGTACAATGTTTTTTTCCAACTATATTGATTTTTCTTCAACTATAGCGTTTGTATTCCATGTACTACTGACAATACCAATTACTGTGTTTTTTGCAATTTCTGTACTCATATTACATAATGATTTGCCTTTAAAACAGTACATTTCTAAATAAACATTTCAAATATTCACGGTTTCTCTTTTAATCCATAATCTCAACTGAAATGATTTCATATTGAAAAACTATTCATGGGTTCCACATAACCTTAACTGTAGTCACTGAGGACCTTATTTATGAAGACCTTCCACCGCCGGTGCCTCATTTCTTAAAATGTGAAAAAGTAACGCACCGGTGGCGCAAGGCCTTCATAAATAAAGTCCTGAATGTTTTCTTTTCTCGACCTCACTTACTGATACTAGAACCTGCAAACCAATGACGGCCCGTGAACTCTTTCTTAGTAGGTCGCGCACCGTAAAGACAGTTATACCACTGTTAACATTTTTTTTTTACTGTTACTAAGCACCGACACAGTTCCGCTTCACTCAGAGTTAATCACTGCTCCCACGCTTCTACAGGCCAGACGCTATGTCGTATTTCTCTCCTTATCACCCTTTCATCTCAACAATAACAAACAGTTGTCCGCCAGCCACCAGAGAACAGACTCAGATGCAGAGGCACCAAAGAGTGAACCCATCACCAACTGCCATCTCCGGCTGTTTCCATGGTTACACCTCATTCTGCACCTTCCTGAAGGGACAGGTCAAAAGTTCATGTCTCAACGTTCTACAACAAACTAAGAACACTATTTTCCCTCCAGAAACACCTGCCAATCCACAACTCTGTTACATGTCTTGTTTTTTCACACCCAATAGTACTTTTCGTTTAACATAAACATTGACCTGTTCACTCTCCACTTGTTACAATCAACCAATCATTTTTATTTTTTTAACCACACCCAGCCTCTTCCTTTTTCTTTATTTAAAATTTCAACTTCTAACTACCATTCCACTTCCAGAACCGATCGGAGGACGACTACAAATCCCTTGAAAATGAAGGTCTGGCTAATAGGACAGTTATATTCACTGGAGTGAAAAATATGCAGTAAGCAGACGAATTTCCAACCTCAGCTTACCAAATGTACACATAACATGGATTTCCAAAAGAGGATTGAAATGTCACCAATTGATTCCATTGGTGAAAACTTTTATGCATCTCCCAGAACCAGACCTTATAATTGTGCACTGTGGTGGGAACGATCTAGGCACAATCACTGGGGTAGGTCTGGAAATGCTTCTAAAAGACACCTTTCGACAATTGATGACACTTTTTCCTCGATCTGCCTTGGTATATTCCAATATATGCCAAAGACAGAAATGGAATTGGTCCAATCACCATTGTGCACAATTTGAGAAAGCAAGGAGACATGTAAATAAATCTGTTTCTGCGTTCCTCAGAGATTATAGCATGGGTTCTATTTACCACAACAACTTGCGCTACCACATGCAAGACATCTATAGGAGAGACGGTGTTCATTTCACGAATGAGGGAAACAGAATCTTCCTCTGCAACATCAGGCTCTGCATCGGTACTTACTTATAAATGCAGAAAACACTCAATTAACACAAGGGCTCTTTTCAGAGCCACCTTATATCAAAGCACTCAAACTTCTGATTTACCTCCTTTTCCACACTCTTGTAAATAGGTGTGCGCGACCGAGTGCGCGCACCCCGTATTTTTTTTCCGGGGAAAAATTATATCTTTTTGCGTTTAAGGGCCTTACTGCACACCCCGAGAAAACCTACGCAGGAAGACAATCTCTACCTTCTCCCCTTTCCATGTTTCAACGCTTTGAAATGAACAATATATTTACTCGCAGTGACAAAATGGCGGACAAAACTTCCTGATTTCCTTCGAATCGAACGTTAACAGACGTCACGCAGCAAAATTCCGCTCGCGCGTGCAGCCGCTTGGGTGCGCGCACGTGTGCGCGCCTATAGATATATAATTGACTTTAACTTTAATTTTCTCAACAACTACTGAACGGATTTACACCATTCCAAAAAAAGCATAATCTGCGAACAAGACTCTACAGTTTTGGCAAATTTCTTATAAATTCATTCACCCGTTCGAACTGTAGCCGAGTCTAAAGGTCCTATGGAAAATAACATTGAGAAAACACGTTTTGGGACCCCCCTTATATCTCAGCCCCCACTTGACCAATCCCCCCCAAACTTTCAGGGAAGGAGTGCAGCGAACCTAGCCATCTTCTTTGAGAAATTCGCAAAGACTCATCCACCAGGGCCAAAGTTATTCCAAATAGAATGTTGAGGATTTCCTATGGAAAACAATCCTAACTATAACTACCTCCTGGCGACCGCCAGTAGGTAATATATATATATATATATATATATATATATGAGAGATTCCTTGGTGAGAACTAGTCCGGAGGTAGTGAGTAAGAGGAACTGGTTGTCCAATAAGACAGGCTTCCACAAGTGTATCTCGTGCAGGGCCTGCAAGTTTGGGATAAACACCACAGAATATTGCTCTGCATTTGACCCCATTCCAAGACCTATCAAAGGGTTGTACACATGCTGCACTGAATTTGCGGTATATGTACTAGAGTGCACATGTGGCTTGAAATACATGGGGAGCACAAAACTGCAAGCTTTCAATCGTATTCTTCAGCATCTGAGGGCAATTGTCAACTCAGATGCTAGCTACCCAGTTGCCCGCCAATTTGAATTAGTCAATGCAAAGAACCTGAATGATTTGAAATATTTTATCATTGACGCTGTGCCAAAGAACATGGGGGGGTGATCGGGAGAAACAATTGAGGCAACTCGAGAGCAAATACATTTTAGGATTCCGAATGGGTTAAACACGGGGGAAGATCTGTACAGTTTTCTATTGATGTTGCCTCTGGATTCCTACCCAGTGTAGTTAGGCTCTGGTTGTTCTCCCTACCTCCCTGGCAGCACATCTAAAAATTGGGATGTTTAGTATCACAGAGTATTTTAACCTGCACCTCACATCAGAAGGTTGAAACTGCCACAGCGAGTCAACCCTCCTTGAAGATAGGATTGCAGGAATTACACATTTCATTCAGTTTCAAACCGGTTCTCACCATTTTTGTCTTTCAAGCACTTCTGTACCCTCTCTAATCTCAAGTTTTGAAGGTAGCATTTGCACTTTAATACAATGAGATATTAAGTTCTCGGCAACAGAAATTCATGTACCATTTTAGAGATTTTCTCAAGTAGGAAGGAATGAATTTTGTATTTAATATTATGACACTAAATCTATGGTATTGCAAGAAACATGATTTTTAAGCGATTTTTACTTACTGGGTTATTTGATATAATTGTTTTTTTATATCTTTTATGCTCAGATTTGTTTGAATTTTGCAGGCACAATGCGCACGTTTGATATTTGCACTTGCACTTTATCTATGGTTGTCTCAGGCACAGGTGCACTTTAGTTAGACTGAGGAGGACGATAGCCAGCAATTTAGGAATCATGATGATATTGATAACATAGTATCATGGGCAGCGCTGTATAAAGAAATTATTGAGATCCGAACAGCTAGCCATGGTATAGTTATGAAGCCATTACAGATGTAAGACGTTATTATTGTTTTTAGCATCAAGTACGGGCTCAGAATCTCTCTCTTTTTTAGCCATGTTATTTATTGTATATATTTGCACTATGTTTTTAGTCTTTTAGAAACATTGGCTGTATATTCGTAGTATGTCCTCTATGTCCATGCATCAGGGGCTCTGTATTAACCTCATTTTGCACAGTATATGAATACCACCATTGGTCATTCACTGTCATGTGATCAAGGCTGCGGAAACGCAACCGAAAAACGTCATGCTGGTGGACACAGGAGAATAAACCACGTTAAATAACTATTTCCGGTGCCTGAGTGTTCGGTGCCTGAGTGTTCCGTACCTGAAGAAGGATTCAGCATCTGATATATATTTGTGAAAAAATAGGAAACAGTATTTTTTCCCTTTCTATGTCACGTGATGGCACTGTTGCACTTTAAATGGGTGGTCAGCCCCCATGACGTCGTCATGTGATCAAGGCTATCTCTAGCCAAAACGTGTCATGGCGGACTGGTGCTGGGCTTGAAACTTAAATAAACAGAAATATTGCACCATCCAGGGTCTTGCTGGTTCCTGTTTGTTTGTGTGGCTTCACCTGCTGTACTTGCGGACCTTCGGAGCTTTACATACCTCATATATATATATATATATATATATATATATATATATATATATATATATATATATATATATATCAAAACTCGCATCCAGTAAAGAACGAGAAGGGACACAGTGGGTCAGTTTCTGGCCGGTTTATTTGTGAGTGGCATGACGCGTTTCGGATTCACTTCGGTCATCAGATGCCACTCCTCCTATGCAGGTGCAATCGGTGGTCCTTTCTTTATGGTAAGTACTTCTCCCCCATTGGATGGCAAATGGAAGGACTACACGAACCAGCATCCCTCTGGATGGAATGCATGGAAGCTACCTGGACCAAGACGAGTGTCTTTACACAAATAAGCCTTTGCCTCTGCTGCCCAACGCCTTCTGCAGCCTCCGTTACGGGCAGAGTCCAGGAAACACACGACAATGCAGTGTGCTTCACCATGCAGTCACAGTCCGTAGCTGAACTTCGGTACACCCGTGGCCGCAGCGTACCAAGCACCTTTCGCTTCCACGAAAACACCTCCGATTTCCACTGCTGTGCTTGGTTCGTCAGGGTGGGTCCCTTTAACTTGCGCAGTGGACACGCAACAAATATGAAGCAAAACTCGCATCCAGTAAAGAACGAGAAGGGACACAGCGGGTCAGTTTCTGGCCGGTTTATTTGTGAGTCGCATGACGCGTTTTGGATTCACATGCTTCATCAGATGCCACTCCTCCTATGCAGGTGCAATCGGTGGTCCTTCCTTTATGGTAAGTACTTCTCCCCCATTGGATGGCACATGGAAGGACTACACAAACCCGCATCCCTCTGGACGGAATGCATGGAAGCTACCTGGACCAAGATGAGGGTCTTTACACAAATAAGCCTTTGCCTCTGCTGCCCAACGCCTTCTGCAGCCTCCTTTACGGGCAGAGTCCAGGAAACACACGACAATGCAGTGTGCTTCACCGTGCAGTCACAGCCCGTAGCTGAACTTCGGCCCTCCCGTGGCCGCATCGTACCAAACACCATTCGCTTCCACAAAAACACCTTCGATTTCCCCTGCTGTGCTTGGTTCATCAGGGCGGGTCCCTTTAACTTGCGCAGTAGACACGCAAGAAATATGAAGCAAAACTCGCATCCAGTAAAGAACGATAAGGGACACAGCGGGTCAGTTTCTGGCTGGTTTATTTGTGAGTGGCATGACGTGTTTCAGATTCACTTCCGTCATCAGATGCCACTCCGCCTATGCAGGTGCAATCGGTGGTCCTTCCTTTATGGTAAGTACTTCTCCCCCATTGGATGGCACATGGAAGGACTACACGAACCAGCATCCCTCTGGATGGAATGCATGGAAGCTACCTGGACCAAGACGATTGTATTTACACAAATAAGCCTTTGCCTCTGCTGCCCAACGCCTTCTCCAGCCTCCGTTACGGGCAGAGTCCAGGAAACACACAACAATGCAGTGTGCTTCACCATGCAGTCACAGTCCGTAGCTGAACTTCGGTACTCCCGTGGCCGCAGCGTACCAAGCACCTTTCGCTTCCACGAAAACACCTCCAATTTCCACTGCTGTGCTTGGTTCGTCAGGGTGGGTCCCTTTAACTTGCGCAGTGGACACGCAAGAAATATGAAGCAAAACTCACATCCAGTAAAGAACGAGAAGGGACACAGCGGGTCAGTTTCTGGGCAGTTTATTTGTGAGTGGCATGACGCGTTTTGGATTCACATCCTTCATCAGATGCCACTCCTCCAATGCAGGTGCAATTGGTGGTCTTTCCTTTCTGGTAAGTACTTCTCCCCCATTGGATGGCACATGGAAGGACTACACGAACCAGCATCCCTCTGGACGGAATGCATGGAATCTACCTGGACCAAGACAAGTGTCTTTACACAAATAAGCCTTTGCCTCTGCTGCCCAACGCCTTCTGCAGCCTCCGTTACGGGCAGAGTCCAGGAAACACACGACAATGCAGTGTGCTTCACCATGCAGTCACAGTCCGTAGCTGAACTTCGGCCCTCCCATGGCCGCAGCGTACCAAGCACCATTTGCTTCCACGAAAACACCTCAGATTTCCACTGCTGTGCTCGGTTCGTCAGGGCGGGTCCCTTTAACTTGCGCAGTGGACACGCAAGAAATATGAAGCAAAACTCGCATCCAGTAAAGAACGATAAGGGACACAGCGGGTCAGTTTCTGGCTGGTTTATTTGTGAGTGGCATGAAGCGTTTCAGATTCACTTCCTTCATCAGATGCCACTCCACCTATGCAGGTGCAATCGGTGGTCCTTCCTTTATGGTAAGTACTTCTCCCCCATTGGATGGCACATGGAAGGACTACACGAACCAGCATCCCTCTGGACAGAATGCATAGAAGCTACCTGGACCAAGACTAGTGTATTTACACAAATAAGCCTTTGCCTCTGCTGGCCAACGCCTTCTGCAGCCTCCGTTACGGGCAGAGTCCAGGAAACAACGACAATGCAGTGTGCTTCACCATGCAGTCACAGTCCGTAGCTGAACTTCGGCCCTGCCGTGGCCGCAGCGTACCAAGCACCATTCGCTTCCACGAAAACACCTCCGATTTCCACTGCTGTGCTCGGTTCGTCAGGGCGGGTCCCTTTAACTTGCGCAGTGGACACGCAAGAAATATGAAGCAAAACTCGCATCCAGTAAAGAACGATAAGGGACACAGTGGGTCAGTTTCTGGCTGGTTTATTTGTGAGTGGCATGACGCGTTTCAGATGCACTTCCGTCATCAGATGCCACTCCTCCTATGCAGGTGCAATCGGTGGTCCTTCCTTTATGGTAAGTACTTCTCCCCCATTGGATGGCACATGGAAGGACTAAACGAACCAGCATCCCTCTGGACGGAATGCATGGAAGCTACCTGGACCAAGATAAGTGTCTTTACACAAATAATATATATATTCAATGAAAAAACCATTGGTTATAGAACATATATAGTTAGGAATTTGCATTTACAAAACCTTATTTTACTCGCATAAAACCATTGAAATTCCATATATAGTTAGATGTGCTAACTATATATCGCGCACCCGCAATCCACTGCTGATGATGTCACATATTACATCATTCATGACATGGTTAGTGACATCACTGATGACATCACTGATGACATCTCAAATGACATCACTGATGACATCACTGATGACAAAATCCAGTGACTGTATGTTTCTGTAAAGTTAAAATATGTCTTACATATTGAAGAATGAGTGGATGTATAAGTGTCTGGATGAAGGATTTAGTAGCTGCATGACTGACTGTATGAGTGAGTGATTAAATGTGTCTCACTGAGTGCATGGGTTAGTGACTAAACTGTTTTAATTTGTGCATCATTATATCTGTTGTTCTACAAACTGCTGCATATGTTGATCAGTAGCTATATGAGTAACTGTATGGGTTATTCATTGGTTGTCCAAGTATTTGTATGGGAAACTGAGTGTGTGTGTATGGGTGGCTGGGAGGTGTGTGACTCTGTACATAGATGTGTGAGTAGTTGATTCACTATATGTATGGGTTCAAAAGTGTATGTGGAAACAGCTGTATGGGCGGTTGACTGTGCATGAGTGTATTAGTGAGTGAATGGATATCTCAGTGCTACATGTCAAAGTAAGTACATATGTAAAACACAGTACATGTGAGAGTTGACATCTATAAATAACTGTGCATAAGAGCCAGTGAATGTGTGAGTGGCTGTATGGATCATTGTGAACATGTATCAGGGATTGTATAAGAGAGTAAAGTAAATATGTGTTAGTATATGTTTGAATAAGTAAGGTGTGTATAACTGTATAGTTGAGAAAATGGAGGTGTGATTGATTTTTGGCATAACTGACTAGGTGTGTGAGTAACTCCATGGATGAGTGACAGTCTGTGACTGTCTGTTCACACTGATTGTATCTAAGGTTATATTAGAGTCTGAAGAGGTTCATGGTATTATCACATGAATGATATCATCAGTGATGTGATCAGTCATGTCAAATGAGATGTTATCAGTGATTTTATCAGTGATGTCATTTGAGATGTCATCAGTGATGTCATCAGTGATGTCACTAACCATGTCATGAATGATGTAATATGTGACATCATCAGCAGTGGATTGCGGGTGCGCGATATATAGTTAGCACATCTAACTATATATGGAATTTCAATGGTTTTATGCGAGTAAAATAAGGTTTTGTAAATGCAAATTCCTAACTATATATGTTCTATAACCAATGGTTTTTTCATTGAATTTTCAAGGTTTTGTAAATGCAAATTCCTAACTATATATGGTCTATAACCTATGGTTTTTTCTGTGAATTTCATTGGTTTTTTAAAAGCTAACATCTGTAGCTGTAAAATGTATTCTTCTTTAAAACCCAAAATATATTTTAGATGTTTATTGATAATTTTTTTTAAAATATTTTTTTTTCTTCGTTTTCGGTATTTATAAGAAACTTGCCCCATGAGGAATGCTTTCCATTTGAAAAGGAAAAAATAACATCAAAGACACTCATATGCCTTATAAATATGACCCAAACAACCTATGAAGCTCTAGCAGTACATATCCAGAAATTTAATTGATTTCAAAAATGGTTTTTAAAAACAACATATCTGTTTCAGCTTACATAAAAGACCATGGAATGGGCTTCATATACAACAATAACTTGTATTACTGTATTCCAGAATGCTACACCGAATATGCAATTACAATTTCTCAAAGTAACAAAATCTATTTCTATATCACTACAGACAAAGCCACAGTTTAAAAACACAGCTTTCTTCATCATTTTCTCCTTAATTCATACTATTCTCTATCTAAAATAAATACATCTTTTCTCACCTTAGCAAATACTTTTTGAGTTTTGAAAACAGTCTCAGAAATACACCAAATTGTCTTCAGCAGAAGAAAAAGGATGCACTCCAGAGGCTGCAGCTATTGAAAGCACAGAAATACAGATATTCATTTCACATATCTCTCATATTAGCCAATCATAACTCGTCCCTCACTTTTTTCAAATGAAAACCCTTCCCCCCTCTGCCCTCTCTGCCTTTTTTCCATAGCAACGACCTCCTGGAAGACCTCTCATGTTTGCAAATTCACACAACAATGTTTCAATTGAACTCTGAACTCTCAGTGCACCTGCGTATCCAGTGCAATCTTTCATTAAAAGTTTCTTCCTTGACCGTTCAAATTACATCTTTCGAAGAACACATCCATGCACCCTAACTTTCTGTTTTCAGAAATGGAAATGCACCAATCACTGCTAATGAATCATTAGCATTGGATATCCACAGTTTTTTTTCTTTACAAACTCCTACTGTTTCAACTGCCCTTTCATTACCACACTTCATCTGACTGCAGCCCAACCTTCTCCCACCATGTTTAACGTCTGGATTGTTGGACATAGTTACATCCACTGGGCTCAAAGGTATGCTGAGAACAGAAATTTACACAACCTCAATTTACAAGATGTGGAAATTAAGTGGTTGGGCCAAAGAGGATTAAAATGTCACCAATTGATACCAATGGTGAAAACCTTTATGCATTTGCCAAAACCTGACCTGTTAATAGTGCACTGTGGAGGTAATGATTTGGGCACTTTGACAGGGGTAAGTCTGGAAATGCTTTTAAAGGACACCTTTGAGCAATTAATAGCACTTTTTCCTCAAACTGCCTTGGTATATTCCAATATATGCCAAAGACAGAAATGGAGGTGGTCCAACCAATTTTCTCCACAAATTGAGAAAGCGAGGAAGCATGTAAACAAATCTGTTTCAGCTTTCATGAGAGACCATGGAATGGGCTCCCTATACAACAATAACTTGCGTTACTACATGCAAGATATCTACAGAGGAGATGGAGTTCACTTCTCAGATGAGGGCAACAGAATTTTCATTCTGAATTTAAGACTGTGCATTGGTACCTACTTATAAGTACCTAAATGTACCATAAACCCAAAAGCTCTTCTCAGAGCTACCCTTCATCTGATCACTCACAATTATTATTTTTTTCTAACTTTTTTCACTAATTTTCCACAAATTACGCTCCCCGGAGCGCTACCCGGTTCGCTAACCAAAAGCTAACCTCGCGGAATTTTTTTAAAAAATGTTTTTTTTCCGCACATATAAGCCTCCTCAGCCACCCTCGGAAAACCTAGGGGGTCAAGATAAGTCTACCATGACCCCTTCTACCCATTCTAAACATTATTTGCCCTCCATCTTGTATCTTAAACCGACCGAAACACAAAATGGTGGACTCCCGTGACACTTAAGGTTCGCTAACCGGCCTGCTTTCCAGAAAGCGGTCCTAAAAAAAGGTGGGAAAGTAATTTACAGAAAAACGACTAGAGACACTCTCACCAAATATAGATTAGCTCATACTACATAACAATCCCTTTCATTCTCACAAATTTGATTGAAATTTCATTTAGCCATTTAGCCTGTAGACCTATCTAAATACCCTGAGGTAAATTACTTCACAAAACACATCTAAAGTATTGGAATTGACAACCAATGAAAATTTTACTTTCATTTTCAATTTTTATTACCTGACATTTCATTGGTTATATACCTGAATATATATAAAGGAAGAGAAGGAAACACAGCCATTTTCACTGCTACTTCCTGAACTACATTTCAAGAGCCTTTTCACCTCCCTGTAAAGTAAATTGATAATTTGTAAGTGGCACTTTAAATTAATTTGTAAAAAAGTTTTTTGATAATTATTTACTGTCCCCCTGCTATAGTTATAGATACAGATAAGCTCCTCTGTTATATTTATTGATTGACTTACACTTCTCTGCTATAATTATGAATTTACTTACTTTAACTTCACTGTTAAAAAAACAGAACTACATGTCTGAACTTAAACCCAACAGTGCCCTAACTCTTCTAATATAATTATTTTTTTATGCAATTTACAGCAAAAAAATGGAAGGGGAGCACGAAAAAATCAATGTTTCCTTCGACATTACAACAGAAGAGATTTTACCTGAAGAAAATATGGATGAAGATTTTATGGATGAATCTTTTGATGAACAATTTATTGAAAGCTTACAAGACATAGAAACATGCATGTTTGAGGAGATTCCAGATGATGTAATGCTGGAAGTTTTAATGAACTATGAAAATTCTGACCCATTAATTTTTTTATAATCAAAAAAAATAAATAAATAAAAAAAAAACGAACAAAAACAACATATAATTAACATACAGTATTAGAAAAGTCTATCATTCTTTTATCCTTATATTACGCTGCCCAGAACGCTTTCCGGTTCGCGAACTTGGCGCTTATCACGCAAAAAAAAAAAAAAAATTTTTTTTTACCCTCCTGGGCCCTTTTAAAACCGCCACATAAAACCTAGAGGGTCAACGAGGATCTACTATGCCCCCTTATTGTAATTTCCCCCTTTGTTTTGGCCTCCTCTTGTCTCTCGATCCTACCGAGAGACAAGATGGCGGCCGCTCCGGACTGTTTAGAATGTTGACAGACACCAGAGGGCCAATCAGCTTCGCATCGCAAAGTTCCGATACGCGAAAGTTCGCTAACCGGATCGCTGCCCGGAGCGCTGTTACAGATATATATCTTGATTTAAACGTTAATTTCTCAAAATCCACTAAAGCACATATATTGAGACCTAGCAAAGGCACATCGGGCTAACAGTCCCTACAATTTTGCCAAGTTTCGTGGAAATCCATTCAGCCGTTCGAGCTAAAAGTGAGGCCAACCGCCCTATGGAAATTAACATGGGAAAAACGCGTTTTGGGACCCCCCTTTTTTCTCGGCCCCCCCTTAACGACCCCCCCCCAAATTTCCAGGAGCTGCTCAGAAACAAAATGTGCCATTTTCCTGAAAATTTCAGCCTATTCCGTCCACAAACGCCAAAGTTATTAGACATAGAATTTTCAGAAATCCCATAGGGAAAAAATCCTAACTATATATACCTACTGGCTAACGCCAGTAGGTTATATATATATATATATATATATATATATATATATATATATATATATATATATATATATATATATATATATATATATATATATATTACCTACTGGCGGTCGCCAGTAGGTAGTTATAGTTAGGATAATTTTCAATGTTAAATCTCAACATTCTATTTTGAATAACTTTGGCGCCGGTTGACGAATCTGCCTGAAATTTTCAGGAAAATGGTCTCATGGCGGTCCGGTCCTTCCCTGAAAGTTTGGGGGGGATTCGTCAAGCGGGGGCCGAGATAAAAGGGGGGTCCCAAAACGCGTTTTCCCCATGTTAATTTCCATAGGGCGGTCGATTTCACTTTTAGCCCGAACGGCTGAATGGATTTCCACCAAACTTGGCAAAATTGTAGGGACTGGTAGCCCGATGTGCCTTTGCTATGTCTCAAGATATGTGCTCCAGTGGATTTTGAGTAATTTAGGTTCAAAAAAATATATATATCTATAGGCGCTCTCCCGTGCGCGCACCCGAGTGCGCTCCAGGCGCGGCACGCGACTTGCGCGCAGGAAGCTGATTGGCTCTCAGTTGTCTGTAAACATTCTAAACAGTCCGGAGCGGCCGCCATCTTGTGTCTCGGTAAAATCGAGACACAAGGGGTTTGAAAAAAAAAGGGGCAAATGACCATAAGGGGGAAGAGTAGACCCCCTCTGACCCCCTAGGTTTGATGTAGGGACTAAAATAGGGTCCTGCAGGGCATTAAAATTTTTTTTTCGTTTTGCGCGGGGGAAGCGCATGGTACGCGCACCGGCGAAGCACGGGGAAAATCCAGGATTATATTTATGAAGGCCTTGCGCTGTTAGTTTTGCGCTTCCTGTGCGTCAATTTTTGTGACGCACCAGCGGTGTAAAAAAATGCGCATTGTTATGCAATATTTAAAAAGTGACGCATCTATCTAGATGCGTCACTTTTTAAATATAGTGCAACGAGGTACATTTTATTACACTGCTGGTGTTATGCGTCACTTTTCTGTGCGCACTCCTTATGACATTCCAGATGTGTCATATTTAATGTATGACGAATCATGTTGCAGATACAATATGGCGCAGAGTTTTAAAAAGTGACCCATGTACCTAGATGCGTCACTTTTTAAAAATAGCGTCAGGTATAATGCATGCAGAGGGGGTGTTCTCCCGCAAAAAGCTTTGTAATAGCGACGCAGTGAAATCTTTCAGATTTCACTGCGTCAGTTTTAGGATGCTGTTGCGTCAAAATCTTGTGCCTGCTTTACAGCAGGTGTTAGACTGAGGCAAGACCTTTCATATGCTGCTTTCCCCATTTGAAAGGACACATTACTGGAGTTGCGTCACTTTTGTGACGCACTCCAGCAATGCGTTACTTGGAATGTCATAAGGAGTGCGCACAGAAAAGTGACGCATTGCACCAGTAGTGTAAAAAAATGTGCCGCGTTGCGTTATATTTAAAAAGTGAGGTATCTAGGTAGATGGGTCACTTTTTAAAATCAAGCGCCACATTATATCTGCGTGAGGTATAATGCATGCAGAGGGGGTGTTCTCCCACTAAAAGCTTTGTAATAGCGACGCAGTGAAATGTTTGAGATTTCACTGCGTAACTTTTAGGATGCTGTTGCATCCTTTAAATATAGTGCAACGAGGCACATTTTATTACACTGCTGGTGTGATGCGTCACTTTTCTGTCCACAGTCCTTATGACATTCCAGATGTGTCATATTTAATGTATGACGAATCATGTTGCAAGGAGCTACAGATACGTCAGTATTTCTGACATATGTGTAAACATAAAAGTGATGCGAGGCCGGCGCAAAATTTTGACGCAATAGCATCCTAAAAGTGACGCAGGGAAATCTCATAGATTTCAGTACGTTGTTATTACCAAGCTTTTTGCGCGGGATTGCCCCTCTGCATACAATATACCTGATGCAGATACAATATGGCGCAGAGTTTTAAAAAGTGACCCATGTACCTAGATGCGTCACTTTTTAAAAAATAGTGTCAGGTATAATGCATGCAGAGGGGGTGTTCCTTGCAAAAAGCTTGGTAATAATGACGCAGTGCGTCACTTTTAGGATGCAGTTGCGCCAAAATCTTGCGCCTGCTTCACAGCAAACCTTTCACATGGTGCTTTTTCCATGTGAAAGGACACATTACTGGAGTTGCGTCACTTTTGTGACGCACTCCTGCAATGCGTTACTTTTGTGTTTACAGATATGTCAGAAATACTCCAGTTTATTCACTGTGTCATAACTTTCTTTTCTAACACTCACCTTCTTTCATTCCTCCTACTTCACTTCCTTTCACCTCTCATACCTTTCTGTTCTTTCTTACTCATTCTCCTTTCAATTATCAATGCACTATATTTCACTTACTCTTCATTTTTTAAGATTATAGCTCTTTGATGAGAATTGGAGGTAGTTCTGAAAAGAACTTTTGGTTTTCTTCTTTTAACTGAAGAGGAACAAAAACAGGGAATAGAAACTGCTCAACAGGAGCAAAAAGAAAAGAAAAAAATTAGGGGTGGGAAGGGCAGTGATGGTTCTCCAATGCCCGAACCATGAGCAGGACACTTTGCTCCCCATAGGTGAGGAGTTGATTGCAGTATCTGCATTTGACGACCCCATGGTTGAATGCAGGTTGAATGTTTGCTACCTGCCCCTGAGATTGTTCTCTTCCAGAAGAAGTTGCTCCTCCTGTTGATGTAGAGGCCCCATCTCTGGGAACCTCCTGTGCCAGAGCCCTGACACTTTCCCGGGCAAAATTCTGGGGGTGCCTCCTCTCCACATGTCGGATCATCGTAAAGTTCCCAAAAGAGTATTTTTTTTGGGGGTTACCCCGTGACAGGACCTGTTTGCAGATCCTGCACTCTACTTTTGGTGCATTCACCTTCTTCTGGCCTTCTGGAAACTTAAAAAATTTCCAAATGAAATGTTCCTTCACCTTTGGGGTAGGAGGCTCTTCATCAATGAAGTCATCTTCACTGCTGGATGGTCTGGCAGCCATGATGAATCCAGGAATATGGAGCAGCAAAAAAGGCAGGTCTTTCAGTCACAAAAGTGAAAGAAGAAGTGAAGGAAATGGGTGGGGATTTCATTCATTGTAAAAAAAAACTGTTAGCAACCAATGAAAAGTGTTATTTGAGGGTCACATGACCCGATGCGTTTACGCTGCGCGCTCCGGAGCACTTCCGGGTGCGTTTACGCAGCGCGATCGTAGGCGCTTCCGGGGCGCAAACGTGGCGCGATCGTAGGCGCTTTTCCGTGCGTTTATGCGCCGCGCACGTATGCGCTTCCGAGGGCACTTACGTTGCGCGCCGAAGTGACGTCATCAATCTTTTATAGAAATGCATAATCATTTTCCATATTAAAAAAAACTAATTTTATTTGTATGGTACGAAATGTTTTGCATTATTATTAACTTTTCATTCATATTTTTTTTTCACGAACGACAGTTGCGCTCTGGGTGCGCTTTCAGATGAGCTCTCGGAGAAGCTTACAGGAGAGCTTAGCTGAAAGCTTCCCGGAGCGCGCACCCAGAGCGCAAAAGAAAAAAATTATAAGAAAAAATGAATACTTAAAAAAAAACAGCAAATTGTAAAAAAAAAAAAGGTTAGAAACTCGATATACAAAGGAATTAGCATTTAAAAAACCTATGAAATTCACTGAAAAAACCATAGGTTTCACACCAGTTATAGTTAGGAATTAGCATTTAAAAAACCTATGAAATTCACTGAAAAAACCATAGGTTTCACACCAGTTATAGTTAGGAATTAGCATTTAAAAAACCTATTAAATTCACTGAAAAAACCATAGGTTTCACACCAGTTATAGTTAGCTGGAAATTTTACTGATATAAAACCATTGAAATTCCCACGTTATAGTTAGTCGGACTCACTATAACTTGCGCGTGCAATGCACTGCTGATGACATCACATATTACATCACTCATGACATGGTCAGTGACATCACTCATGACATCACTGATGACACCATCCTTGTGACACAGTGACAGACCTCCTTTCAGTGTAATGTAACCCATGAAACACATATTCAAAAATAGAAACTAATATTTTCAAAAAAGTGGATATACCCATACCAGTTACAACAACCAATTCAGTAATATCACCATCTAATACACATCCACTCATGTGTATGTATATGGGTTATTAGATATTTTTATTAGTATCAGTATGAGTGTCTATATGGTTTGGTGGGGGTATTACTTAGCACATAGATGCATGAGTGACTGACTCTTTGTTTGTATGTGTTTTGAAGACAACATATGTACAGGACTGTATGGGTGGATGAGTGTCTATATGTGTTTGTTAGTGAGTGAATGACTGTCTCACTAGTGTCTTTATCAGTAACTACATATGTTTTAATCTAGTATATATGAATATTGATGTATATAAGTGAGTATATGTGAGAGTAAGAGATTGTAAGAGTTCCTGTTTAAATAAGTATGTGTTTCTATAAGTGATTGTTTAAGAGAATAAATATGTGTAATTTTAAATAGAAGTAAGGTGGAAGTGTGTGTATAACTCTATATTCAAATAAATGGATGTCCAATAGTTTATTTGCACGTGTGAATATGTGTGTGAGTAACTTTTGGATGAATGTCGGTGTGTAACAGGATGTATAGGTGTATCACTTCATATGATGAGTGAGTATATGTATGAGTGACTATATAGAACTATTGGTGAATGAGTGGATGTGTATATAGATAGTGGAATTACTGAATTGCTTGTTGTAACTGATATAGGTATCTCCATTTTTTAAAAAATTTCAGTTTCTATTTTTGAATATGTGTCTCAAGGGTTACATTATAGTGAAAGGAGGTCTGTCACTATGTCACAAGGATGGTGTCATGAGTGATGTCACTGACCATGTCATGAGTGATGTAATATGTGATGTCATCAGCAGTGCATTGCACGCGCAAGTTATAGTGAGTCCGACTAACTATAACGTGGGAATTTCAATGGTTTTATATCAGTAAAATTTCCAGCTAACTATAACTGGTGTGAAACCTATGGTTTTTTCAGTGAATTTAATAGGTTTTTTAAATGCTAATTCCTAACTATAACTGGTGTGAAACCTATGGTTTTTTCAGTGAATATATATATATATACACATACATATATATATATATATTCACTGAAAAAACCATAGGTTATAGACCATATATAGTTAGGAATTCGCATTTACAAAACCTTATTTTACTCACACAGAAAACCATTGAAATTCCATATATAGTTAGTTGCACTAACTATATATCGCGCACCTGCAATCCACTGCTGATGATGTCACATGTTACATCATTCATGACATGGTCAGTGACATCACTGATGACATCTCAAATGACATCACTGATGACATCACTGATGACATCTCAAATGACATCACTGATGACATCTCAAATGACATCACTGATGACATCTCATTTGATATTACTGATCACATCACTGATGATATCATTCATGTGATAATACGATGAACCTCTTCAGACTCTAATATAACCTTAGATACAATCAGTGTAAACAGACACTCACAGACTGTCACTCATCCATGGAGTTACTCACACACCTAGTCAGTCATGCAAAGAATCAATCACACCTCCATTTCCTCAACTATACAGTTATACAAACTTTACTTATTCAAACATATACTAACACATATTTACTCTCTTATACAATCCCTGATACAAGTTCACAATGATCCATACAGCCACTCACACATTCACTGGCTCTTATGCACAGTTATTTATATATGTCAACTCTCACATGTACTGTGTTTTACATATGTACTTACTTTGACATGTAGCACTGAGATATCCATTCACTCACCAATACACTCATGCACACAGTCAACCGCCCATACAGCTGTTTCCACATGCACTTTTGAAACCATACATCTAGTGAATCAACTGCTCACACATCTATGCACAGAGTCATACACCTCCCAGCCACCCACACACACACTCAGTCTCCCATACAAATACTTGGGCAACCAATCAATAACCCATATAGTTACTCATATAGCTACTTATCAACACATGCAACAGTTCACAGAACAACAGACATAATGATGCACAAATTAAGACAGTTTAGTCACTAACCCATGCACTCAGTGAGACACATTTAATCACTCACTCATACAGTCAGTCATGCACCTACTAAATCCTTCATCCAGACACTTATACATCCACTCATTCTTCAATATGTAAGACATATTTTAACTTTACAGAAACATACAGTCACTGGATGTTGTCATCAGTGATGTCATCAGTGATGTCATTTGAGATGTCATCAGTGATGTCACTGACCATGTCATGAATGATGTAATATGTGACATCATCAGCAGTGGATTGCAGGTGCGCGGTATATAGTTAGTGCAACTAACTATATATGGAATTTCAATGGTTTTATGTGAGTAAAATAAGGTTTTGTAAATGCGAATTCCTAACTATATATGGTCTATAACCTATGGTTTTTTCAGTGAATTTTCAAGGTTTTGTAAATGCTAATTCCTAACTATATATGGTCTATAATCTATGGTTTTTTCAGTGCATTTTCAAGGTTTTGTAAATGCTAATTCCTAACTATATATGGTCTATAGCCTATGGTTTTTTCAGTGAATATATATATATATACATACATATATAAACATATATCATCTGTATATCTATATTAATACAAACATAAATGCATGCATACATATACTTATATGCATACAGATGCATGTTATTTACATGAAAGTTGAAAAAACACTAATAAAAGCAAAGCTAAAAAGCCACCTCATTACAAACAGAATGGCTTTAACTTTAACGAGGGCGAGATCTATTGCATTTTCAATGCTTGTTTACTTTGGTTCCATCAAGAAGGCATTCAGATGTGTCACACATTTGCCATGAATTCTGAATGTTAGCACTCTAGTTGCACATTAGATCACTGTAGTAAAGCGCACTCTAGTTGCACATTAGATCACTGTAGTAAAGCTACTGCTCACCAGGGACGTCTGCTGCTGGTATTCAAAGTGCATGTTTCAGTCTGCATGTCAGAATTTTTTTAATGAAATAGAAGAGGATTTGAGAAGTCACTCAAAATGATCCCTAATTTTTCTTTCTGAAGCACTAATCATACTTTCTATGGCAAAATTAACCCCCTCATGTTGTTCCTTTTTAAATTGAGTGTTTTCAGACTTACCACTTCATTCCAATCAAGATGGCTTCTGGTGTGCCATACTTTTGTCATAAGTAAGACTGTTAGCGCTCTAGTTGTTCTTTAGAACACTCTGAGACATTCTGTCATTGGGCTATACTTGGGGTACATCTTGGTGATATTTGGGCTACATTTAGGCTCTTTTGTCTCTGGTGGCCATCTTGGGAGACTGTATGTCAGAATTTTTTAATGAAATTGAAGAGGGTTTGAGAAGTCACTCAAAATGTGCCCTAAGTTTTTCTTTCTGCAGCACTAATCATAATTCATATGGCAAAATATACCCCCTCATTTTGTTCCTTTTTAAATTAAATGTTTTAAGAGTTACCACTTTATTCCAATCAAGATGGCTTCAGGTGTGCCATACCTTTGTAATAAGTAGGACTGTTAGCGCTCTAGTTGTTCTTTAGAACACTCTGGGACATTCTGTCATTGGGCTATACTTGGGCTACATCTGGGTGATATTTGGGCTACATTTGGGCTCTTTTGTCTCTCGTGGCCATTTTGGGAGACTGCATGTCAGAATTTTTTAATGAAATATAAGAGGATTTGAAAAGTCACTCAAAATGTGCCCTAATTTTTCTTTCTGCAGCACTAATAATACCTTCTATTGCATAATATACCCCCTCATTTTGTTCCTTTTTAAATTAAATGTTTTAAGAGTTACCACTTTATTCCCATCACTATGGCTCCAGGTGTGCTATACCTTTGTAATAAGTAGGACTGTTAGCGCTCTAGTTGTTCTTTAGAACACTCTAGGAGGCTGCAGTAGAACACAAAGGAATCAACTGACAGTCTCTGTCCTTGTTGGATGTACATGTTTTACTGAGAATGTCAGACTTCATTTTCACATGACTGAGAAAGATAATGTGAATTTACAGAAAATATGCTTTCAGTTTAGCTTATAGATCCCCTTCCAAACCACTGTGGGAAAATCATGAGATATTAGTTTTCTTTCAAACAATATTCATGATATCACAACAGAAGGTTTTTTCACATGGTAAAATCACCTTAGAACCCACCACAATTCCTAAAACGAGTATGGTACCATCAACAAATGAATTATAATGTAACTAAAGTCCTAAAACCCTCTATTAACTACAATGCTTTTTAATGAGGTGCTATCATGTATATTGGTCCCAAGATGGCTGCCAACACTTCTTGGATGAAGTGCTGACAGCCAATCAGATCAGATGTGTGGTTAGGCTCCGCCCAGATATATATCTTTTTTTGAACCTAAATTACTCAAAATCCACTGGAGCACATATATTGAGACCTAGCAAAGGCACATCGGGCTAACAGTCCCTACAATTTTGCCAAGTTGCGTGCAAATCCATTCAGCCGTTCGAGCTAAAAGTGAGGCCAACCGCCCTATGGAAATTAACATGGGAAAAACGCGTTTTGGGACCCCCCTTTTTTCTCGGCCCCCCCTTAATGAAACCCCCCCAAATTGTCAGGGGCTGCTCAGAAACAAAATGTTCAATTTTCCTGAAAATTACGCCAATTCCGTCCACAAACGCCAAAGTTATTAGACATAGAATTTTCAAAAATCCCATAGAGAAAAAATCCTAACTATATATACCTACTGGCGACCTCTCATGTTTGCAAATTCACACAACAATGTTTCAATTGAACTCTGAACTCTCAGTGCACCTGCGTATCCAGTGCAATCTTTCATTAAATGTTTCTTCCTTAACCATTCAAATTACATATTTCAAAGAACACATCCATGCACCCTAACTTTCTGTTTTCAGAAATGGAAATGCACCAATCACTGCTAATGAATCATTAGCATTGGAAATCCACAGTTTTTTTTCTTTACAAACTCCTACTGTTTCAACTGCCCTTTCATTACCACACTTCATCTGACTGCAGCACAACCTTCTCCCACCATGTTTAATGTCTGGATTGTTGGACATAGTTACATCCACTGGGCTCAAAGGTATGCTGAGAACAGAAATTTACCTAACCTCAATTTACAAGATGTGGAAATTAAGTGGTTGGGCCAAAGAGGATTAAAATGTCACCAATTGATACCATTGGTGAAAACCTTTATGCATTTGCCAAAACCTGACCTGTTAATTGTGCACTGTGGAGGTAATGATTTGGGCACTTTGACTGGGGTAGGTCTGGAAATGCTTTTAAAGGACACCTTTGAGCAATTAATGGCACTTTTTCCTCAAACTGCCTTGGTATATTCCAATATATGCCAAAGACAGAAATGGAGGTGGTCCAACCAATTTTGTCCACAAATTGAGAAAGCGAGGAAGCATGTAAACAAATCTGTTTCAGCTTTCATGAGAGACCATGGAATGGGCTCCTTGTACAACAATAACTTGCGTTACTACATGCAAGATATCTACAGAGGAGATGGAGTTCACTTCTCAGATGAGGGCAACAGAATTTTCATTCTGAATTTAAGACTGTGCATTGGTACCTACTTATAAGTACCTAAATGTACCATAAACCCAAAAGCTCTTCTCAGAGCTACCCTTCATCTGATCACTCACAATTATTATTTTTTTCTAACTTTTTTCACTAATTTTCCACAAATTACGCTCCCCGGAGCGCTACCCGGTTCGCTAACCGAAAGCTAACCTCGCGGAATTTTTTTAAAAAATGTTTTTTTTCCGCACATATAAGCCTCCTCAGCCACCCTCGGAAAACCTAGGGGGTCAAGATAAGTCTACCATGACCCCTTCTACCCATTCTAAACATTATTTGCCCTCCATCTTGTATCTTAAACCGACCGAAACACAAAATGGTGGACTCCCGTGACGCTTAAGGTTCGCTAACCGGGCCGCTTTCCAGAAAGCGGTCCTAAAAAAAGGTGGGAAAGTAATTTACAGAAAAACGACTAGAGACACTCTCACCAAATATAGATTAGCTCATACTACATAACAATCCCTTTCATTTTCACAAATTTGATTGAAATTTCATTTAGCCATTTAGCCTGTAGACCTCTCTAAGTACCGTGAGGTAAATTACTTCACAAAACACATCTGAAGTGTTGGAATTGACAACCAATGAAAATGTTACTTTCATTTTCAACTTTTATTACCTGACATTTGATTGGTTATATACCTGAATATATATAAAGGAAGAGAAGGAAACACAGCCATTTTGACTGCTACTTCGTGAAGTGCACAACAAAAAATCAACTGATAACTTCAACTTATATTTAAAAGGTAAGATATTATTTATAAAACTTAAGTATGTTCTGTACTGAAACCTAATTAGAAAAACATTTTCTGAGAATTATATTCTATCACTCTGTAATACTTATAGAAAAAAATAGACTACTCTGTTTTAGTTATGGCAGAGCCATTCCAAGAATTTGCAAGACCATAGGCTAAAAAGGAACGTGCGCGAAGCTCCATCCAATTTACATAAGTGGCCCCTTGCAAGGAGACCATTCACAGGCACTGAGGGGGCCCCATTGTCCAGCATTTTGACGCCCCCACAGTTTTAACTTTAAATCCACACGCATATCTCACACCTTCATAGGTGTGAGAATTGATTGTGGTCTAAAAGTTAAAACTGTGGGGGCGCAAAAATGCTGGACAATGGGCCCCCTCAGTGCCTGTGAATGGTCTCCTTGCAATTGAGGGAGCGTCTCCTTCTCCCTCCCCTATACCTCCTGACACCATCCATGGGAGGCCCAAGGAGGGGGCCCCCTGCAATAGACCTTAATTGCAGGCGACACCTTTCTTTGTGAAAAAAACACTATATAAATAACCAAACTGCCAATCTGTACTGAAACCCAACAATGCCCTTTCTGTACTGATATATTTTTTAAAAATTCATTTTTCAGAATTGAAAATGGAAGAACAACAAAACAACATGAAAACTGAAACAGAAGAAAAAATTGAGACACAAGATGACATGGATTTCTACGACGACACAATAAATAATGAACTTGAGCGTAGATGCAGTAGATTTTCTACTAAAAAATGAAGAAAAAAATGATCACGATTTTTTAGATTTTCTTTTAAATTTTGAAAAACAAAATGAAAAATAAATTTTAATTTCTTAATTCAAAAATTGTTTGACACATTATTTATTTTTATATGTTTATTGAATGTTAAAAGTTTAATGAATTATGACACACAATCAAAATTTAAAAAAAATACTTTTAAAATAAAGAAAACAAAAAAAAACAACAAAAACAACAAACAATTAACATACAGTATTAGAAAAGTCTATCATTCTTTTATCCTTATAGTACGCTGCCCAGAACGCTTTCCGGTTCGCGAACCTGGCGCTCACCACGCAAAAAAAAAAAAAAATTTTTTTTGACCCTCCTGGGCCCTTTTAAAACCTCCACATAAAACCTAGGGGGTCAACGAGGATCTACTATGCCCCCTTATGGTAATTTCCCGCTTTGTTTTGGCCTCCTCTTGTCTCTCGATCCTACCGAGAGACAAGATGGCGGCCGCTCCGGACTGTTTAGAATGTTGACAGACACCGGAGAGCCAATCAGCTTCGCTTCGCAAAGTTCCGATATGCGAAAAGTTCGCGAACCGGAGCGCTGCCCGGAGCGCTGTTACAGATATATATCTTGTTTTAAACGTTAATTTCTCAAAATCCACTGAAGCACATATATTGAGACCTAGCAAAGGCACATCGGGCTAACAGTCCCTACAATTTTCCCAAGTTTCGTGGAAATCCATTCAGCCGTTCGGGCTAAAAGTGAGGCCAACCGCCCTATGGAAATTAACATGGGGAAAACGCGTTTTGGGACCCCCTTTTATCTCTGCCCCCCCTTGCCGAAACCCCCCCAAATTTCCGGGAGCTGCTCAGAAACAAAATGTGCCATTTTCCAGAAAATTTCAGCCAATTCCGTCCACAAACGCCAAAGTTATTAGACATAGAATTTTCAGAAATCCCATAGGGAAAAAATCCTAACTATATACACCTACTGACGACCGCCAGTAGGTAATATATATATATATATATATATATATATATATATATATATATATATATATATATATATATATATATATACATACATATACATATACATATACATATACATATATATATTACCTACTGGCGGTTGCCAGTAGGTATTCATAGTTAGGACCTAGTTACAAGAGGAAAACTGCAACATTCTATTCCCTATAACTTTGGCGCCCATTGACGAATCTTCGCAACATTTTCAAAATTAATTCTTCGTTGAGATCAGTTCCTATGTTAAAAGGTTGGGGGTGATTCATCAATGGGGGGACGAGAAAAAAGGGGGGTCCCAAAACGTGTTTTTTCAATGTTAGTTTCCATGAGAAACTTTAGACAAGGCTACAGGTCGAACACATGAACAGAATTACCCCAAATTAGGCAGGGAGAAGGATCTTGGTCTAGAAAGCACGTTTTTGTTTATTTGGTGTAAATCCGTTCAGTGGTTTTTGAGAAATATTGAAATTTACAGATATTGATATTTGGGAATTCGGGGATGAATCAGTGAGTTTAAACTGTGTGTGGTATGTTGTGAAGTCATGTGCTCTGGGCGCTTTGCCACACGTGTTCAACTTGTATATGGTGCTTAGGTGGTGTTGTATAGGGAGTGCGAAGGTAAATCAATACGGTATTTGTAAAGTGCCAACTACTGACCCTTATGGGTGAGTAGAGCCAGGGATCAAAGCAAAAGCTCTATGCTTTAAAGTGAGATGGTTTGGCCGCTGCGCCACAGCAGTGTGGAGAATACATTTTGGCGAGGGTCCGGGAGTTGCCGTTATATGGCCTTACAATAGAGGTCCTAAGTTGTCACTTATAGAGTGGCTCTAAAAAACAGCCCTTGTGTTCATTAGGTGGAGCTACATATAAGTGTGGATGCACAGCTTCAAGTTATTCAGGAAAACGTGGTTTCCCTGATCTGTGAAGTGTACTCCATCACTTCTGTAGATATCCGCCATATCAAAACGTATGTTGTTGATGTATATGGACCCTATTTTGTGGTCTCTGAGGTATGCAGAGACAGATTTGTTGACTTTTTCCGAGATTTTTCAATCTGAGCACAAAATTGTTTGGACCATTTCCACTTCTGCCTTTGGCATCTATTGGAATATACAAAGACAGTTTTTGAGGCAAAAGTAACATCAATTGTCCAAAGGTATCCTTCATAAGCATTTCCAAACCTACCCCTGTCAATATGCCTACCTCGTTTCCACCACAATGCACCATAATGAGGTCAGGATGTTTGAGATGCAAACAGGTTTTAACCAAAGTCAACAATTGGTGCCACTTCAATCCTCTCTGTACAAACTATTTAATATCCACATTTTGTGAACCTAGGTCTAAGTCAATATGTCTCTATTCTACATACCTCTTGCATCAGAAAACATAGCTATGTACTACGATGGCTAGGAAGAAGTTATCAAAAAGAGGAAGGCTTTCAAATTCCAGCGCGTTAAAATAGATTATCAAGAAAGTGGCATTTTCACCGTCGCTAGGAAATATGATACCATCAAAGCCGCTCACATTCCTTGGGCTCCTCCAAGTGTCCAGGCAAGCTCTAGTTCCACTGTAGCATTGCGCCTGGGATCATCTGCCTCTGATTTGAGCTCCTTGCCTGACAGTGAGTCTGATACAGAGGCAATCAGAAATGATCCCCGATTGGGGTTTACCAGGTTTTCACTGGCGCAGGAGATGGACTGCCTGCGCCAGGACAAGCCCAAAACCCTGTGTCCCAGAAGGCCCAATCAGAACAACACAAAATCAACAACAAAAAACGTCGCCAGCGCCGACAAGCCTGCTCAAAACGAAAAACCAAAGAAAAAGTACTACTCCAAAAGGTGGAATCACAAGAAGTAAGCCAAGCTCATGTCAAGCCAAGGGAGCCCTCTGTGATCAATCTTACCAATGTTACTCTCACAAACGCAAACCTTCAAACATGGTCGCTGGGACTATCGTATAGTCCAGCGATTATCTTCAATTACGCAAAGACTAGGATTGATATTTTTAAATAAACACGCAAATTGAAGTTACAGAAATATTTTCACTGCAACAAATTCCAGCCCACGTATAACAGGATATCAAGAGTGAATGCACCATCTGGTCTAAGTGTTAATGATTTAGAACGGATGCAGAATTTGGAGGCATTATGCAATGAAGGCCAGAGCTCAGACTTTGCTGAAGAACATTTACTTCTGGATACTCCGGGTTATACCATCTTTAAACCTAGGTCTACTTTTACCCCCCCCTAATGCTACATGATAATATTGACATTTTTCATGAATTGGCCACTAAGGAAATCAAAGCCCTTTATGTTACAACATTGAAAGACAAACGTAAATATTCGGCACAAAACAACAACTATGTCAATTTGGTCAAAAAGCTACAAGGGTACAGTAACATCATGATCCGCCAATCAGACAAAGGGGGCAATGTTGTTTTAGGGCCTCGTTCACTACATATGGAAGAAGCGTACCTCTAGTTAAAGGATCCACTTTGCTACAAGCGATGTAACGCCAGCTTGGTGAGGAAAGCTCAAGCAGATTTTTATTCTCAACTGATGGGGTGGTGCAGTTCAGGGTTGCTAAGCCAGGACGAATTTAAGTTCCTTAAGAATGAAAACCCAGTAACCCCTGTCCTCTATCTGATTTCCAAAGGTCCATAAAAACACTGAGAAACCCCTTGGCTGACCGATCATCTCTGCTCGCAATGGTCTGCTTGAAAATACAACTTTGTATATAGATGTGTTTCTTCAAGAATTTGTCAGCAATCTGCCATCATTTATACAGGATTCAGGCGAATTCCTGAGGAAACTTACCAGTGCTACTTGGGACTTAGATTGCTGGCTAATAACTTTGGACGTGTCATCATTATGTACTAGTATTCACCATCTAGACGGTCTGAGGGCGGTCCAATACTATCTGGGTAACAGACCGATTCAAATGTCAGAGCATAATATGTTGTTAGCTATGAATGCCTATTGTCTTAACAGCAATTTATTTATGTCCAACAACCAACACTTCCAACAGATTAGGGGTGTTGCTATGGGGGCCTCCTTTTCTCCCAGTTATGCCTGCCTACATATGAGCTACTGGGAGGAGCAGGTCCTCCATGGTATCTATCATTACATCTGTGTTGAACATATAGTGCATTGATATAGATATATCGATGATATATTCTTGATATGGCGTGGCTCTCAACAACAGGCTGTGGACTTAATTGAGCAAAACAATAACAATGCTTTCAATCTGTCATTCACTTTCAACATTAGCCAGAAAAGTGCCTAGTTTTTGGACATGGAGATTGTCGTAAAGAATGATAAACTGGAGACAATTTTGTACAGAAAACCCACAGCGGGCAACACAGTGCTGCATGCCAAAAGTCAACCATCTGGCTCATCTGATACGCAGTATAACCTACAGGGAGATGCTGCAGATCAGACGTATTTGCAGCACTGACTTGCAATGCCTACAAGCACAAGAGGCCAGTAAAGCAAGATTTCTAGCAAGAGGCTACACTGCTACTGCAATAGACAATGTCATTAGAAAAGCTAATTCACTCTCGAGGAAAGAGGCTTTAATTTGTAAGAAAACTCAGACAGCAAACTCCTCTAAAACAAGACAGCCCACTAAAATGATTTGGACATAAAACAGGCGGGAAACGGCCTGAAAAACAATTTCTAAACAACGAGTGGCCTTAACAATGATTCATAAACAACGACCTGGGACTGAACCACGACCTCCTTAACAACTACTTCATTAAACAACGAGTGGCCTTAACAACGACTCCAAATTTAAACAGAAACATTTTTTCATTTATTTAAATTACACTTCAAATGCAAACTATTTTTATTAAACATATATTGATATTTTTTATAAAATGCCGACTAATTTACAGTCAGTTTTAATTTACCTGCTTTTAATTGGCCAGTAGATGTCACTGTAGGATTGTTTTAAGGCGGGAGGACCATGGGCAAGGACAATGGGCGCAGGGATTTCACTGTCTATTCCAGGCACGAAATCAATTAGCACCTTCGGAGACAACCATGTTACAGCCTCATTCAGCCCTATAGGTTGAGATACCTTGGACGAATTATTGCCATGTGTGTGGGCTCTCCCGGCGGACAGTGTCTGTGCCTCGTAATATTGTGGGGTGCTGCAGAAGAACCACAGAGCTGCTGTTGTCTGGCTTCCCTAGCCCCCACCCACACAGCCTGTTGTCACTTAAGATTGTGAGACCCTGGGCACAGCCACAGATGATGCTGGTACTGCCCTGTCCACTTAATATTGCCACAGGTCACAGCTGGATGCTTTCCCGCACATTCTGGTTTTTGTTTTAGGACAATAGAAATTGCATTCTGGACACTGCAGCTCCGTTTCTACAAGCATAAACAAGGCACAAAGAAGATAGAACAGAGAACATAGGGAAAAGAAAAGGCCCAGAATTGATTTACTGTATTGTACAGAGATTTATTTTGTAACTTGAGATTTAAAAAAATGACAGAAAGATATATCTGAAAAGCATGCTAACTAATCTTTTTACAAGTTTAAATGAAGCATCGTTTTTAACACAGTAGTAGATTCGGTTTAAATGTAAATAGAATTTATTTTGTGGTTCAGTGAGTCGTGGTTCAAAACATAGTGGTTGGGAATCGGTTGTTGTTTAGCCTTCGTGGTTTAGGCACTCGTAATTATAAAGGTAGTTGTTTAATCATACAACCATAACAGGCAGCATAAAGCTCTATGTAATATCGTCAACAAACATTGGAACTTAGTGCGCCATGATCCAGTCATTGGTGACTTAATGACATGCAAACTAGCAATAGCCTTTAGAAAGCGCCTTGAGACCCTACGGGTAAGTAGTGCGCTCTATAAATGTCTTTGATTGATTGATTGAGAAAAGCACGCTCCATGAGCGAGGCTCTGGTTCAATCGAGTCCTGAGGTGGTAGCCCCCAGCACATGGTTACAGGCTAGTAAGGACTTCAGGAAATGTGCCATCTGCAAAGCTTGTAAGCATGGAGTTAGCAGAACTGAGTTTACCACACCCTTCTCTGACATTCCTCGTCCTATTGGCAAACAGCTGACTTGTAAAACTGAGTTTGCGGTCTATGTGCTGGAGTGTCCGTGTGGCCTGCAATATGTTGGTAGTACCAAGTTGCAGGTCCACAAACGGATACTCCAGCACATCAGGGCCATTAACACCAACGATGCCGCGTACCTAGTCGCTAGGCACTTTAAAGAGAAACAACGACAACAAAAGTCAGCTATTGCAGTATTTTGTGATCGATGCTGTTCCTCCCTTATAAGGGGAGGTAATAGGGTGGTGAATCTACGAGCACTGGAAACTAGGAATATTGTGGAATTGGATTGTAAGACCCACCCTAGGCCTCAATGCTAGTGAAGATTTTTACACCTGTCTCTAATGTTTAGCATTAATTTCTACTCCAACATTGTGATTATGACATTAGCAATGTGAGAAACAAAATGTCCCCAGTGCCTTGTCAACCACCTGGCCCTGGGTAGTCCGATGGCTTTTGGCTTTTCCCTTCACTTTTACCATTCAGGTTCCTTCCTCGATCCGGGTTTTATACAAACAATGAGCTTTATCTTTTGATTTTTTATACACGTACACTGTTATTTTCTTTTGCACTATTTTGCACATTTTGTGCACTACAACATCATATAGGCATAGATGCCCCTATAACTATACAATATGGATATTCTTGGAAACTACGCCATATGAGTGGCACTTTTTGCACATTGCTTCTTTTTGCACACTTGCATTAAAACTGTATTAGGAGGACTTGTTTAAATAAAGAATTTTTCCATGTATTTTTCATTGTTTGATATTTTATATAATAAGGTTTTTTAACTTCTCCTTTTTTATATATTAATTGGCTTTTTTTGTGTGCAAATACTTTCCATCCTCATGGGGGTCTTAGAAGGTTTGATCACATGAGTACCTGACCCACTTGGGTGACATGTTTGCATTTTGCGTTATTTGCACATTTGCCTTGTATTTTACACTCAAAAAAAGGATGGTGCTAGGCATAAAATGTATTTATTCATGTATATATTTATTTTAGATATGCTTTTATGCTGTCTTCTGTTTACATTGGTCCTTTTCTCATGTCAAATGTGCTGTCTATTTACATGGGGCTCCTTAAAGCTCTGGAACCTGTGAGTCTTTTTGCGCTCAAAATACTTTTCCGGTGTTACCACCTGGCCTTTGCGCACTTTTGCATATCCACCAAAAGGTGGTAAGTTTTAACAAATTTTTAAACAATAAAGAAATTTTTAAAAATCACAATATCAACTCAATTGTGTACATTAAACCCAAACTGGTATTATCTTATACTTTCTTTCTATTTTTATTAAAAATAAATCAAAGAGTGACACGTGTCATCAAAACCATTTGTGAGACTGCCCAATGCATTTCGGGCCTTTGGCCCTTCTTCCGGGGCTTGATCTGTAAACAGAAATAAATAAAATGTATCAAAATTTATTTTGAAAGTTATAACACACCAGGACAGAGTGTACGCCTTAGTAGCACGCAGTGTTGAAAGGATTACAAATTAAATAAGTAAAAAAAAGGAGTGCTTCCCCATCTTTACATTTAATAGTCTTTTTGCACTGCCTATTATGCTGTGTTAGCGACTTCCAATCATATGTCAGCTTTCAATTGCACTTTGCACTTTAAAAGATGTTTGCTTCTGATTTGGCGTTGTGTGACCAAGGCCTTTGGGTAGGCCGAAACGTTATGCTGGCAGGCTGCGCTAATATCGAATAAAACAACAAATTTGCTCACCTGCATCCCTGGGTTCGGCTCTCACTTCTTTCTCCGTGAAACCCCAATCACGAGGGGCTTGGTGGCTTGGAACGAGTTCTGTGGCATATATATATATATATATATATTCACAGAAAAAACCATAGGTTATAGTGGATATATAGTTAGGAATTTGCATTTACAAAACCTTGAAAATTCAATGAAAAAACCATTAGTTTTAGGCCATATATAGTTAGGGATTTGCATTTACAAAACCTTATTTTACTCGCATAAAACCATTGAAATTCCATATATAGTTATAAGCGCTAACTATATATCGCGCACCCGCAATCCACTGCTGATGATGTCACATATTACATCATTCATGACATGGTTAGTGACATCACTGATGACATCTCATAGATTTCACTGCGTCGCTATTACCAAGCTTTTTGCAGGGGAATGCCCCCTCTGCATACATTATACCTGACGCAGATATAATGTGGCACAGGGTTTTAAAAAGTGACCCATCTACCTAGATGCGTCACTTTTTAAATATAGCGCAACGAGGCGCATTTTTTACACCGCTGGTGTGATGGTGCTTTCCCCTTGTGAAAGGACGCATTACTGGAGTTGCGTCACTTTTGTGACGCACTCCAGCAATGCGTCACTTTTATGTTTATATTTATGTCAGAAATACTGACGTATCTGTAACTCCTTGCGACATGATTCGTCATACATTAAATATGTCACATCTGGAATGCCGTAAGGAGTGCGCACAGAAAAGTGACGCATCGCACCAGCGGTGTAAAAAAATGCACCTCGTTGCGCTATTTTTAAAAAGTGACGCATCTAGGTACATGGGTCACTTTTTAAAACGCTGCACCACATTATATCTGTGTCAGTTATAATGTATGCAGAGGGGGCATTCCCCCGCAAAAAAGCTTGGTAATAACGATGCAGTGAAATCTATGAGATTTCACTGCGTCACTTTTAGGATGCTGTTGCGTCAAAATCTTGCGCCTGCCTCACGTCACTTTTATGTTTACAGATATGTCAGAAATACTGACGTATCTGTAACTCCTTGCGACATGATTTGTCATACATTAAATATGACACATCTGGAATGTCATAAGGAGTGCGCACAGAAAAGTGACGCATCGCACCAACGGTGTAAAAAAATGTGCCTCGTTGCGCTATATTTAAAAGGTGACGCATCTAGGTAGATGCGTCACTTTTTAAATATAGCGTAACAAGGCGCATTTTTTACACCGCTGGTGCGTCACAAAAAGTGATGCACAGGTAGCGCAAAACTGGCAGCGCAAGGCCTTCATAAATATGGTCCTGGATTTTCCCGTGCTTCGCTCCCCGGTGCGCTTCCCGGAGCGCGTACCGGGCGCTCCCCCGCGCAAATCGAATTATTATTTTTTTTTTAAATGCCCCGCAGGACCCTATTTTAGCCCCCACATCAAACCTAAGGGGTCAGAGGGGGTCTACTCTGCCCCCTTATGGTCATTTGGCCCTTTGTTTTTGCCACCTCTTGTGTCTCGATTTTACCGAGACACAAGATGGCGGCCGCTCCAGACTGTTTAGAATGTTTACAGACACCCAAGAGCCAATCAGCTTTCTGCGCGCAAGTCGCGTGGCGCGCCCGGTGCGCTCCCCGGTGCGCGTACTGGGGCGCGCCTATAGATATATATATTTTTTTGAACATAAATTACTCAAAATCCACTGGAGCACATATCTTGAGACATAGCAAAGGCACATCAGGCTACTAGTCCCTACAATTTTGCCAAGTTTGGTGTAAATCTATTCAGCCGTTCGAGCTAAAAGTGAAATCGACCGCCCTATGGAAATTAACATGGGGAAAATGCAGTTTGGGACTCCCCTTTTATCTCGGCCCCCGCTTGACAAATCCCCCCCAAACTCGACAGTAACATAACTGTGTCATAACTACGGCCAGCACAGCTTTTGCATGAAATATATCAACCTGCTGATACAAAGGGGCCTACTTAAGGTATAAATGTGGTGATTAAATATAAAGATGTGGCATGGAACCTACTAAAGGCAATATTAACTCTTCCAACAGGACATTATATCCCAGAATGCACGAGGGGGCATCCATGGAAATCCATGCCACATTTTCCCAGCTGCCAGATGAAGAGGCTGGTGCCTCGAAACGCGTCGCAGCATTACAAATCATCGACAATAAATCCTGGAAATATCATTGCCGGTTGATTCTTTGTTTATGAACCTTGGTTCGCACTGGCTGTGAGTGCGTCCTTCGAAATGCTTGTGCCTTTGGTGGAAAATATATATATATATATATATATATATATATATATATATATATATATATATATATATATATATATTACCTACTGGCGGTCGCCAGTAGGTAGTTATAGTTAGGATTTTTTTCAATGTTAAATCTGAAAATTCTATTTGGAATAACTTTGGCGCCGGTTGACGAATCTGCCTAAAAATTTCCTCAAAATGGCCTGGCGGCGTTCCGGTCCTTCCCTGAAAGTTTGGGGGGATTCGTCAAGCGGGGGCCGAGATAAAAGGGGGGTCCCAAAACGCGTTTTCCCCATGTTAGTTTCCATAGGGCGGTCGATTTCACTTTTAGCCCGAACGGCTGAATGGATTTCCACCAAACTTGGCAAAATTGTAGGGACTGGTAGCCCGATGTGCCTTTGCTATGTCTCAAGATATGTGCTCCAGTGGATTTTGAGTAATTAAGGTTCAAAAAAATATATATATCTATAGCCGCGCTCCGGTACGCGCACCGGTACGCGCACCGGGCGCTTACCGCGACTTGCGCACAGAAAGCTGATTGGCTCTGGGGTGTCTGTAAACATTCTAAACAGTCCGGAGCGGCCGCCATCTTGTGTCTCGGTAGGATCGAGACACGAGAGGTGGCCAAAACAAAGAGGGAAATGACCATAAGGGGGCAGAGTAGACCCCCCTTGACCCCCTAGGTTTGATGTGGGGGCCATAAAAGGGCCCCGCGGAGCAAAAAAAAAATAAAAAAAAATTTTGATTTTCGCGGGGTGAGCGCCCGGTACGCGCACCGGTAAGCGTACCGGGGAGCGTACCATGGGGAAAAAGAATGACAGTTTTAAAAGTAGCTGTTTAAAAAAAAAATGTTTTGTTGTTTTTTTTATACATACACATACATATATATAAATGCATATGCATATATATATATATATGCATATATGTGTATATGTGTGCGTGTAGAGAGAGGTAGAGAGGTAGAGGTGTAGAGGTAGAGAGGTAGAGAGGTAGCGGTAGAGAGGTAGAGATTAGTAGAGAGAGAAGAAGAGAGAGGTAGAGAGGTAGAGAGTAGAGAGTGAGTAATAGAGAGTAGAGAGTGAGTAGTAGAGAGTAGTAGAGAGCAGTAGAGAGAGTAGCAGAGAGTGAGTAGTAGAGAGTAGTAGAGTGAATAGTAGAGTGAGTAGTAGAGAGTAGTAGAGAGTGAGTAGTAGAGAGTGAGTAGTAGACAGTAGTAGAGAGTAAGTAGTAGAGTGAGTAGTAGAGAACAGTAGAAAGTGAGTAGTAGAGAGTAGTAAAGAGTGAGTAGTAGAGAGTGAGTAGTAAAGAGTGAGTAGTAGAGAGTAGTAGAGAATGAGTAGCAGAGAGAATAGTAGTGAGTAGTAGAGAGTGAGTAGTAGAGTGAGTAGTAGAGACTAGTAGAGAGAGAGTAGTAGAGAGTAGTAGTGAGTAGTAAAGAGTGAGTAGTAGAGAGAGAGTAGTAGAGAGTGAGTAGTAGAGAGTAGTAGATAGTGAGTAGTAGGGAGTAGTGAGTAGCGAGTAGTAGGGAGTGAGTAGTAGAGAGAGAGTAGTAGAGAGTAGTAGAGTAGTAGAGAATGAGTAGTAGACAGTGAGTATTTGAGAGTAGTGGAGTAGGAGAGAGTAAGTAGTAGAGAGTAGTGGAGAATATTCCAAAGTTTGGCACAGCACCACTTTCACAATGAGTCCAATCAAATCATATCACTTAGAGTCCTTATTGAAGCGCTGAATCTTGGTGTATATTCAAATGCTTTTATTTTCCTTAAGTTTATGTACCACAGCCAGCCGAAAGGTTTCGTTCTGTACAACAGAACTTCTTCAGGGCGTTCTTATTTCCTTCAAGTTATGTCGGTATCCAGTTGTCATATAACTAGATATTTCTTCCAAATGTTAGACGAGACATAAGTATATTCTTATTCAAAGTGACTAGGTATCAATTTTACCCACACAATTCGAGCAGACTTGAGTAATTTATAGCATCCTCAAAGTCAGTCTTTCAAAAATTCCAAAGTATAGGACATGATAATCCAAATCCAAATGTTTCTCAAGAAAAGTAATTTACAATTGTTCGGAATATCGGTGTTTGGGCAGATATGATCCAGGGACCCCCAGTATGCAAGGGGAATTAGTCCCCCCTCTACAAACGCGCCAGTGGCCTGCATTGCAGAGAGGTGTAACAAGGGTGTGGCCTCATTACACTTCTCTGCAATGCAGCTCCCTCGCGCATACTGGAGGCTCCTGGTGGACCAGTTGACCCCAGGGACCCCCAGTATGCAAGGGGAATTAGTTCCCCCTCTGCAAACGCGGCAGTGGGCTGCGTTGCAGAGAGGTTAACAAGGGGCATAGTCTCATTACACCTCTGCAATGCAGCCCCTGGCGCATACTGGAGGTTACAGGTGGGCTAATTGGCCCCCAGGGGCCCCCAGTATGCAAGGGGAATTAGTTCCCCCTCTTCAAACATGCACGGGGGCTGCGTTGCAGAGAGGTGTAAAAAGGGTTGTGGCTTCATTACACCTCTCTGCAATGCAGTCCCCTGGCGCATACTGGAGATTCCTGGTGGGCTTTCAGGTCTTATATAGTTAGGAATTAGCATTAAAAAAACCTTTGAAATTCACTGAAAAAACCATAGGTTTCACACCAGTTATAGTTAGGAATTAGCATTTAAAAAACCTATTAAATTCACTGACAAAACCATAGATTTCACACCATTTATAGTTAGCTGGAAATTTTACTGACATAAAACCATTGAAATGCCCACGTTATAGTTAGTTGGACTCACTATAACTTGCGCGCCTGTAATGCACTGCTGATGACGTCACATATTACATCACTCATGACATGGTCAGTGACATCACTCATGACATCACTGATGACACCATCCTTGTGACAGAGTGACAGACCTAATTTCAGTGTAATGTAACGCTTGAAACACATATTCAAAAATAGAAACAAACATTTTCAAAAAAATGGAGATACCCAAACCAGTAACAACAACCAATTCAGTAATTCCACCATCTATATACACATCCACTCATTCACCAACAGTTCTATATAGTCACTCATATATATACTCACTCATCATATGTAGTGATACACCTATACATCCTGTTACACATCAGCAGTCATCCAAAAGTTACTCACACACATACTCACACATGCAAATAAACTATTGAACATCCATTTATTTGCATATACATTTATACACACACTACCACCTTACTTCTAAGGAAACGTACCCATACTTACTCTCTTAAACAATCACTTATAGAAACACATACTTATTTAAACAGGAACTCCTACAATCTCTCACTATATATACTATACTCACTTATATACATCAATACTCACATATACTAGATTAAAACATATGTCGTTACTAATGAAGACACTAGTGAGACAGTCATTCACTCACTAACACACACATATACACACTCATCCACCCATACAGTCCTGCACATATGCTGTCTTCAAAACACATACAAACAGTGAGTCAGTCACCAACCCCTGCAGCCACTTATACACAAAGAGAAACACTGATACAAACATTTAAATATTTAAACAATACTCGCTAATATATGTATTCACTAAGATACACGTAATAAGCCAGTTACCCAACCAATTTTTTTTTTAAAAAAACATCCATTTACACACTTATTTAAACATTTATTCTTCCATCGACCTTTACAAATACATATATAAAACAAATGTATTTTTCAGAAAGACACACATTCACTGGATGGTGTCATCAGTGATGTCATGAGTGATGTCACTGACCATGTCATGAGTGATGTAATATGTGACGTCATCAGCAGTGCATTACAGGCGCGCAAGTTATAGTGAGTCCAACTAACTATAACGTGGGAATTTCAATGGTTTTATGTCAGTAAAATTTCCAGCTAACTATAAATGGTGTGAAATCTATGGTTTTGTCAGTGAATTTAATAGGTTTTTTAAATGCTAATTCCTAACTATAACTGGTGTGAAACCTATGGTTTTTTCAGTGAATATATATATATATAAACCAAGTCCTTCAATGAGCAAACGAGAGCCTACACGTTGCTTCACCATCAGGAACGGACCACCACAAAGGTAATTTATAAAGTGCAAATTTTATTCCATTTAAGTCACAACTGACGCGTTTCGACCAGGTTGCCCCGGCCTTGATCACATGACATGTCAGGAAAACCCACGCCCTTAAATCTAATGAGGCATACTCTAGTCACTCCCATTCTAATCATGAACAGTGAAGAAAGACACAATTCAAAAAATTGCAAAGTACATTTAGCATATTCAATTCGCAATGAACAAAAAACATCGTAGTCTCACAATTAAACATTTCATTGTTAAAACCTCCTATATTAGGTAAGAAATCCGGGGCAAGTGCCCAAATTCTGCTTGTGAAGAGAGAATATGCAAACCATACTATAAGATGTAATGGGAGAGAGCAGCCCTCATTATGAATACACCCAGTGTAATAATGATGAACATAGCTAAATAAACAGCCTAACGTCTATTAAAATAATTTTAAAATCAAATGCAAATGTATTACAGCAATTTGAGCAAAGATAAAGAAGCATATTTCCACCTGCTTATAGATATTACATATAATGAAGATTAAAGTTATAGAGTCAAATATATCAGAAATGCTAATATATATATATATATACATATATATATATATATATATATATATATATATATATATATATATATATATATATATATATATATATATATATATATATATATATATATATATATATATATATATATATATATATATATATTTATATTACCTACTGGCGGTCGCCAGTAGGTAGTTATAGTTAGGATTTTTTTCAATGTTAAATCTGAAAATTCTATTTGGAATAACTTTGGCGCTGGTTGACGAATCTGCCTGAAAATTTCTTCAAAATGGCCTCGCGGCGTTCCGGTCCTTCCCTGAAAGTTTGGGGGGGATTCGTCAAGCGGGGGCCGAGATAAAAGGGGGGTCCCAAAACGCGTTTTCCCCATGTTAATTTCCATAGGGCGGTCGATTTCACTTTTAGCCCGAACGGCTGAATGGATTTCCACCAAACTTGGCAAAATTGTAGGGACTGGTAGCCCGATGTGCCTTTGCTATGTCTCAAGATATGTGCTCCAGTGGATTTTGAGTAATTAAGGTTCAAAAAAATATATATATCTATAGCAGCGCTCCGGTAAGCGCACCGGTACGCGCACCGGGCGCGTCACGCGACTTGCGCGGAGAAAGCTGATTGGCTCTGGGGTGTCTGTAAACATTCTAAACAGTCCGGAGCGGCCGCCATCTTGTGTCTCGGTAGGATCGAGACACAAGAGGTGGCCAAAACAAAGGGGGAAATGACCATAAGGGGGCAGAGTAGACCCCCCTTGACCCCCTAGGTTTGATGTGGGGGCCATAAAAGGGCCCCACGGGGCAAAAAAAAAAAAAAAATTTTTTTTGATTTTCGCGGGGTGAGCGCCCGGTACGCGCACCGGTAAGCGTACCGGGGAGTGTACCATGGGGAAAAAGAATGACAGTTTTAAAAGTAGCTGATTAGAAAAAAAAATGTTTAGTTGTTTTTTTTATATATACACATACATATATATAAATGCATATGCACATATATATATGCATATATGTCTATATGTGTGCGTGTAGAGAGAGGTAGAGAGGTAGAGGTGTAGAGGTAGAGAGGTAGAGAGGTAGAGAGTAGAGAGTGAGTAATAGAGAGTAGAGAGTGAGTAGTAGAGAGTAGTAGAGAGCAGTAGAGAGAGTAGCAGAGCGAGTAGTAGAGAGTAGTAGAGTGAATAGTAGAGTGAGTAGTAGAGAGTAGTAGAGAGTGAGTAGTAGAGACTGAGTAGTAGAGAGTAGTAGAGAGTAAGTAGTAGAGTGAGTAGTAGAGAGCAGTAGAGAGTGAGTAGTAGAGAGTGGGAGAGAGTAAGTAGTAGAGAGTAGTGGAGAATATTCCAAAGTTTGGCACAGCACCACTTTCACAATGAGTCCAATCAAATCATATCACTTATTGAAGCGCTGAATCTTGGTGTATATTCAAATGCTTTTATTTTCCTTAAGTTTATGTACCACAGCCAGCCGAAACGTTTCGTTCTGTACAACAGAACTTCTTCAGGGCGTTCTTATTTCCTTCAAGTTATGTCGGTATCCCGTTGTCATATAACTAGATATTTCTTCCAAATGTTAGACGAGACATAAGTATATTCTTATTAAAAGTGACTAGGTATCAATTTTACCCACACAATTCGGGCAGACTTGAGTAATTTACAGCATCCTCAAAGTCAGTCTTTCAAAAATTCCAAAGTATAGGACATGATAATCCAAATCCAAATGTTTCTCAAGAAAAGTCATTTACAATCGTTCGGAATATCGGTGTTTGGGCAGATATGATCCAGGGACCCCCAGTATGCAAGGGGAATTAGTCCCCCCTCTGCAAAGGCGCCAGTGGCCTGCATTGCAGAGAGGTGTAACAAGGGTGTGGCCTCATTACACTTCTCTGCAATGCAGCTCCCTCGCGCATACTGGAGGCTCCTGGTGGACTAGTTGACCCCAGGGACCCCCAGTATGCAAGGGGAATTAGTTCCCCCTCTGCAAACGCGGCAGTGGGCTGCGTTGCAGAGAGGTGTAACAAGGGGCATAGTCTCATTACACCTCTGCAATGCAGCCCCAGGCGCATACTGGAGGTTCCAGGTGGGCTAATTGGCCCCCAGTGGCCCCCAGTATGCAAGGGGAATTAGTTTCCCCTCTTCAAACATGCACGGGGCTGCGTTGCAGAGAGGTGTAAAAAGGGTTGTGGCTTCATTACACCTCTCTGCAATGCAGTCCCCTGGCGCATACTGGAGATTCCTGGTGGGCTTTCAGGTCTTATATAGTTAGGAATTAGCATTAAAAAAACCTTTGAAATTCACTGAAAAAACCACAGGTTTCACACCAGTTATAGTTAGGAATTAGCATTTAAAAAACCTTTGAAATTCACTGAAAAAACCATAGGTTTCACACCAGTTATAGTTAGGAATTAGCATTTAAAAAACCTATTAAATTCACTGACAAAACCAGTTATAGTTAGCTGGAAATTTTACTGATATAAAACCAATGAAATTCCACGTTATAGTTAGTTGGACTCACTATAACTTGCGCGTGCAATGCACTGCTGATGACGTCACATATTACATCACTCATGACATGGTCAGTGACATCACTCATGACATCACTGATGACACCATCCTTGTGACATAGTGACAGACCTCCTTTCACTGTAATGTAACCCTTGAAACACATATTCAAAAATAGAAACTGAAATTTAAAAAAAAATGGAGATACCCATATCAGTTACAACAAGCAATTCAGTAATTCCACCATCTATATGCACATCCAGTCATTCACCAACAGTTCTATATAGTCACTCATACATATACTCACTCATCATATGAAGTGATACACCTATACATCCTGTTACACACCGACAGTCATCCAAAAGTTACTCACACACATACTCACACGTGCAAATAAACTATTGAACATCCATTTATTTGAATATAGAGTTATACACACACTTCCACCTTACTTGTATTGAAAATTACACATATTTATTCTCTTAAACAATCACTTATAGAAACACATACTTATTTAAACAGGAACTCTTACAATCTCTTACTCTCACATATACTCACTTATATACATCAATATTCACATATACTAGATTAAAACATATGTAGTTACTGATAAAGACACTAGTGAGACAGTCATTCACTCACTAACAAACACATATACACACTCATCCATCCATACAGTCCTGCACATATGCTGTCTTCAAAACACATACAAACAGCGAGTCAGTCACTCATGCATCTATGTGCTAAGTAATACCCCCACCAAACCATATAGACACTCATACTGATACTAAGAGAAACATCTAATAACCCATATACATACGCATGTAGCTACTTACCAACACATGTAGCCACTTATACACAAAGTGAAACAATAATATATATATTTAAATATTTAAACATTACTCACTAATATTTATTTTTCAGAAAGACACATATTCACTGGATGGTGTCATCAGTGATGTCATGAGTGATGTCACTGACCATGTCATGAGTGATGTAATATGTGACGTCATCAGCAGTGCATTGCACGCGCAAGTTATAGTGAGTCCAACTAACTATAACGTGGAATTTCATTGGTTTTATATCAGTAAAATTTCCAGCTAACTATAACTGGTTTTGTCAGTGAATTTAATAGGTTTTTTAAATGCTAATTCCTAACTATAACTGGTGTGAAACCTATGGTTTTTTCAGTGAATTTCAAAGGTTTTTTAAATGCTAATTCCTAACTATAACTGGTGTGAAACCTGTGGTTTTTTCAGTGAATATATATATATATATATATATATATATATATGTATGTATGTATGTATATATATATATATATATATATATATATATATATATATATATATATATATATTGCCTACTGGCGGTCGCCAGTAGGTATATATAGTTAGGATTTTTTCTCTATGGGATTTCTGAAAATTCTATGTCTAATAACTTTGGCGTTTGTGGACGGAATCGGCTGAAATTTTCAGGAAAATGGCACATTTTGTTTCTGAGCAGCTCCTAGAAATTTGGGGGGGTTTCGTCAAGGGGGGGCTGAGAAAAAAGGGGGGTCCCAAAATGCGTTTTTAACATTGAGTTTTCCATAGGGCGGTTGGCCTCACTTTTAGCTCGAACGGCTGAATGGATTTGCACGAAACTTGGCAAAATTGTAGGGACTGTTAGCCCGATGTGCCTTTGCTAGGTCTCAATATATGTGCTTCAGTGGATTTTGAGAAATTAACGTTTAAATCAAGATATATATCTGTAACAGCGCTCCGGGCAGCGATCCGGTTCGCGTACTTTTCGCTTATCGGAACTATGCGAAGCGAAGCTGATTGGCTCTCCGGTGTCTGTCAACATTCTAAACAGTCCGGTGCGGCCGCCATCTTGTCTCTCGGTAGGATAGAGAGATAAGAGGAGGCCAAAACAAAGGGGGAAATTTCGATAAGGGGGCCTAGTAGATCCTCCCTGACCCCCTAGGTTTTATGTGGAGGTTGTAAAAGGTTTCTGCAGGGGGAAAAAAAAAAAAAAAAAAAATTATTTATGCGTGGTGAGCTCCTAGTACGCGAACCGGGTAGCGCTCTGGGCAGCGTACTATAAGGATAAAAGAATGATAGATTTTTTTAATACTGTATGTTAATTATTTGTTGTTTTTGTTGGTTTTTTTTTGTTTTCTTTATTTTTTTTTTTTTTTATTATGATTGTGTTTCATACTTTATTAAATTTTCTAACATTTCATTGTCAGAAATGTCATAATTTATTATAGGGTGTAATTGTTTTTCATTTTGAAGCAGGTTGTCCACTGCTTCAACACATTGTAGAAGTTCGTGGTCTCTACTGTCATCCATAAAGTCATCAATTTTGTCTTGGCTGCTCTCCTTCAGTTCAATTGAAAATGTAACTTGTTGTTCGCCTTCCATTTTGCCTGAAATTTTGAATAAAAAAATATATATTAGTAGAGATTGGGCACTGTTGGGATTAATTTTAGATAGGTAGTTTTTATCAGTGAATTTTTCTTTTGGCAGTGTATAGTATCAGAGTGGAAATATAACTATAAAAAAGTGTATGTAATTTAACGAAGAGAAGCCTAACTCCATTCCTAACTATAACAGAGAAGTCTATCTAAATCCATAACTACTACAGAGGGATAGTGTATATGTATCAGAAAAAGTCTACCATATCAAGTTATAGTGTACAATATACTTCATTTTTAAAAATAACAACTTACCTTCAGAAACAAGTTGAAGTCTTAGGTAAGTATTGAAATGTGATGTACAACAAGAAGTAGCAGTCAAAATGGCTGTGTTTTCTTCTCTTCCTTTATATATATTCAGGTATATAACCAATCAAATATCAGGTAATAAAAGTAGAAAATGAAAGTAAGATTTTTATTGGTTGTCAATTCCAACACTTCAGATGTGTTTTGTGAAGTAATTTACCTCAAGGTATTTAGAGAGGTCTACAGGCTTAATGGCTAAATGGAATTTCAATCAAATTTGTGAAAATGAAAGGGATTGTTATGTAGTATGAGTTAATCTATATTTGGTGAGAGTGTCTCCAGTCCTTTTTCTTTGAATTACTTTCCCACCTTTTCTTTGGGCCGCTTCCCGGGAAGCAGTTTAGTCCGCGAACTAGAAGCGTAACGGGAGTCCACCATTTTGTGTTTCGGTCGAATTAACATATAAAATGGAGGTTAAATAATGTTCAGAAAGGGTAGAAGGGGACACGGTACAAGTATTTTGACCCCCCAGGTTTTCTGAGGGTGGCTGAGGATGTCGGGATCTAGACAGACCCGCCTGCATGGAACTACAGTTACCGGCGGTCCTGGGCGCGGAACTACATTACCCAGAGTTCCCGGCGGCTTCCGGATATCTGCCGGCCGCCCAGGAACGCCGGTGCCAGTGATTCTTTGTTGGTCTCGAGGACGCGGCTGCTCCTCGACTACTGCTCCTGTTCGTGGCTGGAGGTTGTCGTCTGACCGGCTGGTCTTTGTTCAGGTCAGGCGGGTGCCGGTTTTAGCGCGCTGGCTAGCGTGCTGCGCTTGCTGTACTTTGAGGGTTTCTCGTTTTCACGGAAACCGAGTCTGTTGATTGTGGTATTGTTCCTCACGGCTGCAAGGGAAGACTTTGTTGTTACCCAGCGCTACGCTCTCCGGGAACAAGCTTCTTGGGAAGGAGAGCATAGGATTATAGGACTCATTCCCTTCCAGTGGCGGAGTGCAGGGGGGTATTGAAGGACCTTCGCACTGCCGTCACGAACTTAAGACAGAGGGTAACAGTGCATTGTGTAGTCACCAGAAAAGGCAAATACCAAAGCGGAGTGTGGTAGTGATGGAACTACACACTGCCGTATTTGGGTAATTAAAGCTGTGCAGTTTTCAAGTAGCGGAGTGTAGGGGGGTATTGTTGGACCTCCGCACTGCCGTTACGAACTCTTGGCATATGGTTCAGTGGCATATATTACTGTTTGACAAAGCAATTACCAAAGCGGAGTGTAGTAGTGAGGAAACTACACACTACCGTGTTTGGGTATTCTGTGGGGGATTTGATATATATCGGAGGAACTTATAAGTTGCTGTGTAATACGAACAATAGTATAAACTACAGCATTCATCCAAGCACAGGAAGTGCCTTTTCATTTTACGTTATTTGGGTCCGTGTTCCAAGCTCATACGTTATCACAGTGGGTATGTGTATGTCTGTTATCTTTAGGCTTTAGGTTTCTCAATATAGGTTTGATTGTAACTCTGTTCTTTTGTGTTGATCAGGGAGGAAGACGGGAGTTACAGCAAAAGGGAGGTTTAGTGCCAATTACATTCAGGTGAATACATGTTGGTGTGTGTTAGTAAGACTTTATGAGAATAGGGTTTAGCCGTGTACTAATCTGTGTATTTTTGTCTTTAAGTTTCTTTATCCCTGCTGCCCCTTCCTTCTCCTCTTTATTCTTTTGGGTTTTTTCCCCTTTTGGGGTTTTTCCCTCGCCGTATCGTCTGAACACCCTGTGTTTATACTTCAGGGTGTTCGGAGGGTCCGGAGGTGGAGCATTGTTGCTGCACGTGAATCCTGCGGAGTGCCAAGCCTTACAGAGGAGGACCATATGTGGGGAGAAAAAACATGTTTTAAATAATTTTGGGCGGTTAGCTTCCAGTTCGCGTACCGGGTAGCGCTCTTTGAGCGTAGTTTGTTGAAAATTACAGAAATAAGTTAGAGAAAAGTATTAATTGTGCGTGATCAGATGAAGGGTAGCTCTGAGAAGAGCTTTTGGGTTTATGTTCCATTTAGGTACTTATAAGTAGGTACCAATGCACAGTCTTAAATTCAGAATGAAAATTCTGTTGCCCTCATCTGAGAAGTGAACTCCATCTCCTCTGTAGATATCTTGCATGTAGTAACGCAAGTTATTGTTGTACAGAGAGCCCATTCCATGGTCTCTCATGAAAGCTGAAACAGATTTGTTTACATGCTTCCTCGCTTTCTCAATTTGTGGACCAAATTGGTTGGACCACCTCCATTTCTGTCTTTGGCATATATTGGAATATACCAAGGCAGTTTGAGGAAAAAGTGCCATTAATTGCTCAAAGGTGTCCTTTAAAAGCATTTCCAGACCAACCCCAGTCATAGTGCCTAAATCATTTCCTCCACAGTGCACTATTAAGAGGTCAGGTTTTGGCAAATGCATAAAGGTTTTCACCAATGGTATCAATTGGTGACATTTTAATCCTCTTTGGCCCAACCATTTAATTTCCACATCTTGTAAATTGAGGTTGTGTAAATTTCTGTTGTCAGCATACCTTTGAGCCCAGTGGATGTAACTATGTCCAACAATCCAGACGTTAAACATGGTGGGAGAAGGTTGTGCTGCAGTCAGATGAAGTGTGGTAATGAAAGGGCAGTTGAAACAGTAGGGGTTTGTAAAGAAAAAAAACTGTGGATTTCCAATGCTAATTATTCATTAGCAGTGATTGGCGCATTTCCATTTCTGAAAACAGAAAGTTAGGGTGCATGGATGTGTTCTTGAAACATGTAATTTCAATGGTCAAGGAAGAAACTTTTAATGAAAGATTGCACTGGATACGCAGGTGCACTGAGAGTTCAGAGTTCAATTGAAACATTGTTGTGTGAATTTGCAAACATGAGAGGTCTTCCAGGAGGTCGTTGCTATGGAAAAAAAGGCAGAGAGGGCAGAGGGGGGAAGGGTTTTGATTTGAAAAAAGTGAGGGAAGAGTTATGATTGGCTAATATGAGAGATATGTGAAATGAATATCTGTATTTCTGTGCTTTCAATAGCTGCAGCCTCTGGAGTGCATCCTTTTTCTTCTGCTGAAGACAATTTGGTGTATTTCTGAGACTGTTTTTAAAATCCAAAAAGTATTTGCTAAGGTGAGAAAAGATTTATTTATTTTAGATATAGAATAGAATGATTTAAGGAGAAAATGATGAAGAAAGCTGTGTTTTTAAAACTGTGGCTTTGTCTATAGTGATATAGAAATAGATTTTGTTACTTTGAGAAATTGTATTTGCATATTCGGTGTAGGATTCTGGCATGTAGTAACTCAAGGTATTGTTGTATATGAAGCGCATTCCATGGTCTTTTATGTAAGCTGAAACAGATATGTTGTTTTTAAAAACCATTTTGAAAACAATTAAATTTTGGATATGTACTGTTAGAGTTTCATAGGTTGTTTTGGGTCATATTTATAAGGCATTTGAGTGTCTTTGATGTTATTTTTTCATTTTTAAATGGAAAGCATTCCTCATGGGGCAAGTGTCTTGTAAATACGTTCTCACCTGCGCTTGGCAAATTTAGATTTTGATTATGGGAGTTACATAGCCATGTTAATAATGTCGGAAAAATGGTGCTAGGGTATTCCAGAAAACGCTTTCGTGTGTCTCAAGGACATTTTCAGTCATTTCCTCTTGAATGCAGGTATACAATTGATTTATATGCTGTGTTTAAAAACGATTCTTTTCTATGATGATATGTTTTCTCTTTTAAATGGATAGCGTTCCTCATGGGGCTCTGAGCAGTATTTAGTCATGTTATTCAATGGGTGGTGGATAACATGGCTAAGAGCATTTGCTGAATAATGCATGAATATCGTTGACTTTTCAGCGTTATTCATGCATTGCGACCGTTTTTTCCCGCATTTGCGAGCAGTTCTTAGCCATGTTATCCAATGGGAGGTGGATAACATGGCTAAGAGCATTTGCAGGATAATGCATGAATATCGCTGACTTTTCAGCGTGATATTCATGCATTGCTACCGCTTTTTATCGCTAAGGAGAAAATGATGAAGAAAGCTGTGTTTTTAAATTGTGGCTTTGTCTGTAGTGATGTAGAAATAGATTTTGTTACTTTGCGAAATTGTAATTGCATATTCGGTGTAGCATTCTGGCATGCAGTAACACAAGTGTGCTTGGCAAATTTAAATTTTGATTATGGGAGTTACATAGCCATGTTAATAATGTCCAAACAATGGTGTTGAGTAGTTTTTAGCCATGTTATCCAACATGGGCTTCGATTGGATTTCCACAGAGCATATTATGGAGCCCATTATCGCCGCTTTATCAGCCGTTTTCGGCCAATAATACGACGATAATTTTAGTGTACAGGTTTGATAATATTTCCCTACATTCGCAGGGCTAGGTGATAGGCTGAGACCAGCCTGGCATGTAAAATGGCTGCCGTGCACGACAAAATTGTGGCATTGTAAAAAAGGCAAGTTGGCGCAGACATTGTGTCTCAATAAGGATTCATTTATAACAATGTGGTATTTTATCAAGCCTGTGCGCTTCAATTATCGCCGCTTTATCGGCCGAAAACAACCGATAAAGCGGCGATAATGGGCTTGATAATATGCTCTATGGATTTCCAATCGAAGTACATGCTAGATGTGAAGACATCTAAAATGGGCTTCGATTGGAATTTCACAGAGCATATTATCAAGCCCATTGTCGCCGCTTTATCGGCGATAATTTTAGCGCACAGGCTTGATAATATATCTCAAAATATTTTATCGCACTGAGAAATTGGTGGTGAACACTTCCTGATTTCCTTCGAATCGAACGTTAACAGACGTCACGCAGCAAAAATTTAAAAAAAGCTCACGCACAGCCGCTGGAACACATGTATCAACATATATGAGACTCCTCAGCCACTCTCAGAAAATATAAGGAAATAGGATACGTCTCCCGCACCTCCTTATTCCTAGTAATTTAATTAAAACGAAGCACAAAATGGCGTATTCTCGTGCAGTTTGCGGACCAGTTCGGTGTTTGGGAAGCGGTTCTATCGTGAAAAATATATATTTTTTTATTTTCCTCAGGGGACCCTTTAAAAAATTCCAACAACATTCCTAGGGGGTCAACTGGGGTATACTTTGCCCCATTTTATTAAATTTCCCCTTCGTTTTTCACCTTTTCTTCTCTCTCGATCCTACCGAGAGATAAGATGGCGGCCGCTCCGGACTGTTTAGAATGTTGACAGACACTGGGGACCCAAGCAGCTTTGCATTGCTAAGTTCCTTTTCGCAGGTGGGAGCGTATTTACAAGAAACTTGCACCATGAAGAACGCTTTCCATTTAAAAAAGAAAAATAACATCATACACAGTCATATGCCTTGATTTGCTATGTTAAAAATTAAGAAGGGCATTAAGTTTTTGATGACTGTTATTCATTTACTGTTTGGTAATAGTGGTTATTAACATTTTTTATTATATTTTTCAACAGATTCAACTGCAGATTCTTTCATAGTTTGGAAAATGCCTACCAAAAATAGAATTATAAAGGCTCGAAAACGTCAAAGACAGCACGGTGATGTTTTATTGCAGCAGTCCTCTTCCCTAAATACTTATCAAAACACCAAGAAAGCTCCGGGTAAGAGCACAAAGTCTTTCTTAAAAAATATTTGCAGTAAAAAAAGTATTTCTCGCCCAAATGTTTCAGTTCAGAAAAAGAAGAGTAATTTAAATGGAAAGAAAAGACCCATGAAAAATGTTACTGGTAGAGGAAGAGATAACTCTGTGCATGATAGTAGAAGGAAAGAACAGTTTAGGGACATTCGACAACGAATGTTTCGTAATCGGATAATAGTTAATTTATTAAGAAATATTAAGAAATGCAAACAGAAAGCGGCATTTTATAAGAAGAAGAAAAATGTCGAGAAAATTATTGATCATGCTTTTGAAATTAAGCGAAAGTTGTTTATTTTGGTAATCAATAGAATTAGGAAACTAAGCAAGGTAATTTCTGATTTTAAAACAAACAGTAGATGGAAGAGAGTAGTAAATCGTAGCAACTTTTGTGAAGTTTTTTCCGGAGAATGGATGCATAGTTCAAGTTCTGAGGCATTTTTTAATGAGGAGAGTTATTTTCAGGATAATGATTTGGTGCATGCAGTTGACATCAGTGGTCGAGCTTATGAAGTGAAGGATGGTTGTCCAGTTGAAAAAGAAAAACTTGTGACAACAGAGACAGAAGAGGCGCTAAGTGATGAGGTTTTAGGAAGACGTCCTAAGGCTCCTGTGTACATTTGGAAGTGTAGTTCTATTTGCAGTGTGCGACAGGTTTCCATCAATTTGCTTTGTGATTTTATACGGACATTTAATAAGAAAAGTTTGAAGCAGAAAATGAAGTTGTTGCAAGATTTAGATCCTTGCAGAGTGAGACAAATAACAGGTTTGCGTGGTCATTCACTGGCTTGTCTTTCCAGGAGAGTATGCCAGAGTGTTTTTCATCATTTCAGGATGCTAGCAGTGCATCATAATAAAGTGAGAAAATTAGTGAGAATGTTGTATTATGCAAAGAGTTCAGCAATTATACTTAAACAATTATGTGCTGCTCTTTTGCATGGTTCTGAAATAGATGTGAAGAATATTTGTGAAGAAATTGAGTTTTGTTACTTTAGTAGTAAAGATGAGAATGTTCAAATTGACCCTGAAGTAGAGAGTAATGTGGAAGATAATGTACAGGTTTACAGTACAGATAATTTTCAGAAGGAAATTGCCACGTTTCAGATGAAATCAAGTGAGAGGCCTAATTTCACTTGTGTTTGTTGTCGACGTACTTATTATAAGAATCAGACTAAGGTAGTGGATTTATATGCAAAAAGTGAAAGGGAAAATAATAGTGAATGGAAGGATTTTGCCACATACTTGATGGTAGAAAATTATTTTGATTTGGGATCGGATCAACGTGTGTGTACTTATTGTTGTAATAAATTAAACCAAAACCAGATGCCTGCTAGGGCAGTTCATAATAATCTTGAATTGGTTGAGATTCCTTCTGAATTGAAGGATTTAAATACTTATGAATCTATTTTGATTCAAAGTATTCATCCCTTTCAGGCTATTGTAAGAATGGAGCCAAAGACAGGGAAGTTGCCTCCAGCAGATTTACAGAGAGGATTAAAGGGAAGAGTTGTTTATTTGCCTTTAGATTTGAATAAAAACATTAACACAATTGGAGTAGAAGAAGTGGAAGAGGAACCTCTGGTTATCTTGGTTAATGGGGTTCCGACAAAGAATAAGAAAATATGGCAAGATTTAGTGGATGTTAGGAAAGTCAAAAAGGCAACAGTGTATTTGAAGAAAAATAATAAGTATTATAAGAATGTGTATGTTGCAGAAGAGGAAGTAAGTGATGAAGAGGATAGCGATTTGTGTGCTGGGCAAATTGAGAAAGTAGAGGCCTCTAAAAGTGAAGAAATATATGAACATTATAGTGTTCATCCATTGCATTCCAAGGAAGTCATGGGGAATGCTATTGAGTTGTTTCAAATGAAACAAGCCAAAGGGAGTCCCATTAGTGTTTGGGAGGAAAGTTTGGAAGCTCGGTGTTTCCCACAGCTATTTCCCACAGGTCGAGGAGGAAGATATGATGAGCGATCTCATCAAATTCCTGCGTCTGAATACCGGACTTTACGATTGTATGGAGAAGATCCTAGGTTTCTTCAATGCATTCCCTATTTGTTTCATCTCCTGTTTGAAAGCGATCTGTCTGGACTGTCATATGCAGTGAACCACATCTTGAAAAGTGGTATACAGATGCGAAATATCTCGGCAAGAGACTTTATGCATAAAGTTAATGTCCAAGATAGTATTTTGGATTCTCACTTAATTAATCTCATGGCGTGTCAGCGTGGTACTAATGAGTATTGGTATCGTCGTCATGGTGATTTAAAATGTATGCTGAGGAACTTAGGAACTCCGACATGGTTCCTCACTCTGAGCTGTGCCGAGTATGGCTGGGAAGACTTACTTGAATTTCTATGAGAAGCAAATGGAAATATTGAAAACATTGAATTCAAGACACCTGGAGAACTGTGTTCTTTGGATCCTGTGAATGTATGCAGGTACTTCAATCATAAATTTGAAGCTATGATGTCTTTCATCACAAATAAGAAGAATCCACCTCTTGGAGAGGTGTTGGATTTCTTTTGGAGAAAGGAGTACCAAGCAAGAGGTGCTCCTCATATACATATGTTGTTGTGGATCAAGGATGCTCCTAAATTTGGAACAGATCCCGATGACTTAGTGATGAATTTCATAGAACAGTATTCTACGTGTGCTGTTCCAAATGCAACGGAGAAGAAAAGCCTAAGAGAACAAGTTCTACGTTTCCAAAGCCATCGTTGTGGAAAGTACTGTCGTCGTAAATTCAGAAACAAGGACAAGTTCTACACCAAATGTCGTTTCAACTTTCCACGGCCGGTGATTTCTAAAGGAAAAGTGAACAGTTTGATGTCTTCACTACGACATAATGTGACGAGGAAATCACCCAAAAATACATACAATTTGAAAAGGAACGAAGAGTCCAAGTACATCAATGACTACAACCCAGTGATTTTGTCCATGTGGAATGCTAACCTGGATATACAGTTTGTGGTTGACAACTGCATGGCTGTGGCTCGGTATGTGACATCTTACATCACCAAAAAAGAAAAGACAGAACTGAAGGATATGTGGGAGGACATATCCCATGAAAAGAGCCTCAGCAAGAAGTTGTATAGTTTCAGTCTGAAGATGTTGTCGCATCGAGAAATCGGAGCTTACGAATGTTCAGATCGATTGTCTTCAGCAAGTCTCTATGCCAAATCTAGGAGTATCGTTTGGGCGAGTCTTGGTCTTGCTGCAACGCGAAATCGAGTTCTAAAACCTGTCCGGGAAATTGAGTATTTGGCGGAAAAGGAGCCAAACAGTACCGACATTTTGAAGACCAACATGTTGGATACATATTATCCAAATCGAAGCAGTCACCTTGAGAATGTTTGTCTATATGAGGTTCTCCAAAATTATATATTCAAGAGGAACATCAAAGAAGATATTGAGAAAGGAGTGTATGCTGTAATTGGAAGTGAGGGATGCCTGGTCAAGCAAAGAAAATGCCAATTAGTAAACCATCGAAAATTGAGTGGTGAATCTCCAGAAAGAAAGGAGTTTTTCTATTTAGCACTTTTGCAACTTTTCAAGCCTTGGCGTGCAGAAGAGGAACTGCTTGGAGATTTCCTCTGTTACGAAGACTCTTTTAATGCAGCCAAGGAGTCCATAGAATGTCCTGCTTTTTCTAAATATCAAGAAATGCTAACTTTGGAAATTGAGCAGGAAGCAACGATTGCAGCCGAGATTGCCAGAGACAGTTCTCAGGACAGTCAGAGTTCTGTTTCATTGAGTCAAGATCCACTTGGAGGACCTATTATCGAAAATGAAGCTGCCACTGCTATGAATGAAGTGGAAAGAGCCATGGCACATGCTCAGGAGGATTCAGTTAACTTAGAAGACTTGGAAAAACAACTCAACGTTGAGCAGAGGAAAATATATGATGAAGTTACCAAGGAAATTGAGCACGGATTAAGTCATGAGAAGAAAGAGTGCTCATGTACGTCGTTGAAGCCTGTCCGACTGTACGTGAGTGGAGAAGCGGGAACTGGAAAGAGTTTCCTCATTAAAGCAATTTCTTGTTATTTGCAGGAAAGGACTAAGTCATTGCTGTCTTGTGTTGTCACCGCTCCTACTGGACTGGCAGCATATAACATTAAAGGTATTACTTTGCATCGTCTACTGATGCTGCCGGTGGAGCATGACAACAAATTACAATACAACAAGTTATCTGGAGATGCTTGCTGTGAAGTTTCAAGAGTCTTGAGGAAAATGAAACTACTTATCATTGACGAAGTAAGCATGGTTTCCAATGTCATGCTTGCCTTTGTGCATTTGAGAATGCAAGAAGTACTTAAAACTGAATATGATGTGTTATTTGGTGGCAAACACATCATTGTTTTCGGAGATCTTCTGCAGCTGACACCAGTAAAAGGTCAACCTGTGTTCAAAATACTCACACATGAAGATACCAGGAAGTGCCTAGGGAGCATTGGCAACGTCAATATATGGTTAAACTTCAATTATGCAGAACTGCATGAAAATATGCGTCAGGCAAAGGATGAAGATTACAAGAATATTCTACAAGATATTAGAATTGGAAAAGTGACCGAGCATGGGAGAGAAGCTTTAAATGCACGATTACTGTCAAATTTATATCCCAAACAAGAGATTGTGCCTGAGAATATTTTTCAGAAAATTACTGAGAAGAAGTCCGGGATATGTCTCATGCCAACTCTTGCAGAATGTGCCATCTTCAACAATAAAATGTTGAATTTAGAAAAGCAAGAGATTGTGAAACTTGAAGCTATCGACAAATTAGAGCACATGGGATCAACAATTATTTTGTCAGACAATTTGAAATCAAAATTGGATTCATTAGAGAAGACTATATCTAAAACAGCGGGTTTTGAAAAGACTTTGAATGTGTGTTTAAATTGCCGAATCATTTTGAGAAGGAATTTACATGTAGAAAGAGGTCTAGTAAATGGATCAATGGGTAATGTTGTTGATTTGGAGAAATACAAAAATAGAGATGGAATCGAATTTTTAAGAATTAAATTTGATGGCATTGAGGAAGTACAGCAAATTGGTCGTTGTTCTGCTAGGTTTTTGCTTGTTAAAGACTTATATGTTCGCCGTAAACAGTTTCCTGTTTGCTTGGCATATGCGGTGACAATCCATAAATCGCAAGGTTTAAGTGTAGACTGTGCATTGGTGAATATTGGCAGTTCTGTGTTCAAGGAGGGTATGGCATATGTGGCATTGTCACGAGTTAGAACTTTATCGGGATTGTACTTGATTGACTGTGATGTCACAAACATTTGTGCGGATCTAGATTGTGTTAAGGAATACAATAGGTTAAGAAGAGAGTATGCGCCACATTTGCCTCAATATCCTTTGTTTGAGAAACGTGTGGTAGGCCAGAAACGTAGAAATATCAGTAATAGTAGGGAGGTTGTTGCAAAAAGACTAAAAGTCAATGAACCGAAAGTTGTTAGCAGAAAGAAAGTGGATTCTGTTGAAGATGTTGTCGGTTTTCAATTTGAAAACAGTTCTGGTGTCAACTGCTATGCAAATGTAGTGGTTAATGTTCTCTTTTCACTAGAGAGTTTAAAAGAACAGATTGTGTTCAATTCGGAGCAAAGTTTATGCTGCTTGTTGAATTCTGTGTTAGAGAAATGTAGCACTGATCGAACAAAAGTAGAAAGTGTGTCTGAAGTTCGTTATCTGTTAGATGAATGTTCAGGTCAAACAGACTTCTCTGAAAATAATCAGCAAGATTGTCAGGAGTTTTTAATGTATATGCTTGATGTATTGCAAGATGAGGGTGTAGATGTAGATCACCTGTTTGGGCTTTCTTATCAATGGCAGCATGACTGCGAGAACTGTATGGTATCAAGTACTACTAGTGTAGACTCAGAAAGATTTATATATTTAACTTTGCCAGACAGTAAATCAGTGTCCTTTAATAAGCTAGTAAATGCAGCGGATCACAACATGGAGTGTAGCCAATGTAAATGTGATATGATGTCAACATTATTTATACGTAGATATAGCCAGTATGTCATTTTAATGATCCAACGATGTAGGCCTGATGGATCAAAATTGTCAACTTTAATAAAAAATTTTGTGGCTTCTCAGCTGTCAATATCAGGGAGGACTTTTGTAACTGTAGCAATTATCTATCATGATGGTCCATCAACAACATCAGGACATTATACAGCTTACTTAAAGTCTGGAAACGGCTGGTCATTCTGTAATGATTCCGTTGTAACTTTCAAAAAAAAATTGCCGTTTGACCTTAAAAATTCTTACCTGGTGTTTTTAAAACCAAAATTTTAAGTAGAGGGAATGTAAGTCTGCAATGCTGTCTAGATTAAAAATCCAACTATATAAACCTGATGCAAGTAAGTCTGCTTCATAGTAAGCAGTATCAGTGTCATAGGAAAAGGAGAACATGAGTGACAAAGAAGAGTAAGATATTAGTAGTCCAGGATTGTGAAAATAATCTCAAATATTTTATTTTTGAAAGTTGCGAAAATAGAAAATGTCGGGATTTGATTGGAAGAAATATAAGACTTGCGAATCGCGGCAACATGATTTGGCCTAGTGGAAACATGTGATAGAATGAGAGAAGTTTTTTTTTCTATGTAACATATTTTACGTATTGATGGAGGTTTTCTTTCAGAAAGTGGCGGGCTGAAAATATTTATAGCACAACAGAGTGGATGCTGTTTATAGGAGATCCTTCGACGTCATTGAAAGTAAGTCAATTTTAAGGAGTTTTGAAATCAGATTTCTTAGGTTGTATGGGTTTTTTAAACACAGTCATTTTGATTGTGTTTTTTTTTCCCCGCTGTTACATGATGAATACCTTCAAGTCACTGATTTAAGTGAAATTTGATACATTCTGAGAACAGCAAAAATAAACCATTTAACATGTATAATTAATGTTATGGTTTTTGTACTTATGATATACATTTAGAAATGTGAGGTACATATGGGTAAGCTGAGTCTTCTGTAAGTGTCAATTTTAATGCTTACAGTGCTGTACTTCTGGGTACTGTTTTTTTTAAAAAAAAGAAAAGAGGCCTCACCTCAAAGAAAGCTCTTGAAAGCACACATCTTATTTGCATCCTAAAATAATCATTTTAAATGTTAGGCACAATTTTATGATGGTTTCACATCTCTTTTGCGCTGTTATGGCATCACTATTGTGAGACATAAGCAATGCAAAAGAAGCATCATATTTCAAAATAGGCCTCATTTCATCAGCATGAAGATACTGTTTGTTGAAAATAAATATATTTAGGATTGTGTAGGGGTCGTAGAGAAGTAGAGGTTTCTATAAGTGTCAAAGTTGTTTAAAAAGTGTTTCTTCTTGAACCTTTTCCCTTCTTTTTTCTAATTTTTAAATACATGTTTTAATATTTTTGGAAATGTTTGTTCTCTCTTTTACAGATTGAATGTATGAAAAATTTTCTTTAAAAATTAACAAGAATTATAAGGTAAATGTTTTCTACTTTTTTAACCTGCATTCCACTGCTGATGATGTCACTGACTATGTTATGAATGATGTAATAATTGGGCATATCTGTTATCTCGTTAAAAAAACGAACAGTAAGTTTAAGGATAGGAAACAGACAGTTATGTTACAAAAAAGACAGCTATAGGACGTAAACAAAAAAAACTGTTACTCGCAATCCACTGCTGATGATGTCACTGACTATGTGAAAAATAGTGTAATATATGACATGATCAGAAGTGAATTGCGGGTCACAGTATCTTTTCTTTACTCCCTATAGCTGTCTTTTTTGTAACATAGCTGTCTGTTTTCTTTCCTTATACTTACTGTTCCTTTTTTAAAAAAAAATTTTTTGGGTGCGCTCAAAGTTCGCGTACTGGAGTGCGAACTGGGAGCGAACTAATAGAAATAGAGCTTGGCAGAGTTCAAAGAATTCTACCAATTTTTTTTAATAGTGGGGAGGTAGTTCTGAAAAGAACTTTTTTTTTGTGTTTGTTGTTTTAAATTTTTTTTATTAGTTTTCTGAACATTTTTTATATTTTTTTGTTTTTTTCTGAACATTTTGTATTTTTTTTTATTTTTTGGGGGGAGGGGGGGAAACAAAAATGATTCATCGAAGAGGGCTCAACAGGAGCAACAAAAAAAAGAAGAATTTATTTTTGGGGGCGTTTTGGACATACATGATTTTTGATGGCTCTAATGATAAGAGTTATACCACTTTCGCGGTAGCATAATGTTTGATTGCACCTCACACAAACTTGTTTGACTTCCCCCATGTCCATTTGAATATTTGGGATCAGCTCCCTTGCTTCAGGTCCCGTAACTTCTGGCACAACCGATCTTCTGGCTATTGCTGGTGAATTCTGTTGTTCGTCTCGAAGCTGAGCTGCACTGTAGTTATTTGGGTGCCACCTGCTCATGTGTCTGTGCATAGTGAAGTTCCCATAACTATATTTTTTATCCGTGCCTCTAGAAAGACGTTCATCACAGATTCGGCAAAAGACATACCTGGCGTTCACTTTCTTTTGCCCTGGTGGAAATTTGAAAAATTGCCAAATGAAATTTTCCTTCCTGTTGTATCTCCTGGGCTCCTCAGGCAAATATTCAGACTCTTCCTCCTCTTCCCGCTCTTCCTCTTCTTGAAAGATTGGTTGAGTTGGTGGTCCTTTCTTTCCATGAGGAGGTGGAGGTGGTGGTGGGGGAACACTACCAGAAGCAACAACAGAAGCCATTTCCCTGGATTGTACAAAGGTCTTTCTCTCATCAAGATGAAAGTCAGAGTGAGGAAAGAAGGAGGGGTTTTCATCATTTGGGAAAAGCCAAAGTTCTAAACCAATGAAAAGTGTTAATTTTAGATCACATGACCTAGTATTACATCATTAGGAAACCAAAAGTGAAATGAACTAATGAAAAGTGTTATTATCGAGTCACATGACCTGCTGTCTTTACGTTTCGCGCTTTGCGCCGCTATCCAATCCGCTTTCGAGTCCGCTAACTTGGCGCGTCGGATAACGTATTACGCGACAACGCAAAACGTCATGATAACGTAACAGTCACGCTTAAGGAGCGATTACCGGCTCGCGCACCAAGTCGCGGCTTTGAATTCAGCTAACGGGAAGCTGACCAGTTCGCGGACTAGGAGCGGAACAATTTTTTTAAAAAAAAAAATGTATAAAAAAAATGTACAATATATTTTATGATTTAAAGAAAAATACATTTTACAGATAGAAATATTAGCTTTCAAAAAACCATTGAAATTCAATGAAAAAACCATAGGTTATAGTCCATATATAGTTAGGAATTAGCATTTACAAAACCTTATTTTACTCGCATAAAACCATTGAAATTCCATATATAGTTAGATGCGCTAACTATATATCGCGCACCCGCAATCCACTGCTGATGATGTCACATATTACATCATTCATGACATGGTCAGTGACATCACTGATGACATCACTGATGACAACATCCAGTGACTGTATGTTTCTGTACAGTTAAAACATGTCTTACATATTGAAGAATGAGTGGATGTATAAGTGTCTGGATGAAGGATTTAGTGGGTGCATGACTGACTGTATGAGTGAGTGATTAAATGTGTCTCACTGAGTGCACGGGTTAGTGACTAAACTGTCTTAATAAGTGCATCATTATGTCTGTTGTTCTGTAAACTGCTGCATGTGTTGATCAGTAGCTATATGAGTAACTATATGGATTATTGATTGGTTGCCCAAGTATATGTATGGGAGACTGAGTGTGTGTGTGGGTGGCTGGGAGATGTATGACTCTGTGCATAGATGTGTGAGCAGTTGATACACTAGATGTATGGGTTCAAAAGTGCATGTGTAAACAGCTGTATGGGCGGTTGACTGTGTGCATGAGTGTATTGGTGAGTGAATGGATATCTCAGTGCTACATGTCAAAGTAAGTACATATGTAAAACACAGTACATGTGAGAGTTGACATATATAAATAACTGTGCATAAGAGCCAGTGAATGTGTGAGTGGCTGTATGGATCATTGTGAACTTGTATCAGGGATTATATAATAGAGTAAATATGTGTTAGTATATGTTTGAATAAGTAAAGGTTGTATAACTGTATAGTTGAGGAAATGGAGGTGTGATTGATTCTTTGCATGACTGACTAGGTGTTTGAGTAACTCCATGGATGAGTGGCAGTCTGTGAGTGTCTGTTTACACTGATTGTATCTAAGGTTATATTAGAGTCTGAAGAGGTTCATTGTATTATCACATGAATGATATCATGAGTGATGTCACCAGTGATGTCATTTGAGATGTCATCAGTGATGTCATTTGATATGTCATCAGTGATGTCATCAGTGATGTCATTTGAGATGTCATCAGTGATGTCATCAGTGATGTCACTGACCATGTCATGAATGATGTAATATGTGACATCATCAGCAGTGGATTGCGGGTGCGCGATATATAGTTAGCGCATCTAACTATATATGGAATTTCAATGGTTTTATGCGAGTAAAATAAGGTTTTGTAAATGCTAATTCCTAACTATATATGGACTATAACCTATGGTTTTTTCATTGAATATATATATATATATATATATATATATATATATATATATATATATATATATATACATATATATATATATATATATATATATCCACCGGTGGGCTCCCTTTCTCTTCGATAGGCGCTGCTTTCCCTTGGTCGCGTTACTCCTGCGGTTGAGCCAACCGCTAACAATTTGCAACAGGTTTTCCCCAACAACCAACGCGTTTCGACAGCGTCCGCTGTCTTGATCACGGACCGTGATCAAGACAGCGGACGCTGTCGAAACGCGTTGGTTGTTTTTTGTTATTTGACCCCCCGGGATCGGGGAAAACCTGTTGCAAATATATATATATATATATATATACAATCCAATGCTCACCTTCACAATAAAAAGTAAGCGGGACACATGCTCCGGGATAGGCAGAGGGTTTATTGGAACAAAACAGAGCCCAGTCTTGTGCAGTCCATGAAACGCTGTAGTGATGGGCAGACGCGTTTCTGGCCGGTTTGGCCGTCTTCAGTGCCAGTCTCACAGGCTGCTGGAAAACTCCCGGATGAAGCGGAGGCCACTCCCTTTGAAGTCGTCTCTCTGCTCCTCCTCCCAACTGCAGGTGTGTGCTAACTGTTTCCAACGCTGAGTGAACTGCATGATGGTCAGCATAGTTCATCGAGGTATCCCATTAGGTAATGTGATTACCAAACATCCTGAGATGTCCCTAGTATTCGGCGGTGAGCAATGTGCATCCATAGCGCACTCAGGTGAGGAAATCCCGTTCCAACCTCCGTCTATCCCTTAGTCAGGCAGCAACTTGCCGCCTCCTCTCTCCCCATTGCAAAAGATTACCGCTCAGTGGAGATTACTTTAGCTTGGGGGGGCGCCGCATATAGCACTTTCTGTACTCACTCCAAAGTTTGTTTGCTGATGTATGCGGTGCTCCTGAACGAGAGGGCGTGTCCTAGCCGGTTTCAGCAATCCGGACATAGATACAATCCAATGCTCACCTTCACAATAAAAAGTAAGCGGGACACATGCTCCGGGATAGGCAGAGGGTTTATTGGAACAAAACAGAGCCCAGTCTTGTGCAGTCCATGAAACGCTGTAGTGATGGGCAGACGCGTTTCTGGCCGGTTTGGCCGTCTTCAGTGCCAGTCTCACAGGCTGCTGGAAAACTCCCGGATGAAGCGGAGGCCACTCCCTTTGAAGTCGTCCCTCTGCTCCTCCTCCCAACTGCAGGTGTGTGCTAACTGTTTCCAACGCTGAGTGAACTGCATGATGGTCAGCATAGTTCATCGAGGTATCCCATTAGGTAATGTGATTACCAAACATCCTGAGATGTCCCTAGTATTCGGCGGTGAGCAATGTGCATCCATAGCGCACTCAGGTGAGGAAATCCCGTTCCAACCTCCGTCTATCCCTTAGTCAGGCAGCAACTTGCCGCCTCCTCTCTCCCCAGTGCAAAAGATTACCGCTCAGTCGCCAGTCGCTCAGTCGAAAGTAGGTAGTTATAGTTAGGATTTTTTTCAATGTTAAATCTCAAAATTCTATTTGGAATAACTTTGGCACCGGTGGACGAATCTGCCTGAAAATTTCCTGAAAATGGCCTCGTCGAGCTCCGGTCCTTCCTTGAAAGTTTGGGGGGGGGATACGTCAAGCGGGGGCCGAGATAAAAGGGGGTCCCAAAACGCGTTTTCCCCATGTTAATTTCCATAGGGCGGTCGATTTCACTTTTAGCCCGAACGGCTGAATGGATTTTCACCAAACTTGGCAAAATTGTAGGGACTGGTAGCCCGATGTGCCTTTGCTATGTCTCAAGATATGTGCTGCAGTGGATTTTGAGTAATTTAGGTTCAAAAAAATATATATATCTATAAGCGCTCTCCGGTGCGCGCACCGGAAAGCGCTCCAGGCGTGCCACGCGACTTGCGCGCAGAAAGCTGATTGGCTCTCAGTTGTCTGTAAACATTCTAAACAGTCCGGAGCGGCCGCCATCTTGTGTCTCGGTAGGATCGAGACACGAGAGGTGGCCAAAACAAAGGGGGAAATGACCATAAGGGGGCAAAGTAGACACCCCCTGTACCCCTAGGTTTGATGTGGGGACATTAAAGGGCCCCGCGGGGTCTCACCCTTTTTTTTTTTTTTCGATTTTCGCGGGGGAAGCGCCTGGTATGCGCACCAGGGAGCGTATCAAGGAGGGTACTATGGAAAAATAATCACTTCAAAAAATTGTATGTTTATTAATGGTTTTTTTTATTTTTTTTATTTTATGTAAGTACCTACATGTAGGTACCAATGCAGAGACTTAAATTTAATGTACACCATGTCCTCTGTAGACATCTTGCATGTTGTTATTGTATTTTTTGTGGTATATGGAATTCATAACATAGTCTGTCTGGAAAGCAGAAACAGATCTTTTAAGCAGTCCCTGAGAATTTCTAGGGGATCATGAGTAGTCTATCCTGCTCCCTTATGAAAATGAGGTGTAAAATATTCATATGAGATAATATAGTGGGAGAAAGGTAGTAACTATGAGTAAACTTACTATGTAATAGAAAAATAGTTGAACAGTATACTATAAGTCTCACTTTATATTTTAAACATTTTTGGTAATACTTTATGAATTACATATAAAAATGAATATTGTCTCAAACAATTTGAAATTATTAAATATAAATTTATTCCTCTGATTCTTTTTCATAATTTAATAAAATTTCTAACATAATATTGTCCGGAATTTCCTCATAATTATAAGTACATGATTCCATTTCTTCCAAACATTCTATTAACTGTTCATCCAAAGAGTCATCCATGAAATCTACTTCATCTTTTTGCTCTTCTGGTTTTTCACCTTTATTTTGATAGAAGTAATATTTGCTTGATTTTCTCCTTCCATTTTCTTTCTGAAAATTGCATACAAATTAACTATATTAGTAGAGTTAGGGTACTGTATACCAGAGAAGCCTAACTCAATCCATAACTATTACAGAGAAGTCTATCTCAATCTATAACTATTAAAGAGGGATAGTATATAACTAACAGAATATTTTTTCAGAAATTAACTTAAAGTGTACAATATACTTCCATAATAACAATTTACCTTGGAGAAATCAGTTGAAGTTGTCAGTGTAATTTGTTCTCAAATGTACTTCTGGAAGCAGTAATCAAAATGGCTGTGTTTCCCTCTCTTCTTTTATTGATATTCTTGTACTTAACCAATGAAACGTCAGGAAATAATCGTAGAAAATGAAAGAAACGTTTTAATTGGTTGTAAATTCTCACACTTCATATGTGTTTTGGTCATGTAATTTACCTCAGGATATTTAGACAGGCCTGTAGCCTAAATGTCTCAATGGAATTTCACCAAATTTGGGCAAATGGTAGGGACTGCTATGTAGTAGGGCCTATTCTATATTTGATGAAAGTGTCTCCAGTGGTTTTTTTGTAAATTGCTTTCCCACCTTTTTTTATCGAGCGCTTACCGGTGCGCGCTCCTTTACGCGCACCAGCAGCGTTACGGTAGTCCTCCATTTTGTGTTTCGGTACAATCGAGACACAAGATGGAGGGTAAACAATGTTCGATATGGGTAGAAGGGGGCACGGTAGAGACTTCTTGACCCTCTAGGTTTTCTGAGGGGGGCTTAGGAGGCTCATAAACGTTAAAAAAAAAATCTTTAATTTTCCACGGGGGGAGCGCCTGGTACGCGCACCGTTAAGCGTACCGGAAAGCCTACTATGGTGAAAAATAGTGAAAAAAGTTAGAAAAAGATAAACGTTTTGAATGATCAGAGGTAGGGTAGCTCTGAAAAGAGCTTTTGGGTTTTGTGGTTGATTTAGGTACCTACAAGTAGGTTCCAATGCACATTCTTAAATTCAGGAGGAATATTCTATTCCCTTCATCTGAGAAGTGCACACCATCTCCTCTGTAGATGTCTTGCATGTTGTAACGCAAGTTATTATTGTATATTGAACCCATTCCACAGTCCCTCATGTAAGCAGAAACAGATTTATTCACATGTCTTACCCTTATTCACTTACATGTACCCTGTTTCACCCCTCTTTACTTATATTCACTGCTATTTACTTTCCCTCAGTCACTACTATTCCTTTCCTCTGATTCCGTCACTACCTGTCATTCCCATACTTAACTGTCCTTCCTTTTACTTTCATCATCCATTTACATTCTCCCAGAACCTCTGCTTTAGTCTTCTTCCTATTTCTTCTCTTCTTTTGCTCCCTTATTCATTTTTCTTTTCTCAGTTACTTCCTCTTACACTTTTTATCTGTCTTACTATCTATTACAGAGTCCCTCTGTGTTCCTCCCTTTAGCTCTCTTTCTCTTAACACCACTCTCTCTGTCCCCATTCCTTATGGTCACTCCTTCATTAATTTTTTTTTTCTTTTTTTTGTTGGTGCGCTGACGGTACGCGCACCGAAGCGTTCATCGGTGCGCGCACCGGGAGCGCTCCAGAGTCAAATATAAAAAAAAAGTAAAATACTCTTTTAAAATAAAAATAGTATCTTAATATACATTATAGTGTTCATTTTTAGAAAAACATACCTTTCTCAGCTAAAGACATTTGTGAAAAAATAAGCTTAGAAATTCACTAAAAAGTACATAGGTATGAAGCCCTACAAAAAGTTAAAAATTAGCATTAAAAAAACCTATGAAATTCACTGAAAAAACCATAGGTTTCACACCAGTTATAGTTAGGAATTAGCTGATGACATCGTCCAGTAAATGTGTGTCTTTCTGAAAAATAAATATATTTTATATATGTATATGTTAAGGTCGATGGAAGAATAAATGTTTAAATAAGTGTCTAAATGGATGTTTTTTAAAAAAAAATTGATTGGTTAACTGGCTTATTAAGTGTATCTTAGTGAATACATATATTAGCGAGTAATGTTTAACTATTTAAATATATGTATCAGTGTTTTACTTTGTGTATAAGTGGCTGCATGGGTTGGTGAGTAGCTACATGTGTGTGTATATGGGTTATTAGATGTTTTTTTACTATCAGTATGAGTGTCTGTATGGTTTGGTGGGGCTGTTACTTAGCACATAGATGCATCAATGACTGACTCACTGTTTGTATGTGTTTTGAAGACAGCATTTATGTAGGATTGTATGGGTGGATGAGTGTGTATATGTGTGTGTTAGAGAGTGAATGCCTCTCTCACTAGTGTCTTTATGAGTAACTACATATGTTTTAATCTTGTATATATGAGAATTGATGTATATAAGTAAGTATATGTGAGAGTGAGAGATTGAAAGAGTTCCTGTTTAAATAAGTATGTGTTTCTATAAGTGATTGTTTAAGAGAATAAATATATTTTCAATAGAAGTAATGTGCTAATGTGTGTATAGTTGTATATGCAAATAAATGGATGTTTATTAGTTTATTTGAATGTGTGAGTATATGTATGAGTAAGTTTTTGATGACTGTCGGTGTGTAACAGAATGAATAGGGGTATCACTACATATGATTAGTGAGTATATGTATGAGTGAATACATAAAACTGTTGGTGAATGTGTGAATTTGTATATAGATGGTGAAATTACTGAATCGGTTGTTGTAACTGGTATGGGTATATCCACTTTTTTGTTAATGTTAGTTTCTATTTTTGAATATGTGTTTCAAAGTTTACTTTACAGTGAAAGGAGGTCTGTCACTGTGTTACAAGGATGGTGTCATCAGTGATGTCATGAGTGATGTCACTGACCATGTCATGAGTGATGTAATATGTGATGTCATCAGCAGTGCATTGCACGCGCAAGTTATAGTGAGTCCGACTAACTATAACGTGGGAATTTCAATGGTTTTATATCAGTAAAATTTCCAGCTAACTATAAATGGTGTGAAACCTATGGTTTTTTCAGTGAATTTAATAGGTTTTTTAAATGCTAATTCCTAACTATAACCGGTGTGAAACCTATGGTTTTTTCAGTGAATTTCATAGGTTTTTTAAATGCTAATTCCTAACTATAACTGGTGTGAAACCTATGGTTTTTTCAGTGAATTTCATAGGTTTTTTAAATGCTAATTCCTAACTATAACTGGTGTGAAACCTATGGTTTTTTCAGTGAATTTCATAGGTTTTTTAAATGCTAATTCCTAACTATAACTGGTGTGAAACCTATGGTTTTTTCAGTGAATTTCATAGGTTTTTTAAATGCATATATATATATATATATATATATATATATATATATATATATATATATATATATATATATATATATATATATATATATATATATATATATATATATATATATATATATATAAATAAATAGAATAATCACAGTTGAGTTATTATCAGGTACCTATTAATTCATAAGGTATATACAATGGATTACACCCCCCTGCCAAACAAATCCATCAGTAAAACTAGAAAACTAGTAAAACCAATAAGAAATTCCACAGTATAAACGGTTTCTCTAAAATCCATTATCTACAATAAATAAATAGAAAAGACCTAAAATCTAAATTAATATATACTCATAATTACAGTTGATATTTAAACCTCGCACTTACAATCAATTCACATATCATATTTCATATTCAGAGCAGCATAAGAGAACAAAGTAGACACAGAATTGTAAAATTAATTTCATCTAATCATGTACAGCAGATCCAACTAAACCACATTTTATAAGAAGTGAACCAAATCTTCCCCTGTGTTCATCCCATTCGGTATTTTGGTGTTAAGCCGAACTATGTATTGACTCTCCAATTGGCGTACTCTTTTCTCCCTATTCCCACCTCGGATGGATTTAGGGACGTAATCAATAACATAGTATCTAAGATCCTCCAGTTTGTTCTGATGTACTAATTTAAAAAGGCGGGCAACCGGATAAGTTAGGTCCGAGTTTATGATTGCCCGCAAGTGCTGGAGGATCCTATTAAAACAGGGAGTTTTGTGCTACCGACATAGGCAAGTTGACAGGTGCACTCTATATATATATATAACCTACTGGTGGTCGCCAGTAGGTAGGTATAGTTAGGACCTATTTACCAGAGGAAAATTACAACATTCTATTCCCAATACCTTTGCGACCATTGACGAATCTTCGCAAAATTGTCAAAAATAATTCTTTGTTGAGATCAGCTCCTATGTTGAAAGTTTGGGGGTGAATCATCAATGGGGGGCCGAGAAAAAAAGGGGTCAGAAAACGTGGTTTTTCAATGTTAATTTCCATAGGAAACTTTAGACAAGGCTACAGGTCGAACACGTGAACGGAATTACTCCAAATTAGGCAGGGAGAAGGGTCTTGGTCTAGAAAGCACGCTTTTGTTTATTTGGTGTAAATCCGTTCAGTGATTTTTGAGAAATATTGATATTTACAGATATCGATATTTGGGAATTCTGCCATCTGATTGGCTGAGGCGTTACGAGCACAAGCTTGTTGCTGATTGGCTGCGAGCGATGCGAGTGGTTGTAACTAGGAAGTGTTGGCCACCATTTTGTGCTTCAGTTGAAGCGAGAAAGGGGAAAAAAGGGTCAGAAAAAGTGGGAAAGAGAAAGGTAGGAGCACTGTAGCCTCTGTGGGGTGTTTAGGGTGTGCTATAGAGGGGGTGCGAAGCGAAGTATGCACCCCTACCGGTGTGAAAGTGCTGGGATATAGAAATTAAGTGAGGTATTGCGTAGAGTGTGATGATGCTAAGGTGAGGTGGTGCAGGACTCTGGGATTAAAGCGTGAGACCAAATTGAGTCGTATGCTGTGAAGTCATGTGCCATGGCCGCTGCACTACAGCTGTGGAAGTAGTGTCAGCATGTGTTTATACCTACTAGGACAAACTACTGACCCGTACTGGTCTGAAAGTCCTGAGGTACAGAAAATATGTGAGGTACTGTCTAGAGTCTCATGCTGCTAAACTAAGCTGCTGCCGGACTCTCCGCTGTGCCATACCTGTCCAAGTAGTGTGAGCATGTAGTTATAGCAACTTGGATGAACATTTGTTTCGAACATTGTAGTTTGTGTATGGAGCTTAGGGGACATTATAGAGGGAGTGCGAAGGTAAATTTGTACTTATCTAATCAATTAGTTATTTGTGAATTGCTAACTACTCACTCCTACGGGTGTGATGGTGCTGAGGCATAAACTGAGATGCTGACGGGCCCGAGGTAAAGTCGCAGAACTACTGACCCCTACCGGTCTGGAAGTGCGGCGTCCGAAAATTAAATGAGGGTATTGTCTAGAGTGTCATGCTGTTAAATTGAGCTGCTGCTGGAGTCGGGGATGAAACCGTGAGCCTAAACTGTGTGTGGTATGCTGTGAAGTCATGTGCTCTAAGCGCTGTGCCACACGTGTTCAACTTGTATATGGTGCTTAGGTGGTGTTGAATAGGGAGTGTGAAGGAAAATTAATACGGTATTTGTAAAATGCCAACTACTGACCCTTATGGGTGAGTAGAGCCAGGGATCAACGCAAAAGCTCTGTGCTGCAAAGAGAGATGGTTAGGTCGCTGCGCCACAGCAGTGTGGAGAATAATTTTTGGCGAGGGTCCAGGAGTTGCCGTTATCTGGCCCTAAAATAGAGGGCCTAAGTTGTCACTTATAGATTGGCTCTAAAAAGCCCCCTCTATTCTTCATCAGGTGGAGCTACATATAAGTGCAGATGCACAGCTTCAAGTTATTCAGGAAAATGTGGTTTCCCTGAGATGTGAAATGTACTCCATCTCCACTTCTGCCTTTGGCATATATTGGAATATACAAAGACAGTTTTTGAGGAAAAAGTAACATAAATTGTCCAAAGGTATCCTTCATAAGCATTTCCAAACCTACCCCAGTCAATGTGCCTAGGTCGTTTCCACCACAGTGCACAATCATGAGGTCAGGGTGTTGGAGATGCAAACAGGTTTTAACCAATGCCAACAATTGTTGCCACTTCAATCCTCTCTGTCCACACCATTTAATATCCACAGTTTTTGAACCTAGGTCTAAGTCAATATGTATTTGTTCTGCATACCTCTTGCACCAAAAAACATAGCTATGTCCTACGATCCAATTGGCATTTTGAAGGTATTGCTGGAAGGTATGGAAAGATGTCTGTAGCTCATGCAGTTCCTTTGTAGGTTTGATTAAAGATGGGGAACTAGTTTCTTTTCGCATACAACATGGTACCTGATTGGGAGATGAAAAGCATTGTTTTTTAAAAGTAGGGTGCACATTCGTTTTGTGAAAAAACATGTTTCTGATTGGTTAAGAAAAAGCAGTTTGCACGTGGAGTGCATATTATAGGATCAAATTTGCTCAACTCAACCACACCTGCTACTTGCATTTGGAAGGTACTGTTCGAACTTAAAACAAGTGTGAACCTTTAACCTGCACATGCCGTTAAATGTTCAAGAAAATGTAGCAAGAAAATATCATTAGTTTTAAAAAAAATTATGAACTTTTAACCTCCAAGTGTTGTAGAATGTTGTAGACAGTGTGTTGATAGAATTTGTTGCATTTCTGACTTAAACGTGTACTTGAATATTAATAAAATTGTTTATATGGAAAATTAGAAAGACAGTAATAGAGGGAATTTTTGAAAGTTAAAATAATGAATGAACTATTGTAATTTGTTCTTGATTATCACTGTTAACGGTCTAAAAGTGCTGTGTTGCTCAGAGTGGCATGGTGGTGATAAGATATGGTGCTACATTCGGATATGAAACCGAGAGTCAAAACAGTGAGGTCATTGCTGTAAAGTGATGTGGTCTGGTGTTTGTAGCATACGTGTGCAAGTAGTGTTAGTAGGCGTTTATACTATACAGGGAGTGGGGCGCAAACTACTAACTGCTACAATGTGTTGATAGTATACCGGAAGAGGGAAGCGAAGTAGTCACGCCTACCGTTGTGGGGACTTGGGGATAAAACTGAGCTGATTGCTGTAAAATGATGGGCTCTGGGCGCTGTAGGATACTAGCTACTGTAGTATAAGTGTGTAAGTAGTGTTAGTATGCGCTTATAGTAAATAGGGAGTGGGAAGCAAACTACTCACCCCTATTGATGTGAAGACTCAGGGATTAAACCGTGGGCCTAAATTGTGAGCTCATTGCTGTAAAGTGATGTGCTCTGGAGCATACTTGTGGAAGAAGTGTTAGTTTACGTTTATACAATATAGGGAGTGGGAAGCAAAAGACTTACCCATACCGGTCTCAAGACTTGTGGATGAAACCATGAGCTCATTGCTGTAAAGTCATGTGCTCAGTGTAGTATTCCATTGTAAGTCATAGTAGAATGTTAGTTTTAATTCTACTAGAATCTAAATATGTAATGTTAGTATGTAGGGCTGTCATGAGGGGGAGTTTGTACACAAACTGGATTAGACAGTTGCTTTGCTGTCTGCTCCTATTGGTGGTTGTTTCAGGTGTCTTGTTGTTTTGTAATATATCTACTTATTGGATCCACTGCTGTCTGCCTCTTCACTACATAAATTTGGCGACGAGCGGGAGAAGGGAAAAAGAAGGCACCACTCACCAATATTTCAAAATTGCTTGAGTTGTGCTGAAGACTCATTTTCTTCGTGTAGCTGTTGCTACTATTGCCAGGGTCGTCCACTCATTAAACTATGTCATCCGACCTCTGGAAGAATTTATATTTTTAAATATTGCGCTTCCTCTGCTTCTTCACTACATTCTGGTCACTGCACTACACTTGTGCAAGTAGTGTTAGTATGCATTTTTACTAACAAATGCATCATGGTCCTAGGGAAGGCGACCTCTCAGGCGCAGCTCATACAATGTCCCGGGGTGTGCATTCGCGGGTCATTTGTGTTTGCTATTAGAGGGTGGTGCATGGCTTCCACCCTGTCACAGCAAATACTTGTTGGACTACTTGAAGCGAGAGGAGAAAAACCTTGTATGGCAGTAATAGAGGGCATGCGGATGGTAAAATTGGAGAGAAAAGAACAAAAAAAAAGGCGGGGTCTCACCCCTTCTTTTAAATGAGGTCCCTGGTGGGTAATATTCCGTGGTCAATCCAATTATTATATTGCGGGGTCTCTGTAGGACTGGGAATCTTAATGTCACATGTAAATTAGGCGCAGAGACGTTTTGCAGCCTAGGGGAGTGCCACCTTCCCGGGTATTGTTTACTAATTGTTCAGGTGGTTCGAGGTCAACTGAAGTCCAAGATCGCCACATTCTGAGACTTTATTTAAATATGCAGGTTGGGCCTCGGCAGTCCCTGAAGCCTCGGTGGTCCTAGGCAGTGCTTTATTTGTTCTGTAATCACACTGCAGTACTTATGGTGTTATAAAGTGATACACTCATAGAACTCTTGCAGTTGCTGTACAATTACCCAGGCATCATTTGTCTAATAGTCAGTTAGATTATGTTTGGTTGGTGCACTCTAATATTAAATAACGTTGTCCTTAAAATCTCCTATAAACAGATGATTTTCACAATAAATAATAGACAAGTCTTGTCAGAAAAAGAAGAACTATACACACAGTTATTTATTTGGAAAAAAAGTAACCTTTATTAAAACAGAAATAAATAGAAATGTAGCTTTAATAGAACAGTATAATAAAAAAAATGTGGGTTGGACTCCAGCGGAAGCAGTGTAGGAAACCTGCAAGACAAAATGAAACATAAGTATGTGTGCTCTGTGGAAGATGAAAAGAAAGGCAGCCCGAATGAAAGGACCATAGTGAGAATGGAAGGGAGGGTGAGTGGGTGGAAGGGAGCAGGGGAGGGAGAGTCAAAACAAGAGAGGGAGGAGGAGACAGAGCGTCGACCTATTGCCCCCAGCCATTAGTGTTTACCCTCCGTCACCCATTTGTCTAGGATGCTGGGGTCTGCGAGAAAGAGTATGGTTCAGCAAGTCCTTAGAAATAAATACATGAGGCCAGAGTTTATGGGCTATATTATCTAGGAAGGGCAATAACATTATCGCCGCTTTAGCGGCAAGAAACTGCCGCTAAAGCACCCAACACAATTTTGACGAAATACATTTATCATAATATAAGTTTATTACAGTAAAAAATATATAAATGTTTAAAATAATTTAGATTTTCGCATGCTCTCATATACTTTTTACATTTATTCAGATATACTTTTGAGACAAACAAAAAGGGAATGGCGTACCCAATGCGATACTATACGTCTGTGACATAACACAGGGCCTGGTCCAAGTACTCGTCGAATACGCAAAGCGCAGGGGGCGCAACCCCATACGTACATGACATAATGCGTGGCTTGGTACTACATACCCATCGGATACCAAAGTACCACCTGGTGTGACTTCATGCGTATATAATGTTACATGGGACGTGGAGCCACAAACTCGTCGGATACAAAATGCGCATCATTTACAAGTTTAGCAATATGGCAGATATGATTCTTGTGGTGATGGAGCTGGGTAAACTACCGATATGGGAGTGCAGTTTCTCCCCTGCCAAAAAAATGATATACAAATTTTGGGGGAAGATATAAAACATTACATAATTTTTACAGTTAAAAAAAATAAGTATAATAGAGTTCCCAAATATTTAAAAATATAATAGAAAAAATATAGGTTTTAGAAACATTAAAATATGAAATTAACATTTAAAAAACCTTTAAAATTCACAGAATAAATCATAGGTTTTACAGACGTTATAGTTAGGAATTAGCATTTAAAAAACCTTAGAAATTCACAAAAAAAAACATAGGTTTCATGGACGTTATAGTTAGTTGAACATTTGAGTCAAATAAAACCAGAGAAATTTTCCTGTCATAGTTAGTTGAGCTAACTATAACTCGAGAGCCCGCAATGCACTGCTGATGATGTCACATATTACATCACTCATGACATGGTCAGTGACATCACTGAAGATATCTCAAATGACATCACTGATGACATCACATTATGGTTTCAAGAGTGTATCTGTGATGGACTGTATGGGTGGGTGAGTGTGTGTATGGATATGTTAGTGAGTGAATGTATATCTCAGTGGTACATGTGTGATTAACTACTTATGTTAAAGGCAGTATATATGTGAGTTGGAGGATATAAATGGCTATAAGTGAGCGTGTGTGATTGTGAGAGTGGCTGTATGGATGAGTGAGTTGTTGTATCAGTGTTTGTATAAGAGCGAACAAATGTGCTAGTATTTGTATGAGTAATTGAGCTGGTGTGTGGATAACTATATAGGTGAGTAAATGGCAGTGTGATTAATTATTTGCATGACTGACTATATGTGTGAATACCTCTATGGATGAGTGGCAGTGTGTGAGTGTCTATATAGGTGTATGAGTGCATATGATAGTCCTGCACTGAGTGACCATAGGTATGAGTGATCGCACTGGTGAGTGACTGGATGTGTGTGTAAACCTAAGAATCAGTGAGTGGGTATGTAGTTATTGGTGTTGGAGTGTCTATGGTTTTGAGAATGGCAGTCTGTAATTTAGAGTGGGTGTATCAAAGGTTACATTAGGGTGTGAGAAGATGCATCAATTTATCACATGGATGATGTAATCAGTGATGTCATTTCAGATGTCATCGGTGAAGTCCTCAGTGATGTCACTGACCATGTCATGAGTGATGTAATATGTGACGTCATCAGCAGTGCATTGCGGGGCGCAAGTTATAGTTAGCTGAACTTACTAAGACAGGGAAATTTCTATGGTTTTGTACGAGTGAAATTTCCAACTAAACTATAACTTTCCCTAAAACCTATGGTTTTTTCAGTGATTTCCTGTTTTTTTAAATGCTAATTTCTAACTATAAGTACCTGAAACCTTTGATTTTTTAAGTGAATTTCAAAGATTTTTTAAATGCTAGTTTCTAACTATGCCTACAGAGGTAGGACATGTGACGAAAGAAGAAAAAACACACAGAAAGAAGCAAAAGAAATGCAGAAAGAAGCAACAGAAGTCCACAACGACAAAGAAAAGTGCAGGAAGAAGCAAGACATGTGCAAAAAGAACCAACAGAGGAGCAGAAGGAGGCCGTGTTGCAAGATCATCCTGTGCCCACAACTTTTTCAGACGGGTACTGGTGGTAACTGACTCTGACTAACCAGGCCTAGAGTCAGTGCTATGCTAAAGGACACTTAGAATACAGTGAAAACACCTACATACACTAGGGATAACTATGTGTTGGGGTACCCCTGTGATTAGCATGAACTCCTCTGTAAGGCCCAAGTACATGATAGGACCAGGGGATTAAAACTACCTCTAAGTCAGAGGTGCAGAAATATGCTACTTTAACTAGTAGTCGAGTTTAGAGAGTGGTGGAGAAAGGGTGCTGGGCGTCCAACCAATGGTCAGGAATTTCACTGAGTAGGACTTACAGGAGGTACCAGGAGGGATTTGTGGCCCCCAAACTCACTCAGGACTAATTTGAACTTCATCCCCCATTCCGTAGTCTGCCACGAGGCACGTTTGCATAGTGGTAGAGAAAGGGGGCCATGGCCTCCAAAGACTCTTAACAATCCCACTGTGTGGGACTTACTGTAAGTAACAAGAGGGGTAGTTGGGGGCCAACTTCCCAAACTATTACCTCCAGTCAGTCCCACACAGCAGCACTGGTAAGTACACGTACCAGGCCATGCCCACTTTGCCTACCACTCTACAAAGAACGCCAATGCTGCCTTTGAATGATTCTCACTACCTTAGCATCTCACAATTGATTTAAACACAAAGTGAGGAGATCAATGTCTCTTGAATGAATCTTCAATTTTATTGTTTATATTTCTTCATTTAGAACTTTTTAGTTTTTTCCAGAATTTCTTTTTTTTCCGTTTGAAAAGACATATGACATACAAAATATGGAACACATTATATACATTTAAAACACTCCCCAACCGACACTCTCACATACACTCAGTTGTGAATCACAAACAATCACAGTCAACCACTCTCACACACTCTCTACAATACAAAAATACCAACAGTTCAATACAGTTCAATATAAATCATATTTCCGATAGTGCCATAGACAATTTTTTCAGCCTATTTGTAAATTTTTGTAAGTAATTCAACAATTCTTTTAAATTCTTATGGCATCATACAATACAGGGTCTACGCGTTTCGAACTCCTCCTATTTTTCGAGTTCTCATCAGGACCATACTGTAAAAATGAAAATGGGGGGAGATCTAGATTAGATTCTAATTTGCGACCATATCTCAAAGCTTACAAGTGGCTCAACATCCGTCTTCTACCTCTTACCTTTATAACAGTGTATCTCAATCACTGAATCGTGTTCGTCTTGGTACCCAGCGTGTGACCACCTAAACAACAGTAACATAACAGAGCTCAGCCGAGCTATTCAAAGGGGTTCTATTTTCCACTACATTGTTGCACACTCACATAATCTCACTCACTGGTGTATTTTGTTTGGTGTATCTCCTCTCTGTAAATAAACAGGGAATCTCTGTTAGGCACTCAGAGCTTGTTTTTATTAAAAGCTTAGTGCCGCGACTAAAAAACTCTTACCTCAATTTGTTCTGGTGTTGGCGGAGGATAGAATGAATTGTTGTACCTCCTGTAATAATAAAGGATCCTATTACTACTGTCTATTTCACGTCAGTGCAAATGTCCGGACTTAGTGTGAAGCTTTTCACCTTACCTTACGTATAAGGAGTCATTCCAGGGGACCGGAGTAAATTATTTGGCGGTGTCCTAAAATGATAAAATTGGAGGTTATTTTCTATCCACTCAGAAGTAAATCCAACAGGTGTCTTTTCGCATTGAAGCCATCGGGAGTTTTACCGTTAGTCTCCACAAGGTTTTTATCCTACTTCCGGGTTGCGCCATCTTGGAGTGGGGTTGTTTGTTTATTTCTACACCAGAATCCTGCTAAATTTAGATGAGCATTGTGTTGCTTTGTAGATAATAAACCTATTATTTTTGGACAAGAAGTAGTGTGTATCATAAGATTAGTTGTGCGTAATGTGTGGTGGGGTCGGCATCTTAGAATGGGTATCAAGGTGATGGTTATCTCTCATTGTTAACCTGACATCTTCCTGCTCAATTACTTCGGTCTCTACGAAAGTTTATATAACTCAGAAATTTCATTTAATCCTTCCGTTTCCGAGTTGAATTTAACAATCATCATTGCTTCATAGCGTGATAAGTTGGCCTCAAGGTCTCCTCCTCTCTTGTCTTGTTCGACCTTTGTAATCACAGTCCAGCGGAGATCAGTTTCCACATGGTTTTTTGCCATCCAATGTTGTACCAAAGGTGCATTTGGTACCTTTAGTTTTATTCTTGATTTGTGTTGTTGGATCAACGTTTTTATCTCTTGATTGGTTTTACCTACATAGATTAAGTCACATGGACACACTATTCCATAAATTACGTACCGTGATTTACAATTTGTGAATGTTTCATGTCTCCACGTGGTTGTCTTGTGTTTGAAGATAACCCCTTCTTCCGTAGTTGCACAACAGTTACAACGGCCGCATTTATGATGGCCTTGGATTGGTGGTCGGCCAATCATGGTTCGCAAAGTCACGTCTTCTTTAGCAGGCATAGATGCTCTTATCAATTTGTTTGAGATGCTAGCTTCTTTACGAAGTGCAAATAATGGGACTTTAGAAAGTTCCTCATTCAGGTTGTTTATCAAGTGCCAATTGTTCTTAATTGCTTTTTTTAACATGTTAGAATTAGGGCAATATGTACTCACTAGTACCATTTGGTCCATTTCTTGTTTGGTCTTTTTTTCGAGGAGACATTCTCGTGGTGTCCACCACGCTCTATTCATGCATCTTTTTAGTAGTTTTTTTGGGTATCCACGTTCCATCAAGTTTGATGTTCATTTGGTGGCATGTTTGTTGAACTCGTCTTTGTGTTGGCAATTTCTACAAATCCGTAGAAATTGCCCGTAAGGGAGATTTTCCTTTAGGCTGCGTGGATGGTTGCTTGAAAAATGTAAAGATCTATTACGATCAGTGTCTTTCCTGTATAAGGTTGTAATCAGACCTCCCTCTTCTGATGGATATATTTCTACATCCAGAAATGGCATTTTACATTTAGAATAATTCAAGGTGAATTTGATTTCTTGTGTTTTGTTGTTCAGCCAATTGTGGAAATTAGTAAGTTCTTGTTCGGGACCCGTCCATACAAAGAATACATCGTCTATGAAACAATTCCATTTATCCATTGGGCAAAGGGGTTCTGATTGTAGATAAATTTCTCTTCGTAGGCAGACATATAAAGAATTGCCAACTCCGGAGCGAAGGGGCAGCCCATGACCACACCCCCTATTTGAAAATAGAAGTCTCCATCGAAGTTGAAATAATTTCTTTTTAATGCAAATTCAGCCATTTGGATGATGAATTCTGTTGGAATTTTCTGTGGTTTTTCTCTACTCTCAAGTATTTGTCTTAAAATTTCCATTCCTTCATCTTGCGGGATTTGAGTGTATAATGATGTTATGTCCATCGTTACCATGTAATGATTGTTCCTGTCAAATTCAATCTCACTCAGTTTATTTATGAAATCCGTGGTATCCCTGATGTATGATTTGACGCTCGGTAAAAATGGTTTCAGGAAAAAATCCACAACATTGGAAATTGGCTCCATTAGTGACTCACAACCTGAAACGATTGGACGTCCAGGTGGGGTTTTTTCATTTTTATGCACCTTGGGCAAGATGTAAAATAAAGGGATTCTTGGATGTTTGATCTTTAAATATTCAGTGTCCTTTTTGGTCAGAAAGCCTAGTTGTGATGCTTCATCAATCATTGAGTGTAGTACATTTTTCAATTCAGATGTGGGGTCTTTATTTATTTTTCTATAGCAGTTGGTATCGCTTAATTGTTTTTTAACCTCCTGTGTGTATAGCTGACGGTCCCAAACCACAATCGATCCACCGTTATCTGCTTGCTTATCTATCTTGCTTGCTTATCTGCTTGCTTGATAATTACAGATGTAATTATCAAGCAAGCAGATAAGGGTGGATCGATTGTGGTTTGGGACCGTCAGCTATACACACAGGAGGTTAAAAAATAATTAAGCGATACCAACTGCTATAGAAAAATAAATAAAGACCCCACATCTGAATTGAAAAATTTACTACACTCAATAATTGACGAAGCATCACAACTAGGCTTTCTGGGAAAAAAGGAGACTGAATATTTAAAGATCAAACATCCAAGAATCCCTTTATTTTACATCTTGCCCAAGGTGCATAAAAATTAAAAAACCCCACCTGGACGTCCAATCGTTTCAGGTTGTGAGTCACTAATGGAGCCAATTTCCAAGTTTGTGGATTTTTTCCTGAAACCATTTTTACCGAGCGTCAAATCATACATCAGGGACAACACGGATTTCATAAATAAACTGAGTGAGATTGAATTTGACAGGAACAATCATTACATGGTAACGAAGGACATAACATCATTATACACTCAAATCCCGCAAGATGAAGGATTGGAAATTTTAAGACAAATACTTGAGAGTAGAGAAAAACCACAGAAAATTCCAACAGAATTCATCATCCAAATGGCTGAATTTGCATTAAAAAGAAATTATTTCAACTTCGATGGAGACTTCTATTTTCAAATAGGGGGTGTGGCCATGGGCTGCCACTTCGCTCCGGGGTTGGCAATTCTTTATATGTCTGCCTACGAAGAGAAATGTATCTACAATCAAAACCCCTTTGCCCAATGGATAAATAATTGGAATCATTTCATAGACGATGTATTCTTTGTATGGACGGGTACCGAACAAGAACTTACTAATTTCTACAATTGGCTGAACAACAAAACACAAGAAATCAAATTCACCTTGAATTATTCTAAATGTAAAATGCCATTTCTGGATGTAGAAATATATCCATCAGAAGAGGGAGGTCTGATTACGACCTTATACAGTAAAGACACTGACGGTAATAGATCTTTACATTTTTCAAGCAACCATCCACGCAGCCTAAAGGAAAATCTCCCTCACGGGCAATTTCTACGGATTCGTAGAAATTGTCAACACAAAGACGAGTTCACCAAACATGCCACCAAATTGACATCAAACTTGATGGAACGTGGATACCCAAAAAAACTACTAAAAAGATGCATGAATAGAGCGTGGTGGACACCACGAGAATGTCTCCTCGAAAAAAAGACCAAACAAGAAATGGACCGAATGCTACTAGTGAGTACATATTGCCCTAATTCTAACATGTTAAAAAAGCAATTAAAAACAATTGGCACTTGATAAACAACCTGAATGAGGATCTTTCTAAAGTCCCATTATTTGCATTTCATAAAGAAGCTAGCATCGCAAACAAATTGATAAGAGCATCTATGCCTGCTAAAGAAGACGTGACTTTGCGAACCATGATTGGCCTACCACCAATCCAAGGCCATCATAAATGCGGCCAGTGTAACTGTTGTGCAACTACGGAAGAAGGGGTTATCTTCAAACACAAGACAACCACGTGGAGACATGAAACATTCACAAATTTATATCACGGTACGTCATTTATGGAATAGTATGTCCATGTGACTTACTCTATGTAGGTAAAACCAATCAAGAGATAAAAACGCGGATCCAACAACACAAATCAAGAATAAAACGAAAGGTACCGAATGCACCTTTGGTACAACATTGGATGGCAAAAAACCATGTGGAAACTGATCTCTGCTGGACTGTGATTACAAAGGTCGAACAAGACAAGAGAGGAGGAGACCTTGAGGCCAAGTTATCACGCTATGAAGCAATGATGATTGTTAAATTCAACTCGGCAACGGAAGGATTAAATGAAATTTCTGAGTTATATAAACTTTCGTAGAGACAGAAGTAATTGAGCAGGAAGATGTCAGGTTAACAATGAGAGATAACCATCACCTTGATACCCATTCTAAGATGGCGACCCCACCACACATTACGCACATCCAATCTTATGATACACACTACTTCTTGTCCAAAAATAATAGGTTTATTATCTACAAAGCAACACAATGCTCATCTAAATTGAGCAGGATTGTGGTGTAGAAATAAACAAACAACCCCACTCCAAGATGGCACAACCCGGAAGTAGGATAAAAACCTCGTGGAGACAGACCAAACTGTGCGAGCACAGGAGAACGTACGGACCCCCTGGACCTGGAGTACGGAAAAACTAAGTCTTGACTAACGGTAAAACTCCCGATGGCTTCAATGCGAAAAGACACCTGTTGGATTTACTTCTGAGTGGTAGAAAATAACCTCCAATTTTATCATTTTAGGACACCGCCAAATAATTTACTCCGGTCCCCTGGAATGACTCCTTATACGTAAGGTAAGGTGAAAAGCTTCACACTAAGTCCGGACATTTGCACTGACGTGAAATAGACAGTAGTAATAGGATCCTTTATTATTACAGGAGGTACAACAATTCATTCTATCCTCCGCCAACACCAGAACAAATTGAGGTAAGAGTTTTTTAGTCGCGGCACTAAGCTTTTAATAAAAACAAGCTCTGAGTGCCTAACAGAGATTCCCTGTTCATTTACAGAGAGGAGATACACCGAACAAAATACACCGGTGAGTGAGATTATGTGAGTGTGCAACAATGTAGTGGAAAATAGAACCCCTTTGAATAGCTCGGCTGAGCTCTGTTATGTTACTGTTGTTTAGGTGGTCACACGCCGGGTACCAAGACGAACACGATTCAGTGATTGAGATACAGTGTTATAAAGGTAAGAGGTAGAAGACGGATGTTGAGCCACTTGTAAGCTTTGAGATATGGTCACAAATTAGAATCTAATCTAGATCTCCCCCCATTTTCATTTTTACAGTATGGTCCTGATGAGAACTCGAAAAATAGGAGGAGTTCGAAACGCGTAGACCCTGTATTGTATGATGCCATAAGAATTTAAAAGTATTGTTGAATTACTTACAAAAATTTACAAATAGGCTGAAAAAATTGTCTATGGCACTATCGGAAATATGATTTATATTGAACTGTATTGAACTGTTGGTATTTTTGTATTGTAGAGAGTGTGTGAGAGTGGTTGACTGTGATTGTTTGTGATTCACGACTGAGTGTATGTGAGAGTGTCGGTTGGGGGGTGTTTTAAATGTATATAATGTGTTCCATATTTTGTATGTCATATGTCTTTTCAAACGGAAAAAAAAGAAATTCTGAAAAAAACTAAAAAGTTCTAAATGAAGAAATATAAACAATAAAATTGAAGATTCATTCAAGAGACATTGATCTCCTCACTTTGTGTTTAAATAGATTGTGAGATGCTAAGGTAGTGGGAATCATTCAAAGGCAGCATTGGCGTTCTTTGTTTTTTGATACATTAGGCTGTGGCTTGGCCTTGCTGCTTGGGAACCCATACCCAGTAGTTTTCATTTCCCACTCTACAAAAGCACTCCCTGGCAAGCTCTTGGATGGGGATTGAAGTCCCCTTCACTGCTGGGGGTCCATTAGGGGCCAACTAGCCTACCTTTTACCTCCAGTAAACGCCACACAGTGGGATTGGTGAGAGGTACACAAAGGCCATGCCCCCTTTCTCCACCGCTCTGCAAACGTGCCCCCTGGCACATTGTAAGTTGGTGGATTAAGTCCCCTTGAATCCTGAGGGTCCCTGGGGTCCAACTAGCCCACCAGGTACCTCCAGTAGGCACCACAGAGCTGCGTTGCAGAGAAGTGTAAAAAGGGGTGTGGCTTGGTCCACCTCTCTGCAACGAAGAATAGTGGCACTTACTGGAGGTATCTGGTGGGGTTGTTGTCCCACAGGGACCCTCAGGATTACGGAGGAATTCTTTCCCCAACTTAAAATGCGCCACAGGGCGTGTTTGCACACATGTCACCTCAGGCCCGCCCCCTCCCTTCACCACTGTGCACACGTACCCCGTGGGACATTTTAAGTTGGGGGATTAAGTCCACTTGAATCCTGAGGGTCCCTGGGGTCCAACTAAGCCCACCAGGTACCTCCAGTAAGTGCCAAAGAGCTGTTTTGCAAAAAGGTGTAAAAAGGGGCATGGCCTGGACCACCTCTCTGTAACGTAGGCCTGTGGCACTTACTGGATGTACCTGGTGGCCTAGTTGGCCCCAATGGGCCCTCAGGATTGAAGAGGATTTAATTCCCCAACTTTAAACACACCACAGGGCGTGTTTGCACACATGTCACATCAGGCCCCGCCCCCTCCCTTCACGCCCTGTGGCACATTTTAAGTTTGGGGATGAAGTCCTTTTGAATCCTGAGGGTCTCTGGGGTCCAACTAGCCGACGAGGTACCTCCAGTAAGCGCCACAGAGCTGCGTTGCAGAGAGGTGTAACAAGGGGCATGGCCTGGACCACCTCTCTGCAACGCAGGCCTGTGGTGCTTACTAGAGATACCTGTGGGCTAGTTGCCCCCAGGGGCCCTCAGGATTGAAGGGGAATTAATATCCCAACTTAAAACGTGCCACAGGGCATGTTTGCACACATGTCATCTCAGGCCCCGCCCCCTCTCTTCACCACCATGCAAACATGCCCCGTGGCTTGTTTTAAGTTCGGGGATAATGTCCCCTTGAATCCTGAGGGTCCATGGGCTCCAACTAGTCCACCAGGTACCTCCAGTAAGCGCCACAGAGCTGCATTGCAGAGAGGTGTAAAAAGGGGAGTGGCCTGTACCACCTCTTGCAACTGAGCCCTGTGTCGCTTACTGGAGGTACCTGGTGGGCTAATTGGCCCCCAGGGACCCCCAGTATTGAAGAGGAATTAATTACTCAACTTAAAACATGCCACAGGGTGCGTTTGCAGAGTGTTGCTGGGAGGGGGCGGGGCCTCGTTGATGCCAATCTTTTTTAATTTATTTTTATTTTTAAGAAGGGGAGCTGTGCGTCCCGCTTTCCTTTTCTATTTTATGGGCCCTGGGACCCAATCCCCAGGTATTGACCCGTATTATTTTTTTTTTTTAAACAGACGGGAGCCTATGGCCCCCTCCAGAGGCCAGATTCGGCCCCATCCCCCGGGGCATGGCAAGTGTTTTTTTTTTTAATTTATTTATTTGGAGGGGGCTGCGTGGTGCCCCTCCTCATGACATTTATGGCCATGGGGACCCCATCCCCCAAGGAAATCAAAGCCCTTTATGTTACAACATTGAAAGACAAACGTAAATATTCGGCACAAAGCAACAACTATGTCAATCTGGTCAAAAAGCTACAAGGGGACAGCAACATCATAATCCACCAATCAGACAAAGGAGGCAATGTTGTTTTATGGCCTCGTTCACTATATATGGAAGAAGCGTACCTTCAGTTCAATGATCCGCTTTGCTACAAGCGATGCGACGCCAGTCCATAGTTAGGACCTAGTTACCAGAGGAAAACTGCAACATTCTATTCCCTATAACTTTGACGCCCATTGACGAATCTTCGCAAAAGTTTTTAAATTAATTCTTTGTTGAGATCAGCTCCTATGTTGAAAGTTTGGAGGTGATTCATAAATGGGGGGCCGAGAAAAAAGGGCGGTCCCAAAACGCGTTTTTTCAATGGTAATTTCCGTAGGAAACTTTAGACAAGGCCACAGGTCGAACACGTGAACGGAATTACCCCAAATTTGGCAGGACGAAGGATTTTGGTCTAGAAAGCACGTTTTTGTTCATTTGCTGTAAATCCGTTCAGTGGTTTTTGAGAAATATTGACATTTACAGATGTCAATATTTGAGAATTCTGCCATCTGATTGGCTGGGGTGTTACAAGCACAAGCTTGTTGCTGATTCGCTGCGAGTGGTGCGAGTGATTGCAACTAGGAACTGTTTGCCGCCATTTTGTGATTCAGTTGAAGCAAGAAAGGGGAAAAAAGGGTAAAAAAAGTGGGAAAGAGAAGGGTAGGAGCACTGTAGCCTCTGTGGGGTGTTTAGGGTGTGCTATAGAGGGGGTGTGAAGCGAAGTATGCACCCCTACCGGTGTGAAAGTGCTGGGATATAGAAATTAAGTGAGGTATTGCGTAGAGTGGGATGCTGCTAAGGTGAGGTGGTGCAGGACTCGAGGATTAAAGCGTGAGCCCAAAGTGTTTCTTATGCTGTGAAGTCATGTGCCATGGCCGCTGCACTACAGCTGTGGAAGTAGTGTCAGCATGTGTTTATACCTACTAGGACGAAGTACTGACCCGTACTGGTCTGAAAGTCCTGAGGTATAGAAAATAGTTGAGGTACTGTCTAGAGTTTCATGCTGCTGAACTGAGCTGCTGCCGGACCTGCCGCTGTGCCATACCTGTCTAAGAAGTGTGAGCATGTAGTTATAGCTACTTGGATGAACTTTTGTTTTCAACATTGTAGTTTGTGTATGTTGCTTAGGGGACGTTATATAGGGAGTGCAAAGGTAAATTTGTGCTTATCAAATCAATTAGTTATTTGTGAAGTGCTAACTACTCATTCCTATGGGTGTGATGGTGCTGGGGCGTAAGCTGAGATGCTGACGAACTAAGGGTAAAGTCGCGGAACTACTGACCCCTACTGGTCTGAAAGTGCAGCGTATGAAAATTAAGTGAGGGTATTGCCTAGAGTGTCATTTTATTTTTTAAATGTAGTTTATTGATTTTCATACAAAACAGACATAAATACAGGTGACCCAGTGGCCTCAATATTACCTTCCCAATGGTAGGATACCCCCATCTAAATCTCATTGTGTGTCATATCCATGTGTCAACTGTAAGCAATCGGTGTTCCCAATCCCAATAAACCCCGTTTGTTGTACCCTCAACTCCCTTTTCTAACAACAGTTGCCCCCTCCCTCCTCCCAGTTCTCGTCACTGATGCATGAGCTTTAACAATCCCTTATATCCTTTGTGTGCAGGAAAACACTATATCTTAATCCTATCGATGTTCCTGTTATGCTACCGGGCTTCCCCTGTACGGTATACCACTCCAGCTAGTCCTCTTGTGTCTCATAATCCCGTAATGCCTGTACTAGCGCTTCCCACGCTGTCGCTGCTTCCAGTTCTTTATCATTGCCTCGCCTTCGCGCTTGTTGAAATCGCAGTGCGCTCTCACTATTCGCCCACTTTATAAACTCATTTCTCCATCTCTTGCTGTTAGGCCCTATTGTCACTTTCCAATGTCTCGTGATTTCCCGTTTCGCTAATATGAGCCCCATGTCAATGAATTCACTCGTTATCTTATTTTTGGATGTGTGGGGGAACCAGTGTAGGACGCTAGTGGCCATATCAGTCAGTCAAGTACACTTTATTCGATTGTTAAAATCATAAAAGGTATAAAACTCAAAGTACATACATTCCAAATGCAGGATAACACATGGTAAAGACAAATTAGCAGCATGAATTATAAAAGGTACAATTAATTATAAAGATTTCATTTCAAGGAATGTAAACAGTTCAAATGATAATAGATTCATGTTCTTGTTAACCCCTTAAGTGCTGCCTCGGTGCGTTGGCCGACGGCAGCACTACCTCCCCAGTGCTGCGCACGACCATTGGACGTCCATTCAGCACTAGTTCCAATGGACAGCGCAGCACTGGGGAGGGATGTTTACGAGCATTTATGAGGTTAAACGAGATTTCGTTCTTATCGCAGCTACCAAGAAACTAGCAACACTAAATATAACATAAGTGCTACTTAGGAGCTGAAGGTAGATTACAGCAGGCCTTACTTGAGTAAAGCCTTCCTTTCTTAAAATTGGTAGCAAAAATCTAGCCCTTTCCACAGCAAAAAACCTGCAGAACACAGTAAAATGCATTGTATTTTGTACAGATCTATTGTCGCATTTACAAAATGGGGCTGCCTCCGGTTTCACCCATTTAGGGAAGCTACCCAACTGGAAGTGGATTAAAATAAAACGGAACTTAGTCAACAAGAACCTATGAAATGGTTTAGTTACAATGGCAAGATATGGTTCCATTGAGGGGGAATGTAGAAGCAAATAATGAGATCTGACAGTTGGCTTCATCAATTCCCTTTCCTCTTGTGCCAGTCTGGCCCCCTCCATGTAATGTTTTTTGATCAAGCCAATGTCCTCCCTCCTAATGCAAGAGGGTGAGTAAAAATGTTCCGGGCAACTCATCTCAACTAAGGATCTTTTTATGTAGTCCAGCCAGGGCACCCTATTAGAATGATCTAAGGACATGACGTCAGCCATGATAGAGTGGTTCAGGGATAATTCGCTGTTCAACCAGGTCCTTAGCCAGAATATTATTGGGGCTAGCCGCAACCTGTCGGAAACAAAATCCAACCCGAGCTTCACGTGTGTCGAAAAGGTTGGGGTAGACTGAGGGACCGACAGCAGCGATCGTATAAACCTATTTTCCACCTTCTGGATGGTGTCGTCTTTTATGTAACCCCATAAAGGGGAACCATATGTGGCAATTGCAACGCATTTGGAGGTATAGATCTTTAGCATTGCCTGCATCGGCCTGGCCCCCAGCCTTTTAGAAAACCTGAAGTGAAGCAGTTGATCTTGCAACGGCTAGACCTCTCGCTCTGACCTGTGGTCTCCATGAGCCTCTCTCATCAAAGCGTACTCCTAAGTAGGGAAAAATGGCCACCCTCGAAACCACCTCCTCCTTGCATTTAAAAATCATTCTTTTTCCCTTTATGCAGTGGAGGCCTACTACCATGGTATGGGATTTATTGGCATTAATCTTTAAATCAAGTTGATCTATGAAGGCCCCGAAAGTGTCCAACAGGCGTTGCAGACCGACACCAGTATGGGCTATAAGTACTGTGTCGTCCGCGTATAGGAGGGCAGGTATTTTAGCCTCTCCTATACGCGGAAGATCGCCCTGTACTGCCTCCAGATAGCTGCTTAGGCCGTTAATATACAGTGTGAAGAGGAGGGGGGCCAGGATACAACCCTGGCGTACCCCACGCATTGACCTGAAAGAGGGCGTGCATCTGCCCTCCTTAGCGACTCTGATCTTAGCAAACAATTCCTGGTGTAGTGATGCCATAAAGTTTACCAGGGCCCCGTCTATACCCATCTTCAAGAGGATGTCCCATAATTTGGTTCTGTTTACCAGATCGAAGGCTGAGGAGAGGTCCATAAAGGCCAAAAATAAAGACCCCTCCTTGGCTGCAGTGTATTTAGCAAGTAAAAGATGTAAATTTGAACACTGCTCGGCCGTACCTCTCTTCTCCCTAAACCCATATTGGGCATTGGCTATGCTACGCTAATTTCCACACTATCCCTTAGTTTCGTCAGAAGGACTCTGCCCAGAATTTTAATGGCAGAATCTAAGAGGGATATGGGTCTGTAACACCCAGGATCCTCCCTCTGTCCTTTTTTGAAAATGGGTACTATGACTGAGGTGGCCCAGGAAATGGGGATAACGTTTCCATTAGCGGCTGTGAAAACTTTGGAAAGCACTCCTGCCCATAGTTTCGGGGAGTGCCGGTAAAAATCTGCAGGCACCCCATCTGGGCCTGGGGCTTTGTTTTTCGAGGTTTCCAAAATAGCTGTCTCAACCTCGTCAGTAGTAAAAACTAGTGGGGCATACTCAAGAGTTATAGCTTGGGGGCCCTGAATACCAGGTGATGGGTCTCCATACACTGTTTTAAAATGGGCAAGCCACCTGTCGTCAGGGACAACACAATCCATAAGCATGTTATCCTGACCAGAAAACAGGGGCTGATTTATCACTTTCCAGAATAGACTACTATCCCACATAACATCGACTGAGAGTAACTTCTCCCAAGCCTCTTGCTTTAGGGCTTCCTTACGCTCTCTGATAGCCTGCTTATATGCCCTCCTTAGGGTAGATACAGTCTCCCTGTTTCTTGGGTTACGATTTAAGGCTGCTAGGAGTGCACTATGTGATTTAGAGCATTTGGAGTCAAACCAGCGATGTTGTTTGTTACCACTCTTCCTCAACCTGACAGTCAGCTGGTTTGAGATCTGTAAACAAATTTCCTCATATGCACCCAGGATTTCGCAGTTATCTGCACTAGGATTTTGGCGTATTGCCACTGCACTTTCTATATTAGGGAACAAAGCTTCATAGAAGTCATCAGGCACCACGTTAGCCCACTTGAGCCGTCTACCCTGGTCCACCACATTTAGTGTTCCCACCCTGGGTTTGTCGGGGGCGGCATAGAGCCCATGGAATCACCCCAGTAAACTTCCAGTAGGACAGGGTTGTGATCGCTAAAAGGGGATAATAGGGTTCTATATGAGGCGACACTATGTAAAATAGCCGGTGACACAAATATGTAATCAATAAAGGAACCTGGGTCTGACCCTTTAAAAGTATTGAGCCTCGGACCGTCTGAGCTACAGACAGGTTCCATCAAATTGGAATTAGCCAATAACTCCTCTAATGCCTCTCCCCCTTTAGAATGCTCAAAGTGCGTAATACCTGGGCCACTCAGTCCTAAATAATCAATAGTACCACATAACAAAGTACATGGATGAATGTTAAAATCGCCCATGAGGACGAGTTTGATATTAAAATGTGTGTCTTGACTGACCTCTATCAACAGTTGGTCATGGATGGCAAGGTTATCGTTGCTATTATCCTGGGTTTCTGAATTGTAAAAATTGATAAAAATGGTTTTCTGGGTTGAGGATATCACCCTTTCCACTAACAAAAGGTGTGGTAAAGGTAGGTTGATTACTTTAAGTGCCCCCTTAAGTTTTAGTGAGAAAAGAAAAATGAGACCACCTTTGGCTCTGGCCGCGGCACTAGGGGCAGCAGGCACCACCAAACTCAAGAACCCATCTAGACTGAAGCTAGGTGATGTGTCCCAAGATTCCTGGAGGGCTACAATGTCATACAAAGAAATAAAAGCAATCCAGGCCTCATCAGTCCTTTTTTTTCTAATCTGTGTCCTCTAGCCCTGAAAGTGAGGAAAAGCGGTTACTGAGAGCCAACCCACCCCCATCTGTGGTACCAGGTATATGGTGACTAGGGGTGCATGCTGCCGTGGCTCGGGGGCGTTTAAACCAATATGGATTGGTCGGTCCGCTCCTTTTGGTGCTTGATAGCGGGGGATTAGCAGGCCTGGCCTCCCCGCCCTTACTGGATGTGGTCCACTACTACCCCCTCTAGGAGGACGTAGCGGGCCGTGCCGGCTTATTGTGGGCGGGTAGAAGAAGCCTAAAGGCAACGGTCTTAAGTGATTGTTGCTCGAGACTGTAGAACCATCCCAGAATAACCTTTCAGCCACATCGGCCCTGTCAAAATTAACTATCACACAATCCCCCTGAACCATTTTAGGTACCCTCCCAATCCATCCCACCCTATTAGCAGAAATGATCCTGTCGGAGATACTGCTCCCACTGCATGAGGCAGTGCACCAGGTTTGTGCTTTAGCTATGAGATCACTGGCGCACTCGCGCTCTCCTCTATTCAAGGGTAGAGTACCCACAAAAATTGCCTCTAGCGGAGCCGCCTCTGGTAGTAGATGACGATGAATGTTACTTCCTATAGGATTTCTTACAATGGGCAGCTTTTGTGGTGCCCTGGAATTATTCACTTGGGTGGGGGGTAGTGTAGTTACAATAGGATCGATGAGTGGTTCGATCACCATGGGCTCCCTTGTTGCGCTTCCTGGCCCTGCCCCAGCAAGGCCCTCATTGTGTCCATCCAGGAGCAAATTGTGATGAGTAACCATTTTGTCAATAATTACACATTTCTTAAGGAGTCCCTCCAAGCAAGTATTTAGAGTATCCACGATGTCCTTCGCGATAGCCACAAGGAGCGGTTCGATCCGGGCAACAAAGAGCGCCTCCAACTGGGCCTCCAGAGTATGAGTGGATGTTCTTGTGGGCCCTGGCAATTGTCTAGCTTTCCCCCTTTTTTCCTCCTAGATGGGTCACCAAGCTGAGGAGTGGTGGTAAGCTGTGGTGACTCTGATAGAATACTCGCTGTGGTAGTAGGTACGGCTGCAGGCTGTGTGACTATTACCAAAGGTTCCAGTGGAATAGTGGGGGTAATAAGAGCATCGCCACTAGCTGCTGGGTCAGCAAGTTCCACAGGGGTTGGGGAGCTAGGAGTGATGGGTAAAACGGCAGCTTGTCCCAGACCCAGTTCGAGTTCAGAAAGAGCAATTTCTTTATTAAGAGCCCCCACAGCCGTGGAAAGAAAAGTAAGTATAGACTGTGAATGTCTTGGTATCTTAGCTTTTGTATTATTCTCAACGCCATTGCTTAAGTTCTTTCGCTTACCCATGTCACGATGTTAAGGGCCGGGCCCAGCCCTGCCTCCTTCTGCCAACGACGGCCACAGACAGCCCGCCCTCTGCCCGGGCTCAGCCCGGCGCCGTCCGCCCGCGTCCCGCGGTGCGGGAGGCACCCCTCACACTTGTAGCGCCTCCGGGCCCTGGGATGGCGTCACAGGTCTTGCGCCGGCGGCCGGGGCAGCTGGGGGATGTAGTTCCCGCTGCTCCCATACCAACCGGAGTGTTGCCAGTAGCCGTTGCCCTCACGGCGCGGGAAGGTAGGGGAGATGATGCTGTCCCTGCTGGGTTCACAAAGCCGTTCCCCTCACGGCGCGTTTCGCTGGAAGTGCCCCACCTGGTCGCTCGGCGCCCCTCACACTTGTAGTGCCTCTGGGCGCTGGGATGGCGTCACAGGTCTTGCGCCAGCAGCCGGGGCAGCTGGGGGATGTAGTTCCCGCTGCTCCCGTACCGACCGGAGTGTTGCCAGTAGCCGTTCCGCTCACGGCGCGTTTCACTGGAAGTGCCCCACCTGGTCACTCGGCACCCCTCACACTTATAGCGCCTAGGGGCGCTGGGATGGCATCACAGGTGTTACGCCGGCGGCCGGGGCAGCTGAGGGATGTAGTTCCCGCTGCTCCCGTACCGACCGGAGTGTTGCCAGTAGCCGTTGCCCTCCCGGCATGGGAAGGTAGGGGAGATGATGCTGTCCCTGCTGGGTTCACAAAGCCGTTCCCCTCACGGCGCGTTTCGCTGGAAGTGCCCCATATCAAATGTCAATTGTCTCTCTGTTATCTCATTTAGGGTGTCTCCCACTTCCACCCAGTAGGACCCCATCATTGGGCAAGACCATAGCATGTGTTCCAATTCTGCTCCGGCTCGTGTGCACCTGGAACATGCCGCTTCAGCAACTTTAAAATATTTACAGATCTTTCCAGGCGTCAAATATGCTCTGTGAAGGATGTAGAAGTGTACTAGCCGGAATCTTGGCTTTCTTGCACTCTTCCATGCTCTCCGTATTATTTGCGTCCAGGCGGTCTCTTTCTCTATATCAACCTCCCACTTCCCTTTCAGCGTCTCCAGAGGAGTCAACCCCTCATTAAGCATTCTAGAATAAAGACACGTGACCGCCTTGAAGGTCCCAGCCGCCATCATGGTATATTGGCAGGCCATCGTCGTCTTGGGTTCCGTAGGCCCTTCGCGCCAGTGTGCTTGTATTGCCCTCGTCAAGGCTGCATGCAACAGAAATCCTCCTCTCGGAAGATCAAATCTATCCTGTAGTGTCTGGTAAGGCAACATGGCTCCATCTACGTATAGATCTCCCAAAACTTGGAGACCTGCTTCCTCCCAGTCTTGCAATTGTGACCAGTCCCCGCCGTGTGGCAACGCCGTTATCATTCCCAGCGGGATTTCGGGAGCATACGGGTGCTGGACTCCCGCTCTACGCTGGGAGCGGTTCCAGCAGAGTCTAAGCGTTCTCTCTTTCCGTAGAAGATCTTTAAGGTTAAGCCTCTGTTGCATTGTTATAAACGATAGGATATGTCGCGGTGTTCCCCTACCTCTTTGCTGTTCCGGCCCTCGGAATTCCCTTGCTATTGCTTGAGTGAAAAACTGCAGCTGGGCTGCCGGATAGTACAGTTCAAAGTCTGGGACCGCCAATCCTCCTTCAGCTTTAGTCCGGGCGAGCGTTGCCAGGACAACTCTACGCCTACCCGTGCCCCAGAGGAAGGCCACTTCGAGCGATTTCAGTAGCTTAAAGGTCGAACCTGGTATCCATATCGGCAGTGTTCTAAAATAGTACAAGAAGCGCAGGAGCGCTATCATTTTCAATAGGGCTGTACAGCCTGTCACCGACAACGGGAGGTTGGCCCAAAAAGCCATGCTGCCCTTCAGCGCTCTTATGCCACGCCCCACATTCCCTTTTAACATGTCTGCCGCTGTGTGGTAAATATGTACACCGAGGTATTTTTAAACAGGTGGGTTCCCATCTCACCTCTCTATCTGTTACAGGTCGTGTCTCCCCCTGCTGCACTGGGAACAGGCATGTTTTCGGCCAATTCACTTTCAGGCCCGATATGGTGCCAAATTCCGAGAGCAGGGAGCTTGCGCCCACCAACGCTCCACCAGCATCTTCAAGGAAGAGCAGCATATTGTCCACATATAGCGATATGTATTGTTGACCCTCTCTGCTTCCCAAGCCCCCATAGTAGTCTCCCATCCAGGCCTTCGCCGCCAGCGTCTCTACTGCTAGGTCGAACAGCAGGGGGGACAGCGAGCATCCCTGCCTTGTTCCCCGATTAACCGGGCATTGTGTCGATATCAGCGTTCCTACTCTTACTCTGGCTACTGTAGGAAGTCCGTTCCTAGGCCAAAGCACCCCATTCTTTTGTACAAGTACCCCCATTCCAAGCTATCGAATGCTTTTTCGATGTCCACTGATAATATGCTAGGTTGCTGAGCTCCATGGTGGTCTTCTTCCAGTAGTCGCACCAACTGCCTTACATTTGTGGTTGTGTTTCTTGTCGGTATGAAGCCAGCTTGATCTGCATGAATCAATGCGGTCATGTGTTTTAGAAGTCGGGTTGCCAATATACTGCTAAGTATTTTATAGTCGGTGGTTAACATTGACAGCGCACGATAGGAGGCCGTCTCGACCCCGTCTCGACCCGGTTTCAGCAGCGGGATCCCCAGCGCCTCCCGCATAGACTGGGGTAACTGTCCTAGTTCTTTTGCCTCTTTGTAGACCTCTTGGAGTTTTGGAGCTAGTTCGTCTATATACTTCATGTAGAATTCAATTGGTAAGCCATCTACCCCTGGGTTTTGTTGCAAGCCATATGTTTAATAGCACCCCTGATTTCCCCCAATTCTATATCTTTACCCAAGTTTTCTGCCTGTTCCTGTTCTAGTTCTGGCAACTGTAGTGCCTCCAGGAAGGCATCAACAGCAGGGTCCCCGGCTGCCACTGCGCTTTGATACAGTTTCTCATAGTAGTGCAAGAAGCACTGGAGGATCTCGTTCTGAGTGTTGACTACAGTCCAATCTCCTGCCTCTAGCGCCAATATAGACGAACCTCGTTTAGAGGCGTTCACCAACCAGGCCAGCAATGTCCCTGCTTTGTCACCCTCCGCATGTGCCCTCATCACATAAGCTTTGTGGTCGTTGCTACGCAAGCGTTCCATTTCCGCCGCTACTGCTTCTTTTGCTCTGCTAACCTCTTCCTGCAATTCGGGGTGACCGGGCCTCACTAGTTCTTTTTCGCGTCGTTTGGCTTCAGCCGTGGTCAGATCTGTTAAGACTACCTTTCGCACCCTTGCGTGCATCCTTATGCAAATTCCCCTGATAACCACCTTGAAAGCATCCCATTCCGTTGCCCTCGTGGCCGTCGAATGCGCATTCTCTGTGAAATACTGGGGAATCCCCTCTCCTAGTGCTTCCTGAAAATGTGGGCCGTCCATCGTCTCGGGGCGCAATCTCCAAGTGGGGATGCAAGATACTCCGGTCATCCAGTGCATTGTGATGAGCAGTGGATTATGATCTGATATTGTCCAAGCTAGATACTCAGATCCTATTACGGTGGGCAGCACCGTCGTGGAGCATAGCACCGCATCTAGCCTGACGTATAATTCATGCATCCCGGAGAAGTAGGAGTAGTCCCGTTCCAGCGGGTGTTGCGCATGCCAGATGTCCACTAAGCCCCATCTCGTTTGCCTGTCTTGTCTACCCTTAGTTAGCCTACGGACTGAGGACTCAGCCAATGGGGATGTGATCTATCAAGAACAACATCCGCAACAGAGTTGAAGTCTCCACCCATTACTAATGGGATAGCAAGATAGAGTGAAGCCAAAATAGTAACCCTGGAAGGTCCAAAGTATCAATGTATTTGCTTCACTAGCTCAATATTACATCTCATTCATCAAGCATACTTTGCACAAATACACATCAGATATATCTAACACACTAAAATGTAACATTTACAATCTTTATTTTTTTTTAAAAAAGAAGGAGAAAAGGAAAGAACCTTTTTCTTCACAGTTGTCAAATTTTTTAAATATCAGAATGATTCCTGAAAGCATATACATTGAAAACACATTATAGAATACAATACATGGTATTTGGACAGATTGGCGATTTCATTAGACAAAAACAATTTTAAATTAAAAACAGTTACAGTAACATATAATTAAATCATCACATCACAGTTATTTCTAAAAACAAACCCCTTCCTACAGTAGCTCTAATACCGTTGCTACAAATTCAACAGCTCCAATTGCCCTTTGTCTTTTTCAGTCATACCTACAGTACCAAAAATTCATGTGTATCTGAGGCTTTTTAGGCTCCACTTGGATTCTATATTAAAAACAATGGGTCGACGCGTTTCAGTGTTCAGATCCAATAGATGTGGAAACACCTTCTTCAGGACAAAATGTTCTTTTGGGGTCACCATTCACTGTTTGTTCATATCCTTCTGCATATATAGAAAGATAAAAATCATTATCGATTTATGGCTTGTTGCCACCTCATCACTGTTTCATTATACTCTGATGTATCTACAAGCGATCTTTGTATCTTTATCTCTCCTTATTCACAGTCTGTAGTACAGGTATCTATATCTTATGGTATCCTTCACAGTATACACTCTCTTCATCTACCTCTTTATTTTAGATCCCGCTCCCTCCCGTATTTTTTAACATTACGGCTGATCACATAACAGAAGGATTCCACATCATTATGGGTTACCACCATCGCACGTTTACATATTATATCTTTTCCCCGTTATCATTGTGTCTCTAACTTTGACACCTCTCTGGATCATCTCTTAAGGGTACTGAATGTTTGTATTATTCGCTTTATATATATCCTGGGTAAACCTTTTGTTCGGGTCTTAGACATGTGGCATTTACATCCCTCCGTTACATTTTAGCAGTCAACTGATTTTCAAGCAAAGTCCATTCATGCATACCATTCATGATAGCACTCATCAAATACTGACCTCTTAGTAATTTATGAGGATTTCTTTAGAATATGGAGGGCGACTTTTTTCACCTTAAAGACGGATGATTTTCCGCATGTTGGCCTAAAACCTTTGGGGGGGTGTAATATATAATGTTTAGTCTCTATTTCTCTATCCCTCCACTACCTGTATCAACTTCGCATTTCTGGTCCACTTATTACCTTCAATCAAGTTGTCCACATGGGAACTGAACTTCTAGTGTAGCTTTGTATCTGTAATGGAGGGACCACCCCAGATGATTCTGTTTCCCCGTTTGGAGGTCTATTTAGAAGACAAAATAACAGGCAATTTTAACTCTCGAGGTAGCATTTTCTTTCCTAGTTTTACTCTGAATCTACAATAGTCGACCTTAACTGGTCGTACTTGATCCACTGCCTGACCGAGAGATGGTATGGACTCTAAGGTATATTGTGGGAACTGCCAGTTTTCGTGTTCACGCACTTATCAGAACTGGATGTGTTCTGTAAAAAATTTTTTACCAATAGTTTAACTATGTATTGTTCTATTACCCTCTTTGTGTGTACTTCTCTATAGCGTTATACATCTCTGTTGCTTTATCTCCTCTCCCCATGCTATAAATTTAAATTGCACTAAGTGGCAGATTATATCCTTCTAAACGTCATGTTAGTCCTGCGTCTGACAATTCAATATCTTTACACGTACGGAGGCCTCCATTAGTGCAGTTAAGGGATTACATCTACTTTGCCCTACCAGTCTTAGTCGATTTTTTCATCTTTTACCTCCTCCCTATTTTATTCAATCGATTATATTGTGGGGTCCTGACCTCCTCCCCCTCCCCAATACAGAGACTGACCTGTATCGCTGTTGCTCCTTGGTTCTGCCTCGTTCTTCTGATTGAGGTGCACTGCGTGGTTCCCTCTTTTATATCCTGGCTAATCAATCTTAATTGTTAATTAACTACGATGTTCCCGCGTACTTGCGGCAAGGATCTTTATGTGGCAGTTTTTATTGCGGCCATATTGGAATGGAGCCTTGACCTTATCTATTTGTGTTTATCCACCTATTTTCTCCAGTTTTATCTTTTATATATCTTCATAGTCCCTTACCTCCATTTACTAGCTATCCCTTTCAGTTTTAGCGTATTTCTTTTCCACTCCTTACAATTTTTTGACCTAAGTTTTCGGCGATCATTTAGTCTACCGATATACCTATGTTTCCATTCTCTCATCCGTTAATATTTGAGTATACTTATAGGGGTCCGTCATTAATTCTCTATGTAAATAAACTATTTGACTTTCCTCATGTAACTGCGCTATCGTGTACATGCACAAGTGCCCCTCACCTATGTTGGAGAATGTGGTGGCCATATTGAGACGGTGTGTTTACCGTGTGTGTCCTTATATCTATCACTGCCTAGTCCATACGCTGTTGGCTACATTGCATCTTCGTGATTGTCATATGTGTATATCTCATCTATATTGGGCTGCAATTGGCCCCTCCCAAAATACTATCTATGTTCGTCCATCTCCACTAAGATTAGGATTAAACATCACACTCTGGTTACTTTGGGGTTATCCATAGGGTACCTAATTATATCTTAATCAGGCTTCTATATATCTGTACTTAATTTTCTCTTGTCTACTATTATTACAGCAGCTCAGATTAGAGTTTCCCAGTCCTCCCTTGTATTTAAGCCACATTTAATAATATTAAATTTAATCATATACCATTGCTCTTGTTGTTTTCTTCTCTTTTTACTGTCCCCTACTCTCGTTAATTATCTGATCTTTTCTAGGACTACCCACCTTAAGTCTAGTGATTTGTGTCCTTTCTCCCTCCAATGGTTTACTAATGGAGCATTCTCTTTTGGTATTGATTGCAGATTTATGTTCTCCTATTCTTAGTACATACACATGGGGGGTGGAGAGCACAGGACAAAGAACAAAACTTATGCCAAAGCAGACAAACTCATTAATTTGAGAAAACTGCCCTCACTCACATACCGAAGTTTGTGACATGCTTCATCATAGGGCCTGCTTGCAATACGCCCTGGTGTAGCCACACATAGGACGGAGCATAAGGGAGGGGAAAAAATAATAAATTCCACACAGCACAACATATAACAGTGGAACTAAACAAATGAAACATGTAACATATAATGTATAAAGACAGTGCCAATCACCAAGTGGCTTCAGATAATGGTGCTACAGAAGGGTGCAGTTTGTTAGAAGTGGTTTAAAACTGGTTTGAGGGTACCAAAGAAATAATTTTTATTATTCTCAGGTTCCCTCCACCAGGATTAAAAGAAACAAAGGATGGGTAATGTCTTCGTGAGAAAATGAGGATTCTCAAGACTTCCCTCCTATTACTGCTGTGGTCAAGATGTTTCGACTGACTTACTGTGCCTCGAAAGGTCACCCCGGTCTTCTTCTGGACTGTTGTCGCTTCCTGTACGAACTATGGCCCCACCGTATTTCGGTTATTGTGCCATGAAGTATGAGCCAGTCTGCCTAGATCCTAGCTCTCCTTGTCACATGCCGAGAATGTTCTCAATAGGGAGAACATTCACTATTAAGGAAAAGGAGAAAAGCGGTATAGGCATGCTATACTCATAAATAGTCTCTTCTCATCCTATTATAAAAACATCACAAATCATTTGTTTAAAGTTCCCTGTATTTCCAGGAGAGAGTACGCCCCTTTTCATCCTTATCCTGGGTCTCTTAATAGTCCCTCGGGTTTAACAATGCCACGTACTTGATAAGTAGTATTGCTAATATTTCCATAAAAACGCTATGTGCATCCACAACCACCATAGATCATCCTGTTTTTCCCAACACACATACACATATCTCTCCCAATCATATATTATCAAGAATAGGGCGTGTCTGTCTGTCCCCACCTCCGTACTCACCGAGTTTATGTAGTAGATAAACCCGAAATGGTGTCCGGCAGGAGGGTCTTTTTTCAATGACAGTCCATTCAAGGTCCTCTATACTATGTCTATGTTCTAGGAAGTGTGCAGTAAGTTTGGTGTTACTTTTGCTGTATCTGATAGCGCTGCGATGTTCCGTAATCCTTGTCCGCACCTTCCTACTTGTCATCCCTTCATATATTTTATTACAGGGAGAGGAGATCAAGTAAATTACCCCCTGGGAATTACAGTTGGTGTGGGATCTTTGTTCCCAGGGTGTTTGGTGTCCAAGGTCAAAAGAATGGGTGTTGCACGTTAGGTGGCATACGCTACATGAGCCACACCGCATATGACCCGTCAGGCACGGCAAGCCTGCCGCAGTCGTGGTATTCCTCGTGACAGTCAGGTCCCTAGGTCTCGTGTGTATGAGGAGATCTTTCATATTCTGACTCCGCTTGAAAGAAAAAAGTGGTTTCTCTATACTCAGGCCCCCTGAGTTCAGTATTTTCCAATTTCTTAGTACCAGTCATCTGACTTGTTGAGATGCTGTGTTAAAAGTAGTCGCAAACACTGGTTTGTCAGATTGAGGTCTGATGGTCTTAGAGAGTATACAGTCGCGGTTGGAATTAAAAGCTCTTTTCCTGGCTTCCTTGATGATCCTGGGGGGATACCCTCTCTGTTGTAGTTTCTGCGTTAGGGTTTCGGATTCTACAATAAAGTCAGTTCTTTCCGAACAGTTCCGACGTATTCAGAAGAACTGTCCCACCGGCAAAGTCTCCCATAAGGAACGGGGATGGAAACTTTCAAAAGCCAACAAGGCATTTTTGTTAGTTGGTTTGTGGAATACTTTGGTTTTTAAAGTACCTTTACTAGGCTCTATCACTAGGTCCAGAAAGCGGAGACTGGTCTTGGTGACATTGGAGGTGAAGTGGAGGAACGGATTCTGGTCATTGAGCCATTTTAAGAAGCTTTCGACTGATGTTCTGTCGCCTCTCCAGATCACCAGGACGTCATCGATGTAACGTCGCCACATCCACAATTGTGAAGCCCAAGATCCATTTGCATCCAGAATCGTCAGGCTCTCAAAGGCCCCCACGCATAATCCAGCCAGGCTGGGAGCAAATATGCTCCCCATAGAGGTTCCATGGGTTTGGAGGTACATCACACCCTCAAATTCAAAAAAGTTTTTCGTGAGGGCTGTCTCGGCTAGATGTAGTATGAAACCCGTGGTGTTTCATAGGGCCATTCTTCCTCAAACAGCAGTGACTCCAGGACTCTGAGAGTTTCCAATTGAGGAATGTCGGTATATAGAGCCTCTATATCCAACCCTATTAGAAATTCGATGTCTGGATTGAAGGGGACATCATTTAGAAGGTTTAAAATGTCCGAAGTGTCCCGCAGGTAAGTAGGTAGCTTCTGTACCATGGGTTTTAAAAAGAAATCACAGCATTGCAAAAGAGGCTCCAGCAGGGACCCCTTCCCAGAGAAGATCGGTCTTCCGGGAGGGGGTCTCACCGCTTTATGGATTTTAGGAAGGACATAGAAGTACAGAGTTCTTGGCTGTTTGTAATTAAACACTCAGCTTCATGTCCCGTGATCCAATCGTTGGTCCTGGCCTCTTCTACCACGGTCATAATCTCCCTCGTAATCTGTTCGGTGGGGTCCTCCATCAATCTCCGGTAGGTCCTTGGATCGGACAACAGATGGACACACTCTGACCGGTAAGCTTCTAGGTCCAGAATCAACGTTGCACCGCCTTTATCTGCCAGTTTCAGAATGATCACTCTGTTGTCCGCCAATTCCTTAAGTGCATGTCTCTCACAGTTCGAGAGGTTAGAAAAGTGGCGTTGTTGTGTCAAGTTGGACATTTCCAAATCGTGGACCACTGATTGTTCAAAGGCGGCTACCTGAGGAGGGAGTGAAGCCAGCTGTGGACTGAAAGTAGACTTCGGACGAAACGGCGTGTCCCCTTTCGGTTCCTCACGGGGTTCCTGATCCGCAAAAAATACTCTCAGTCGTAGATTTCGAAAGAAATTGGCCAAATCATCTCGGAGTTTGAAAAGGTCCGGATGATTAGTTGGAACAAATCCCAAACCCTTGTTGAGGACCTGATCTTGTAGGGGAGACAAGGGGTAAGAGGATAGATTAACCACTAGGGAGGTCCACGGCTCGTGCTCGGTAGGCCTCCCTGTGCCATGCTCCTGGTCACGCGCTGAGTAATTTCCGGGTCTTGGTCGTCCCATGTTACTCGTGCTTGGCCCTTCTGTTTGCCGCGTCACCTGTTCCCTCCTCTCCCTAAAAAAGGCCCCTGAAAATTCTGGAACTGAGTATTCTGAAATTCAGCATTTTGGAAACTTGGGTTGACAAATTGTTGGTGTTGATAAGGTCCAGTTGGAGGATAACCCATCATCGGCCAATTGTTGTCCTGATTAGGGTATTGTTGGAAGGGTTGCTGGAAGAAAGGTGGTCTTTGGCCACGCCAAAAATTCCGTCCTCTGCCTCTTCTTTTCTGTGATTGCTCATTCTCACTGCCCTCACTAGAGCTACTGGTGGTATAATGGCGGGGACGGCCCTGTTGGTTGCTCTTATTCCCTTCTGCCAATTTCTGTTTGGCATATTCCGTGGTAGTGTAAGGGTACACCTTTTCCCTTGAAAAATTCTTCAAATCTTTCCGAAGCTTTGAGATTTTTGAATGAAGTAGATGGTCTCTGTACTCCGAGAGTTCTGTGTTGATTTGATCTAATTTATGATCAAAGGTTGTCATTACAATACTCGCTTGGAGTCCAGTTTCTGTTGTTTGAATTTGTATCAGAAGGGCATCCTCTAGTCGTTTTGCTGTGCGGATAATTAGCACCAACCAATCATGGGTGCATTTCCAAGAGATAAGTGCTCAATCCCATCTGAATTCCTCATCTTCCAAGAATATTAAAGGTTCATTGGTAACAAGGAGTCCCCTCAGAGTGGCATTAACTCGTAGGTATTTGGTGAGAATCGCCCCATGTAGAATCGTTTTTACCTGTGTTTTTTTTAGTTCTAGAAAGGTGTCCCAAACCTCCCCTTGTGCCAAAACTGCAGAGACTGTACTGTCACCTAAGAAAGATGGTCCTGTCAGAATATCAGAGACTGCATCCTCCCCAAAGGACAGTCTGGGGATCAACACCATCTAGTCAAAAGTAGAGGGGGAACAAGTCCAAAGACTATCGCCCCTAGATTAAACAACCTCCCCAACCTCAAACCTGCGAGGAATCAAGTGTGGGAAAAAGAACGGAAAAAATCAAAGGTGGAGAAATATTGAAATTGTGTAGCACTGTATGCGTTCTATGTGAACAAATGGTAAAAACCATAAAAGAAATACCCCTGCAGCTAGGCTGCTGCTCTCAATATCACTCAACACATAAGAGGGGAGAGGGCCAACCAATTCCACTCAATCACCCCGAGCCCCCAAAGGATCTAAAGTACATACACAAGGGGGGTGGAGAGCACAAGACAAAGAACAGAACGCATGCCAAAGCAGACAAACTCATTAATTTGAGAAAACTGCCCTCACTCACATACCGAAGTATGTGACATACTTCTTCATAGGGCCTGCTTGCAATACGCCCTGGTGTAGCCACACACTGGACGGAGCATAAGGGAGGGGAAAAAATTAATAAATTCCACACAACACAACATATAACAGTGGAACTAAACAAATGAAACACGTAACATATAATGTGTAAAGACAGTGCCAATCACCAAGTGGCTTCAGACAATGGTGCGACAGAAGGGTGCATTTTGTTAGAAGTGGTTTAAAACTGGTTTGAGGGTACCAAATAAACCATTTGTATTATTCTCAGGTTCCCCCCACCAGGATTAAAAGAAACAAAGGATGGGTAATGTCTTCATGAGAAAATGAGGGTTCTCAAGCTTCCCTCCTATTACTCCTGTGGTCAACATGTTTCGACTGACTTACTGTGCCTCGAAAGGTCACCCCGGTCTTCTTCAGGACTGTTGTCGCTTCCTTTACCACCTATGGCCCCACCGTATTTCTGGTTATTGTGCCATGAAGAGGTCTATTTAGAAGACAATATATTAGGCAATTTTAACTCTCTAGGTAGCATTTTCTTTCCTAGTTTTACTCTGAATCTACAATAGTCGACCTTACCTGGTCGTACTTGATGCACTGCCTGACTGTGAGATGGTATGGACTCTAAGGTATATTGTGGGAACTGCCAGTTTTCGTGTTCACGCACTTATCAGAACTGGATGTGTTCTGTTAAAAAAATGTTACCAATAGTTTAACTATTTAATATTCTATTACCCTCTTTGTGTGCACTTCTCTATAGCGTTATATATCTCTGTTGCCTTATCTCCTCTCCCCATGCTATTTTTTTAAAGTGCTCTAAGTGGCAGATATCCTCCTAAACGTCATGTTAGTCCTGTGTCTGACAATTCCATATCTTTGCCTGTACGGGGGCCTCCATTAGTGTGGTTAAGGGATTATATCTATTTTGCCCTACTAGACTTAGTCGATTGTTTCATCTGTTACCTCCTCCTTATTATATTCAATCAATTATATTGTGGGTTCCTGACCTCCTCCCTCTCCCCAATTCGGAGACTGACCTGTTTAGATGTTGCTCCTCGGTTCTGCCTCGTTTTTCTGATCGAGGTGCACTGCGTGGTTCCCTCTTTTATATCCTGGCTAATTAGTCTTAATTGTTAATTAACTACGATTTTCCCGTGTACTAGCCACAAGGATCTTTATGTGGCAGTTTTTATCGCTGCCATATTGGAATGGAGCTTTGACCTTATCTATTTGTGTTTATCCACCTATTTTCTCCGGTCTTATCTTTTATATATCTGCATAGTCCCTTACCTCCATTTGCTAGCTATCCCTTTCAGTTTTAGCGTATTTTTTTCCCACTCCTTACAATTCTTTGACTTAAGTTTTCGGCGATCGTTTGGTCTACCGATATACCTATGTTTCCATTCTCTCATCCGTTAATATTTGAGTATACTTATAGGGGTCCCTCATCAATTCTCTATGCTAATAAACTATTTGACATTCCTCATGTAACTGCGCTATCGTGTACATGCACAAGTGCCCCTCACCTATGTTGGAGGATGTGGTGGCCATATTGAGACGGTGTGTTTACAGTGTGTGTCCTTATATCTATCACTGCCTAGTCCATACGCTGTTGGCTGCATTGCATCTTCCTGATTGTCATATGTGTATATCTCATCTATATTGGGCTGCAATTGGCCCCTCCCAAAATACGATCTATGTTCGTCCATCTCCACTAAGATTAGGATTAAACATCACACTCTGGTTACTTTGGGGTTACCCATAGGGTTCCTAATTATATCTTAATCAGGCTTCTATATATCTGTACTTAACTTTCTCTTGCCTACTATTATTACAGCAGCTCAGATTAGAGTTTCCCAGTCCTCCCTTGTATTTAAGCCACATTTAATAGTATTACATTTAATCATATACCATTGCTATTGTTGTTTTCCTCTCTTTTTACTGTCCCCTACTCTCGTTAATTATCTGATCTTTTCTAGGACTACCCACCGTAAGTCTAGTGAATTATGTCCTTTCTCACTCCAATGGTTTTGATTGCAGATTTATGTTCTCCTATTCTTAATCTCAGCTCTCTTCCTGTTTCTCCAATATAGCCTTGCCCACATGGGCATAGAATAAGATATACTACGTTTTTACTTCTGCAATTGTTCAACGTGCTGATACAGTGTTTAGCAGAATTTAAAACAATTTTTTTGGTTACTAAACAGAGATCACATATGCTACACGTTCCACATTTGTGGTTCCCTACTGAGCCAGGTTTCCAGATATCGTACCATGTCCGACCCTTCAATTTTCTCCAGCAAATCTACTACGAGGATGTTGTTCCGGCGATTGCAACCCTTCGCATCCTCGGCTCTTCTTTCCAGGGCATCCACTCTGTCCAACACATTGGTCAGAGTAGCTTTGAGGTCCTTTTGTAGTGGTTCAATGCTTTGGAGCGCGCCCTCCACTGCTGTGACTCTGTTGGCCAATTTACCATGATCAGCTCGTAACAGGCCCAGTCCCGTGGCTACTTGTGTTATGTCCTGTTAGAGTGCCGTCCGGGTGTCCGTTATCACTAGCAGGATCCTATCAAGCTGTTGCTATAGATGGGGGTCCTGCACTTGCTCAGGTTCTCCTGGCTCTTCCCGCCCAGGTGCTTCTTCTTCCATGGGTGGTTGGGTGCCACTCTTACTCCCTTTTGGTTTCCCCATCATCACTTACTGCCGGAGCTGAATGGACTGGTCCGTCCTTTGTAATTAGGTCGTCGTAAGCGGGCCCCAGGGATTGCCACCCGATATCGCTACCCCAGAGCGCTGGTCTCCACTGCATTGCACCAACAAGCTAGTAGTGCCCAGTTTCAGTCACCCGGTGTTTTGCAGACGTATTGCCTCACTTCTAGCAGATTCCACCTGGAGTGCTAATAATGGGTCCCCAATGTTATTATATATATATATATATTTTATATTTAATTTCTTGTATCGCGCTGGACTCTACCCCGTTTGTTCGCCCTGGATAATAGACTTCAGTGCCTCTGCGGGAAAGCTATAGGGGGATTATATTTCTTGGAACAGAAGTGTTTTTAAGGCTTTCCTAAAGGAGAGGTGGTTGGTGATTTGTCTAAGACTGATGGGAAGTTTGTTCCACAGAGTCGGTCCTATAAGTGATAGGGCACGACCCCCTTGTCTGGTCCTCTTAATTAATGGAATTTCCAGTAGAAGTTGGTTGCTAGATCGTAGGAGACGATCCGGTTTGTATAAGTGAAATTTTTGAGCAAGATACTTGGGGCCATCTCCAAAGAGGCATTTGTGCACTGTACAGCAAATTTTAAATTTAATACGTTGCCGTATTGGTAGCCAATGGAGCTCCCTCAAAAGGGGTTAAGACGGAGTTCTTGTGGGGGCATTAAGAATGAATCTAGCCGCCGTGTTTTGGACCACCTGCAATCGGTTCAATGCATCCTCATTAGCTGATATTAAAAGGCCGTTGCAGTAATCTAACCAACTTATAGCCAAGGCCTGTACAAGGGTCTTTCTGTGGATGTCAGGTAAAAGAGAGAAGACTCGCCTCAACAGACCAATTGTTCGAAACATGCTCCTGTAATAAAATTAGCACGCTCTTTTAGGGTGAGGTTCTGGTCAAGCTTCACTCCCAGGTTTTTGACTGACGGCTTTGGGCGGGGTACAGGTCCTAGATCTAAGGGCCACCAGTCGGGAGACCAGAGTATACTGGTTTTCCCAAAAAGCATTACCTCGGTCTTCCCAACATTTCACTGGAGGCAGTTGGAAGCCATCCAGTTGGACACTGCTCTCATGCCCTCGGCAAAGTTGTTCTTAACGTCAGAAGTAAGAGAGTAGAAAGGAAAGAGGAGTTGGGTGTCATCGGCGTATGACACCGGTGTGAACACATACTCTCTCACAATCCCAGCAAGGGGGGTCACATACACATTAAATAATGTGGGGCTTAGGCATGAGCCCTGTGGCACCCCCTTAGTGAGCACCCTAGAGGTGGAGCGATAGGGGCCCAAGCTGACAGATTGTGAGCGGCCGGAGAGGAAGCTCTCTAGCCAGGACAGTGCCACACCCCCAATACCCATCTTCCGCAAACGGCCAAGAAGAATGTCATGAGACACAGTATCAAAGGCGGCAGACAGGTCTAACAGCACCAGAATCATCGACCCTCCTCTATCCTGTGACATCTTGATGTTATCGGTCACGGAGAGGAGTGCAGATTCGGTGCAGTAGTTGGGCCTGAACCCAGATTGTGAGGGGTCCAGACCCCTTGTCGCCTCTATGAAACTGGAAACATGGATGTTTACATGCTTCTCAGCCAGTTTGCTCAGGAAAGGCAGTAAGGAGATGGGACGGAGGTTGGAAAGTTCTGTCCATGGCAGTTTTTCTGTATGGGATTCACAACTGCCTCCTTCCATTGTTGAGGAAGTTGCCCCTCTTTAAAGGAGAGGTTCAGAATCTTATGAATCATTGGACAAAGTGTCTTGCTCAGTGTGGCAGTCAATTTGGCTGGGATCAGTTATAGGGGAGAGCCCGTTTTCATATTATTTATTAGTGAAAGAATATCACTATGGCTGGCTTCAGGAAAAGCAAGTAGGGTGTCCCCTTGTGTCTCAAGGTGGATTGTACTGGGGGCCTCAGTGTCCTTAGGGCATTTAGCTGAGGTAATTTTCTTGTAAATGGTTTCAATTTTATCCTCAAAAAATAAGGAGATATTATTACACAAAGTTTGGGAAAATTCATCGGGACTTTCACATGCCAATGGATTTGTAAAGGTCTGCAAGATTTTATACAGCTCTCTAGTAGAGTTGCCAGCTATTCTTTCTTGCTTTCTTGATGTTTTTATAGTAGATGGACATGGCCTTTAGATAGTTTGCCTTACAATCGCTGGTGTGGGTTTTTCTCCAGAGTTTTTTCCAATCTCCTACACCCTTGTTTTTCTAATTTTAGCGGCTTGGTATACCATATCTCTCTCTTGACCACCGGGGAATGTTTAGTTATTGTTTGTGGGGCCAGAAGGGTAATTGTATCCAGGAGGGCGGCATTGAGTTTGGACAGAGCTGATTCAGCATAATCTGAGTCTAGTATTACTGGCTCTTTCCAGACTTTCTCGAATGCATCCGAAGTAATCTTATGCCAAGGTCTTCGCTTGATAGTCAGGGCAATAGGAGGTTTATTAGATTTATCCAAGCCCATGAAAGAAAATTCTAACATGCTATGGTCTGACCAGTTTATAAGTTTAGGGGGGTGGCAGTGTAACGTAGAAAAGTTAGCGAAAATTAAATCCAGAGTATGGCCACTTCTGTGAGTGGGTCCGCAATTCTGTAAGTTAAGACCTAAGAGGGCAAGATCGGCCAATAGAGTCTTTGTTTCAGAGTGTTCCAGGATATCTACATGAAAATTAAAGTCTCCAAGTAAGATGAAGTTCTCTCTTGCTTTCATGTGTTGTGCTAGCAATTCTGTTAAGGACAGAGTAAAGCCATCATTGGGTCCAGGGGGGCGGTACACCAGGGCACCTTTCCAGTGTTCCTTAGATCCTATCTTGATTTTAAAAATCATAACTTCCATTGAAGATTGACTAATCTGCTCTATTACAGATATTTTAGGATTTTCTTTATATATTATGGCGATTCCACCACCAATTTTTTCAGGACGGTCCTGTCCTAAGATTTTATATCCCATCGGGATCCCCAGAGCAATAGACGGGGTGGTGTGTAGCTTTAACCAGGTTTCCGTTAGGAAGCAAACCTCTGGTGTGAGACTATTGATGAGGTCCCATATCTCAGAGTGGTGTTTCGGCAATGATCGAACGTTGAGGAAAAAGCTTTTCCAGCCTTTCGCCAAGGGTATGTTTTCCCTAATGCACTAGGCGATAATAGTTGTTGGTGTTGCCTGAAACCTACATGTAGCACAGGAAAAGGGCCCCTCGGGGCATGGCCAGTAATCGCGGACACAACTCTGTACCCCCTGAGATTGTAGATCTAATAATGTTTGAGTGGTGTACCTGATCCGGGAGCCTTTTGGATGTTCCATGTTGAAAAGAGCAGAGTAAGTGGCCCCTAGCCCCGTACAGTCGCGGACGGGCGCAGACGGCCCAATCTTTGGCTTCACATATTACATCACTCATTCTTTGAACATTTTAGCTTCTATTTTTAAATGTGTGTATCAAAGGTTATGTTACACTGAGAGGAGGTCTACCACTCTTTTACAAGGATGATGTCATCAGTGATTTCATCAGTGATGTTATTTCAGATATCATCAGTGATGTCATGAGTGACGTCACTGCCCATGTCATGAGTGATATAATATGTGACGTCATCAGCAGTGCATTGCAGGCGCGCGAGTTATAGTTAGCTGAAGCACCTATAACAGGGGGATTTCATTGGTTTTATATGAGTAAAATGTCCAGTTAACTATAACATGTGTCAAACCTATGGTTTTTTCTGTGAATTTCATAGGTTTTGTAAATGCTACTTCCTAACTATAACGTGTGTAAAACCTTTGGTTTTTTCAGTGAATTTCATAGGTTGTTTGAATGCTACTTCCTAACTATAACGGGTTTAAAACCTATGGTTTTTTCAGTGAATTTCATAGGTTTTTTAAATGCTACTCCCTAACTATAACGTGTTTAAAACCTATGTTTTTTTCAGTGAATATATATATATATATATATATATATATATATATATATATATATATATATATATATATATATATATTACCTACTGGCGGTCGCCAGTAGGTAGTTATAGTTAGGATTTTTTTCAATGTTAAATCTCAAAATTCTATTTGGAATAACTTTGGCACCTGTTGACGAATCTACCTGAAAATTTCCTGAAAATGGCCTCGTCGAGCTCCGGTCCTTCCTTGAAAGTTTGGGGGGGATACGTCAAGCGGGGGCCGAGATAAAAGGGGGGTCCCAAAACGCGTTTTCCCCATGTTAATTTCCATAGGGCGGTCGATTTCACTTTTAGCCCGAACGGCTGAATGGATTTCCAGCAAACTTGGCAAAATTGAAGGGACTGGTAGCCCGATGTGCCTTTGCTATGTCTCAAGATATGTGCTGCAGTGGATTTTGAGTAATTTAGGTTCAACAAAATATATATATCTATAGGCGCTCTCCGGTGCGCGCACCGGAGTGCGCTCCAGGCGCGACACGCGACTTGCGCGCAGGAAGCTGATTGGCTCTTGGGTGTCTGTAAACATTCTAAACAGTCTGGAGCGGCCGCCATCTTGTGTCTCGGTAAAATCGAGACACAAGGGGTTTGAAAAAAAAAGGGGCAAATGACCACAAGGGGGAAGAGTAGACCCCCTCTGACCCCCTAGGTTTGATGTGGGGGCTAAAATAGGGTCCTGCGGGGCATTACATTTTTTTTTTTTTTTCGTTTTGCGCGGGGGAAGCGCATGGTACGCGCACCGGTGAAGCACGGGGAAAATCCAGGACCATATTTATGAAGGCCTTGCGCTGCCAGTTTTGCGCCGCCTGTGCGTCAATTTTTGTGACGCACCAGCGGTGTAAAAAAATGCGCATTGTTACGCAATATTTAAAAAGTGACGCATCTATCTAGATGCGTCACTTTTTAAATATAGTGCAACGAGGCACATTTTTTTACACTGCTGGTGCGATGCGTCACTTTTCTGTGCGCACTCCTTATGACATTCCAGATGTGTCATATTTAATGTATGACGAATCATGTTGCAAGGAGGTACAGATACATCAGTATTTCTGACATATCTGTAAACATAAAAGTGACGCGAGGCAGGCGCAAGATTTTGACGCAACAGCATCCTAAAAGTGACGCAGAGAAATCTCAGTACGTCGTTATTACCAAGCTTTTTGCGGGGGAATGCCCCCTCTGCATACATTATACCTGACGCAGATATAATGTGGCGCAGAGTTTTAAAAAGTGACCCATGTACCTAGATGCGTCACTTTTTAAAAATAGCGTCAGGTATAATGCATGCAGAGGGGGTGTTCTCCCGCAAAAAGCTTTGTAATAGCGACGCAGTGAAATCTTTGAGATTTCACTGCGTCACTTTTAGGATGCTGTTGCGTCAAAATCTTGCGCCTGCTTTACAGCAGGTGTTAGACTGACGCAAGACCTTTCACATGGTGCTTTTTCCATGTGAAAGGACACATTACTGGAGTTGCGTCACTTTTGTGACGCACTCCAGCAATGCGTTACTTGGAATGTCATAAGGAGTGCGCACAGAAAAGTGACGCATCGCACCAGTGGTGTAAAAAAATGCGCCTCGTTGCGTTATATTTAAAAAGTGACGTATCTAGGTAGATGGGTCACTTTTTAAAATCAAGCGCCACATTATATCTGCGTCAGGTATAATGCATGCAGAGGGGGTGTTCCCCCGCAAAAAGCTTTGTAATAGCGACGCAGTGAAATCTTTGAGATTTCACTGCGTCACTTTTAGGATGCTGTTGCGTCCTTTAAATATAGTGCAACGAGGCACATTCTTTTACACTGCTGGTGCGATGCGTCACTTTTCTGTGCGCACTCCTTATGACATTCCAGATGTGTCATATTTAATGTATGACGAATCATGTTGCAAGGAGTTACAGATACGTCAGTATTAATGACATATCTGTAAACATGAAAGTGACGCGAGGCAGGCGCAAGATTTTGACGCAACAGCATCCTAAAAGTGACGCAGAGAAATCTCATAGATTTCAGTACGTCGTTATTACCAAGCTTTTTGCGAGGGATTGCCCCCTCTGCATATATTATACCTGATGCAGATATAATGTGGCGCAGAGTTTTAAAAAGTGACCCATGTACCTAGATGCGTCACTTTTTAAAAATAGCGTCAGGTATAATGCATGCAGAGGGGGTGTTCCCCCGCAAAAAGCTTGGTAATAACGACGCAGTGCGTCACTTTTAGGATGCTGTTGCGTCAAAATCTTGCGCCTGCTTCACAGCAGACCTTTCACATGGTGCTTTTTCCCTGTGAAAGGACACATTACTGGAGTTGCGTCACTTTTGTGACGCACTCCAGCAATGCGTTACTTTTGTGTTTACAGATACGTCAGAAATACTGACATATCTGTAACTCCTTGCGAATTGATTAGTCATATATTAAATATGACATATCTGGAATGTCATAAGGAGTGCGTCCAGAAAAGTGACGCATCGCTGTTTTCACGTAGCGATGCGTCACTTTTCAGAAATGAGGCCTCCAGTTTATTCACTGTGTCATAACTTTCTTTTCTAACACTCACCTTCTTTCATTCCTCCTACTTCACTTCCTTTCACCTCTCATACCTTTCTGTTCTTTCTTACTCATTCTCCTTTCAATTATCAATGCACTATATTTCACTTACTCTTCATTTTTTTAAGAATATAGCTCTTTGATGAGAATTGGAGGTAGTTCTGAAAAGAACTTTTGGTTTTCTTCTTTTAACTGAACAGGAACAAAAACAGGGAATGGAAACTGCTCAACAGGAGCAAAAAGAAAACAAAAAAATTAGGGGTGGGAAGGGCAGCGATGGTTCTCCAATGCTCGAACCATGAGCAGGACACTTTGCTCCCCATAGGTGAGGAGTTGATTGCAGTATCTGCATCTGACGACCCCATGGTTAAATGCAGGTTGTATGTTTGGCACCTGCTCCTGCGATTGCTCTCTCCCAGAAGAAGTTGCTCCTCCGGTTGATGTAGAGGCCCCATCTCTGGGAACCTCTTGTGCCAGAGCCCTGACACTTTCCCGGGCAAAATTCTGGGGGTGCCTCCTCTCCACATGTCGGATCATGGTAAAGTTCCCAAAAGAGTACTTTTTTTGGGGGTTACCCCGTGACAGGACCTGTTTGCAGATCCTGCACTCCACTTTTGGTGCATTCACCTTCTTATGGTCTGCTGGAAACTTAAAAAATTTCCATATGAAATGCTCTTTTACCTTTGGTTGAGGAGGCTCTTCATCGATGAATTCAGGCTCATCTTCACTGCTGGATGGTCTGGCAGCCATGATTAACCAAGAAATATGCAAGAGCAAAAAGGCAGGTCTTTCAGTCACAAAAGTGAAAGAAGAAGTGAAGGAAATGGGTGGGGATTTCATTCATTGTAAAAAAAACTGTTAGCAACCAATGAAAAGTGTTATTTTAGGGTCACATGACCCGACGCGTTTACGCTGCGCGCTCCGGAGCACTTCCGGGTGTGTTTACGCAGCGCGATCGAAGGCGCTTCCGGGGCGCAAACGTGGCGCGATCGTAGGCGCTTTTGCGTGCGTTTACGCGCCGCGAACGTAGGCGCTTCCGAGGGCACTTACGTTGCGCGCCGAAGTGACGTCATCAAACTTTTACAGAAATGCATAATCATTTTCCTTATTAAAAAAAACTAATTTTATTTGTATGGTACGAAATGTTTTGCATTATTATTAACTTTTCATTCATATTTTTTTCACGAACGACAGTAGCGCTCTGGGTGCGCTTTCAGGTGAGCTCACGGAAAAGCTTACCGTAGAGCTTAGCTGAAAGCTTCCCGGAGCGCGCACCCAGAGCGCAAAAAAAAAAATTATATAAAAAAAATGAATACTTAAAAAAAAACAGCAAATTGTAAAAAAAAAAAAGGTTAGAAACTCGATATACAAAGGAATTAGCATTTAAAAAACCTATGAAATTCACTGAAAAACCATAGGTTTCACAACAGTTATAGTTAGGAATTAGCATTTAAAAAACCTATCAAATTCACTGAAAAAAACATAGGTTTCACACCAGTTATAGTTAGGAATTAGCATTTAAAAAACCTATCAAATTCACTGAAAAAACCATAGGTTTAACACCAGTTATAGTTAGCTGGAAATTTTACTGATATAAAACCATTGAAATTCCCACGTTATAGTTAGATGGACTCACTATAACTTGCGCGTGCAATGCACTGCTGATGACGTCACATATTACATCACTCATGACATGGTCAGTGACATCACTCATGACATCACTGATGACATCATCCTTGTGACAGAGTGACAGACCTCCTTTCAGTGTAATGTAACCCATGAAACACATATTCAAAAATAGAAATTAACATTTTCAAAAAAATGGAGATACACATAAAAGTTACAACAACCAATTCAATAATTCCACCATCTATATACACATCCACTCATTCACCAACAGTTCTATATAGTCACTCATACATATACTCACTCATCATATGTAGTGATACACCTATACATCCTGTTACACACCAACAGTCATCCAAAAGTTACTCTCACACATACTCACACATGCAAGTAAACTATTGAACATCCATTTATTTGCATATACAGCTAAACACACACTACCACCTTACTTCTAAGGAAACTTACACATACTTACTCTCTTAAACAATCACTTAAAGAAACACATACTTATTCAAACAGGAACTCTTACAATCTCTTACTCTCACATATACTCACTTATATACATCAATATTCACATATACTAGATTAAAACATATGTAGTTACTGATAAAGACACTAGTGAGACAGTCATTCACGCAGTAACACACACATATACACACTCATCCACCCATACAGTCCTGCACATATGCTGTCTTCAAAACACATACAAAGAGAGAGTCAGTCATTCATGCATCTATTTGATAAGTAATACCCCCACCAAACCATACAAACACTCATACTGATACTAAAAAAACCTCTAATAACTCATATACCTACACATGTAGCTACTCACCAACCCATGCAGCCACTTATAAACAAAGTGAAACACTAATACATATATTTAAATATTTAAATATTACTCACTAATATATGTATTCACTAAGATACACTTAATAAGCCAGTTAACCAATCATTTTTTTTTTAAAACCATCCATTTAGACACTTATTTAAACATTTATTCTTCCATCAACTTTTACATATACATATATAAAATATATTTATTTTTCAGAAAGACACACATTCACTGGATGGTGTCATCAGTGATGTCATGAGTGATGTCACTGACCATGTCATGAGTGATGTAATATGTGACGTCATCAGCAGTGCATTGCACGCGCAAGTTATAGTGAGTCCATCTAACTATAACGTGGGAATTTCAATGGTTTTATATCAGTAAAATTTCCAGCTAACTATAACTGGTGTTAAACCTATGGTTTTTTCAGTGAATTTGATAGGTTTTTTAAATGCTAATTCCTAACTATAACTGGTTTGAAACCTATGGTTTTTTCAGTGAATTTGATAGGTTTTTTAAATGCTAATTCCTAACTATAATTCCTAACTATAACTGGTGTGAAACCTATGCTTTTTTCAGTGAATATATATATATATCATTTCTATGGCAAAATGAAACCCCTCACTTTGTTCCTTTTCAAATTAAATGTATTAAGTGTTACCACTTTATTCCAATCAAGATGACTTCAGGTGTGCCATACTTTTGTCATAAGTTAGACTGTTAGCGTTCTCTGGGACATTCTGTCCTTGGGCTATAGTTGGGCTACATCGGGCTGATATTTGGGCTACATTTGGGCTCTTTTGTCTCTGGTGGCCATCTTGGGAGACTGCATATCAGAATTCTTTTAATGAATTATAAGAGGATTTGAGAAGTCACTCAAAATGTGCCCTCATTTTTCTTTCTTCAGCACTAATCATAATTTCTATGGCAAAATGAACCCCCTCATTTTGTTCCTTTGCAAATTAAATGTTTTAAGTGTTAATACTTTATTCCAATCAAGATGACTTCAGGTGTGCCATACTTTTGTCATAAGTAAGACTGTTAGCGCTCTAGATGTTCTTTAGAACACTCTGGGACATTCTGTCATTGGGCTATAGTTGGGCTACATCTGGCTAATATTTGGGCTACATTTGTTTTTTTTGTCGCTGGTGGCCATCTTTGGGCTACATTGGGCTACATTTGGGCTCTAACATATATATAGCCCAATGTAGCCCAATATATATTTTTTCAAAGTTAATTTTCTCAGCAACTACTAAACAGATTTACACCATTCAAAGAAAAGCATAATTTGCGAGATGGACTCTACCTTTCTACCAAATTTCTTATAAATCCATTCAGCCGTTCGAGTTGTAGCCGTGTCTAAACGTCCTATGGAAAATAACATGGGTAAAACATGTTTTGGGACCCCCCTTTTATCTCAGCCCCCACTTGACGAATCCCCCCTAAACTTTCAGGGAAGGAGCGGAGCGGAGCAGGCCATCTTCTTTAAGAAATTCGCAAAGATTCGTCCACCGGCGCCAAAGTTATTCTCAATAGAATGTTGCGGATTTCCTATGGAAACTAGGTCCTAACTATAACTACCTGAGTGATGTCACTGACCATGTCATGAGTGATGTAATATGTGACATCATCAGCAGTGCATTGCACGCGCAAGTTATAGTGAGTCCAACTAACTATAACGTGGGAATTTCAATGGTTTTATGTCAGTAAAATTTCCAGCTAACTATAACTGGTGTGAAACCTCTGTTTTTTTCAGTGAATTTACTAGGGTTTTTAACCCCTTCGATGCTGATGACGAGCTCAGCTCGTCATCAGCCACGGGTGGCGTGTGCTGATGACGAGCTGAGCTCGTCATGTAACGCGGAAAAGGGAAAACAGCCGCACAGCGCAAAAATCACCGCAGCAGCGATGCGGTTAAATGCTAATTCCTAACTATAACTGGTGTGAAACCTATGGTTTTTTCAGTGAATTTCAAAGGTTTTTTAAATGCTAATTCCTAACTATAACTGGTGTGAAATCTATGTTTTTTTCAGTGAATTTCATAGGTTTTTTAAATGCTAATTCCTAACTTTATATAGGGCCTCATACCTACGTGTTTATAGTGAATTTCTAAGGTTATTTAATAGCAAATGTCTATAGCTAAGAAAGGTAATTTTTTCTAAAAATGAATCCTATATTGTATATTAATATAATACTATTTTTGTTGAAGTAAGTTCCTTTTTTTATGTTTCACCCTGGAGCGCTCCCGGTTCGCGTACCGGTGAGTGCACCGGTAAGCGCAGCACTTCGGCGCGCCCCGGTGCGCGTACCGAGGCGCGTCCCGTAAGCGCACCCCCCAAAAAAAGAAAAAAGAATGAAGGAGTGAGCATGAGGAAAGGGGACAGAGAGAGTGGTGTAAAGAAAAAGAGAGCTAGAGGGAGGAACACAGAGGGACTGTGTAATAGATAGTAAAACAGAGAAAATGTGTAAGAGGAAGTAACTGAGAAAAGGAAAATGAATAAGGGAGCAAAAGAACAGAAGAAAGAGGAAGAAGACTAAAGCACAGGTTCTGAGAGAATGTGAATGGGTGATGAAAGTAAAAGGAAGGAGAGTAAAGGATGAGAAATGACGGGTAGTGACGGAACCAGAGAAAAGGAACAGCGGTGGCAGAGGGAAAGAAAAGAGCTGTGAGTGTAAGTAAAGAGGGGTGAAAGAGTGTGGATAAAAATAAATAAGGGTAAGACATGGGGAGTGACAGAGAGAAAGAACAGAGAGAGTAAAGGAAGGGGTGACAGAAAGGGACTAAGTGAACCAGAAAAAAAACGTAAGTGAGGGAGTGTGGGTGAGCAAGGGCACTGAAAGAAGTTGAATGTGGTAGGAAAGTAAGGAAAAGAGAAGTAAACATGGAGGATAAGAATAAGTGAGGGAAGCAGAGTAAGGAAACAGGGGTGAGGTAGGGTGAGAGGAAAGTAGTGTGGTTAAAGCAAAGGGTGATGACAAACTACATTTTTTAGTCACACTTATCATATAATTAATGTAAACTTAATTGCTTATTTAAACTACACTTTGTATCTGTGAAAGACAAAAGAAAAAAAAAAATATAATTAGTAAAATATATAAGAAATAGAAGGAGAACAAATTACTGAAGGTAAGTAAGATACTAAAAGAATGTGAGATACCAAAACAAAATCAGGAAAGAGAAGTAAGTAAAAAGAGAATAAGTGAAAGGGAAAGGAGTCTAAATTTGGATCCATTTACAAGAAAGAGGAATGGAAGATAACTGAGAGTGAGTGAAGGGGAGTCACAGAGTGAAGGGATGAAGGGAATGAGGTTAATATAGAACGATAGAGGAGAAAGGAGTGAGGAAGTAAGTACACAGAAAGACTAGGAGAAGGACTGAGTGAAGTGCAGTACAATGAGTGAAGAAAGGAAAAAGAGTAAAGGAGCAAAATAAAGAAAGAGAGGGGAAGAGAACTAAAGCAGTGGTACTGAGAGAATGTGAGAAAGCTGAAAAGTGGTGCAAGGGAAAGAGGAAATGCAGACAGTTGAAATTGGATTGAGGGGTTATGAAAGAAGTGGAGTAAAGGAACAGCGATGAAACAAAGTAAAAAAAGGCAGTGTAAGTGAGTAAAGAGAGCTGAAAAAGGATGGAAAAAGGAAAATGAGTGTGAGACAATGGGAATACAATATACATTACACAATGCAAACTATAGAATAGCTTGTACAACATGTTACATAGTTTATTTTTGCTGTTCTCAGAATATATTTAATTTCAATAAAAACAGTGAGTTCAAACTTCATCATATAACAGCGGGAAAAAAAAACACAATCTAAAAGATTGTGTTTTAAAAAAAACATATAAAGTTACAAATCATATATGTACACTAATCTTTGATTCACTTACTTTTCCTTGAGCCCAAATAGTAGACTGTGAAGGTCCTTTTTGTTGAAAAATACTCTGCTGTTCTTTTAAATTTCCATTTCATCGACTTTCTATAAAAAAAGATCTAAGAACATCTGAAATAATTCTCAACGTTTCCATTTTCCTCCTTGTGTTAAGTTACGATTCATTAATCATACCTTACACTTTCCTGACGGCTAAATAGTGTCAGATATATGAGTATATTTTTAAATTTCTCAAATTAAACTCTGAAATTACCGTTTACCCGAAGTTTTCAAAGAAAAGCTCATATGACATTTTCACAATCTTTAATTATTCATATTCCCTTTTTTGATCACTCATGTTCAACATTTCCTATAAAACTGATATCACTTACAATAAGATCCACTTACAGTACCTATATGAGATAAATAATTTTAAACATTAGACTAACTAACTAATTAACTTTTATTAACTACTCCCGTCTTCATAGGCCAATTACCTTTACTAAAACTTTGGTTGTAAAAACACTAGGTAAGAATGTTTTAAGTCACATGGCAAACTTTGTTTATAAGTCAAATGAGAATCATTGCAGTACCTCCAACCTTTTTGACATTTTAAGTAGCATTTATAATGCCCTGATATTGTCGAAGGACCGTCATGATAAATAATAGCTACAGTTGAAAAGTTCTTCCTGAAATTGATAACTGAGAAGCCACGAATTTTTTGATACAAGTTGTCAATTTAGTTCCATCAGGTCTACATATTTGGAAAACTAAAATGACATACTGACCATAAGTTCGTATAAATAATGTGGACAGCATTGGATACTTACATTGGGTACACACCATATTGTGATCAGCTGCTTTAACTAGATTATTAAATGACACTGATTTGCAGTCTGGTAAAGTCAAATATATAAATCTTTCAGTGTCTATTCTAGTAGTACTTGATAAACTACAATTGTCGCAGTCATGCTGCCATTGATAAGAAAGGCTAAAAAGATTTTCTACATCTTCACCTTCATCTTCCAAAACACCAAACATATACATTAAAAATTACTGACAATCCTGCTGAATGTTCTGTGAAAATGTGTCTTGACCAGAACACATGTCTAAAATATTTCGAATTTCTGTTACACTTTCTATTTTTGCTCTATCACTGCTACATTTCTCAAACACAGAATTCAATAAACCGCGGAATCTTTGATCCCGATTTTCAATAATCTGTTTTTGTAAAATTTTAAGAAAAAAAACAAAATTAACCACTACATTAGCATAGCAGTTGACACCAGAACTGTTTTCAAATTGAAATCCAACAACATCTTCAACAGAATGCTTTTTCTTTCTGCTTACAATTACAGTTTCATCTACTTTTTGTCTTTTTGCTACTACCTCACTGCAATTATTTTCATTTCTTCTTTTTCGGCCTACCACATGTTTTTCAAACAGAGGATATTGAGGCAAATGTGGAGCATACTCTCTTGTCAACCTATTGTATTCTTTAACACAATCTAAATCTGCACAAATCTTTGTCTCATCACACTAAATCAAGTACAATCCTGATAAAGTTCTGACTCGTGATAATGCCACATATGCCATACCCTCTTTAAAAACAGAACTTCCAATGTTCACCAAAGCACAATCTACACTTAAACCTTGAGATTTATGAATTGTCACCGCATATGCCAAACAAACAGGAAACTGTTTTCGGCGAACATATGTCTTTTACAAGCAAAAATCTAGCAGAACAACGACTGATTTGTTGTACTTGCTCAATGCCATCAAATTTTATTTTTAAAAATTCAATTCTATCTCTATTTCTATAATTCACAAAATCAACAACATGACCCATTGCTCCATTTACCAGACCTCTTTCAACATTTAAATCCCTTCTCAAAATGATACGACAATTTAAATATACATTCAGAGTCTTTTCAAAACCAGCTGTTTTAGATATATTCTTCTCTAATCAATCCAATTTTGTTTTCAAATTTTCTGACAAAACAGTTGTTGCACCCATATGCTCTATTTTATCTATTGCTTCCAGTTTCACAATCTCTTCATTTTCTAACTTTAACATTTTGTTGTTGAAGATGGAACATTCTTGGAGAGTTGGCATCAAACATATCCCAGATTTCTTCTAAGTAATTTTTTAAAATATATTCTCTGGAAGAATGTTTTCATTTGGATACAAATTTGAAATTAATCGAGCATGTAAAGCTTCTTTCCCAAGCTCACTTACTTTTCCGATTCTTACATCTTGTAGAATATTTTTATAATCTTCATCCTTTGCCTGTCGCATATTTTGAAGCAGTTCTGCATATTTGAAATTTAACCATATATTAACGTTCCCAATGCTTCCAAGAGATTTCCTGGTATCTTCATGCATGAGCAATTTAAACACTGGTTGCCCTTTTACTGGAGTCAACTGCAGTAGATCTCCAAAAACAATAATGTGTTTTCCTCCAAATAACACATCATACTCTGTTCTAAGAATTTCTTGTATTCTCAAATGCACAAAAGCAAACATTAGATTTGAGACCATGCTTACTTCATCAATGATAAGAAGTTTCATTTTCTTCAGGACTCTGGAAACTTCAGAACACGCATCTCCAGATAGCTTGTTGTAATGCAATTTATTATCATGCTCAACTGGCAGCATCAGTAAATGATGTAGAGTAATCCCTTTAATGTTATGTGCTGCCAGTCCAGTTGGAGCGGTTACAACACAAGACAGAGGTGATTCAGTCCTTTTCTGGAGATAAGTTGCTATTGCTTTAATCAGAAAACTTTTTCCTCTACCCGCTTCTCCACTTACGTTCAGTCAGACAGGCTTAAGTGATGTACATGAGCACTCTTTTCTCTCATGTCTAAATCCATGTTCAATCTGTTCTGTGACTTCGTCATATATCTTTTTCTGCTCAACGTTTAGTTGCTTTACCAAATTTTCTAAGTTAACTACATCCTCTTGAGCTTGTTCCATAACTCTTTCCACCTCATCCATGGCAGTGGCAGCTTCATTTTGGATAATTGGTCCTCCTAGTTTATCCTGACTCAATGAAGTAGAACTCTGACTGTCTTGAGAACTGTCTCTAGCAATCTCTTCAGCAATTGTGGCTTCTTGCTCTATTTCTTCGTTCATCATTTGCAGGTAATTTGGAAAAACAGGACATTCTATGGTATCCTTGGTTGCATTAAAAGAATCTTCGTAACAGAGAAAATCTCCAAGTAGTTCCTCTTCTGTACACCATGGCCTAAAGAGTTGCAAAAGAGCTAAATAGTAAAATTCTCTTTTGTCTGGAGATTCACAACTCAATTTTCCATGATTAATCAAATGGCCTTTTATCTGCTTCACTAAACATCCTTCATTTCCAATGACAGCATATTTTCTATTATTGACATCTTCTGTGATGTTCCTCTTATAACTATAGTTTTGCAGAACTTCATACAAACAAGTGTTCTCAAGGTGAATACTTCTATTTGGATAGTATGTATCCAATATGTTTGTCTTCAAAATATCTGTACTGTTTGGTTCTTCTCCGCCAAATACTCAATTTCTTGTACAGATTTCAAAACTCGGTTTCGTGTTGCAGCAAGACCTAGACTCACCCAAATGATTGTTCTAGATTTGGCATAGAGACTTGCTGATGATAACCGATCAGAACATTCATATGCTCCAATTTCTCGATGCGACAACATCTTCAGACTGTAACTGTATAATTTCTTGCTTAGACTCTTTTCATGTGAAATGTCCTCCCACATTTCCTTCAGTTCTGTCTTTTCTTTTTTTGTGATGTAAGATGTCACATATCGAGCCACAGCAATAGAGTTGTCAGCAACGAACTGAATATACATGTTAGCATTCCACATGGACCAAATCACTGGGTTGTAGTCGTTGATGTACCTGGACTCTTCATTTCTTTTTAAATTGTATATATTTTTGGGTGATTTCCTCGTCACAATATGTCGTAGAGATGACATCAAATTATTTACTCTTCCCTTAGAAATCACTGGTCGTGGAAACGCAAAACGACATTTTGTGTAGAACTTTTTCTTGTTTTTGAATTTTTGACAACAGTACTTCCCACAATGATGGGATTGAAAGCGTAAAACTTGTTGCCTTAAATTGTTTTCTTCAGTAGTTTTCGGAGCAGCACATGTTGAATACTCTTCAATGAAACTCATCACTGTTTCATCCGAATCTGATCCAAATTTGGGTGCATCTTTAATCCACAACAACATATGTATATGAGCAGCACCTCTCGCTTGATACTCCTTTCTCCAAAAGAAATCCAAAACCTCTCCAAGAGGAGGATTTTTTTATTGGTAATAACAGACATCATAGCTTCCAATCTATGATTGAAATATCTGCATACATTCACTGGATCCAAAGAACACAGTTCTCCTGGTGTTTTCAATTCTATATTTTGTATATTTGCATTTGCCTCACGTAGAAATTCAAGTAAGTCGTCCCATGCATACTCGTCACTGCTAAGAGTGAGGAACCATGTAGGAGTTCCTAAGTTTCTTAGCATACATTTCAATTCCCCATGACGACGGTACGAATACTCGTTTGTACCACGCTGACATGCCATGAGATTGATTAGATGAGATTCCAAAATATTATCTTGCAGATTGACTTTCTCCATAAAGTCTCTCGATGATACATTTTGCAGATGTGCTCACTTTTTAACATATGGTTTACTGCATATGAAAGTCCAGACAAGTCACATTTTCATACAGTAGATGAAACAAATATGGTATGCATTGACGAAACCTTGGATCTTGGATCTTCAGCATATAATCTTAAAGTCCGGTATTCAGAAGCAGGAATTTGAACTGGTCGATCATCATATCGTCCACCTAGACCTGTTGGAAATAGCTGTGGAAAACAACGAGCTTCCAAACTTTCTTCCCATACACTAATGGGACTTCCTTTTGCTTCATTTGAAACAAGTCAATTGCATTCCCCATTACTTCTTTAGAATGCAAAGGATGAACAGTATAATGTTCATATATTTCTTCACCTCTAGACACATCAACTTTTTCAATGTGGCCAACTAAACAATCACTGTCTTCTTCTGCAGCTATTTCCTCTGCTCCAACACATACATGTTTGTAGTACTCATTGTTTTTGACCAAATACAACGTTGCCTTTTTGACTTTCCTAACATCCACTAAATCTTGCCAGATTTTCTTACTCTTTGTCTGAACCCCATTAACTAGAATAACTAAAGGTTCCTCTTCCACTTTTTCTACACCAATTATATCAATATTTTTCTTGAAATCTAGAGGCAAATTAACAACTCTTCCCTTTAATCCTCTCTGTAAATTTGAAGTAGGCAATTTCCCTGTCTTAGGCTCCATGCGAAAAATTGCCTGAAAAGGATGGACACATTGAATCAAAATAGATTCATATGTATTTAAATCCATAAATTCAGCAGGAATGTCTACCAACTCAAGATTATTATAAACAGCTCTAGCAGGCATTCTGTTTTCCTTTAATTTATTATAACATTATTTATAAATACGCTGATCAAAACTCAAATCAAAAGAATTCTCCACCAACAAATAAGTTGCCAAATTCCTCCATTCACTATTATTTTCCATTTCACTTTTTGCTTATAAATCAACTAACCTAGTCCGAATCTTATAATGAGTCCGTCGACAACACATGCAAGTAAAATTAAGCCTTTCACTTGATTTCAACTGAAACTAGCTAATTTCCTGGACAAACTTTTATGTACTTGAAATCTGTACATTGTCTTCCACATTACCTTGTATTACTTTGTCAATTTCTACACTTTCCTGTTTTTCACAAAAATAACAAATCTCAATTTCTTCACAAATCTTCTTCACATCTAATTCAGTTCCATGCAAAAGAGCACTGTTTAACTGTTTAAGCTTAAGTGCTGGACTTTTTGCATAATACAACCTACTCACTAATTTCCTCATTTTGTTATGATGCACAGCTAACATCCTAAAATGATGAAAAACACTCTGACATACTTTTCTTGAAAGACAAGCCAATGAATGTCCATGCAAACCTGTGTCTTCTCTCACTCTGCAAGGATCTAAGTCTTGCAACAACTACATTTTCTGTTTTAGACTTTTCTTACTATATGTACGTAAGAAATTACGAAGCACATCGATGGAATCCTGTCGCACACTACAAATACTACTACACTTCCAATTGTACACTGGACCCTTAGTACGTCTTCCTAAAACTTCCTCACTTAATACCTCTTCTACATCTCTAGATACAAGTTTCTCTTTTTCGGACAACCGTCTATCACCTCATATGCTCGACCACTGGTGTCAACTGCATGCACCAAATTATTCTCCTGGAAGTAACTCTCCTCATTGAAAAATGGCTCACAACTTAAACTATGCATCCATTCTCCAGAAAAAACTTTACAAAAATTAGTTCAATTAATTATTCTTTTGCATCTACTGTTCGATTTGAAAACATCAATTGTCTTGTTAAGTGTCCTAATTCTATTGATTACTAAAATAAATAATTTGTTCTTAACTTCAAAAGCTTGATCAATAATCTCTACATTTTTCTTTTTCTTATAAAAAGCAGCTCTCTGTGTACCTTTCCTAATGTTTTTCAATAAATTTAAAACTACCCTATTGCAAAACATTCATTACGAATGTCCCTAAATTGATTTTTCCTTCTATTCCTATACATATTATTGTCTCCTGCTGCAGTAGTAAGATTTGGGGGGGCCTCTCCTTTCTCTTCAAATTTGGTCTCTCCTTCTCTAAATTCACATTTAGATTATCAATTTTTTTTATGTACATATGTTCCGAAAAAAAGACTTAGTTGTCTTACCAGGAGCTTTTTTCGCGTTTTTTGTAGTATTTGTTGTAAAAGACTGCTTTAATTCCATTGCTGTTTTTCTTTTTTTCCGATAACCATCTTTCCTTCTCCTCTGCCTTGAGGGCATATTTCTTTACTATTAAAATGTTGATTTAAATCTGTGGTAAACAAAAAAAACACATTATAAACCACTATTACCAAACAACAAAGCAATGACAATAAGTAAACAATATAAACACTATAATGCTTATAAATATGACCTTATCTCTGTTTTTTAAATGTTATTCTAAAAAAATATTTTGGATGCGTGAATTGGTTTTACATTATTGACAAGGATTAGATAGTACCTGCATAAATAAAAAAATATTAGCACATTTCACAATCATATCACCTGTGTTTCCTCAGATTAGTAAGCAGATTGTGCACATGAGGTGAAGCCTGTCCTCCGAAGCATAGGAATGGACTTCATGAAGCCTATCCCCCACTGCCCTCTTAAACACAGCCCTCACCTACTTTGTACCACTGGAAAGACCTCAATTGCAGTACACCCTTCAACACAAGCATCACCTCCTCTGCACCCCTGGACAATCCTCACCTCATCCGCAACCCTGAATAGACCTCAACTCATCTGCACCCCTAGACAGGCCGCAGTTCATATACAGCCCTGGATGCGCCTCATCTCATCTGCACCCTGTTACCATCAATTATACCCAATATATTGAGGCCTGTTCAAGGGGCCCAGATTAGATAAGGCTTGTCTAAAGGTATATTTATTTATTCTTTCAGACACTATTTATTCCTTCTCAAAAATGTAAAAACCATTCATTTACCCCAAAATCGTTTTTTGAATAACATTTTAGAAACACAGCATTCAATTTCACTACTAAAACCTCACTATTTCACAAAATACAAATCCTCTATCTTGCAAATGTTGATTGCAAGCATTATCAAAAAGCAAGACACAAACCCACAGCAAAGAAACTCAAGGACTTATTTCTGAAGACCTTGCGCCACCAGTACGTCACTTTTTCCCATGTGAAAAGTGACGCACCGGCGGCACAAGGCAATCATAAATAAGGTCCAAATGTAAATACCATTGATTTGCCCCTAAAATCGTTTTTTGAACAACATTTTAGAAACACAGCACAGCTCCTATGTACAAGCATTCAATTTCACTACTAAAACCTCACTATTTCACAAAATACAAATCCTCTATCTTGCAAATGTTGATTGCAAGCATTATCAAAAAGCAAGACACAAACCCACAGCAAAGAAACTCAAGGACTTATTTCTGAAGGCCTTGCGCCACCGGTACGTCACTTTTTCCCATGTTAGAGGTGATGCACCGGCGGCACAAGGCAATCATAAATAAGGCCCAAATGTAAATACCATTGATTTGCCCCAAAATCGTTTTTTTAATAACATTTTAGAAACACAGCGCAGGTCCTATGTACAAACATTCAATTTCACTACTGAAACCTCACTATTTCACAAAATACAAATCCTCTATCTTGCAAATGTTGATAGCAAGCATAATCAAAAAGTAAGACACAAACCCACAGCAAAGAAACTCAGGGCCTTATTTCTGAATGTCTTGCGCCACCAGTGCGTCACTTTTTCCCATGTTAAAAGTGACACACCGGCGGCACAAGGCAATCATGAATAATGCCCTCAGTGTGCATCCTAACCTAAGATAACACAGGTGACAGGATTGTGAAAGTTTCAAATATTTTTAATTAATCACACAGACACTATTTATTCCTTCTCAAAAATGTAAAACCCATTGATTTGCCCTAAAATCGTTTTTTAATCAATATTTTAAGAACAGAGCACAGCTCCTATGTACAAGCATTAATGTTCACTACTCAAACCCATTGATTTACCCTAAAATCGTTTTTTAATTAACATTTTAGGAACAGAGTTCAGATCCTATGTACAAGCATTCAATTTGACTACTCAAACTCATTTTTTTACCCTAAAATCATTTTTTAATTAACATTTTAGGAACAGAGTACAGCTCCTATGTACAAGCATTCATTTTCACTACTGAAACCCATTGATTTGCACTCAAATCGATTTTTAATTAACATTTTAGGAACAGAGCACAGCTCCTATGTACAAGCATTCATTTTCACTACTGAAACCCATTGATTTGCCCTAAAATAGTTTTTTAATTAACATTTTAGGAACAGAGCACAGGTCATATGTACAAGCATTCAATTTGACTACTTAAACCCATTGATTTGCCCTAAAATCATTTTTTCAATAACAGTTTAGATACAGAGCGCAGGTCCTATGTACAACCATTCAACTACACTACTAAACCTCACTATTTTTTAAAATACAAATCCTCTATCTTGCAAATTTTGAAACCATGCATTTTCAAAAAGCATCACACATACCAACAGCAAAGAAAAGCAATGTGCTTCTTAATCTGAACTCTCTATCTATATCAAATGAATCATAATTCACCTTTACAAATGCTTTTGGAGATTGAGAACAGTGTCAGATACACAAACCAATATTTCTTTAGCAGAGCAAAAGGTATGTTCTCCAGGCACTGCAATCATTAATGGCACTGATAACCTCTAATTCTACACACATATGCCTCATTTCAACCAATCAAAACTCTTCCCTCACTATTTTCAAACCAACACCCTCCCCCCTCTCAGACCTTTCTACCTGTTACCATAGCAACTCCCTCCTAACTGAACTCTCAAGTTCAAAAGTTTATTCTACAATGTTGCAAATTAAGTCAGCAAGGATGTTTGACCTCTCAATACACCAGCTTATCCAGGGCATTATTGCTTTACTTGACTTTTTCTTAACCATTCAAATTGCTTCTTTCACACAACACAACCATGCACCCTAACTTTCAGTTTTAAACTATCTGAATCCACCAATCATTGCTTGTGAATCAAGAGCAGGCAAACTCCACAATTATTTTTTGAAAACTCCTACTGTTCCAACTGGCATTTCATTCCCACACTTCATCTGACTGCACCAGTACCTTCTCTCGTCATGTATTCTGTGTGGATTATTGGACATAGCTACATCCACTGGGCTCAAAGGTATGCAGCAAGCAGAAATTTTCACAACCTTGATTTATCAAATGTGGAAATCAAGTGGATTGGCCAGAGAGGATTGAGATGTCACCAATGGATACCATTGGTGAAAACCGTTTTGCATCTGCCAAACCCTGACCTCTTAATAGTGCACTGTGGTGGAAATGACTTGGGCACTTTGACTGGGGTTGGTCTGGAAATGCTTTTAAAGGACACCTTTGATCAATTTATGACACTTTTTCCACAAACTGCCTTGCTATATTCCAATATATGCCAAAGACAGAAATCGAACTGGTCCAACCAATTTTGTCCACAATTTGAGAAAGCACGGAAACATGTGAATAAATCTGTTTCTGCTTACATGAGAGACTGTGGAATGGGTTCAATATACAATAATAACTTGCGTTACAACATGCAAGACATCTACAGAGGAGATGGTGTGCACTTCTCAAATGAGGGGAATAGAATATTCCTCCTGAATTTAAGACTGTGCATTGGAACCTACTTGTAGGTACCTAAATCAGCCACAGAATCCAAAAGCTCTTTTCAGGGCTACCCTACCTCTGATCACTCCAAATGATTCTTTTTCTAACTTTTTTCCCTATTTTTCACCAAAGTACGCTCCCCAACACGCTGTCCGGTTCGCGTACCGGGCGCTCCCCCCGCGAAATTAAAAAAAAAAACATTATTTTTTTGGCCTATATGAGCCTCCTAAGCCCCCCTCAGAAAACTTAGGGGGTCAGGGGCTGTCTACCGTGCCCCCTTCTATCCATTCCCAACATTGTTTGTCCTCCATCTTGTGTCTCGATTGTACCGAAACACAAAATGGCGGACTCCCATAACACTGCCGGTGCGTGTACCGGGGCGCGCACCGGTAAGCGCTCACTAAAAAAAGGTGGGAAAATAATTTACAGAAAAACCACTGGAGACACTTTCACCAAATATAGAATAGGCCCTACTACATAGCAGTCCCTATCATGTACCCAAATTTGGTGGAATTCCATTGAGACAATTAGGCTGTAGGCCTGCCTAAATATCCTGAGGTAAATTACATGACAAAAACACATATGAAGTGTTAGAAATTACAACCAATTAAAAAGTTACTTTCATTTTCTACTATTATTTCCTGACATTTGATTGGTTATGTACATGAATATATATATAAAAAAAAAGAGAGGGAAAGACAGCCATTTTGACTACTACTTCCTGAAGTACATTTGAAAAGGAATTACACTGAAAACTTCAACTGCTTTCTCAAAGGTAAGTTGTTATTTTGGAAAGTGAAGTATGTTGCGCACTTTAAGTTAATTTGAGAAAAAATATTCTGATAGTTATATACTATCCCTCTGTATTAGTTATAGATTGAGATAGGCTTCTCTGTTATAATTATGGATTAAGTTAGGCTTCTCTTGTATAATTATAAATTTACTTGGGCTTTATCACATACACTTTTATATATTTCTAATTGCAGCCTGATACCATACACTGCCCAAAGATAACTTCACTGTTAAAAAATCAAAACTACCTGTCTGAACGTAAACCCAACAGTGCCCTATCTCTACTGATATATTTATTTTTTATGCAATTTACAGCAACAAAATGGAAGGAGAACAGAATTTTTCTTTCGAAATTGTTTTGGACAACAACCCTGAAGAAAAAATTGCTGAGAATGATAACTTTGATTTTATGGATGAGTCTCTGGACCATCATTTAGTTCCGTGTGTGGAAGCAAGAGAATCACAGAATGAAAATGAGGACAATCCAGATAATATATTGTTAGAAGTTCTATTAAATTTTGAAAAAGAATCAGAAAAATAAATTTATATTTAATAATCAAAAATTGTTCGAGACATTATTCATTTTTATATGTAATTCATCAAGTAGTTCCAAAATGTTTATAATATAAAGTGAGACTTATAGTATACTGTGCAACTTTTTTGTGTTACATAGTAATTTTGCTCATAGTTACTTCCTTTTTCCCACTTCATTATCTCCAATGTGTATTTCACATCTCTTTTTCATCTCCTGCCTCCATGTTGTTTCTGCTTTGCTGACAGACTATGGTATGGATTCCATATACCACAATAACTTCGGTAACAACATGCAAATTATCTACAGAGGAGACAGTCCACATTGAATTTAAGACTCTACATTGGTACCGACAAGCTGGTACTTATATCACCCACACAACACAACAACTCTATGCAGAGCTACCCTACCTCTAGCACTTAAAATTATTATTTTACTGTTTCACTGGGTTTTCCCCTTAGTACGCTTTCCGGTACGCTCCCCGTTGCGCGTACCGGGCACTCCCCCCGCGAAAATCGAAAAAAAAATATATTTTTTTTTTGCCCCGCGGGGCCCTTTTATGGCCCCCACATCAAACCTAGAGGGTCAGGGGGGGGTCTACTCTGCCCCCTTATGGTAATTTCCCCCTTTGTTCTTGCCACCTCTTGTGTCTCGATTTTATCGAGACACAAGATGGCAGCCACTCCGGACTGTTTGGAATGTTTACAGACACCCGAGAGCCAATCAGCTTTCCGTGCGCAAGTCGCGTGGCGGCCCGGGGGGCGTACCGGGGCTCTGCCATAGATTTATATATATTTTTTTACCAAAATTACTCAAAATCCACTGGAGCACATAACTTGAGACATTGCAAAGGCACATCGGGCTACCAGTCCCTACAATGTTGCCAGGTTTGGTGGAAATCCCTTCAGCCGTTCGGGCTAAAAGTGAGGCCGACCGCCCTATGGAAAATAACATGGGGAAAACACGTTTTGGGACCACCCTTTTATCTTGGCCCCCGCTTGACGAATCCCCCCCACATTTTCAGGGAAGGAGCGGAGCGGGCCACGATGTTTGAGAAATTCGCGAAGATTCGTCCACCGGCGCCAAAGTTATTCCCAATAGAATGTTGCGGATTTCCTATGGAAAGTAGATCCTAACTATAACTACCTACTGGCGACCGCCAGTAGGTAATATATATATATATATATATATATATATATATATATATATTCTGTCTGATCTCCTGCACAAGCCATGCAAATGCGAAGGAATCACGAGCCACTCCAGCCGGGTAGGGTTCAAGGTATTTTTAATGGGCAAAAAACAGACGCGTTTCGAGCGCACAGGCTCTTGGTCACATGACCATAGCAGACATGTTGTTGCATTAAATAACATAGGTTTAAAGAAAATGAAAGAAAGACTCAATGTTTCCGTCACATTGAGTTCAATGATGTGCTTTCAAAGGGTTACATTGCATCATGTAAAAACATGTAAATGGGTAATTTACAAAAAGCACATTTTTATACATCTTTGTATTTATGCAAGACATTGTGCAAAGTGATTTCATCTGGTACAAAATTGCGGGTGTAGTACCCAATTCATTTTATAGCTCCAGTTTGTATAAATTGGAGGGGGAGAGGCGGGAGAATCATACTTTTGTTTATCAGATTGGAAGAAAAAGGACTGTGAGTGAAAATGGCCTAATAGGGGTTGTGACACCAACTATGGTAGATGATATCGCATAAGTTGAGCATAGGGTGACTGGAGTTTCAGACAATACAGGGTGTAGTACCCATGGTGAGAGTGATAGAAGAGTATGGTTGCCGTTACTTAGAGTGATGATTATGTCAAGGGGTTTCCTATGTTGTAATGGTGATGACTATTTTCCAACAGTCTAAACTCAATAACTATTATACTGAGTAACATTGGTGTACATTATATCCTCTATTTATTCATGCAATACCGTGCTCTTATTAATTATCACTATCGGATGGTGAACGTAGTCGTGCTCATATCGATATCACATATCCGTGAGGTATTTTGGTTTCAGTGGTGTGTCCTTGACTTGTATATTAAAGATAAGACAAAGACAAAGATATGTCAGTCATAGCAATATTCATACATGATTATTCATACAGTCAATTACTTGATTCCTGATTCATAGTTCCTATTCTCCTGCCTTATACACAATGATTTGCTAAACAAAACATATATCAAAAAAACAAAACTTAAAAAATTGTTTTAAAAAAACCGTATGGTCAAAAGAATCAGAGTCTTTAAAGGTCGACAGAAGAAGTTCACAGGAGAAATTTTACAGATGAACATACATCTCTTCATCAACGTTCATCCCTATTGGAACGATACTGCCTGCCTGGAGAATAAATCTTGATTCTGCTCTGTGTAATGCTGTTACTCTATCACCACCTCTCACGTGTTTTGGTATAGAGTCAAGGACGAAAAATTTGGCCTTAGTCCAGTCCCCATCATGATGGCTATGGAAGTGTTTGGCTGTGCTGTAAGTGAAATCTTTGTTAGTAATGGCCCGCCAATGCTCCAGAATTCTCTTTTTGGCTGGGAATGTAGTAGACCCTATATACCATTTCCCACAAGGGCATGTAACGACATAAATGACAAATTCAGTGTTACAGGTGATTTTCTTGTTTATCTTCCACCTTTTATTTACTCTACTGAGTAACACCTCCTTCACATTGGTGCTATGCCTACAGGCTTTACATTTCCCGCATGTTGAGAATCCACCCTTGGGTTCAAGCCATGTCTTTTTCTTCTCCATGTGGCTATGTACGATCAAATCTTTGATCGATTTGTCTCTCCTGTAGGTTATTGATGGGTGTTTGCCTAGTTTGTCTTTTAGTGTTTTATCTTGTAATAGGATATCCCATCTTTTCCTTATTATCTTACTGAAATCTGGTGATTGGGTGTTGTAGGTGGTTATCAACCTAATTGGTTCAGTAGAGGAATCTTGCCTGCGCTTTGGTGCTTGGAACAGGGTGTCTTTCCGGTCAATTAGGGCTACTCTGGCCTCACCTTTCTGGAGCATATTCTGGTGGTACCCCCTCGTTACAAACCTCCCATGCATTTCTTTTTTATGTTTTTCGAACGAAGTTGGGGAGCTGCAATTTCTTTTTGCTCATAGGAACTCGCCAAATGGTATGGCCCATCTGAAGCTAGGGGGGTGACAGCTAGTGGAGTGTAGCAGTGAGTTACCTGCTGTCTCTTTTCTGTAAATTTCAGTTTCAATCTTATTTTCAACAACATTCATTCTAATGTCCAGGAAGTCTAAGGTTGTTTGACTATACTTTATAGTAAATTTCAAATTCAGGTTATTAGAATTTAAGATGTTTACAAACGTAGCAAAATCATTCTCATTACCCTCCCAGACAAAGAAAATGTCGTCAATAAACCTGACCCAAACATTTACATTTTTTGTCCATTCTTCATGGGCATCGTCCCTGAGCACCTGTTCCTCCCACCAGCCTACCAAAAGATTGGCGTAGCTGGGTGCAAAACAGGTGCCCATCGACGTGCCCTGTATTTGTTTATACAAGGATCCATCAAACAGAAATACATTTTCTTCTAAGCATAATTCAATCATTTGTAACAACATATTGGAATGTGCTTTCAAATGGTTACTTCTGGTCTGTGGAAAGTACTCGCATGCTTTGAGGCCATCTCTATGTCTTATGGACGTGTAGAGACTCTCTACGTCCAATGATACCAACCAGAAGTGTTGCTCCCAATTGATATTCTCCACTTTTTGGAGGAAATCCTTGGTGTCCTGTATGTGGGAGGTTAAACCCTTTACATATATATATATATATATATATACTACTATTATAAAGAGAGAACTTGCACCTTTTGGCAAGGTAAACTCGGGAACCACAGCGCCAATCTACACACCAGATACATCTATGAAAATGTCAGGGTGTGTAGATGGACATAGGCTATATAAATTTTAAAAAAAAGTAAATCAAAAAAATTAAATTTGTAAACAAAGTAGTCCCCTGAAAGTAGCGCCGGCCGGGACCTAGCGCTGGTCGTGACGCGATGCGACGAAGTGCGTGATGACGACGTGTTGGAGCGGCGGACATGGAGCTGAGGAGCATAATGTAAACATTGAAATCGCGGCGGACATGGAGCTGAGGAGCGTGGGCGCGTCATGGCGAAGAGGAGCGGAGCGGCAGCTCAGGCAATGTAAACATTGAGAGAGAACTTGCACCTTGGCGCGTCATGGCAAAGAGGAGCGGAGCAGCAGCTCAGGTAATGTAAACAAACATTGAAATCAGGGCGGGAGGGAGTCAGGGCCGGAGGGAGTCCGGGCGGGAGGGAGTCGGAGCGGGAGGAAGTCGGGACCGGAGGAAGTTGGGATGGGAGGGGAGCGGGTGTGCACAGAGGGGCAGGCGGGAGGGGTAGGGGCGGGAGGGAGTCGGGACGGGAGGGGGTCAGATCGGGACGGGAGCGGGTGTACTGCCCCCAGCCCCTTTCTGCCCCAGGCAACGCTGGGGCGGGCTGCTAGTATATATATATATATATATATATATATATATATATATATATATATATATATATATATATATATATCCTGATTTTCGCCTCTAGCACACAGGAATCGAATCCTAAGAGACGATGCAGACCCAAATTGTGCTGAATATTTCTTTATTTTTCTGTTACTCGCCCAACACCACCGCCATGACGCGTTTCGGTCCCTCAGTATATATTTACTGAAAAAATCATAGGTTTTAGGTAAAGTTATAGTTAGTTGGAAATTTCACTCTTACAAAACCATAGGAGTTCCCCCGTTATAGTTAGTTCAGCTAACTATAACTCATGCCCCTGCAATGCACTGTTGATGACGTCACATATTGTATCATTCATGACATGGTCAGTAACATCACTGATGACATCACTGATGACATCTCAAATGAGATCAATAATGACATCATTGATGACATTATCCAGTGACTGTGTGTTTCTGTAAAGTTTAAATGTGTTTAATATAAGTGTCTGAATGGATGATTTACTATGTGCGTGACTGACTCTATAAGTGAATATTTAAACACATCTTACTGAATGCATGGGTTAGTGAGTAAACTGTGTGAATGTCTGTATCTGTCTGTTGGTGTGCAAGCAGCTGCATGGGTTTGTGAATAGCTACATGAGTGTCTATATAGGTTATTGATTGGTTTTCTGAGTATCTGTATGGGTGCCTGAGTGTTTGTGTGGGTGGGGTGTGTGTCACTCTGTGCATAGATGTGTGAGTGGGTGATTCACTGGGTGCATGGTTTCAAGAGTGTATCTGTGATGAACTATATGGGTGGGTGAGTGTGTGTATGGATATGTTAGTGAGTGAATGTATATCTCAGTGGTACATGTATGATTAACTACATATGTTAAAGGCAGTATATATGTGAATTGGAGGATATAAATGACTATAAGTGAGAGTGTGTGATTGTGAGAGTAGCTGTATGGATGAGTGAGTTCTTGTACCAGTGTTTTTATAAGAGCGTATGAATGTGCCAGTATTTATATGAGTAATTGAGCTGGTGTGTGTATAACTATATAGGTGAGTAAATGGCAGTGTGATTAATTATTTGCATGACTGACTAGGTGTGTGAATACCTCTATGGATGAGTGGCAGTGTGTGAGTGTCTATATAGGTGTATAAGTGCATATGAAAGTCCTGCACTGAGTGACCATAAGTATGAGTGATTGTACGAGTGAGTGACTGGATGTGTATGTAAACCTAAGAATCAGTGTGTGGGTATGTAGTTTTTGGTGTTGGAGTGTCTATGGTTTTGAGAATGGCAGTCTGTAATTTAGAGAGGGTGTATCAAAGGTTACATTAGGGTGTGAGAAGATGCATCAATTTATCACATGGATGATGTCATCAGTGATATCATTTGAGATGTCATCAGGGCAGTGCTCAGTGATGTCACATACCATGTCATGAGTGATGTAATATGTGACATCATCAGAAGTGCATTGCGGGGGCGCGAGTTATAGTTAGCTGAACTAACAATGACGGGAAAATTTGTATGGTTTTGTACGAGTGAAATTTCCAATTAACTATAACTTTCCCTAAAACCTATGGTTTTTAATGTTTTTTAAATGCTAATTTCTAACTATAAGTATCTGAAACCTATGATTTTTTAACTGAATTTCCAAGGTTTTTCAAATGCTAATTTCTAACTATAACATGCCTCAAACCTATGGTTTTTTAAGTGAATTTTAAAGATTTTTTAAATGCTAGTTTCTAACTATGCCTACAGAGGTAGGACTGTGACGAAAGAAGAAAAACCACACAGAAAGAAGCAAATGAAATGCAAAAAGAAGCAACAGAAGTCCACAAAGAAAAGTCCAGGAAGAAGCAAGACATGTGCAAAAAGAACCCACAGAGGAGCAGAAGGAGGCCTTGTTGCAAGATCATCCTGAGCCCACAAATTTTTCAGACAGGTACTAGTGGTAAATGACTCTGACTAACCAGGCCTAGAGCCAGTGCTATGCTAAAAGACACTTAGAATTCAGTGAAAACATCTACATACACCAGGGATAACTATGTGTTGGGGTACCCCTGTGATTAGCATGAACTCCTCTGCAAGGCCCTAGTACATGATAGGGCCAGGGGATTAACAATACCTCTAAGTCAGAGGTGCAGAAATATGCTACTTTAACTAGTAGTTGCATTTGCAGAGTGGTGGGGAAAGGGTGCTGATTTGGACTTCATCCCCCATCCCGTAGTCTGCCACGAGGCACATTTGCAGAGTAGTAGAGAAAGGGGGCCATGGCATCCGAAGACGTCTTAGCAATCCCACTGTGTGGGACTTACTGGAGGTAACAAGAGGGGTAGTTGGCCCCCAAGGACATCCTTGGGGGCCAATTTTCCAAACTATTACCTCCACTCAGTCCCACAAAGCAGCACTGGTAAGTACACGTACCAGGCCACTCCCACTTTGCCCACCACTCTACAAAAGCACTCCCTGGCAAGCTCTTGGATGGGGATTGAAGTCCCCTTCACTACTGGGGGTCCATTAGTTGCCAACTAGCCTACCTTTTACCTCCAGTAAGAACCACACAGTGGGATTGGTGAGAGGTAGACAAAGGTCATGCCCCCTTTCTCCACCACTCTGCAAACGCGCTCCCTGAGAAGTTGTAAGTTGGGGGAAATAGTCCCCTTGAATCCTGAGGGTCCCTGGGGTCCAACTAGCCCACCAGGTACCTCCAGTAGGCACCACAGAACTGCATCGCAGAGAAGTGTAAAAATGGGCGTGGCCTGGTCCAACTCTCTGCAACGAAGAGTAGTGGCACTTACTGGAGGTACCTCGTGGGGTTGTTGTCCCCCAGGGACCCTCAGGATTAAGGAGGAAATAATTCCCCACAGGGCGTGTTTGCACACATGTCACCTCAGCCCCGCCCCCTCCCTTCACCACTGTGAAAACGCACCCCATGGCACATTTTAAGTTAGGGGATTAAGTCCCCTTGAATCCTGAGGGTCCCAGGGGTCCAACTAGCCCACCAGGTACCTCCAGTAAGGGCCACTGAGCTGCTTTGCAGAGAGGTGTAAAAAGGTGCATTGCCTGGACCACCTCTCTGCAAAGCAGGCCTGTGGCGCCTACTGGTGGTACCTGGTGGCCTAGTTGGCCCCAAAGTACCCCTTGGGGCCAACTAGGATTGAAGAGGATTGTAGAGGATTTAATTCCCCAACTTTAAACACGCCACAGGGCGTGTTTGCACACATGTCACCTCAGGCTCCGCCCCCTCCCTTCACAACTGTGCAAACGCGCCCTGTGGCACGTTTTAAGTTTGGGGATGAAGTCCTGTTGAATCCTGAGGGTCCCTTGGGTCCAACTATCCGATGAGGTACCTCCGGTAAGCGCCACAGAGCTGCGTTGTGTAAAAAGGGGCATGGCCTGGACCACCTCTCTGCAACGCAGGCCTGCGGTGCTTACTAGAGATACCTGGTGGGCTAGTTGCCCCCAGGGGCCCTCAGGATTGAAGGGAAATTAATTCCCCAACTTAAAATACGCCACAGGGCGTGTTGGCACACATGTCACCTCAGGCCCCGCCCCCTCTCTTCACCACCGTGCAAAGTGCCCTGTTTTCAGTTGGGTGATAATGTCCCCTTGAATCCTGAGGGTCCATGGGGTCCAACTAGCCCACCAGGTACCTCCAGTAAGCGCCACAGAGCTGCATTGCAGAGAGGTGTAAAAAAGGGAGTGGCCTGCACCACCGCTTTGCAACGCAGCCCTGTGGCGTTTACTGGAGGTACCTGGTAGGCTAATTGGCCCCCAGGGACCCCCAGTATTGAAGGGGAATTAATTCTACAACTTAAAACACACCACAGGGTGCGTTTGCAGAGTGTTGCAGGGAGGGGGCGGGGCCTCGGTGATGGCGATCTTTATTTATTTATTTTTATTTTTAAGAAGGGGAGCTGTGCAGCCCCCCTTCCTTTTCTATTTTATTGGTCCTGGGGACCCAATCCCCCAGGTACTGACCCCTATTTAAAAAAAAAATTTAAATGAACGGGCCCGTGGCCCCCCTCCCGAGGCGGGATTCATCCCCGGGGACCCCATCCCCCCGGGCATGGCAAGTGTATTTTTGAATAATGTATTTATTTGGAGGGGGGCTGTGTGGCCCCCTCCTCAGGACATTTATGGCCCCGGCGACGCCATCCCCCAGGGCCGGCCTTAGCGTGTTTTTAAAAAACAGGGCCTGGCCTCTCGTTGGCGTCTGTGGGGGGAACCCCAATGCCCCCACGGTCCCTGCCGGCTCCTCACATCCTGCAGGAGCCAAAATTGCTTTTCCACATGGGAAGCTGCTGACATGCAGCTCCCCGCTTGGAAAAGCCATCTGGTTTGGATTTGGAAGAGAGAGCAGGTATCCTGCTCTCTCTTCCATAATCCAAACCACAGTTTGCTATGCGCGGCTCCCACCCTGCCATAGCAATCATTACAGATTAAGGGTTGACCCAATGGTACTGGGACCTTGGTATTCAATGTTGCATATGTAAGGGTCCCAGTCCACGTGCTTCTTGGTGCATATAGAGATATTAGAAACTTATGTATATATAACTAATACCACAACTTTAATGAGTGATGTTATTTATTCACATCCTCATTCGCATACATTTTATGTATACACATAGTCAGTATAAATAAACACTTGTGCCCAAAGTGAAGTGAAAAGAAAGGGATGAGGGAGTTATTTGTGAGGATCAGGGTTGTGTAAGGCAGTTTCAGTAGTCAAATGTGGTCACACAAAGATTCAAATAGTTGACATCATGGGCATATTTGTTATAGCCCATACATTTTTAACATTCATGAAACCCTATCCCATATGGTAAAACACAGTAACAATGATCTGTTGTTGATAGGTAGGCGGTAAGAGAGACAGTCGACGTTTCGACCCCTTGTTAGTGTAGGTCAAGTTGCACCTTACTGTGGGGTGTTCTTCAGGACTAGAATGTGATGTGGGGGTTAGGGCAGCTAGAGTTAAAGAAAATGGAGGTAAGCTAAAAGCTTACTCTTGGCCCTTATCCTGCTCTACCGTTCCCCCCTCCCCGTCCTTTTTTTCCCTCTCTCCCTCCCTTGTCCCACTGTACTTAGGAGATAGGATTTTTTAGCGCTGGGATACCTCCGGGTGACTACGCGCTCTATAAAAATAAATAATAAGAAGAAGAAGAAGAAGAATCACCTATTGCAGAAGTTCAAATGAATGGAAGGTATAATTACCAAAATGCCACCTTCCAAGTAGGGTAGTGTTGTTAGTAGGGATTGGGCCCGTAGGCTCCTATTAACCAGAGAGTGTGCTACAACCTAAGATAAGGGTTGTGAATACATTAGTGGGTTTGCATCATATTATTCCCACATAAATCTCAGCTTGAGCAAAAATGCATTGAGCAATAAACAATTTAATTTTAACCAGTACCCAAATAAAAAGCATGAATACACTAAAAACATTACATACGGAAGATATATCAGTCGATAGCCATGCTTGCGCAAGAGCGCTTGCTCTAATAGACACAGGAAATTAAGAGGCACAGCTGTGTACTTATGCCAAAAGCATTACCAAATACATAGGTTGAGTTGCTAAACGAAGCAACGTTGGTTTCAATATTGACGGTGTGCCAAGGCCGCACCTAAACACATGATTAAAATCACTAGCGAAAACCCTTCCCGGTTCTGGAATATAACATAAGACAGAGCGGACTCGACCCAGTCCAGACCAACATATCATGAAACTCTTTCCTTAATCACAAGCTTACAATCATATCCTGTGGTTATTACAAAAAACTAAATGGTCACTCGATGCCCACTATTAGTTAGACGTTCTCAAGTGTAATCCAAAGTAGCTGTCAGTTCTTTAAGAACTATAGCTGTCGGTCCGTGCAGTGGTTTGTAACTTAAATGCTTCAATTCCTATTCAAAGATTAATCTGGACTAATCTGGCACAGACCCCCACAGTCCTGCCTTCCCCAGAACTGCCTATTTCTGTAAAACCTGCCAGTAATGAGGTTGGGAGTGTGGATGAAACTGTGGCCAACACCCAACCTGGGGGACAGCAGGCCTCCTATGTTACCAAGGAGGGTCTTATGGAAATACTGGAAAAACTTTTTACTGAGAGGCTAGAATCAGCCCTAATCCAAATTGCAACTGATATTACAGAGACACTGAGGGACTGTGTTAACAATTTGCTGATCAAATGTGAACGCATTAATAATTTTTTAAGTAATCAGCCGCCTGTCCCAGCACCCATAGTACCCATAGAAATTGACCCACCAAGCAACCCAGTAGTTAACATACTAACAGAAAGCCTTGCACCAGTCAAAGGAAAAGTTGTAAATGGTAGATACACACCCTTACCACAAGCTGCATCAAACCAGGTTCTACTGGATACATCTTTAGCGGCTAGGCCATCATGCCCTCTGGGAGACCAGGGGTTTAGGGTGCCCCCAGTACACTTACCTCCTGATGCAACACCCTTTGTGGCTGTCCTGGTTAACGTACCTAAATTAGGTGCGGGGGAGGTAGAACATCATGCAACGCTGCGTAACCACACAGAAAAGTGGTGCAATACAAATTGCACGGGTGAAAGCAACATCTCAGCTAATATATTGATGTGTAGAAGGGTCAATTGGGTTGGTAAAACTAAGAAATGTGTGGCGGGTGACTGTGTCATAGTAAATTTTAAATCGCGTGATGTCACTAGCCGACTCTTCTGGGATGCTTCCCCTTTAGATCCTTTTGGTAAGGGTGTACGTGCTATGCCACTGGGTTTTTTCTACCCTCCTACACCCAGGCCAACCGGGGTTGGGTATGGTAGGCCCCGGCTAAACAGTAATCCAGGGCACCAGGGCAACCAAAATTTCCAGCAGCAAGGAAATGAATGGGTGACTAAGAGGGCTAGGGGTAGTGGTGTAGCCACACCGGTAATGAATAGCTTTTCAGACAACCTGCCTCTTTCAAATAGATTTGCGGTTCTTGATAACCAGGTTGTCATGGACTGACTAGATCCTATGCTAACTAACCATTCAGCTACTACACAGGAAGCCCTTATGGACATCCCAACCCCCTGTAATTCAGCTAATAACTTTACCCCGTGTAATGTGGTTTCAAATGTGGTTTCAAATGTGGGGGAGGTAATAACAGAGGGAGGTAATAGAAACATTAAGATTCTGAGCTGGAATGTTGCTGGTTTACGTGCAAAACAAAATGACCCAATCTGGCTAGGCAAGTTGAAAGAATACGATATTGTAGCCATGCAGGAAACATGGGCTAGGGACAACTCTTTTTGGCTGGATGGTTATTCCTCTTTTTTTGTAAAAGCACAGTGTTCCGTGGCGGGAAGGGACATTGGCGGCCTGATGTTCTTGGTATCCCTCAATATAGCTGGGAGTGTGAGAGAAATTCATAGTACCTCATACCATTTTCAACTGGTAGAAATATGTAAATTAGACAAAAATAAAACACTCCTTATAAATTGTTATAATTCTCTGCAGGGTGGCCCCCAAAACTCTGTTTTAGATTGTTTAAATTTATTTGTTGCGGATTACATGTCAAAACAAACCACTTTTGTTCAAATTATTTTAATGGGTGATTTTAATGTTCACTTATGTGAATCACATTGTCAGATCAAAGATCTTGATGGGCCTGATCTTACGACCCCTCCCCATTTTGAGCATAGCCTGAAGGGTTCCTCTATGGAACATTTGTTATCAGCTAATGATCTTTATGAACCTAGTTTTGCTGATCACAATGAACGGGTGGTAACCTACAATGCAAGGGGTAGTGAATCCATCATTGATTACATCTTTATGTCCCCTGGGCTTCTCCACTATGTCCTTTTTTATAACGCCATTGAAAGTGGCTTTAGCGATCACAATCCGGTGTGTCTAACGTTGGATGGATCACTTGGTTTGTTGAAGGAGGTCCTGTTATCCACTTCCGTGAAGCACATTAAGAGTAAAGATAATGGGCGGCGTTTAAAATGGTGCAAAGTTTGCCCTGAAGATTTTTTGAATCTCATTGAACATGAAATGGCGGTGGAATTCCAGACTTGCAGGGACCCAGCTAGGGGGGACAAAGAGATTATTGCCGATTTTGAGGCTATCTGCTTGAAGGTGGAGAAAGAATTAACCCTTAGCCCTAAAAGGGGACCCGCCCCAGTCTCTGGCTGGTTTGACCATTCTTGTTCAAAAGCCCACTCTGCACTGATAGCTGCACTAAAACATTCCGCAAGAAACAGGCCAGTGATAGCTCAACTGAGGAAAAAATATGCAGAGGCGGTAAAAATACGAAAAAAAGCTGTCAAAGAAGAAGCCTGGGATGCTCTAATGGACTCCACCACCCTAAAACATAGTTCTAAATTTTGGTCCATTGTAAATAACCCCTTATTTGCTAAAACATGTAACACAGACCTTGAGGCCAATATACCTGAGGCAGATTGGCTTAACCATTTTTCAGTTATTTATGGGAGCAATTTACTTTATGAGAGCTTCTGTTTACCGTGTAACACTAATTTTCAACCTGCGGTTGTTTTTACTGAAAATGAAGTCAAGGTCGCTATAATTGGGTCCGCCAAGAACAAAGCACCTGGACCCGATGGGGTCCCATTGGACTTATATAAATCAGACCTAGAGCTATGGGCAACTGTATTAACGAATGTTTATAATAATGTGCTTAAGGGGGGCTTTCCAAATACTTGGGCATGTTCAATTATTGTACCAATTTTTAAAAAAGGAGTAAGAAATGACCCAAAATGTTATCGCCCCATATCCCTGTTGGATTCCTCCATGAAGATCCTAGGAAAAGTCCTATTGGTGAAAATTAACAAATGGTCCACAGAGAATAACATTTTGTCCAATGCCCAGTATGGTTTCCGGTCAGGCAGAGGGACAGAGGACCAATGCCTGAACTTGAACATGATAATTGCTAAATACACAAAGGCTAAAAAAGGGACTATTTTTGTTGCATACATGGACCTGTCTACAGCGTTCGATTTAGTGAATAGAGCCAAGTTGTGGGGCATGCTGTTACAGATGGGATTGGACCCCCCTTTGGTCCACTTTTTAGCGGAACTCCATAAAGACCTCAAGGCTTCCATTAGAATGGACCAAGAGGGGCATCGCACAGCGTGGTTTAAATCTGGCAGGGGTGTGCGACAAGGTTGCATCCTTGCCCCTATGCTGTTCACATTGTACATAAACTCTCTGGAAAAAACTCTTTTGGCTTCATCTGTGGACACTCCGCGTGCAGGAGACACTCACATCCCAGTGCTCCTGTACGCGGATGATGCCGCCTTAATAGCTAGGACACATTTGGGCCTCCAGAGACTTCTAAATGCATTTAGTGATTTTATGTCCTCTCTTGACCTTGTAGTTAATAATGCAAAATCTCATGTTATGGTCTTTGGGGCAGCAAAGAATAACACCAAATCCTTTTACTGCAAAGGGGAAGTGATCAGCAATGTAAAAGTGTTCACTTACCTCGGAGTAATCTTTGACACCAAGGGCAGCTGGACCCCTCAGGTAGTAGCAAAGACCAAAGCTGTAAGGAGTTCTGTTAATGCCATCTTAAGCTTTGCAAGGAGATTGGGGGGGAAACCAAGCGGTGCACTTTTAGCCTTGTATAGGGCAAAATCATTGGCTATAGCGAGATACGGAGCTGGATTATGGGGTTATGTAAAAACTGAAACCATTCAAACAGAGGTTAATAAGTTTTTATGTTCTGTGTTAGGACTCCCCTTATCAACAGCCACTTTTTCTGTCCATCAGGAGCTTGGAGTTTGTTATATTACAGATATCCTCTCCATGGCTCCTATTCTATTATGGATAAGAGTTTGGACCAACAATAACTTAAGTCTTAACCACAAAATTTTGTTGGACTGTCTAAAATTGGATAAACATAAAGATATTGCTTGGCTGGCTTACATTAATAAGTGCTCGAAAGAACTTGGACGCCCGGAGATTTTCTCCTCCCCGCTTGATTTAAAAAAAGCTGACCTTGCTTGGGTCAAAGAGAATTTTTGCAGACTCAAGTCTTTGGAGAGAGAACAACTCCAGTTATCAAAACCTACGGTCAGAGCACATTATATGACTCTCACATGTATTGCCATCCAACCGTACCTTGCTTTAGTAAATATCCCATTTCATAGATGGCTTCTGGTTAAGTTTAGGTTCAACCAGATATACTTGGTACTTTGTGATAGACAGGGTTGGTGCAAACTGGAGGATGCACCAGTATGTGATTGTGACAACTTTTCCATACAAGACAACATACACCTTGTGTTGTTTTGCCCTTTTTATCAAGTTCCAAGGAGAAAGTATTTGTTACCCTTACTGAAGGAGAAAGCGTTCCTGCAAGCAAAACCCGCTTTTCTTTTCCTACAAATGCTTGATTCTCCCTTGGTAATGTTTAGTGTGGCAAATTATCTGGTGGCTGCTGTTCGAATTAGGAGGAGGAAAGCACAAGCACAACAACGGGGACTGGGATGATTTAAATATTTCTGGCTCTTGCACATAAGTCTTTTATGACCTTTTATAGCTCAAAATTGAATTGTATAACATGGAATTTTTTATAAAACGTGTTTTTAACTGCATTGTATTATATGAAATTGCAAAATACGTAATTGGAATGATTTTATATTGGAATGATTTTATATTGTTGTAGTATGCTTTTATGATTTTTAACAAAATCGAATAAAGTGGTTTTTGACTTGACTTGACTATTCAAAGATTAGGCAGACCCGTGCTTGAATCTGTAAAACAAGAAAGGGAAAGACCTTTGTAGTCCCGCAATCCTAGCACTCTATAACAAACCATTTTTGTCAGTTTCGAAGTCCCTAAAATGTATCGGCTTACCGCTGTGAATGCCTTCCTGCTCCAATGCACGAGTCATCGAGAGTGCCGTCGCGGCAGTGTGTGTCCCTTAAGTAGAACCGCAGCGCGTGCACTCGCAGCAGCTTGATGCTAACCGTGCATGGTGAAAGAACCGTATCAAGGAAAAGGAAAACAGACTAACATGCCGGTTGGCAAAACCAGCACCTGATTTAATACACCGTGCACACTCAAAAGTCGAAAAGCCCGATCTAGTCAACAGTAAAGAGTTCTTTTCAAAACTGGCATGAGTGGCAATCTACCTGATTAGATATATCGATATAATACAATTTAAGTGGCAATTCCAGTATGGGTATCTCAGGCTGTCATGAGGCCTTGGGTGATGGATCACTTCATAGGAGTTGTTGAGACTAGCACACAACTGGGATATTAAGAGGGCTCTGGATTTTCAAAAAGACATTAAGTCACAGTAGTAGTGATGACATAAGGATGAGCAATCTTATAGGAGTTGGTGGGATTGGAGGTATCACTGGGTAAATACATGACCCTGGATTTTCAAGACACATGGTGTCACATAAATAACAACTGAATATATATGCACACCTTTTTTGTGGTTAAATCCATACAGTATTACAAAAAGAGAAACATATAGTATACACTAATTTTAGCTTTTGATTCGAGTGTGTTCATCTGTGGTCAACCTGTAGAGGGATATAGTATAAAAACACTACATACATATTCTCCTTACAGTGTGATTACTCTCTATTGACATTTTTAACGAAGAGAAGCTAACTGTGCATAGCTAGCATCATGTTCATTCAATCCATCCTGGATGGTGTCAAAACGAGTCATCCATTTGCTCTCTCTCAGGTTAAGGATTAGACCAATATTACCTCCCCTTGGACCCAGGGATACCTTCTCAAGGACCACCCACTTTAAATCCTCAGGTGTGTGGTTGGCTGTTTTACAGTGTTCCACCAGTGGTACACCGTGGACTTCACACCTTACTCTACTGCAATGTTGTAGGATGCGTGCTTTTATCTTTTGTTGGGTTTTGTCCTATGTAAGCTAATCCACATGGACATGTGATGCAGTAAATTACACAACTGGTATTGTAATTGGTGAATGATCTAAGATCTATTCTATGGTGTCTGTATGTAAATTGTTTGGTTTGTATGGTAGTTTCACAGGCCTTACACTGTCCGCATCTGAAATGGCCCATGGTCACAGGTAGGTTCCACATTGTTTTTCGGGTTGGTGGTTCCGGGGTGTCCAGGAAGGAGCAGACCACATGGTCTCTAATGCTTTTGGCCTTTTTGAAGGAATGCATTGGGGGATCATGTTGATTAATGTCATCAGCATTCAATGCCCAATATTTGTTGATGATTTTACGGATGGCGTTACTCTGTGTGCAATAGGTTGTTACACAGATCATCCTCTCTTGGCTCACGTCATTCTTTTCTTGTGTCATGAGAAGTGCTTCAAGAGGGCTATACCATACCCGCTTCTGCACTTTCTTAACAAGTCTATGTGGATAGCCTCTTTCAAGGAGTCTTGCGCTCAGATCTTCGGATTCTTTGAAGTAGTCACCTCTCTAATTTTGCAATTACAGCATATTCGCAAGAATTGGCCTACAGGTAGGTTGCCCCTTAGGCCCCGTGGGTGGTGGCTATTGTATTGTAGTGAAGAATTGCATTTGGCTGGCTTTCTGTATAGGGTAGTGGAACGTTTGTTGTCCTCATGAAAGATGGTGATGTCCAGGAAATCCACTTTGTTATTGTCCGACTGAAGTGTGAACTGGATGTCCAGGCTCTGTTTGTTCAACCAGCGATGGAATGAATCCAATTAATCTTTTGTCCCTGTCCACCGCATGAGCACATTGTCAATGTAGCGTCGCCACCAAATGACGTGATCTCAATGAGAGTTGTTTATGTTTTCGAACATGTTTCTGTTCAAATTCATCCAAATAGATGATGGCCAGGTCCGGCGCGAAGGCTGCCCCCGTCGCGACGCCCTGGTCTATAGATAAAAACAGCCTTGAAGATAAAGAATTCTGTGGGCACAGCCGTAGGTGCATGTCGTCTAGCTAATGCTTGTTGGATGACGTTCAGGGCCTCAATCTGCAGGATACTGGTATACAGGGAAATTATATTGCATGTCACTAGCAATTTGTCTACAGGATCAAACTGTAAACCATCCACTAACTTGATCGTCTGGACAGTGTCTCGCAGGTATGTGTCTCTTCGGCAACTGGTTTGAGAAACACGTCGATATATTTGCAGAGTGGTTCCAGGATGGAGTGGATGCCCTGGAGGTTCTTGCATACTCTGATGGATCTTTAGTAGAGTATATATGGTTGGTAAACGTGGGTCATTCTGGTTCAGATATCTGAATTCATTTTCACTCACAAAGCCTTGGTCTTTGCCTTTCTTTGCCAGGTTGAGAATCTCCTCTGCCAGTTCTTTGGTTGGATCACTACGTAGTTTCATGTAACTCACTCCATCGCCTAGTTGTCTGAAGATCTTAACTTTATTTTTTTCAATGTCCTGAACCACAATTTCTCCCCCCTTGACTGTGGGTTTTATCACTATGTCTTTGTTGTTTCTCAGAGTGGTGAGTGCTCTTCGTTCTTTACTTGTGACATTGAGCCTCATATGTTTGTGTATTTCCAATGCTTTGTTTACATCTTTTAGAACTGTTCATAAGCCAAGATTTGATTAGTCATAGTACTCACCGGTGGTACAAAGGTAGAGCGTACTCTGAGTCCAGTATTGGATGTATTGGTGGAGGGGGCTGTTCCTGAAGAAATACCTCAGTCTGATCTTGAGAAAGAACTTCATGAGTTCAGTCTTGATAGCAAATGGGTTTGGGTATGCTGTGGGAACAAATGATAACCCTTTGCTGAGGATATTCGTCTCGTTCTCCGTTAGGGTGTATGAAGATATATTGACCACAGGGCAGGATCTTTTCTCTACCATCTGTAAACCTTACTGCGTGTTGCTATCTCCCTGTGGCTCTCTGTTGGGAAATGCACTTGCTTCTGCGTTCTCCCGCATCCCCGTCCCAGCCAGGATTGGCAGGGTTTTGTCCTTGCGACGTTCATCTTTGCCAGTTGCCCCCCCTGCCTTCCGGTGGGCGCCATTGCCCTTCTCCTAAAAAGGAGAGAAAGGACCAAGTGGTTGGTTCCAACCGCCTTGATACCCGTAGCTTATATTAGATCCTGCTTGTTCGTTATCGCGGTCTGCACTAAGTGAAGAGTCTGAGAATGTCGTGTAGTTCCTACGACCACGATATCCGCCCCTTCCTCTTCCTGTGAAACAACCTTGATTGTCTTGCTTATAGTAGTCCTCGTTGAGGTACGGGTAAGTGTTTTTCTTTTCATAAAACCGAATATCTTTTGCATGCTTCTCTAGTTTTTTTTGTTGGGTGTTTGTCTTGAATTCTTTTAAGGTTTTTCCTACGTGGTCCAAAGCTTCCTTGGCATTCGATAAAACAGTATCACCAGCGATCTCAGATCTTAAGGAGGCAATCTCCCTTTGGAGGGCTTGTACCTGTTCTGCCGCTGGTTCTACTCCCAGCACCATCCAGTGCCAGGAGCGCTTATTGGCCAAAAAGCTAAAACCTTCTTTGAACTTAGGCACATCAATGAAAACGGCTGGTTCGTTCTTTACTTGGAGACCCACTGGAATGATGTTAGATTGTAAGTACTTTGTCAACAGGTGGCCATTTAATCGAGTCCAGATCAGTTTTTTCTCTAATCTCTCTAGGCGTGCTATTTTATCATTAAGTGTATAATCAATATTCGGTGTATCTGAGGATAGAAATTGATTGGATCTGTCTTGGATTAGTTGATTGATATATTCTTCTATGTATGATAATGTTATCACTCTCTACCATTGTGAAACTAATGAAATATATTTACAAAAGAACAACAACCTCGCAGGCCAGCGCCTGCTCAGATAGCATTACCTGTTAGGGGTTGACCTAATGGTACTGGGACCTGGGTATTCAATGTTGCATAGGTAAGGATCCCAGTATACGTGCTTTCACTAGTGATTTTAATCATGTGTTCAGGTGCGCCCTTGGCACTCCGTCAATATTGAAACCAACGTTGCTTCGTTTAGCAACTCAACCTACGTATTTGGAAACGCTTTTGGCATAAGTACACAGCAGTGCCTCTTAATTTCCTGTGTCTATTAGATGAAGCGCCCTTGCGCTAGCATGGCTATCGACTGATATATGTTCCGTATGTAATGTTTTTAGTGTATTAATGCTTTTTATTTGGCTACTGGTTAAAATTAAATTGTTTATTGCTCAATGCATTTTTGCTCATGGCTGAGATTTATGTGGGAATAATATGATGCAAACCCACTAATGTATCCACAACCCTTATCTTAGGTTGTAGCACACTCTCTGGTTAATAGGAGCCTACGGGCCCAATCCCTACTATCAACACTACCCTACTTGGAAGGTGGCATTTTGGTAATTATACCTTCCATTCATTTGAACTTCTGCAATAGGTGATTCTTCTTTTAGCTTACCTCCATTTTCTTTAACTCTAGGTACCCTACCCCCACATCATATTCCAGTCCTGAAGAAGACCCCACAGTAAGGTGCAACTTGACCTACACTAACCAGGGGTCGAAACTTCGACTGTCTCTTTTAACGCCTACCCATCTACAACAGGTCATTGCTACTGTGTTTTACCATATGGAATAGGATTTCATGAATGTTAAAAATGTATGGGCTATAACAAATATGCCCATGTGATGTCAACTAATTGAATCTTTGTGTGACCACATCTGACTACTGAAACTGCCTTACACAACCCTGATTCTCACAAATCACTCCCCCTTCCCTTTCTTTTTGCCTCACTTCGGGCACAAATGTTTATTTATACTGACTATGTGTATACGTAAAATGTATGTGAATGAGGATGTGAATAAATAACATCACTCATTAAAGTCGTGGTTTTAGTTATATATACAAAAGTTTCTAATATCTCTATATGCACCAAGAAGCACGTAGACTGGGACCCTTACCTATGCAACTGCCATAGCAATCAGCAGTGTCCAGGGGGTGGGCACCCGGGACACTGCAGGAGCTGGCCCTTGGGGGTGGCGGTCCCCAGGGCCATCACAGGCTCCAGGAGGGGGTCTGGGCGGCCCCACTCCCAACCTATGCACAGCCCTGGGGAGGTGGTGGTCCTCGGGGCTCGGGGGTCAGTAACGGACCCCCACATTTTCATTATAGTGCCCCGGGGAGGTGTCAGTCCCCAGAGCATGTGGGTGCCCAAGCCCCCACACACAGGTTTATATATTTTTTTTAAAGAAACCCAGGGGGTGGTGGTCCCCAGGGCTGCGGGGGGCAGTTTGACCCCTGCAAATAATTAATGAAAGCCCCTGGGGTGGCGATCCCCTGGGCTTGGGGGGGCCGTTTCCTCAAGCAGCTGCAGGTATTTTTAGACGGCACACAGCACTGCTGTTGTGTCCAGTATCTAGCTCTAGCGATTTGTGTTATTAATTTTTGCTTTTACTCAATTTGGGTTTTCGTGAGTTTACACCATGGTAGAATTTACAGATTTGCCATTTGATGAAGATATGGCTAGAGTTATTTTGACCACTATTCCCAGTATTTGTGACTCCATACCCACTGCAGGGACTGTCGGGGATTATTGGACTGAATTGTTGGTCCTTCAGAAATCACACACTCGTACCAGTATTCATGGCGCGATTATGACGGAGTATCTCTGTGTCCATTGCGCCCCTACGGGCTTGATTGTTACAAATGCCCCCAGACTCATTCTTCATGATAATCAGTTTCTCAAAGACGGGTCATTAATAGCATGGCGATGCACTCGTGATTGGCTGATCCTTATTATCAGCACAGCGAAATGCATCACTGATGCTATCCTTATTGACATTCAAGTACTTGAGGAACAGATTAAAACTACACTATCTGGTGAAGCCTTTATGAAAAATCTTGAGGAAACTAATAAATCTAACAAGGAATTCTCCTCTCTAAGTTTAAGAAGGATTTGGCACGATTTTCCTTAGAGAAGGTGTTTCCTTACACTCATGAAAGTTATGTACCACCAGAATTTACAAAAGAGGAAGGAAATATGTCTCTAATTATTCATCTTCAGGGTCAGAGGGTTGGTCGAGCGATTCTGATTCCTCAGAGCAGGCTGCACCACGCACAAGAGGCAGGGGTGGTAACAAAAGAAGACAGTGGAGAGGCCACCAGCAGGCTCAATGGTGGCCCTGACTCCTTGGCAGTATCCCAATGCACCATTTCACCCACAAATTATACCCTTCAAACCACCTCCTCAATATTTTCACAATCAGCCTATTTTAGGACAGGGCCATGGCCGCTCACAAGGAAGGAGAAGGGGACAACAGGCCCAAGTGCACTGGAGCCCCACGACATCCCCATGTAGTTTACGCAGCATAAAGAACAGTCCACCAGTGGCTGGACCGAGCAGCGATTAGTAGTGGTAGTTGTGAGCAGACATACATTGACTGAAATGGAGGAAACACTCCTCATCAGAGGTTTGGGGTTTGTCCCAACTAACACTGGCGACCCGTTTTTAATCCAATGTGAATTGACTAGGTTCTTCCGCAAGATAAGACTTCGCTTTTTCTTCAAAAACCAAATGGAAGATGGCACACAAGCTCAAGTTGAGGACATAGACATTAGGTTAAGACCTAATCCACCTGTAGCCCCCCCCCCCCAGTCATGCAGTACCTGATCAGGTTCTAACTTTTGAAAAATCGGTGGCTTATGAAGTCGCCAATCTGAGTATGACATCTAAGAGTCACTATCAGAATCTTCTTAGGCTAGAAAAACAAGCATTAGATTCTCTTTTTACAGCCCCTTTGATCCCTATCAAGCCTGCCGACAAGGGCGGGTCTATTGTCATTTTGGACACCTGTGACTACCGTGCTGAATGTCTTAGGCAATTGACGGACGTTGAGTCCTATCGTGTTTTGACCATAGATCCCACGGCTAGACTCACGAATGAGAGTAGTGAGCTAGTCAAGGAAACCAGAGTAGAGGGTTGGGTGTCTGCTCACAAGACCAGCTTTCTTCAACTACCCATCCTGTGATGCCCTATTTTTATGTGCAACCAAGGTGCACAAGATTCAGCGTACTCCACTTGGGAGACCCATTATTTGGGGTCTAGGCTCACTTCTTGAACCTCTCTCCACTTTTGTGGATCACTTTTTTAGACCACTAGTCAGAGCGATGCCTACTTACCTTCAATACACTAAGGATGTCCTACAATTACTTCCAGGGATTGATTTCAATATTGAGACGGATTTCCTCATTAGTTTTGACGTTAAATCCCTCTACACTTGTATCCCCCTGGCCGAAACGTTGGATGCTGTTAGGGGACTGCTTGATCATAGACTAGGCCCAATCAGTAAACCTGTTTCTTTCATTATGGAATGCGCCAGGCTGGCAATGACTAAACCATTTTTATGCTCGAAGATCAGAACTACCTCTAAACATCGGGTACATCGATGGCCAGTGTTTTTGCCCCCAGCCTGGTGAATCTGTATGTTCGATTATTTGAACAAAATTGAGTACTTATTGAGGACAACGCCTTTTGTTGTCACATTATTGAGTGGAAACGCTACATAAATAAAATTTTTGTCATTTGGAGAAGGGAGATGGCCACATTAAATTGTTTTATTGACTGGCTTAATGCACAGTATAACTACCTGAATTTTACAATAGATGTGAGTAAGATGAGTTTACCATTTCTCAACTTACGCATCTTTCCATCAGCTAGAGGTTTAGGAAGCGAACTGTACACCTAGTCCATGGCCAGGAACTCACTACTAACATTCAACAGTTTCCACCCTAAATCCTTACGTAACCGGCTTCCATTTGGACAGTTACTTCGCCTACGAAGGAATTACTGGACAACTGATGACTTTAGGAAACATGCCAATGTGCTCTCCGAGAATCTTCGAGCGTGGAAATATCCGAAGAAGTTGATACGCCGATCATACAAGAGAGCCTCGGATAACAATCGGAAAGCATTAATAGAACCTACGGCGCCAAAACCTCCTCACAACCGACTCACCTTTTACAATACATTCAGCACCCAGTCTAATCAGTTCCAAAAGATCGTGCACAAGCATTGGTGGATCCTCAACGTAGGACAGAACAATATACCTGCACGCCTTTTCTCGTTTTAAAGGAGAAAGAACTTACATGACTGTCTTTTTCACACATGACCTAGAGGTGCCTCGGCACCTGGACCAACAACTCTCTGTAATATGCCAGCAGTCCAGGGACACCACCCATGTGGCACTTGTATGGTGTGTCCACAGACCAGACATACGACGGAGGAGGACATTGGTACTCAGAGACCATGGAGACAAGTCAAGCACACCAACTCTAAAAGCAAGAGAGTTATTTCTTTAATTAACATTCCCTTGCATCAAAAAATTTGTTAGGATGATGACGCGCAAGATTAAACAGAGGATTATGGAACATAAGAGCACCATTTTGTGTAAAAGAAAATCAACTTTAAGCAACCTTAAATACTAAGGACAGATGATATGTATGGGTTAATTAGATAACTAACTATATGTGCCTTTTTGCCTTTTGGGGTTTATAGTAAATATAAAGTAATTGTTAATAACCATGTACTGAAAAATATCCCATACCTAACTCTAATATTCTTTAATCTAAAGAAAGCAGTTATACCCACCTATGTTTTCTACTGCTCCTTAATACTGTTCCTTTTCCTCTTATTGATTGGTTTTCTTAGATGTGGCAATTATGAAGAAATGCGGGACCTGCCTCGCAACTTTGTACAACATTATTCCAGTTCAGTTCCTTTAACTTGTTCAAGATACTTAAAAAGTCATTCCTAGAAATCCAGAGACCTCTCAGATTAGAGGTCAAACAAGCAATGCTGCCTTTATGACTCCAAACGAAATATCGACGTCTTTAGTTCACATTTAGTCACAGTTGGTCTTTACTTTAGCACTAAAAACAAAACTGAAGCTCTCCTACCCGAGTTCCAGAAGAAAAGAGTTTCCCGAAATCCTTTCTTAGCTGCCTGCTGTAACTTCCGTGTGTCCTGAAAACTTCGCCGGTAAATGCTTCAGATTTCAACACCCGTTCCGATCTGAAGGCAGGAACGGAAGAATAGTGAGCGTGTGAGGTCGGGCCCAAGGTAGCGTGTCTGGGCGTGGCTAACTCCCCATCTCAGAAGAGCAGCGAGGAAGGAAACTTTGCAATAATTAGCGCAAACAAACACAGCACTTGAAACAAAATTGTGCAAGTGAAATAAAACATAACGCATGAAAGAAACAGCGCAAGTATTGAAGCAGAATACCAAGAAACTAAGCCATCTGTGTACACCTCTTATGGCATTTCCACCAGTATCGATGTTGCGGGGAATGAGATTTTGATACCCTTTTTGATCACTTAGATACTTATCTCATTCATCTATTTGGATCGATTATTTTCTGTCATTGAGTAAAAGACAAACCCCGCATAGGTTAAATTAACCCCATAAACTGACGCAACTCTGAAGGACCACTTACGACTGATGAAGTTGTAAAAGTTTAATATAAAATCAGAATTAAGTGCATATACAATCCTCTCAGGATAAGATTCAACAAGTATACAGGAACTAAAAGGAACATAAATTCCCTAAAGAACCTCAGTCTACAAAAGAATACAATTAAAGTCAATTCCAAAATCAGCAGATTAAAAAGCATAGACACAAAGTGGTTCCGTTGCGTCATCTATAAAAAGAATAAACAAGTTAATTCTGTCCCTACTCTGTACTAGGTGACATCCCTACTTCGCAAGTTCCTTACCTAAAAAAGGTGTCAGCAGTTTGACTTCCAAAGAAGTTCAAACTCTCTTAGCCTCTAATGGTAACTTATATCGAGAAGCAGTACCCTCTCTGCCTACCCATCCGCTCTCTAAGGGTCCTCGGCCTACTGCTCTCTCGCGCTCTGATCTCTCTCAGCGCTCGCTCCCCCCTTCTCCTCCCCAGGGTGCTGTCCCTAAATACACAATCACAGTATGGGTGGAACGCCCCTTGACGCCCACCTCGTACTCCTTCACATGAGGTCATTTCTAGCTCTTTCCATAACTTCATCTCTTCGCGTCGTCCGTTAAGTTGACCTTGCTTCGTAGGCACCATCTTCGTCTTCTTGCTGGTGACTTCATTGACATTCCAATTGACACTTTCGGAGCAAAGTCCATCACCTCAACAGACCTTTATTCTTTACGACTATATTCTTAACCTCATTTGGTCCTGTGAACGGTCATTTCAAAACAAGACTCAAATTCCAAGCGTCTCTTATCTCACTTAGGCCATAAACTTCGTCCAGCATTGTCACCTTAAATCTAGCAAGACCTTTGACTCTTGTCTCGCACATTCAGATCAAGGCTATTCACGACTCCTGTGAGCCCACTAAATTACATACAGCGATCTACACTCCTGCGAACTCTTGGTCAGTTAGGTTAAAATCACATATGACCAAACCTTTTCTAACATTCCTACAACTCTTCTACACAGTATAACCTTTAACACACATTTATATATATAATCGAATTTACATTCTCTGCACATTTCTTTGCTTTACGTTTCGTCTTCTTTCTCCGTTTCATGATTACACACGTATATTCAGTTTTGCACGTTCTACTGCTCTTGAGCATTACTATACATTTCTATATTAGCCCACAATGTATACGGGCCTTTCTAATTCTAATACTCTTTATAGAATAGATACAGATACATTTCCTATTACATTGGTTACATCTGCTAACTTTACGCTACAAGTGTTAACTTCACGTTATAACTCCTACGTTTATGCGATATGCTTGTGAATATGGTTCATACATATTTTTTATTCAAATTGCGCTCTCTCAGTTCCCCCCTTTGATGACCTCTAGGAGTCATCACTAAATGCAATTTGAATAACACCTTTACACAGAGCTAGTTACAAGATTCCCTCTTTTGATCGTTTCGAGAGCTCTTAAACTTTTGTACTGTTGATCTTGCAAAGCAGCTAATCTCCTTTCCTGCTCTCTCATGGATCTTTGTAACCGGTTCGACCTATACCATTTGTACAATTTAACTAACCCTAACAATGTGATTATGCAAATCAATACTATCAATACAGGTTTTAATATATACCACACAACGCTTTTACCAAGGTTGGCAAACCAACTTCCAACCTTTCCTACTCCATGACCTACTTTCTCCCAAACATTTGTTTTTGATAAATCTTCGATTTCTTTATGTATCTGTGTAATGTTTTGTATGACTTTCTCAAGTGGTTTTGAATTATCTGGAATGTAAGTACAACATTCTTGGACCTTCAAAGCCTTGCAGACTCCGCCCTCTTTTGCTAGCAGTACATCTAAAGCAAGACGGTTCTGAAGAACCATTGCTCTAATCGACTGCATCTCTCCTTCTACTAGCATTAATGACCTTGCAGTACTTGCAGATAATCTATCTACAACTGTAGCTAGTCTCCTGATCTTAACATCGTTAAGTATTAAACCTAACATAGGAAACATTGCTCCAAAAATGTCTCCAACTACTTCAGCATCTCCTATTTCCCTTTTCGTTCTTGTCGAAGCCTTTCCTTCTATGATCGCTAAATCCTTTGCATGATATATTTTGGGGAAGACAATTGCCAAGTAACACGAACCATACCAATTGTCAGGCAGTTTTACATAGGCATTTCTTCCACATACAAAATATACATTAGGAATCGCTTGCATCCCTTTCATGAAATCTTTCGTATAGTACTCTAACCTAAAAGCATGTTCGCAATTTACTTCACCTACAAATACACTCTCATAATACGTCTTGCTTCGAGTTAAACATAACTTTCCTTTCTGCGTTCTATCCAAAGCTATTGGACCATTGCTACCCTTCTTCTTGTGTGCTTTTTCTTCTTCGGTCCAATCAGTTTTCCACTGTCCTGACATTTTTAGAATCTTCTGCCTTCTGTATCTGTCGTCTACTTGTCCTATGAACTTTTTCTCTACCTCTGACACTTTGCAAGTCAGATTATTTCTGCGTGCATATGAAGTATCTAATGTATCCCAAGGAAGAAAGAACTTTGTTAGTCTATCTTCCTTTTTGTAATAGTCCCACTTATTCATTTGTTTATAATTCGGGACTTCAGGCAGTACCGAATCATAATTTGAAAAGTAGTACTCGAACCCTTCTCTACCATAAAATATACTGAGCAATAAACTACATGTTATCCCATATGTCAGTGGGAGATGATGATATCTGATGCCTTCATCTACGGAAGCCGGCAATTGCATACATACATAACATTCTTTGGCCTCCATGGCATCGATATACTCGTACAATAGCTTGGCATATGCATTTGATCTAAAATTTCCCTGTGACTCGTCTACGTGTAACCTACGAGCTTCATTTGCCAGTAACGTCTTTTCACGGATGACATTGCTCTCCTCCTTCTTCCCAACAAGAGCAGGTTTCAAAGTCGTTACAGGCTTTACATCTGTTGTCTCTTTTTCACTTGCATGTCCTACCATGTACGATGTGGTAACTACTGTAATAATAAGAAAAATTACTACCGCTATTAGTGTACCTATTATGCATTTTGCTTTTCGGTTTGGGTTGCCATTCTCCATGTTATCAAAACAGCGTAACTCTTTCTTTTTCGAAGAAAAGTTTTTCTTTTCAAGTCTTGTTTTACTTTGTTTGCTTTCTCAGTCTGTAAAGTGCTTTTTTTTTTTCAACAAAAGTCTCTTTTCACAACAATGTCTTTTTTATTTTTAGCAATAGACAACCCTAACCCTTCTCCGTCCTCTAAATGTAATCCCTAATTTTATTCTTCTTTCCACTCGGCGCTAGGTTATCTTCTTCTTTATAGCTTAAACACAAAAGTCTTTATGCATCTACAATGATTCTCGTACCTGCAGCTTTAATAACATGTTCCAATAATTCTAAACGAATGACTTTTTCTTCTTGTTCTGGTATTTGATGACCAAAAGTTGGAAACTCTAATCGATTTAGCACTAGATCTTTGATCCGACTCAGGTAAGGGGGTATGGGAAGTGTGAAAGTCAGTAACCCCTCAGTCTCGAGTCCAGGCGTCAACATCCATATCTCCACTGCCACAAATGGATCGAGATTGATCACTTTCACTTCTTTCACTCTCCCATATTTCTGTCCCCAAGACATCTGCTAGATAAGTCCACTCCGGGGTGGCGTACCTTCTGCAGGGCACACGTACCCTTCTTGATCTTCTTGGACTCTCAGATCCTGAATCTGTAGTTTCTTCTTCTTGATCCGACTCTTCAGAAATCGGGACAAGGGTTCTCTCTTGATTTGCTTTTAAGCTTGGCCTTCTCCTTCTCTCCGGCCAACTAGCTTCGTCACTCCTTGTCCTCCTGCTCCTTGTCCTTGGACTTGTTTCTTGATCACTCACAGCTTGTTCGGTATCTGATTCGAACTCCCAGGTACTCTCTTCTTCTGAGACGACTTCGGTCCCACTGGTGTCCTGACCGTCGTCGGTAGCCTACTCCGACACAGGCTCAGCCTCTTCAATCACCTCTACAGCTTGGCTTTCCCCCTCTGTGGCTTCTCCGCTTTCCGCTGGATTCTCATCCGAGAGAGGAGCTGTTTCTTCCAGAGGTGTTGGCACTCTTCGGGTGTGTGAGGCGTGTATCCAGTTGGGCAAGCCTCCACACTTTACTGCAGTGTTCGTAACTAGTATGACTTGGAACGGTCCTCGCCAGCGCACGTCTAGACAGTTCTTCCTGACGTGCTTCTTCACCAGGACCCAGTCCCCCGGACACAGGTCATGGCACAAGTCTTGTGCTGATGGAACCTCTGCAGCCTGGACCTGGAGGGACACAGAATTAATGGCATCAGATAGTCCCTTGCAGTAGTCCAAGATCAAATCGTCTGTGATGTTCAACAACGCTGCAGTCGGAACCGATGGCAATCTCATAGCTCTTACCATTAGCACCTCGTGTGGAGAGAGACCTGTTCTTCTATCTGGTGTGCTACGTATGCTCATAAGAACCAATGGAAGTGCATCAGGCCAACTCAGGGATGTCGATGAACAAACTTTGGCAAGTCTGGATTTTATCGTACTGTTAATTTGCTCTACGATCCCTGAAGCTTCTGGTCGATAACTGCAATGGAGCTTCTGGTCAATACTCAAAGCTGAACATAGCATCTTCACTATTTCGCTATTGAAATGAGTTCCTCTGTCCGATTCCAAAGAGGATGGCACCCCGAACCTCGGTATCAACTCTCTAAGCAACAATTTTGCTACTGTAAGTGTATCGCACCTACGTGTCGGGTAAGCTTCAACCCATCTAGAAAATATACAGACAATCACTAAGACATATCTGAGTCGATTGCACTTGGGCATTTCAATAAAATCCAGCTGCATTCTATTGAAAGGCCCCCCAAACCTCCCTATGTGACTCAACGTGACTGGTGTTCTCTTTCCTACGTTTAGTTGCTGACAGATCGCACAACGCTGACATACTGCTTCTGCCGCTACTCTAAACTTCGGATTAAACCATGTTTGTCTGAATACTCTCACCATAGCATCTCTACCTATGTGTGCTGATCCATGCAATTTCCTTGCCATTGGACTAACAAGTTCGTTTGGTAAAACTGCTCTCCCATCTGCAGAAATCCAAAAATTAATTTCACTTTTAGTATATCCAGCTGTTTCCCAGCCCTTTTTCTCATCATCTGGTGCATTTTCCTGAACACATTTCAACTCGTCCCATGTATCTACAGTGTCTAACAACATTGTCAATTCAGTTCTTTCCTGTATTCCCCCCACTTCTACATTGGTGTGAGAATAACCTTGTTCTGCACAGTAACGTGCTACTTCATCGGCATAACGGTTGCCTTGCGACACAAAGTCTACATTCTTCGTGTGCGCGGCGCATTTGACAACTGCTATGGCTGTCGGACCTTGCAATGCCTCTAACAATAATCTCACGAATTCTTCATTCCTAATAGGAGAACCCGAGGAGGTCATGTAACCTCTTTGAGACCATAACTGCCCATAGTCGTGAACTACCCCGAAACCATACTGGCTATCGGTGTATATGGTGACTCGAATTTTGTTACCTGCTAAACAGGCACGGGTCAAAGCAATAATTTCAGCTACCTGAGCGGAGTGTACTCCTTCCAGGCAAGCGGCTTCCACGACTCTGGTAATTGTACAAACTGCATATGCTGCTCTCAGCTGACCGATATCGTCTCTTACGCATGAACCATCAACAAAGAATATTTCATCGGGGTCAGTCAATGGCTCATCTACAATATCTGGTCTCGGTTTGGTGCATAGTTCAGTCACATCAAGGCAGTCATGATTAACCCTGGGCGAAGAACTACGCTCCGTTCGCGGAGTTTGCGGAGTTTCGGCAACTCCGCGCTCCGCGGAGAACGCGAAGTTGTTGAATACTCCGCAAACTGCTGCGTAGCGTAGTTCTCGCGCGCTCAATAGCATTTTCGCGTGCGCGAGGATGCTTGTCGGTAAGATAGAGTTGCCGAACACGCAGAAACTGCAATCTGGCACAGAATAACTCACGAACACGTTAGTAGTGACCGGAAATAAGGGGACGCGAGCGGGCGGGACAAACCTCATGGGTAACTTCGCGCGCTACACATCCCGAGCATGCAGGCAATCAATCAATCAATCAATCAATCAGGATATTTGTATAGCGCGCTACTCAACCAGAGGGTCTCAAGGCACTTGGGGGAGGGGGGTCCGCTACTGCTCGAATAGCCATGTCTTGAGTTGCTTCCTGAACCTGAGGTGGTCTTGGGTCAGGCGGAGGTGGATGGGGAGGGAGTTCCAAGTCTTGGCTGCCAGGTAGGAGAAGGATCTTCCTCCCATGGTGGATCTTCGGATGCATGGCACGGCGGCGAGGGTGTGGCTGGTCGATCATAGCTGGCGGGTGGGAGTGTAGAAGGTCAGGCGGTTGTTGAGGTACCTGGGGCCCAGGTCGTTGAGGGCCTTGTGTGCGTGGGTGAGGAGTTGGAACGTGATTCTCTTGCTGACAAGGAGCCAGTGAAGGTCTCTCAGGTGTCCGGAGATGTGGCTGTGTCGGGGGATGTCCAAGATGAGTCGTGCGGAGGCATTCTGGATGTGTTAGAGTCTTTTCTGGAGTTTGGCTGTGGTTCCGGTATAGAGGGTGTTTCCGTAGTCCATTCGGCTGATGAAGAGTGCCGGTGTGACCGTCTTCCTGGTTTCGGTGGCGAGCCATGGGAAGATCTTTCGGAGCATGCGTAGGATGTTGAAGCATGATGATGAGACGGCGTTGACTTGTCTGGTCATCGAGAGGGAGGAGTCCAGGATGAAGCCCAGGTTGCGTGCGTGGTCCGCTTGTTTGGGTGCGCTGCCCAGGGCAGGGGGCCACCAGGAGTCATCCCAGGGGGAGGGAGATGATCCAAGGATGAGGACTTCCGTCTTGTCTGAGTTCAGTTTCAGGCGGCTGTTCCTCATCCACTCAACTACGTCTTTCATCCCTTCGTGTAGGTTGGTTCTGGCAGTTCCTGGGTCGTTGGTGAGGGAGAGGATCAGCTGGGTGTCGTCGGCATAGGAGATGATGTTGAGGTTGTGTTGGCGTACGATGGCTGGGAGGGGGCTCATGTAGACGTTGAAGAGGGTGGGGCTGAGTGATGATCCTTGTGGTACGCCGCATATGACTTCGGTGGCCTTGGATCTGTATGGGGGAGGCGGACTCTCTGGGTTCTTCCGGTGAGGAACGAGATGATCCACTCCAGTGCCTTCTCTTGGATTCCGATGTTGCTGAGGCGCTGCACTAGGGTGCGGTGGCAGACCGTATCGAATGCTGCGGAGAGGTCCAGGAGGATGAGGGCTGCTGTTTCCCAGTTGTCGAGCAGGGCTCGGATGTCGTCAGTGGCTGCGATGAGGGCGGTCTCGGTGCTGTGGTTGGTGCGGAAGCCGGACTGCGAGTGGTCGAGGCTGGTTGGGCGAGCGCAATTGGTGATCCACTGTGTGAGGTTGTTGGCTGCTTGGTTGGGGTCCGTTGAGCTGGCGGGTGGGTTCTGGCTCAGTGAAGTGGTGAGCTGGTCGGTGGTGATCTTGTTCCAGTTCCTGCGGGGAACCTGTTGCGGGTGGTGGTGAGTCGTGGTCTTTCTGAAGCTGAAGTGGACGCAGCTGTGGTCTGTCCAGTGGAGCCCGGTGGAGTGGCTGAAGGAGATGTACTTGCTGGAGGAGAAGACTGGGTCAAGCGTGTGTCCGGCGTAGTGGGTGGTGGTGTTCACCAGTTGCATGAGTCCGAGGTTGTCCAGCAAGGTGGTGGTGGTGTTGGTTGTCGTTGTTGTTCTCCAGGTGGAAGTTGAGGTCCCCTAGGAGGATGTAGTCAGCGGAGGCGAGGGCGTGCGGGCTGATGAAGTCTGCGATGTCTTCGCTGAATTGTGTGCGAGGTCCTGGGGGTCTGTAGATGAGGGTGCCTCTGAGTGTGGTCTTGGGGTCGGTGTGTATCTGGAAGTGAAGATGTTAAGCGGCTGTGAGGGTGTCGTCTGAGTTGGTCGTGATGCGGATGGTGTTCTTGTGGACGATGGCGATGCCTCCTCCTGTCTCGTTGACGCGGTCTCTCCGGGTGATCTTGTATCCGTCCGGGATGGTGACGGCGATGTCGGGCGCTGAGGAGGCGTTCATCCATGTTTCCGTGAGGAAGGCGACGTCTGGAGATGTGGTGTTAAGCAGGTTCCAGAGTTCCACTGCGCTCCCGAAGACGAAAAATGTCTTGCGAACTGGTCAAGCAAGCTACTACGCATGCTCGCGGAGCTATGCGTAGTTCGCGGAGTGCAAGTGCATCTTCGCGTAGCTCGCGGAGTGCGGCTACGCGAACTACGCCCAGGCTTAGTCATGATCTGTACAAATTTCATCATCAATCTCATTTGGAAGTGGCATCAACGTAGCAGGATTCAAGACGGAGCATCTTTTTAGGGTCACATTCTCGGCAGCCAAAATGACTTGCTCGTAGCGTGTGAGCCTGCTATTCGTTAGATGCTGAGTCTTAGTCCTGGTCATTAACAATTCTACAGAATGCGGTACGTACACCACTAACTGATGTCCCATTACCACACTTTCACATCTTTCAATGCTGACACCCGTTGCAGCTACGGATTTGAGACATCCGGGCAACGCTGCGGCTACTGGGTCTAATGTAGCCGAAAAATAAGCAACTGGCCTACGCGCATTGCCGTGTATCTGGGCCAAAACTGCTAAAGCGCAACCTTCTCTTTCGCAGCAGTAAAGCAAAAATGGTTTTTCGTAATCAGGCATTCCCAAAGCCGGGGCACGACACAAGTCCTCCCTCAGCTGCAAAAATGCCATCAAACAATCTTTGTCCCATGGTACCGGATCACTTACTCCTTTGTGCGTCAGTTGTAGTAAAGGTTTTGCCTTCAGTGAAAAGTTGGCTATCCACTGCCGACAATAACCGGCCATGCCTAGAAACATCCTGACTTCTCTTTGTGTTTTAGGCGCGTTCATTTTCATGATCGCCTCTATTCTATCTGGAGACACCTTCCGTTTTCCCTTTTCAATCCTGTGGCCCAAGTATTGCACTTCAGTCAGACAATACTGCAATTTACTTGGAGACACCTTGTGTCCGTTCTCGGCCAAGTGATTTAATAAGGTAATGGTGTCTACCTTGCAAGCTTCCTCAGTTTCTGATGCAACTAGGAGGTCGTCTATGTACTGGACTAGAACCGAGTTCTTGGGCAGTACTAGACTTTCGAGATTTTTCTTCAGCAGCTGGTTAAAAATCGATGGGCTTTCTGTATACCCCTGGGGAATACGACACCATGTTAAAACGCGATTTTCCAGCTTGAAAGCGAAAAGATACTGGCTCTCCTCATCTAAAGGATTCGAAAAGAAAGCCTGGCATAAGTCTATCACGGTGAACCACTCAGCTTGGAACGGTATCTGAAACAATATCACTGATGGATTCGGTACCACTGGACAACATGAAACAACAATATTATTAATCTTTCGAAGGTCCTGCACTATTCTGTATTTCCCACTAGGCTTCTGCAAACCCATAATCGGGGAGTTACATGGACTTCCCACGATCTCCTTCAGTATTCCCTGTTTAATCATGGATTCGATCACAGGCTTTATTCCTGCAATCGTCTCCGGTGTCAACTTATATTGTGGTGTTCTTGGATACTCAGCATTGGGTTTTACCATGACCTTTACCGGTTCTACCCCTTTAATCAGTCCTATTTCTTCTCCAGTAAAATCCCACACCTCAGCTGACACTGTCTCCTTCAAGTCCTGTGGAAGCTCCTCCACCGTTAAGGTAGGATATAGTTCCACGCATTCCTGCGAGTTTACAACCTTAAAATCAGCATCATCGTCGTTCGTCTGCACTTCTACTCCTTCAGGTGTGCAATATATGGTGCAATTCAGTTTACACAACAGATCTCTTCCTAACAGACACACAGGGCTAGAATCACAGATCACAAACTGATGTTCATCACTGTAATTCCCTATCTTCACTGACACTGGTTCAGTTAGAGGATTCGTCATTTTCCTGTTTGCGACTCCTACCACCTGAATCGTCTCTCCCGACATTGGCAAACCTGGGACTACCGCCGATCTCAAAGTGGATCGAGTTGCCCCCGTATCTACCAAAAAGGTCGTAGGACATCCAGCCACCTCAGCTTCTACATATGGTCCTCTCTGGTCTACCTCCAGGGCTGCTCCTAGAGTACAGTCTTCTTCCCTATTTACTCGTTGCCCTGTAAGAGGATCAACGTAGTAGCATTCTTCTCCTCCTACGAACAATGGCATTTGTCTATAGGTTTTACCTCCATTTGTAATGCGAGGCGGTTGAGGGAACGGGGCTCGAGGAGTCTGAGTCCCCCCTTTGATAAACTTTCCCTTCGGGACTGCTGTTCCCTTTACCATGCTGGTTTGAACCTCATCCTCCTCCTGTTCTAATTCCCCCGTCTCGACATTATAGGGACACTCGCGTCTCCAATGTCCCACCTCGTTACACTGATGGCACCTCGTTGTCTTTTTCAGTGTTGCGATATCTACCCTCGGTCTCGGTCTTTCTTCCTCATCTCTGCTCTGATTATTCTGTTTCTTTACTGGTGTTCCTGTTCCCTGTTGCCGCTGTCCACCCTTTCCAGCTGATTGCATCTGCACCAACATCAGCTTTTCCTTAAGTTTCTTTGCCTTTGAGTCTATTTCATCGCTACAGTACCTCGCATACCTCAGAATCTCATCTAAAGGTTTGTTCTGCCAACAAATCAAATGCTGTTGAATCATCAAGCTTATGTCTGGCCTTAATCCTAGGACAAACTTCGACACAAACTGTCCTATGTCTTTGGGGTCCATTACATCCAACCCACTATACTGTTTGAATGCTTTCAGCAATCTCTCATAGAACTCGTGAACTGTCTCTTTAGGTTCCTGAGTTGTTCGATCTATCTTAACCCAGTCTATGTCCTGCACTGGCACTTTCTCTTTTAGCCATGCAATTACTCTTTCGTACTTTTCCATGACTCTCTCTGATGGACCATTTGTCCGGGCATCCCTCGCTGGTTCACATGTGGGCCATTCGACACTAAGTTTGCATGCCGTCCACAAATCTCCGGGTACTACGATATCGAACAGAGTGTTCAAATCGATCCACAGTACCTTAGAGATCTTCACAAACCTCTCTACCTGCTTATACCACTCGACGGAGTTCTCTCTGAGTTTTGGTAAGGAATTGGTAAATGCCGCTAAATGCCCCCTACTCCAGGGTACATGCACGTAGCTTCCGTTCGCGATTTCTCGCAAAGGGAAAGCTTCCATTCGCATTAGCTCTCCATCCGGGGACCTTGTAAGTGAACTCCTCCTGACGGATCCCCTCTTAGACCATCTTTCCTCCCATTTATCCAAATTCCTCCACAATCTAATACTCTGAATCAGTTCCCTTATGTGTACTTTCAGCGCGATCGTTCTACGCTCATCCAGATCCTGATCCGTGCAAGTTAGCCTATGGTTACCCTGTAAAGCTTTAGTTCGTGATAGGTCTATCATATACCTATTTGCCAAATTAGATAAATTTTCATGAGCTGACCTCGCTCTCCGGGTAACATCCTTAGACAAAAACAGTATTTCATCCGGTTCATACAGCTCTATCCTTTCCATTGCCACTGTGCCGTCTATTATTTCATCCAAATCTGACTTTAAACTCATTACATCGAGCCGTTTTGCTTTTATCTCGGCTCTCAGTACCTCAGTCCTAGGTGGTTCGCTTACATCCCTCTCACCCCCACTACGAGCCCTACGTCTCGGTGCAGGTGAGTTATGAGGCGTCCTTCTTGGTTCTCTTTGTTCCCACCTCTCTAGATCCCAAGCTTTTCCATCCTCCCTTGGGGTATGGTGAAACATTGATCTATTCCCTATTACTACATTCTGTCTTTTCGGCTCGGTCTCTCTAGATGCGAGATAGGATCTTCTGTTCTGTTCTACATCACTGCAACTTCCTTGCTGTCTGGTGTCACTTAATAAATGGAAAGGTCCTTCACGGTCCTCCATGTTCCCGCGATCTCGTTCATGATCACCGGATGCATGGCGAGACGTTTCGCGACTCCCTATATTCTCGTGACTCCAATGTCGCGCGTTTTCGTCCGGGGCATGGTGAGTGCACCTGAAACTATCTCGGTACTCCTGCGTCTTTCGTTCTCCCTCACTAAGGATTGGGCGAGGCCCTCCCCCACACCCTGCACTCCTGTCGTCGCACATTTGTCTACTGCCACTAGTGGTGTGGCAAGTATCTCCCTTCCTTCCTTGACTCCCTCTCTCCCACTCTGGGCTGCTTTCGCCAGCTCCGCAGTGAGAGAGAATCCTGTTATCCTGATCTCTCCATTCTGCTTCTGTTTCTAACTTTTTATTCTGAGTCTCTTCGGCAGCATCCCATTCTCTCAAATACTCACTTAATTCCCTAAAGGTTTTTGGTTTCGGTCCCCTCAGATCCATCTGTCCTCTCTCCCTCTGTTCTGTCCAGGGACCCGTTGCTGAATCTAATGGGGTACTCTGACTCCTTGGTCCTAGCAACTGCCTTTGGGAATTGATCGTATTATTCCTACTCTCCATCTCTGCCCTTTCCCTGTCCCATCGTGCCTGTTCCTCCTGCTGGACTCCCTCTGGGTTGTAGATGGACACTATAGGGCCTATGGTAACAGGTACTTGTAGAGCATCTGGCATTTGATACGACCTTGCATGCTGTGTTTCTGGTACCTTCTGGACCACGAATCTTCCTACTACTCTCTGTACGGGACTAGATTGAGGTACTTCCTCACCTTTCTTGGAATCCCACTCTGATACTGGGAGCGGTTTATATTCCCCCATCTAGCTCCGTCCCCTTGCTGTAGTTCGGGACTTTCGGCTTCTCTGTTGTACGGAGGTGGTCTATCTGTTAATAGTCTCTCTATCAGATCCTCATCTGGCTCGCTATCCTCATCTTCTTCTAGAGGTTTCTTTTCTCCCGTAGCCTCTAGCATTGTGAACAATTTGTCTGCTTCTATCTTTTGCACCCTCCACTTTTTAGCTTCATCATCCCATTTAGCATCCTGCACTGCTTTTACCGATCGTCTCACTCTTTCTTGGCGTCTATTCAAGCTCTTTTCGTGTGCCGTTCTAAACCATGCACTAAGGGCTTCGAACTGTGTTGGCCTCGGTAGAGGTCTCGTTGCAAGCATTACCGCTTTCAGTTGGTTTAATACTTCTAGCTTAAACGTCCCGTATCTCGGAAACGTCAGTTCCTTATTCCCTTCTGTTAGCTTATTCCACTCAGAGATCCATAGTATTGAGTGTAAGCCTACATTCACTGCCATATGGTAAGCTGGTGTGCCTTCTGGTGGAGCTTCTTCTCCTGCATACAAGTTTCCTCTATCTCTCTTAAAGATCGCTCTTAAACGCTTAAAACACTTCATTTTCAAGAATCTACGATTTTCCTTAATTCTCTTCCTTGTTTACTTCCTGATGACAAACCACCAATCCCTACGCGGCTCTCGCTGACCAGCCTATCCCAACGCGACTCTACGCTGACCGACCAATCTCAGCGTGCCTCTACGCTGACGTCACTCGTCCCCTCTGCAGCAGTTCCCCTCCTTTCTCAACTCGTCTCACGGTCTTGCATGCGTTTTCGTTCATACGCCGAAAAATGACTACTTCCGTCCAAGCGATCACTTTTCTCTGACTGTACGGCCACAGTCTAACTGTAATTGTCACCTCAACTGACGAGACGTCTTCCCTCTCACGTTCAGACTCTCGCCTTAACTGATAGGTTACTTACACACTGTAAACGTACGACCAGCGTCCGTTACTCATACACTCACTCTTACGCTCCCCCTATCATCGGTCCTTCGGGCGATCAATGGTACCTCATGACCCCCTTTCAATGGTAGACAATTACTCTGGGTGTTCGATACACCCGAACCACTTAAGCTCTCCTTGAACTTAAGATTTTATCCGGTTGCGCGCGCTCACAACCTTCCCTCAATCACACTACAGGCATTCAACTCCGCTTGACATTACAACACAGGTACAACACAAAACACCGCAATCTGGCAACGCATGACCCTTATACTCACTCTCGACCGACTCTGCTGCTTTTCTCTCGACGCACCGTCAGCACCGTCTTTGGCAGGGATTCTTCTTCTGGTCGTCGATGACTAGGGACCTTGGGGTAATCTAGACCTGACCTAGGTTGTCTTCCTCAAGAAGAAAACCATCTTTCTCTGCTACCAACTGCGGGGAATGAGATTTTGATACCCTTTTTTATCACTTAGATACTTATCTCATTCATCTATTTGGATCGATTATTTTCTGTCATTGAGTAAAAGACAAACCCCGCATAGGTTAAATTAACCCCATAAACTGACGCAACTCTGATGGACCACTTACGACTGATGAAGTTTTAAAAGTTTAATATAAAATCAGAATTAAGTGCATATACAATCCTCTCAGGATAAGATTCAACAAGTATACAGGAACTAAAAGGAACATAAATTCCCTAAAGAACCTCAGTCTACAAAAGAATACAATTAAAGTCAGCAGATTAAAAAGCATAGACACAAAGTGGTTCCGTTGCGTCATCTATAAAAAGAATAAACAAGTTAATTCTGTCCCTACTCTGTACTAGGTGACATCCCTACTTCGCAAGTTCCTTACCTAAAAAAGGTGTCAGCAGTTTGACTTCCAAAGAAGTTCAAACTCTCTTAGCCTCTAATGGTAACTTATATCGAGAAGCAGTACCCTCTCTGCCTACCCATCCGCTCTCTAAGGGTCCTCGGCCTACTGCTCTCTCGCGCTCTGATCTCTCTCAGCGCTCGCTCCCCCCTTCTCCTCCCCAGGGTGCTGTCCCTAAATACACAATCACAGTATGGGTGGAACGCCCCTTGATGCCCACCTCGTACTCCTTCACATGAGGTCATTTCTAGCTCTTTCCATAACTTCATCTCTTCGCGTCGTCCGTTAAGTTGACCTTGCTTCGTAGGCACCATCTTCGTCTTCTTGCTGGTGACTTCATTGACATTCCAATTGACACTTTCGGAGCAAAGTCCATCACCTCAACAGACCTTTATTCTTTACGACTATATTCTTAACCTCATTTGGTCCTGTGAACGGTCATTTCAAAACAAGACTCAAATTCCAAGCGTCTCTTATCTCACTTAGGCCATAAACTTCGTCCAGCATTGTCACCTTAAATCTAGCAAGACCTTTGACTCTTGTCTCGCACATTCAGATCAAGGCTATTCACGACTCCTGTGAGCCCACTAAATTACATACAGCGGACTACACTCCTGCGAACTCTTGGTCAGTTAGGTTAAAATCACATATGACCAAACCTTTTCTAACATTCCTACAACTCTTCTACACAGTATAACCTTTAACACACATTTATATATATAATCGAATTTACATTCTCTGCACATTTCTTTGCTTTACGTTTCGTCTTCTTTCTCCGTTTCATGATTACACACGTATATTCAGTTTTGCACGTTCTACTGCTCTTGAGCATTACTATACATTTCTATATTAGCCCACTATGTATACGGGCCTTTCTAATTCTAATACTCTTTATAGAATAGATACAGATACATTTCCTATTACATTGGTTACATCTGCTAACTTTACGCTACAAGTGTTAACTTCACGTTATAACTCCTACGTTTATGCGATATGCTTGTGAATATGGTTCATACATATTTTTTATTCAAATTGCGCTCTCTCAATGTGAAGAACTAGCGTAGCACGTTGTGCCAGAGACGTAGTGCACTTTGCCACAGATCTTATGAAGAGATGATGTTGTGCACCTGCCACGATATGTGACAGCGCCCCTAGAGCCGCAAACCAGAACCATGACAACTCAATTCTGAGTTTGCAGTTTTCCATTCAGTACTATTTGTATTATCATTCCTCACATGGACACAGTGGCGTTGGCTCCAGGAAAATAGAGCATTCTTGCTTAATATTGTTCCTTAGCTACTAGATTTTGTAGGTATAGAGCCTTTGGCTACAGGTGGGCTGAGATTTGACTGCTTTGGGCTTCCTCTGACTTCTTTTTAAGCTGCCAGAATAGCTGCCCATAGATCTCTATATTCAGAGATGATAGACGAGCCTGATACTTAATTTCTTATAGCCTTTTGGGACCAGACGAAAGTGCTCCATATACACAGGAGAGTGTGGTTGTATGTATGATGTTGCAACGCGATCTTTTAGATCGCGGTACATTACAACGCATATTTTACAACACAAGTTGTTACCACGACTTGCGCTGTAGGGTGCAGGACTTAGGAATAGTAAGATTTACTATTCCAACTCCAGCCTACGTACAGTAGGGAAGGTGTTGGAATAGTAAATCTACTATTCCTTAGTCTACAGCGCCCTCCAGCGCAAGTCGTGGTAACGACTTGCGTTGCAAAAGAGGCGTGGTAATGGCAGCGCTGTGTTTTGACCGCGTTGTCATGGATGTTCCCCTGAGAGTGTAGGGCCGGTTGTTCATGGTGTTTGATTTGCAGCATTCTGTTGTTTTTCCCTTGAGCTGGGTACATTTTGGGGTTTTATTATGAATTCTAGTGCAAAGTTGTAATATGATAACAAGTATATGGCTCCAACCGATGTCGGCATTTTACAACTCCCAATGCAGTTGCCATTCCCTGCATTGTGTCACAACAGTCATGAGGTTTTACAATGTTCGGTAGCTTGGTGGTAAAATAAAGTAACTATCTTGAGGCATTAGCAAATGTGGGTATTTAAATAAAATAGCTTCACAAGTTAGATTACATTTCCCAGGGTTCCGGTAGTCCTGAGTAGTTCTCAATGACCGTGGTCTAACACTTTGGATGGTGGCTCTTTGACTATGTTCCCCTTCAGATGTGGCTGGTTAGCGGTACATGGAGCGATTATTTAAACTCACGTGTTTTCCTGGTTGCCACCGCTTGCAATACTCAGAAGTTGGCCCTGGGTAACGACCGACTAGGTAAGCGCAACAGATTAAGTATGGGCTGAAAATCCGTTCCGTTTGCGGAATTTGTGATTTTTTGGCAAATTTGAGGTCTACGAATCGCGCAAATTTGGCCAAAAATCTGCAATTCGCAAGCTGGCGGATGTTTTTGCTTGGTCGCGCTTCTAAAATACAATTTCGCGCGTGCAGCATTGACTTACCGTGATTCTGCGTTCCCCGAGTTGTTTTTCCTCCCCGTTTGCGTGTGCTGCGCCATTTTGGATCTTGCTGCGTGATCGTGCGAGAGTTTTTTGACAGTGAGTACGTCATCGCGGCTCACGATCTTGCACAGCAAGAGTTTTACAACCCGAGTACGTCATAAGGGCCCGCGATCACGTATCGCAGGAGTAAACAACTGCAAACACGTAGATGCGGCGCGTAGCTGACTTCCGGCGGGAGATTTGAACAGCTTGCTTTCCCGAACTTGCAAAAATTACAATTCTGCACAAGAAATCCACAGCAGGCAGCATAAACCTTCTGAAAATGATGATTTTGATCATAATAACTCCTCAGATTGACATTTTGAGGCCTGGTCCAGGCAGGGCCTTGCCATGAGGCTGGGGGCCAAGGGGCCATTTTGAAGCCTGGCTGTGTGCCCAGGCCTGCACCCAGTTTGAATTGCTTTTCATCCATTAGGCCCAGGAACAGTGAGTTGTGCATGGATCAAGTCTTTCTGTGGGGTGTCTTGAATTTAAACATCATTGAGGGCATGGATGGCATTGGATTGTGGTGATTTGTGTGTGTTTTTAAACTTTTTGGGGTGGTGTTGGGGCCTGGCCATGTGGGTGAGAGCCATTCTGAGGCCTGGTCCAAGCAGGGCATGGCCATGTGGCTGGTGGTCAAGGGGCCATTTTGAAGCCAGGCAATGTGCTCAGGCCTGCACCCAGTTTGACTTGCTTTCATCCATTGGGCCCAGGGGTACTCAGTGGTGCATGGACCAGGTCTTTCTGTGGGGTGTCTTGAATCTAAACATCATTAAGGCCATGGATGACATTGGATTGTGGTGATTCTTGTGTGTTTTTTGACTTGTTGGGGTGGTGTTGGGGCCTGGCCATGTGGGTGGGGGCCATTTTGAGGCCTGGTCCAGGCAGGGCCTGGCCATGTGGCTGGGGGTCAAGGGGCCATTTTGAAGCCAGGCAGTGTGCTCAGGACTGCACCCAGTCTGCCTTGCTTTCATCAATTATGTCCAGGGGTACTCAGTGGTGCATGGACCAAGTCTTTCTGTGGGGTATCTTGAATTTAAACATCATTGAGGGCATGGATGCATTGGATTGTGGTGATTTTTGTGTGTTTTTTGACTTTTTGGGGTGGTGTTGGAGCCTGGCCAGGTGGGTGGGGGCCATTTTGAGGCCTGGTCCAGGCAGGACCTGGCCATGTGGCTGGGGGTCAAGGGGCCATTTTGAAGCCAGGCAGTGTGCTCAGGCCTGCACCAGTTTGTCTTGCTTTCATCCATAGGCCCAGGGGTACTCAGTGGTGCATGGACCAAGTCTTTCTGTGGGGTGTCTTGAATTTAAACATAATTGAGGGCATGGATGGCATTGGATTTTGGTGATTTTGGTGTTTTTTTAATTTTTGGGGTGGTGTTGGGACCTGGCCATGTGGGTGGGGGCCATTTTGAGGCCTAGTCCCGGCAGGGCCTGGCCATGTGGCTGGGGGTCAAGGGGCCATTTTGAAGCCAGGCAGTGTGCTCAGGGTTGCACCCAGTTTTCCTTGCTTTCATCCATTATGCCCAGGGGTACTCAGTGGTGCATAGACCAAGTCTTTCTGTGGGGTGTCTTGAATTTAGACATCACTGAGGGCATGGATGGCATTGGATTGTGGTGATTTTTTTGTGTTTTTCCGACTTTTTGGGGTGGTGTTGGGGCCTGGCCATGTGGGTGGGGGCCATTTTGAGGCCTGGTCCAGGCAGGGCTTGGCCATGTGCTGGGGGTCAAGGGACCATTTTGAAGCCAGGCAGTGTGCTCAGGCCTGCACCCCGTTTGACTTGCTTTCATCCATTAGGCCCAGGGGTAGTGAGTGGTGCATGGACCAAGTCTTTCTGTGGGGTGTCTTAAATTTAAACATCATTGAGGGCATGGCTGGTATTGGATTGTGGTGATTTTTGTGTGTTTTGTTAACTTTTTGGGGTGGTATTGGGGCCTGGCCATGTGGGTGGGGGACATTTTGAGGCCTGGTCCAGGCAGGGCCTGGCCATAAGGCTGGGGGTCAATGGGCCATTTTGAAGCCAGGCAGTGTGCTCAGGCTTGCACCAAGTTTGACTTGCTTTCATCCATTAGGCCCAGTGGTACTCAGTGGTGCACAAAACAACTCTCTCTGTGTGGTCTCTCTTCTATTAATGTAAACATCCATTTTTGATAAGAATTGCAATTTTTACTTTGGTTCTTTGGGTGTGTTGTAATAAATGCCTAGTTGCAAATATTAATTGAAACACGACATATGCAACATTTATTTAACTGATGTTCCTCTGGCTTCCTTTGCTTTTAGGTGCACAAGAGAACCAAATCAGTCATCGTTCATCATTTATCAGTGCCAGGAAGAAGTCCTGCAGCGGTGAGTGCAGCAAAACGTCATGCGACGTCACTTGTGGCCACAGACATCTCTGCAACTCATGCAACTGCGGCCTGCTGTTCTGACATCTGAAGAAGATGGGCCCAAAGAAAGGTGTGTGTAGCTCCTCTTCCAAGAAAGTTGCCAGTGCCACTGCCAGTAAGAAGAAGCAAGTGGCGCCACTTACCAAGGAGACTGGTGTGCCCACAGACACTTTTTTCGGGAAAAAAAACTACGCCTGCAGCAGCGGGGTCCGCGGGGACCAAGCTGGGAGGAGCACCTCCGCTTCATTGGGCTCAGTGCCACCACGCCAAGTTAGGTCCAAGACCATAGGTTGCTTAATCACCATCGACCAGTGATGTTGGCTTATCGCAAGAAAGCAGCATCCAATCAACGCAGGGTGTAACTCATATGACGAGTGTTCAACAACCACAGCCGCAACGACAATCACAGGTGCAACTAGTAAAAGCGCAAGTACATTTGCAAGGAGAGGCGCAAGGAGAAGCGCAAGGAGAGGCGCAAGGAGAGGGGCAAGGAGAGGGGCAAGGAAAGGCGTATGGAGCGGCACAACTGCCCACAAGGCTTGTTCATCCAGAAGTAGGGGCACATCAGGAAATCGAGATTGAAGCGGAGGTATCATCCGAGGAAGCCACTCCTCCTGATGATGATCAGGGCGGTAAGGAGGACGGTGGCAGTGTCTTCCTGACCCGCTTAATTGCAAGAGACAGCAAATTTACGAGCTTGACCCGATGGTGCTTACATTTTATATTTTTATTCATGGACTGAAAATGTGACATTTTGTTTGTTTACATTTATGTTTTAAATTGAAAATGGTCCTCTGTGCCATACGGGGAATCTAAGGGGGGCCGGGCACTTACTATCACGTTGGGAAGCCTGTGCTCAGTGTTGCTCCTGCCAGCCCCGGTCCGACTCGGTAGCCAGTACCGTTTAGCGGAGGGTGGGACAGGGAGAGCCAGGAACTTCCGCCCTACCACTGGAGTAGTTAGCGCTCTAGTTGCTGCAAGGGAAGGGCTATTTAGCCCTTTATCATCACGAGCGCGCAGTGTTCGCGCGCAGGGGAAGCGCCTTAGACGTGCTGAAGACAAGCCAAAGAGAAGCCCGGCTGCGCCCGTCTGAGACTGGACGGGGCAAGGGGCCATGCATCCTGAATCTTCAGGCCAGAATCCTAATGTAGTCAGGCATATTTGCTATTCGGCCCAGTCATTGTTATATTTACAGGCCACCCCGCTGTAGGGTTGCGCAAGAGAGACCTGGCCATGTCCTGAAGGCCCGTTTTCATGCTGGTGTTGCCAGTTTCAGGCTTCGCACGTCTATCTATCTTTAACACACCCCCGGGAGGCTAAACACTCTTCAAAAGGGTGAAAGAACCTGCTTTGTAATGTCAGATCCCTGCCAAAACATCACACTGAGGTTTGGGACCTTATCTCCTCTACACAGCCTGAGCTGTGTTTTCTGACGGAGACTTGTCTGAAGCCCCAATCTGTCCCTGCACTCGCCTTGCCTATCCCAGAAGGATACAAAATGGCGAGGCTGGACAGACCTATGAAAACCGGTGGTGGCATTGCCATAGTTTACAAAAATGGGATAACTATCTCCATATTGGATCACAAGTGTACCGAAAACATGGAACTGATGATCTTTAGGGTCAACACCCCCTCAATGGCCACTTGGAAAGGGGCCCTGGTATACTCTCCATCGGGCCCATGTTTGACGTTTGCTATCTCTCTAGGAGAAGCATTGGCCCCACATATCAAATCCGGCAATGATTTCCTATTGCTGGGGCATTTTAATGTACATAGTGAGTCAGTGGACAACGCTGAGGCTCAGTCCTTCCTAGCCGATCTATCCTCATTAGGCCTGACACAGTTTGATAAGGGTCCTACCCACTTGGCAGGCCACACACTTGATATGGTTCTGTCCAACTCCCCTAAGATTGTGTGAAATCCTCCCACGCAGGTTAACTGGACCGATCACTTTGTTATTGAATTTGTCATGCTCAATGCAGTCAAACCCAGAAACTTTCCTGCCCCACCTCCTTTGTTGCGCAGGCAGTGGCATAAAATATCACATGAAGCTCTTCAAGAGTCACTGACTGATCCCCTGATTATAGTCTCCGACAACATAGAGATGGCAATGTCTAAATACAACAATGCCATTCTCACTGCGGTGGACGCCATAGCCCCCATAAAACTATGTAAACTGCGCCCCGCCCAATGGCAGGAAATTTGGTTTTCTGACCAATTGCGCTTACAAAAAAAGGCTTGCAGAAAGTTAGAAAAGACCTGGAGATCATCCCGCTCCGAGGTTGATAAAAATTGCTATTACACCGCTTTGGCCCTATACCACAATATCAGACTGGTCAGAAAGAACTATATTGCCTCGCAACTTACTGAAGCAGGCAACACTCCCAAGGTGTTGTATCGGATACTTCAATCCTTTAGTAAACCCATTGCCTGCGAGAGTCTAGACTCATCATCACAACAATTATGTGATGATATCTCTCTATATTTTACCAACAAAATAGAGATGATTTATGATAAAATTATTAGTACTAGCCTTTCTTCGGGCTGCCCTTCGTCATCTCCTCAGAAGAGTGGGTTTTCTAACTCTCTCTCATTCTCTGAGTTCCCAGTGGTCTCTCAGAGCGAGGTAGAAGCTTTAATGGGCCAATTTAAGCGTGGATCCCCCTAGATCTTATTCCAGCTAGAATTATGCCATCGTTAGGCAAACTGCTTGGCCTGATGATTCAGTCTTTGGTCAACCTCTCTCTCTCTGAGGGTAAAGTACCTCAAGAGTGGAAGACGGCTCCGGTTAGTCCTATCCGTAAAAACTCAGGCATTCCCTGGACAGAATTATCCAACCTCTGTCCCATCTCTCTCCTCCCGTTCTTGAGCAAATTAACGGAAAAGCATGTTAATATCCATCTGTCGAGCTTTATCGAACAAACAGGAGGCCTGGTTTATTCCCAGTCCGGCTTCAGGCCAAAACATAGCACAGAATCAGCTCTCCTTTCAGTGACAGATGACATCCGAATGTCCTTTGATAACAGGAACTCGATGATTCTGGTGCTATTGGATCTGTCAGCAGCGTTCAATACAATATACCATGACATTCTGCTCAGTCGCTTGGAAGAGGTGGGGCTTGAAGGCCAGGCACTGGCGTGGATGAGGAGCTTTTTATCGGGCCGTACACAGTGTGTCAGCATGGGTTAATTTCGATCTGCTTTTATTGAGCTCACCAAGGGGGTGCCACAGGGCTCTTGTTTGAGCCCAACTCTTTTTAACATGTACGTGGCCCCCCTAGCAGGTCTTATGGGAACATATGGATTCATCCCAGTGTCTTATGGTGATGATACTCAGCTTCTTTTTCCTTTTAAGACACTTAGCGGCACGGTCAAACAGTCGTTCGCTGAAGGTATGAAGGCTGTGGCAAGATGGATGGCCTCTAACTTCCTACAGTGCAATGTGGGTAAGACTGAGGTGATGCTCTTTGGGGAAGCATCATTACTGTGGACTCCGGACTGGTGGCTGGCAGACTTAGGCTCCGTCCCCAGCCCTAAGCAGGTTGTGAAGAACCTTGGTGTACGGATCGATCAGGGTCTTTCATTAAAGGAACACGTACATCAAACAGTAGGGTCCTGTTTTCACGTAATGGGACGTCTTCGTAGGGTGTTTCCTCTTTTACCAGATTCTGTTAGAAAGACCCTTGTTCAGGCCCTGGTACTCAGCCGCCTGGAATATTGCAACGGATTGCTGCTTTCAGCAAATTATAGCCTTCTTTGTAAACTCCAGGTAGTACAAAATACAGCCGCCAGGCTGGTCTTAAATGCTCCACCCAGATCTTCTTCACGCCCATTGCTGGAAAAACCACATTGGCTGCCAATCCGTCAACTAATTAAGTTTAAGATCTGTTGTGTTGTTCATAAGGGCTTACACGGCTTGGGCCCTGTGTATCTGGCAGGAAAGTTTGTTCCCTACAACCCAGTACACAACCTTCGTTCCAGCAACCAGTCCCTTCTTCAACTTCCAACCATCAGAAGAGCCAGACAGGGTGGAAAAGCTCTTTCCTATCTGGGCCCATGCCTTTGGAACAAACCCCCTGCTTCCCTTAGACAGTGTACCAATCATCTGACATTCAGGAAACTGTTAAAAACATTTTGTTTCTACTTTAGCCCCTCCTCCAGCTCTCTAGTTTTTCCATCATGTGAGCTGTTTCTTGCCTTGGCGCGGAGATACTCCTTCGGGAGTCGATTCCAGCGCTGTACGAACCCATAAATAAATGATCCATTGTCTTCCAGATCCCCAGCAAGAAAAAGGTCAAGGAGGGCTACTACAAGTTCTTCTTCAAGCCCCCTTTTTTCTGATGATCTTGATGTTGATTGGAACCCACCAATGCAGTCTGAGAGTGAGGCATGCCATGAGCCGACAAAGGTAGCTAAGCCTAAAAGGAAGGTTCCCGCAAGGCTTCCACTTATGGGTGATGACGACGAACAAGAAGTGGTGTATTCTGCTGCTGATGAACAGTCTGACGACGACTCAGTCATCACAGTCATCACTCCAGCCCCCGCGGGCATGCAGCAGACAGACATTTTTACCCTAACCTGAATTGCTGCTGAGCGGGATGTGGGCGGCGTGGCACTGGTACCACCACCAACGCAGTTAACTACTACACCAACAATACGACCTACAGCTTCCATATTTTCTCGTCAGAAGGGCCGGCAGGGACCTCCATCCAGCTCGACCTCCATTACCTCAAGTAGTGGTGCAGAGTCAAATTCAGCCACGCCCATCCTCCACTTCATCTGGCATTGAAACTGAAAGTAGCACCTCCACCACCACCAGACATCTCCAGTCCCCAGTTTGGGACTTCTTTAGTGTTAGCAAAAATTCGGGAAACATGGTCGTTTGTTCGATTTGTAAAGTGTAGTTAGTCAGGTTAAGCTTGGTACCAACTATTGTACCGGAGGCCAGAGAGGTCATCTCCAAAAACACCACACTATCATTTGGGAAGCGCACCTGAGGAAGACCCGGGAATACAAAAGTACAACAAATCCAAATGTATCCATTCATATTGCATCTGATGATGACGAGGGGCTGATCGCGCAGGGGGGAAGTGAAGAAGCGACATACATGTTTTCTGGTACACCCAGTAATCCTGGCAGCAGCACTGCAGTGGTAGCGCCCACACCCTCTAGCCCAGCAACATGTATGAGCCAAACTAAGAGTCTGGGAGAGACACTAATGCGAAAAAGTACATCAATGAGCCTAACTGGGTTGAAGAAGTCTATATCATCATCATCATCATCATCACGTAAAACGGTCCAGACCACCATTAAAAGCATATTTTGGTCGGAGGCGCCATTTGAACGCAACCACCCAACGGCACGTCTGTGTAACTCACAGCTATCTAAAATGCTAGCGCTGGACCTTCTCCCTTTTTCTTTCGTGGAAGGGGTGGGTTTTCTAGAATTTGTGGCAACAGTCTGCCCTAAATGGAAGGTTCCTAGCCGGTCCTATTTTGCCAGAGCTGCAGTTCCAGCACTACATGAAGATGTGCTGGAAGTGATTGGGTCATATTTGCAGAAGAGTGCTGTTCACACTATCCACCTGACAACAGACATGTGGACCAGTTGCCAAGCCGTGGATTACATGTGCATCACTGCACACTGGGTCTCTTTTGCAGGGGTTAGAGATAAGATATCTGCAGGTGTTGACAGTGGCACTATTTTTCAAGCTACTCAGAAACATGCAACAGTAGCCATGTTTGCCATGGAGAAATCTCATACTGCAGTAAACATTTTGGATGAGTTAAAGAGTAAAGTTTTTAAATGGCTGGTGCCAAGAAGTCGCATGATTGGTTATGATTGGCAAATAAATCCAAAATATTGTTTAGCGTGGTCAAGGAACTTGCTGGCTCTAAAACTAAGGCCACACTTCCTCCTCTATCCAACGATAAATGTGACGAGCTCGCACAGTATTTCATCTCTAAGATTGAGAATATTCATCTGGCTAATTCTGCGCAGGGAGCTAACAACATCAATAACATCTCTGTTAACTTGCCCCCTGATACTGCTGAGGTGACTTTTCACACTCAGACTTCAGTCTCACTTCTGTCCTAGCCTGACCTTCTCCCTTCTACTCTCTTAGAGATTTTGGGTAAAGTTAAGTCAGGCTCGCCGTTGGACCCTGCACCCGTCTCCATCTTACAATCCTTGGAGCCCCCCTGCTTTCTATTATTTGCACTTTGCTTAACCACTCCTTGAATACTGCAACTGTCCCAAGCTGCTGGAAGCATGCAATGGTCACACCACTCTTGAAAAAGACCACTATGGACCCCAGTGTTTCTTCCAACTATCGTCCCATTTCCCTGCTGCCTATCTTTTCCAAAGTTTTGGAGAGACGTATCCACACTCATCTATCTCAGTATGTGGCGCTTAATAATTTCTTACATCCTTCCCAGTCTGGCTTTCGCCCAGGATTCTCTATGGAGACCACTCTTTTAGGTGTGACAGAAAATCTATGCCTACATCTGGATCGAGGGGAAACTGCTGCACTGATATTGCTCGATCTCAGTGCAGCATTCGATCCTATATCGCATAGTATACTTATCAAATCCCTCGCACACTTAGGTATTGGTGGCAAGACTTTGGATTGGCTTTCGTCTTTCTTGAAGGACCGGACCTTCCAAATTTTTTCTCACCTTTCCACTTCTAAAGTTTACTCGTACCCACACGGTGTACCCCAGGGTTCTATTCTGAGTCCCCTTTTGTTTAATCTTTATGTCACTCCTCTAGCCCATATTGCTCAAAGGGCCGGCCTTGATTTATTTACTTATGCTGATGTTTCACAGATTGTTTTCTCCCTATCCCAAGCTGACCCCACCTTGCCATCTCCTCTGGAAATCGGACTTAGGGATATTGCAAACTGGATGAACAGCAATTTACTTAACCGCATCGCTGCTGCGGTGATTTTTGCGCTGTGCGCCAAATTGCCAATTTGCTGGTGTCATGACGAGCTCAGCTCGTCATCAGCACACGACCCCCGTGGGTGATGACGAGCTGAGCTCGTCATCAGCATCGAAAGGGTTAAATTAAATGGTGGGAAGACGGAGGTCTTGGTTTTGGGCAATAAACCTGATCTCTGGAGTCCGAGTCACTGGCCTTCAGCTATGGGTGCATTGCCAGTCCCGTCTGCGAACGTGCGTAACCTTGAAGGGATTATCGATAGGGGGCTATCTATTAGGGACCAAGCCAACAGAGTGTCAGCCACCTGCTTCACCATCTTGCGCTGGTTTGAAAAAAATTTCTGGATGCCGCTCCCCCCATGCTCCCTGATCCCAGCTCCTGTTGACGATCTGGCCAGCTGGTGGTACCGCTTCGAGACTACAGAGCTGTAACTGCATTTATTTAATTAATTCGCCTTGCGTTGTGTTTATTTATTTAATTCCGCCTCGCGCTGCATTTATTTAATTAATTCCGCCTTGCGTTGTGTTTATTTATTTAATTCCGCCTCGCGCTGCATTTATTTAATTAATTCCGCCTTGCGTTGTGTTTATTTATTTATTTCAGCCTTGCGCTGTGTTTGTTTAATTAATTTAGCCTTTAGCCCCCGGTGCCCTGTGACCCTCCATCTTGTTGTGTGTCCCCTGGCCCGCCCCTCCTCCCTGCTACCGCCTCCCAGCTGCTGACCCTCCCACGCTCCGCCCCCTCCACCATCCATTTATGGCCAATGCCTCCACGCGCAGCGTCCACGCGCTACGGCCTCGCCGAAGGTGCGCCAAAGGTAAGCCCGTCTACGCCCGTCCGCGCCTGGACCGCGCCCAGCGCCAGACCCCCTGCCCCTCACGTCACCCAGCTTCCCGCATTACCTACGATGCCGCCTCCCTCCTAGCCCTTAACCCCGGTCGCGCCCCCAACTGCGTCCAAGCCGCTCCTGGACACACCCATGGACCTTTCTCCTGCTACTCCTGCAAATTCAGCGGCACCGACAACATCTCCGATACGACTACACCACAGATTCCCGACCCCAACGACCTACAATGCATCCTTCTCAACACCCGCTCGGTGCACAGACACGCCATTGACCTATGGAACCTTCTAGACACCTTCTCTCCAGACGTCGCCTTCCTAACGGAAACATGGATGAACGCTTCCTCCGCACCAGACATCACCATTGCCATCCCTGAAGACTATAAGATCACTCACAAAGACCGTACCAGCCACACGGGAGGAGGAATCGCTATCGTCCATAAGAAATCTATCCGCATCTCAACCAGCTCTGACACCAACCTCGCCAACTCCGAACACCTTCACTTCCAGATCCACATCGACCCCAAAACCACTCTCAGAGGCACTCTCCTCTACAGACCACCAGGACCCAGCGCAAAATTCAGTGAAGACATCACGGACTTCATCTCTCCACACGCGCTCCCCTCCAAAGACTATATTCTTCTGGGAGACCTCAACTTTCACCTTGAAAAGATAAACGACCACAACACCACCACCCTCGTGGACAACCTCGCCAACCTTGGACTTAAACAACCAGTCACTTCCCCCACCCACATCGCAGGTCACACACTCGCCCCCATCTTCACTTCCAGCAATCATGTCTCCTTCAGCCACACTACGGACCTCCTATGGACCGACCACAGCTGCGTTCACTTCACCTACAACAAGCCGAAACCCATCAACCACCCCCAACCTACCCTGCAAAGAAACTGGAAGAAAATCACCACGGACCAAATCTCCGCATCGCTCCTTCGAAACTCCCCAGCCCTCTCTTCTAACGCCAACGAAGCCGCAGCCAACCTCACCCTATGGCTATCCAACACCGCTGACACCTTAGCACCACTGAAAAAACGTCAAAGCAAACCTGGCAGCAAGAAGGCCTCATGGTTCAACGATGATCTTAAGAAATCCAAGAAACTCTGCCGCTCCCTTGAAAAAGCCTTGAAAAAAGACCCATCCACCAGCACCAAGGACGCCTTCAAAAGCACCACCCGCACTCACCACCAACTGATCCGAAAAGCCAAGAAAACAGCATTCAAGGATCGACTTGACAACAACGCCCACAACAGCAAGGAACTTTTCAACATCGTCAAGGAATTTTCCAACCCCTCGGCCAACTCCAACGACATCACCCCCTCTCAAACCCTCTGCGACTCCCTAGCCTCCTTCTTCCACAACAAGATTGCAGACATCCACAACAGCTTTGACAACCAACCCGGAAACCAACCCACCCTACCATCTGCTGACCATCTTCCCCCCGTAAACACCCTTAACGCCTGGAACCCAATCTCCACTGAGGAAACCATCCGCCTGATGAATTCCATCCACTCTGGATCCCCCACAGACCCATACCCTCACCACATCTTCAACAAAGCAGACTCCGTCATAGCACCGCACCTCCGAGACGTCATCAACTGCTCCTTCAACTCCGCCACCTTCCCGGAAGACTGGAAACACGCTGAACTCACCGCCCTTCTGAAAAAACCCACAGCGGACCCCACCGAACTCAAAAATTACCGCCCCATCTCGCTTCTTCCATTCCCGGCCAAAGTCATCGAGAAAGCCGTCAACAACCAGCTCGCCGCCTTCCTCGAAGCCAACAAATCACTCGACCCCTCACAATCTGGCTTCCGAGCTAAACACAGCACTGAGACCGCCCTCATCGCAGCAACAGACGACATTCGAACTCTACTGGACAATGGAGACACAGTCGCCCTCATCCTCCTCGACCTCTCTGCAGCATTCGACACAGTCTGCCACAGCGCCCTTCTACAACGCCTCAATAACATCGGAATCCAAGGAAAAGCACTTGAATGGATCACCTCGTTCCTCACCGGAAGAACCCAGAGAGTCCGCCTTCCTCCATTCAAGTCCGAGGCCTCTGAAGTCATCTGCGGCGTGCCTCAAGGATCATCACTCAGCCCCACCCTCTTCAACGTATACATGAGCCCCCTCGCGGCCATCGCCCGCCAACACAACCTCAACATCATCTCTTACGCGGACGACACTCAACTGATCCTTTCTCTCACCAAGGACCCCAGCACCGCCAAAACTAACCTACACGAAGGAATGAAAGAAGTCGCTGAATGGATGAAACAAAGCTGTCTGAAACTGAACTCAGATAAAACAGAAGTCCTCATCTTAGGCACATCCCCCTCTGCTTGGGACGACTCCTGGTGGCCGGAAGCCCTCGGAAAAGCACCCATTCCGACAGACCACGCACGGAACCTTGGCGTCATCCTGGACTCTTCACTCTCAATGAACAGACAAGTCAACGCCGTATCCTCTTCCTGCTTCAACATTCTTCGCATGCTCAGAAAAACATTTCGCTGGATCCCCTCCGAAACAAGGAAAACTGTCACCCACGCTCTGGTCACGAGCCGACTGGACTACGGAAACACCCTCTACGCAGGTACCACCGCTAAACTCCAGAAGAAACTCCAACGAATCCAAAACGCCTCAGCCAGGCTCATATTAGACATCCCACGCAACGAACACATCTCCGGTCACCTTAAAGACCTCCACTGGCTACCCGTCAATAAGAGGATCACTTTCCGACTGCTTACCCACGCACACAAATCACTCTACGACATCGGACCAGATTGCCTCAACTCTCGACTGTCCTTCTACACCCCCTCCCGCCAACTACGCTCTTCCAGCCAAGCCTTCGCCACTGTACCTCGCATCAACAAGACCACCATGGGAGGCAGATCCTTTTCATACCTGGCTGCTAAAACATGGAACTCACTCCCCGCTTACCTTCGCCTCACCCAGAACCACCTAGCGTTCAGAAAGCAGCTTAAAACGTGGATATTTGACAAATAATCCTCCTCCCCTTCCTAAGCGCCTTGAAACCCTCTGGGTATGTAGTGCGCTATACAAATTTTATGACTTGACTTGACTTGACTTCCCTTCGGATACCCAGAGATCTGTGGTTGACGCCTTGGTGACCTCCAGATTGGACTATGGTAACGTACTCTATCTGGGGTCCACCAAGGTGGTCACCCGCTGTCTCCAATTGGTACAAAATGCAGCCGCTTGACTCCTTTGTGGATGCCGTAAATCAGACCACATTACAGAACGCCTGAGGGAACTTCATTGGCTCCGTATAGAGAGCCGTATAAAGTTCAAGGCGCTATGCTATATGCAAAAGATTAAGATGGGTGTGGCTCCCCTTTATCTTCAGTCGATTGTCAAGCCCTATTCTCCTTCCCGCTTGCTCCGTTCCTCCTCTCAATACTTATTTTGTGTTCCTAAGTATACGTTGTCCAGAATGGGGGGCAGTGCATTTGCCAACCTGGGACCCAGACTGTGGAACTCCCTCCCGCTGGCTGTTCTCGCGGAAGTCAATTTTGCTTACTTTCGAAGAGTTGTTAAAACCTGGCTCTTTAATCAGTAGATTTCTTTTCATGGGTGTCAGGTTACTTTTGACAATCAGCGCCGGGAAACCCGTTTGGGTAGCTGTAGCGCTTTACAAACTCAATAAATAAAAATAAAATAAATAAATGTTTCCACAGATAATGGCAGTAATATAGTGAAGGCCATGAATGATGGTGGCTACTTCAGAGTGCTGTGTTTGGCGCACTGCATTAACATTATTGTTCAAGATTTCTTGAAAAGAGAAAACACAGTCAGCAAGTTACTGACCACCTGCCGAAGAATCTGCACACATTTCAGCCATTCTTTTAAGGCCCGGAAGGAGATGAGGATCATTCAACGTAGCCGTGGGGTGCCAGTCAAAGGACTCATCCAGGAGTTGGCAACACGTTGGAACTCAACCTTCTATATGCTTGAACGTCTGTTTGAGCAGTACTTGGTAATCAATGAGTATGCCAATAGCATTAACATACGGTCTGCTGCTATGAAAAACATGAGGTTAGAGCCGGAGGAATGGGACCTAGTTAAAAGCCTGACAGACATGCTTTGTCAGTGGGTAGGACTGTAGTTTGGGCAAAGCTATACCATTGTTGTTCATGCTAGAGCAACAACTGAAGGTGGTGTCTTCAACGTTCTGAGCTGATGTTCACAAACAAGACGCATATCAGTTGGCGGAGAGCTTGTTAAGTTGCCTACTTGTTAATGAAAGGCTTAAAAAAATACATTCAGAACAATATTACATTTGTGCCACTATTCTGGATCCACGGTACAAAAAGGCACTGACCAGCAAAGTATTCATTCCTTTTGATGAAGAAGATGTTTCAAAGTACAAACATTGACTAGCTGTGTCAGCCACTTGGTTCGAAAAAGAGAGGCAGGAAATTGAAGGAAACACCACAAGTACTACTGAAGCAGCAGGCTATCCGACGTCAAGGTCCACTTCTGTGGCTGAAGGCAGTCACTTTTCCTCACAGCCGTTACCGACAGCAGCAACAGTATCCTCATCTTTGTCACTTCAGAAGGGACCCGCCTCTCACCCAAAAATGTGGAGCGGTTAACAATGATCAAGATGAATCAGCACTTCCTACCACCAGATTACAAAATACATGAATCCATGCAGGAAGAAGAGGATACCGACTTAGGTGACGGAAGCTCTTCTCTGTTAGCTGACCTACTCCATGTTCAATTCACAGAGTTTGAGGACGAGCTTTACTCCCCTGACACCTAGGCTTGAAAAACGTACTTTTTGTTTTCTTCCGTCCTTTTTGACTTTTATTTCTGTGTGTCTTTCTTTGATTTGCAACTTTTAGCACAACAAAATTTAAATCACAACAAATCCATCAGCATCACAGTCTTCGTCTTATTTTCCATATTGAAGGTGCCGCTGTCTGCATTCCTGAAGTTCACAACTCAGTCATGCTCCTCTATCCTCCTCATCCAGACTCCCCTTATCCATTTCCCTCAAGGCAGATGCCCGGATTACGCAGAATCTAGAAACTGTTGCTTCAGTCCGTGCATGAGTCCCCTCAAAAGAAGTGGGACTGGAATGACTCAGTTCAGTTCAGTTCATAGACTTTATTTCGATAAAAATATCACAAAAGTCGTTACATGACACAATAGCGGTGAATTACACACAGTATAAAAATCTTTAAAACAATTATATTAGCATTAAATCACTTGTATTCCATTAACAGGGATATACATTAAGTACTTTAAAAATCTTGATAATACAGTTAGAACTCCTAATACATGAAGAGTTTATAACATTTCATTCACCAGCGCAGCAAAACGGAATTACCAATGGGCTATGTGCAAAATGTGCATTGGACGCCAAATTATAAAGTGCTTTGTGCAGGAGACATTATATATCCAATCATTTTACAGGGTAACCTATTTGAAGTGTTTATTATTCTTGACCAGCGTTAGATACTTAAATGTGCTTTCGAACGAATAACCCACATCCCTCCCAAAAATGTTGCGACAGCAATAACTATCGGTTCTTCCAATGAGGTAGTCAGAATCCGCACTGCCTCATTGCTCATCCTAGTTCCCATATTCTGGCAGACTGGTTTCAACCATCTTAGCCTTGGTCTGTAATAGGCTGGGCAGGCAAATAAAATGTGAACCACCGTCTCCACCTGATCTAAACAGTAGGGACAGGTATCATCATTCAAGTCTTTCCATTTCTTAGTGAAAGCTTTAATAGGTAGGGAGCCCACCCTGGATTGATGGTATAGTTTTCTTTCATTTGGAACAGTAATTATGTCCCAATATTCCTCAAACTTGGCTTCATGTTTTTGTCCAAGAAATGATATAGACAATGACGGCCCAATTGAAGATTTTTGCTGTGATCATCTTCCAATAGGCTGCCCTTAGCTCTACCTTAGATGGAAATACTGTACCCCCTGGATCTGTCCATAAGCTACTCATGCCCATCCCAATGAGTGAGTCCCTCACACACGTTAACCATGGAATTGTATTGGACACGTCCAGATTTTTGACGTTGTTTATAGCCAACGCTTAGTGTTGTAACTCGGGGTCACCCATTTCTTCCTCCAGTATGACTCACTATGCTGACTGCACCTTCTGAAATTGACACGAGACGCTGCCCTATTGCCCGTCACTTAAGAATAAGATGATGGCAAGTGGAACAGGTAATAAATGATGAGATGGCATGCAGTGGTGGACAACACTGGCTGTCTGGCTCTGATGAAAGGAATTGTTTATTTGTCGTGCATGTAGCGAATCCTATCTATGTGTTTTGTTATTATTGTTTAATCTTTTACACACTAAATGTAACTCAAATGTAGTCTGTTACCTTGTTTAATACAAATTGTACTTCTACTGCAGGGGCCAGCCACTACGTTGCATTTTTCAATATGGAAAATGTCCTTGGACTCAGTGTGTAGACAACATTGAGTTTGCCAATAACATACCATGATGATGATGAGTCTTGATGATTAAAGTTACAGATTATCTTTATTCTTTACACAGTCACTCACTGGGATGGATGGATCATCATCATTGTCGGTTTACGGAAGAAATATGGCCGTTTTGTGAGTGGCAAACAACAGGTAAACAAGTCAACATCAACCTCAGCAGACCTTCATGTCTGTCTGATCGTGGTATGGGAGTGGTCGAGCCAGTGTAGTGAATGCCAGAGACCAGACAGCAGTTCATGTAAAATTGTTGCTATGTGGCTTGCTGCATAAAATTAGATGTGCTTTGTTTGTCTGTGTCAAAGAGGTATGCCACATCATCAGGTTGGTTTACTCAGTGGTACCTGCCTTGACCATCTGCATGGCCCTGGCCTGCTGTGTGCAATTACTATCCTTGAAAAGGAGACTCGGCGTAGGCACTTTAGAAATGATGCCTGTATGTAATACTGTCGCCTCTGAAACTGTTATTTTTGCACTACGCACCGTACCTTATATTTTTTCTCAGTGCTGTTTTAATATCTCTTCCTGTTTTTCTATCAAAAATTGCAGGCTGGCTTTTACCTTGTGCCATGGGAACAACATCAATCTGCAATTCCGCATCCGCCAGGCAGGCAGTGGACAGTGTGTCTGGTCACCAAGATTCATCAGCGGAGCATCAGATGGAATCAATGGAGGAGTACCGCGAATAGGAGGAATGGCTGGATGCATGCAACTTCCCAAATTGAACAGGACAACAACAACATACAGTTACAGTATCCTCTTCACTCCTCCTTATCTTTTAAATAACTTATTGTTGTGAACTTCTATGAGTGCGACTCTCTGCTTCAAATTCATCCCTACAGCTATTTCATAACTTTCTTTGCTATTTTTAAAACTAATGTAATGTACTACTAAGTCATTCTCTCTATGAGTGAAATTGCGTAATTACAGCAGCCCTGTACTGTCTAATAGTTTAGTACTACTTAGTAAGTTGTAGTTTGTGCTACTTTTCAGTGACAGAACCATCCATTTAGAAAACAACTTCATGCATGCACTTCCTTTATGTCGCTTAAAAGATTTATGGATATCTTGTATCCAAATTTTTTTTTCTTTATTTGTTGTTTGTCCATGCTGTGTTTTTTTCCTCTCTCCACAAAACTTTCCCAAAAACCCCCATTCCCATCCAATTTTCAAACCCTAACCCTCATCCCCGGGCTGTGTGGTTTTCATTGAGGTATGACTAAATGACAGCAATAGTTCCACACACTTGCTGGGGAGGATAAGGTGCAAGCAACCTCCTCAAATCAACTTTAAGGCAGCTAGATGAATCCTAGGATATTGTAATTCTACTTAAAAAAGCACCAATGAGTTTTTTCAAATGAATTCTGAATTTCATGCCCACCATCGATTTGATCCATTGTCAACATCATCCTCCTACATGTCAAGACTTGTTATGCTGCTGTGTCACTGTTCTTGTTGTAGCCATGATCATCCATGCTAATTTTTTTCCCATACTTATCTTCAGCATTGCTTAGGCTACAAATTTACTGTTCCTTCTAATACTCCTCTCAGGCCACTCAATGTCTCTTTTTTTCCTTTGTTTTTTATATGCTCCTACTGCTAGTGTGGTACCACTCCTACTACCACCACAACAATGGAATTTCTGTCCTGGATAGATTTCATGGGCATCCGTAATCGCCATTTGCCATGCAGCCAGCGCTGTGCCTAGCTCTATTCTCAGTACAGACAACAAATGGTCCTCGACATAATTTTGCCAATAGGAATAATCATAGAACTCAATCAAGTAAATTGCCTCCACATTCAGAATAAATCTGTAGTCTAAGTGGTATAGAGGATAATAGCCCACACACTCAAAGGAATGTTATTACAATAGGTGCCAAATAACCAATGGAACCAAAGAAAGTCCAATTGGGACGGTTAATTTAATATACCATACAGTAATGATTGAAAATCAATACATCTATGTACATGTATTTACACAAATCATAAAGCAAAATACACTTTTTGTTAAAAAAGAGAACGTGCACAGAGAAAGATAAAGTAAGTGCTCAAGTGAATGATCAAGAAGATCAGAAGAAAGTGTGGTTGATTTATGTACAAAAGAAAAATTAGCCTGTCCTAGGGACTGCTTGTAAAAAATACTTCTTTTTTACTCGCTAATTGCTATGTACAATTCCTTAGTCCTTCAATTGCACCATTGGCAATGAAGAGAAGGGGGGTAGGGAGTGGACAAGGGACAGGGATTATTAGATACAGGCTCCCCCTTGGGGGAGCCTGTACCTAAGGGGGAGCCCAAGGGGGAGCCTGTACCTAATAATCCCTGTCCCTTGTCCACTCCCTACCCCCCTTCTCTTCATTGCCAATGGTGCAATTGAAGGACTAAGGAATTGTACATAGCAATTAGCGAGTAAAAAAGAAGTATTTTTTACAAGCAGTCCCTAGGACAGGCTCATTTTTCTTTTGTACATAAATCAACCACACTTTCTTCTGATCTTCTTGATCATTCACTTGAGCACTTACTTTATCTTTCTCTGTGCACGTTCTCTTTTTTAACAAAAAGTGTATTTTGCTTTATGATTTGTGTCAATACATGTACATAGATATATTGATTTTCAATCATTACTGTATGGTATATTAAATTAACCGTCCCAATTGGACTTTCTTTGGTTCCATTGGTTATTTGGCACCTATTGTAATAACATTCCTTTGAGTGTGTGGGCTATTATCCTCTATACCACTTAGACTACAGATTTATTCTGAATGTGGAGGCAATTTACTTGATTGAGTTCTATGATTATTCCTATTGGCAAAATTATGTCGAGGACCATTTGTTGTCTGTACTGCTGAATACCCAGGTCCCTTGACTTCATTGGGTCAACCCCTGTTCCATAACAGTAGCTCTATTCTCAAACACGAATCACAGGTAAGATAAGCATTTTGTGGAGGTAGAATAATGGGCTAGGACTCAGTGGAGAGGAGAGACTGACAGTAGTACTAATAAAGTACTAGTAGGCCAATTGAATTCACTAACTCTGTTAGTGGCACTTTTGTAAATTTTTGGACGTTTTAGATAAGTCATGCTGGTAAGTTTGAGGAAACCAAACGCGCAGTAACCCACGCCCACCACCCCACAAAGTAATATGAACGCGTACACTATGTTGAATTATGTAAAATAAATAATTATATATTTACCCTAACAAAAAAAAACTAGTCCAAAGACCCAAAGCACCCCCCTCCCTAACTTCAACAAATGTCCATTTCAATGTCCCACAAAAAGTCCCTCAGAATCCCCAACTCCCAATACCCCCCCCAACAGTCTTTAGAAAAGGGGCAAGGGACACAGTCACTTCCGGCGGTGTCCTGTGGCGGTGTCCTGTGGACAGGTGGTCCCGCAGCTCTCTGCTGAGGTCCTGGATCTGGTGCTTCTGCTTCTCCATCGTGCGCTCCAGGTAGTCCACCTAGCGGCGTAGCCGGTTCAGCCGTGCCACCCAGGCTCTGGAGGGGGGGGGCAGATGCTGGTTTTGTTGTAGCTGAGCCTCCTTCTCCTGTTCCCGAGCCCACAGCCGGCGATATTCCGCACAAATAGCCTCCAGCTTCTGGGCCCTGGCCCGGACAGCCATCTCCTTGCTGATGAGCTTTTGTGGAGCATCTATATGAAGAAATAAAGAAAAATACTGTAACCAATACTCTTTAACAATAACACAAAATAATTCAACAGAAAGTTGTCTCACGGTAACACTAGCAACTTGCAAGCACAGTATAACATTTTGGCATGTATCTTTCTGCCGTCTTTGTAGGCCTGTAACATTAGTGGGAGTTTGTGGAATTCTACTAGCAGCACTATGGACTCACTACATAGTTAGAGAGTCAGAGAGTACACCAGTCTTCTTTTTTTCCTCTAGTTTTGTGAAAGAAATTACATGTACGTGAACTTTTGGTAGCCAGCATAATGCCAGCTCGGTCAGCTTGTACCCAAAAAAAACAGACACAAGCCATGATGACGCAGACTCGCATTACTTTAGGCAGTACATGCAGGTGGGGATAGGGAAGCTCTTATTTTTCTATAGGGGTGGCACTGGCAATACTCGGTTACATCAAGGGCTACTGCTCAATGTAATTTATATTTCACACTGCCCCCCCCCCCCCCCGGGCCTTCAGTACTACAAAAGGAAAATGAAGATTTTTAATTTCTGATCATGTATCCAGCCGATCACATGATCTTAGCTTATATGATGGATGACTTTAGGTGCTTTGTTGTGATAGATTGAGTGAACAACAGCGATAGTCCACCCATGATTGACACAGCTGAAAGAAAATTATTAACATAGGGAGTGAGTGTGGTAACCAAAATTGCCAGAGGAAGGGTTCTACTTGACTTGATATAATGTCAACTATACAATACATACACAATATATGCTGTGCTTGCAAAGTAAACTACTGTACTGTTAGTCAAGGGAGAATTTCTGTACAATCACAACTTCTAGTATTTGGATTTCCTCTCCTTTGCTACTCTGGCACGGACATGCTGTTCAAACAAAGCACTCTTCATCCACTGAGTGTCTGCTCTACATACACCTCTGCTATCTATGAGGAAGAAGATACCATCCATGCGTCAAAAGTAAAATTCTATTATTCTTCATAATGTCTCAACTGAACCTTTACTTGGGGAACAGCCATGATAACGCGGGGATTACCCCGCACTGCCATTACAACGGAGGGATTACAACGAAAGTCGTTACAAAGACTTTCGCTGGAAGGCGCTGTTGGATAGGGAATAGTTAAATTTTCTATCCAACACCTTCCCTACTGTCAACGTGGGCTGGAGTTGGAATAGAAAATTAAACTATTCCACTATCCAGCGCCCTCCAGCGAAAGTCGTTCTAACGACTTTCGTTGTAATCCCTGCGTTGTAATGACACACGTGGTAATACCACGCTTTGTCATGACATACAACCCTTTACTTTTTCGCAACAACCAACTAACACCCTTTTCATTTTATTTGGTAAACTACTGTCTTGACTTGCATTTCAGTTTCACCCAAATGATATAATGCAATGCACACCACACATGCATTTTCTGATTCACCCCTACAGGCAGTCATCTTCTCTTTCTCCTCCAACCATCCTTGCTTCAAGCAGCCATGGATCTGATTCCTTCCGATCAGCCACCTCTGCATGCTTTCAAAAACACGTTTCATTCTTTACAGTCATAAATGTTACGACTCGCTCGTCCCTCCTTACGCCCTTCTTTCCCTTTTAGTTCATCACATTCCTCAAGTTCATCTGATCTAACTTGCCTTCACGATAAAAGTTTCACAGCTGAGTTGAAGTCAAATAGAGGGGGCCATTGCTTACTCGAGAACTACCGCCACTAATGCTATGGCTAAGTCAAGGGTGCCTATCTTCTCCGTGATTGGCAAAAATGTAGTTCTAAATTAGTAAATGTTCATAACAGTATGGTGTACTTCTACTAGTGTACTGTCTACTGTACAGTACATCATACACTCCTTTGCAAGCCTACTCTAAAATGTCAATAAGTAAGGATTATAATAACTTACCACCATCCGCCGCTGTTGAGCCATCCCCCACAGCAGCTTCTCCTGGTGGCACTTGTGGCGCCACCGCATCTGCCCCTGGAGTGGACCCCTCAGCGCTACTGGCCCCGGCACTGGTGGTGGGTAGTGCCGCATCCGATGTTGTGATGATGCCTAGAAAAAACATGTCATATTTTTAGATGCCATACACCACCCCCTATTTTGTCTCGTAATGGAAGAGAAAATGTTAAACAATTTTTAATTATTGGGACTGAAAAAAAGTAACAGTTTTGGGGAGAGTGTTAACTTATATGCTTAGCCATAACATGCAACACTTGTTGGCACAACTGATGAATGCTTGCTTTTTAACGTGCAACATTTTTCAAATTAGAGACAGAACCACCTACTCCTCAGCACCACCAGGAGGACTTAAAGTTCCAACAAGGTGAGGGCTCCCGAGTCCCGCACAGTTACTATTAATAATTTGATGTGTTGAAGTATATACTAGAGAAGGGTGTTTACACTTTAACGTCATCTATCACCACTGCTCGCTGGGAATACTGGGCTCTTAAAAATAAAGAAATTGTTTTTTTATTTCTTATTTGAAAATAAAACTTTAAAACAAAAAAACACTGTGTGGTTTTTGTTCACGACTGAGTGAGCGGAAGGGTTTGTAGTTGCACTACTGCACTTTGCAAGCATGCTTCCGTGACTCTGATAGGTCGAGACTCGGTAGTCTTCTTCTGTTCTTCTGGGTCGTATAATCTTTGTCAGACACACTAGATCACGGGCACTCATAGTACGGCCTGCGGGCCGGCAGCGGCCCGGCAAGCCTTCCGTGGCGGCCAGCGGACCATGAGACATCGTACTGTGTTTTCAAAGAGTGTCTGCAAACACTCTGCTGCTCTGTGGGGGCTGGGCTATTAATTCCAGCGAGGCCAGAGTGGAGCTGCAGGGGCACTAAGAGGAGGGGAAATACAGCAAAGCCCCATTCACAAGCAAATGGTCTTTTTAAAGACATGTAAAGGGCTCGGGTGGGTCTGTGTGTCTGTGCGCACTTGGGAAGCAGGCTGGGGAAGATGTCTCAGGCCAGGTGACACACAGGTAGCGTGAGATGATAGAGGATGACAAAGGAAGGTAGAGGAACAGAGACAGAGGGAGGGAGGGAAAGGGAGGGAAAGCAGAGACAGAGGGAGAGGAAGGGAAAGAGAGACCGAGACAGACAGAGGGCGGAGGGCGACAGAGGGAGACAGAGGGAGGGAGACAGAGTGAGGGAAGGGAGTGGGGAGGGAATGAGTGTAGGGGAGTGAGGTTGTGAGGGAAGGGGGGTGAGGGAGTGGGGGAAGGGGAGTGAGGGGAGGGAGTGAGTGAGGGAAGGGGAGTGAGGGAGGGAGTGAGGGAGTGTCATGGTGGGTGTGCTGCGGGCCGGAAAAGCAGGCAAGGAAGCCGAATGTAGTGGGCTATGCTGTTAGTCTATTGCACAGAAGCCAAAGAATAAGGGACAACAGAAAAGGGTTCCAGAGGATGATGGTGGTCACCACTCCGGGTCTTCGGTCCGGGTACAGTTCTCCAGGACGTCCAATGACGGGTCCGGTATAGGGGGGGATCCACGGAGGGCAGTAAGAGAAGAAAACAACAAGGGACCGTTAGACCTGACTTGGTTCTCGAGGTACAAATGTTTAACACCGTTTGCCGACTTGGAAAGCTTAGCTACCTACACAGACCGACTCATAATAATAGTACATAGCAATAGCACAGCGAGTGATGGTAGAGGCAGGATAAGAATGTAGAAACAGTCTACAAGAAGATCAAAGACTATTTTGTAAGAAAATAGAATTAGGAAACAGTTTGGAATGAATAGGAGCTGTAAAAGTTAGGGAAGTATAATTATTAATATTAAAAACAGAACAACTTACTGGGGCCAGCAGAAGAGCCTCCAGAGGACCGATCCTGCCCACCTTGTTCCGCTGGAGTCTCAGGTGTGGTCTTCTTGCCCCTGGGAGGCGCTGATGACCATGAAATAAACACAAACATGGATGATTGTTTTTTTTAAATATTTGATTTCTTTGACCACAATCTAAAACTATCTCAGGGAAAAAAATTACCAACAATTACACTACATGTATTGACCTATCTGATCTGGTCAACTAGGAGGATAGTACAGTATTGCTGGATTCGCAGACCGTCTACTTGGAAAGTTATGTAAATCACTAACTAAACCAACAACAAAAAGGTTCTACTATGACTGCCAGCACTCAGCAGCACGTGACATGACAGATACAGTCCGTCATCATGATTGCAGACCACTAAGAATGTCCTACTACTAAATAACAAGTCATAATATACTCAACCTATCAATCCACCACTATCTCTTCTTAGTGGCAGCATGAGTACAAAGGAAAGACTAGACTTGAGTCTCTAGTCTCTCTAGCATTACGCAGTTCTGCTCAAATGAGCACAAAGTTGCAAACAAGTAAGCATAGTAGCAACGCCACTGAGCAGGCGAGCACCTGCAATCACAGAAGCTTTTTAAACATTAATTTACCTGCAATGTAATCAAATCGGCAGCATTCTAGCTCTTCGGGAAAAACATATAATAGCAATATAACACAGAGCAGAAGAAAACAAAGTAGTTATTCAATAGCTACTCACCAAGCCTAGGGATCTTTACGCCAAGCAGGTGGAGCAGGACCTGCTCCCGGTCGAGGAGGTCAGCACACCGGTGCGTTGCCTGATGGTGGGTGCGACGGACCCCCGACTCCCTACGCATGGCCCGGCATACATATCCCAGAGCTGGCGATGCTCCCGGAGGCCATACCCTGAACCGGGCCTGCCCCCTGGTGCAACGGTCTTCAGGAGGTGGCGCTGAACATAAAAGACAAGTGCGGCCACCTACACCGCGCTGAAAATCTCCCGGCCCACTACATCCACCCCCTTAATCTCCCGCATAAGAGCCGGGAACGGGGTGCGGGACCCTTCCCCTTGGTGTTCTTCCCGGCTCCATTTGCCATGGTCCTGGACAGGAAAGTTAAATAAAAAATGGGAAATAATAGGGAAAAAGTAAATAAAATAAAAGAGGTAAAAAAAGTTGTTTTTAAAGTAACGAAAAGTTGAAAAAAACACAAAATATAGATGTAGAAAAATAGAGGGATAGATAAAAGGATTGCAAAGATTAGGGGAGGATTAAAAAAGCATGCCCAGAACCATAGCAATGAATATAAAACAAGATGGCTGCGCCCATTGAGGACCGCGTGGGTACGTTTGCACGATATATCCCCCGCGAGCACGCAAAAACGCACGCAACCACGTAATCGCACCTCGCGCACAGCGCAAGAATGCAACTAGCCGCCGGAAACAGAAATACGCAACGCAAACAAGAAGGCAGCGCCCATGTACGACCGCATGGGTAACTTTGCGGTCGGCGCGCTGAAAGCAGCCCGCGAACACGCAAAGCGCCCTGTGAATACGCAAAGCGCCCTGCGAATATGCAAAAAAAATCTGCAAATTTGCACAAATTTGTGGATTATGCGGACCGCGAATTCATGCAAAAGCGAATTTGCAACTTTCGCCCTTACTTAGGGATAATTCCCTTCTCTGAGTTCAAACAGGAATATGGGATGCCAGAGGGGGAGAGACTTCGATACTTGCAGGTTCGGCATTGGGCGCTTAATGAGCAAGTACGTTCTGTGGCTGAACGGCGCCTTACCCCTTACAAATTCTGGTTACTCACATGCACGACGGATAAAAAACTAATTTCGGAGCTATACAAGATGTTTCAGGTTAAATATACACATGTTTATAGTGCTGGTAGGGCGCTCTGGGAGAGGGAATTGGGCAGGACACTTAGTCATAAGGAGTGGGACGGACTATATCACAGAGCGCGTCACTCTGTACACCATATGGGACTCACGGACACACTTACCAAGATTGCTACCTATTGGTACTATACCCCGAGCGCCTCCATGAAATTGACCACAGTAGGGACGCACTGTGCTGGCCGGGTTGCAGGCAGGTGGGTACACTAGTGCATTTGCTTTGGGACTGCGCGCAACTCCAGGGGTACTGGAAACAGGTTTTAAATGAGGTAGATGCACACTTTGAGATGGAGGTTCCCCATCTCCCATCGTGCGTTCTTCTAGGGCTATTGAGTATCGAACCCCTTGATGTACCCGCTGTGCTCCCGCAGAGGTCGCCTGATTGAGATAGCGCTGGGCTCGGCGATGCAAAACATTCTCTCTCACTGGCAAAATATGCAGAACTGTAGCAGCCCTTTCTATCCTTACTGGCCTCAGAGTTCCGTGAGGTTACCTGCCCCCAATATCTTAGATTTTTGCGTCTCTCAGACGCAGAGGGTTGAGGGCATGGCTGGGTACTAGATGGGTGCGGGGGCACATATGGCTGGACACTGAACAAGGGTGGAGGGTGGGAAAGGGGGAGTGGGGGGGTTGGGGGAGGAGTGGTTGGAGTAGATGTTCCTCCGTCTTGCTGTTTTTTCCATTTCAGGATTGCACGCTATAGCTCTCTTTGTTAGTTTAAGCTCCTAGTGGTACCGTTGGCCTCATTTGCCCTTGATTCTTGAATTTGCGTGATCTCAACGTATATGTAATGGTTACATCAATACATGTATGATTGTTTGTGTGGCAATCCTTCAATAAAAATGATTTAATACTAAAATGTCTGGGTTTGGCAGGTTTCCCTAGAAGGCTGCCAAGCCCGGGACTTAAAACACAGGTGAACCCCTTGCAAAACCAGTTCATTTTCTGATTGATTATCTTGATGCCTCCACAAATATTTTGGGCCCTTCCCTGTCACTGCCATTTGGCTCACCCAGGCAAGTGAGGTAGCATTTTTATCTGGAGACCTGGCAGAATGCTGGGTGGTAGGGAATTTGTATGTGCCCAGTGATCCCACTGCTTTTTCACACAGAAATGTGAGGAAAATGTGATTTGTTTAGCTACATTTGTGATTTGCAGGGGATTCTTGGTAAGAAAACGGTGGGGTATCCATGCAAGCCACAGCTCCCTGAACACCTACTGTTGTCTAGTTTTCAGAAATTTCGGATTTTTTTAGATGGCGATGGCAGTTTATCCACCATGCTGAGGGCTAAGTAAGGGAACAGTAGATAAATGCTATTTTAAGAGTGGGGCCTCTCAGGAGGGGGGGGGGGCATCCCATCAGGTACATGATGATCAGAGTTGCACCCAGGTAATCCAGGTAAAATGTCGGGTGTGCAATGATACACATAACACCCAACCATTCCTGTCACACACAGTGAAGAGTTGCAAAATCTGTACCTCCTAGGCAGTGCGGCACAACGTACGGTGCACATCAATTTTGGCCATACCACACAGCTACAGTCACACACTCAACAGAGATTTGCAAATTCCATACCTTGCTGGAAATGAGGCACGTTGATACTGGTCACACCAGACAGCTCTGATCACACACAAAGGCACAAGTTCAGCAATGCTTCATGAGGTAGAATGAGGCACTACTACTGTTATGCCCCCACCTCTGAGAGTCACAACCTGTGATTCGGACACTGTGCCCAATGAGAATATAGTCAGTGTGTCGCACAAGATAGATGCAGTACTATCAACAAAGTGACCTACGCTTGATCCCATAACCAGTAAATCAGCTCTCCACCAATGAGGTGCTTATGCGTGCCATGATCCCCATGATGCAAGTGCCATATGCCTATGATGATGGCCAGATTTCAGGTCTTCACACCAGGAGAACTAGTCTCAAGGCACAATTCTTAGGTCCACGCCCACACAGCGATCCAGCAGATGATGAGGGCACTTGAGAGGGTACCTCGCTTCAGGTGTCACAGGTATACAGTGTGAGTCAATCTTAGGAGACATTCCATGTCCCTGACACCGCTGAAAGAAAAGGAGGCAAGCACCACACGCACTTGAAGAGCACACTTAATGGTGCCACACAATAGCAGGTAGTTGGCTCAGGCCAGCTACTATTCAAGAAGGGCACTATTCACTGTCAGACACAGCAGCTTTTCTACCTACCAGGCACCCCTATGGTCGGCCCTTGGGCAGGGGGCATTGTTAGTAGAAGGTAGGTCCTGCCCAGGTGTGGGTGGCATGACCTCGTAATACTTTACAGCCTTCTTCATTTTAGAAGTTTTTGATTAGTACCCCTTATTATTTATCTGACCCAGGGAAAATGGGAAAAATACGAGACTAGCCTCCCTAAAATCCAAATTAATTAATACACTCTTTAGGAAGGGTGCTCCCTACCGCCTAAGTCTAGAAATAGGACTTCTGGCCGTGACTGTTTCCGCATGCAATCTTGCTGGACGATACTGCCAGGATGTGTATTCCCCGTCTAGAGATAGTGACAATGCCATCTGGTGTCAGCTGTCTGCCTTTTTGATTAGAGGGAAGGAGTGGTTTCTGGGCTGTGTCCTGTCCTCCACAATGCCAACGCCGCTGCCTGCTGGGCGGCTGATGACCCTGCCTTCCTGCCTCAAAGGATGAGGTGTCCCATGACTGTAGCCACCCCAAACCGGCACCCGGGGAGGGGAACTCCCTTCCCACATGAAAGGAGATCAAAGACATTGTCGAGAATAAAGGAAGGACGCTGGGACTAGAGAGGACATTCTTGTTGGGGGAACAACAGAAGGTGCACCCCGAGAGCCCTGCTGATCCGGTCGCAGCTCCCTCCTAAGGCACTGCAAGTGTGCCTCAGAAAAGACCTTCAGAGCCCTGCTGACGCTGTCGCGGCTCCAACCTTTTGCCATCACTCGAGCCCTGATGACGCTGTCATGGCTCCAAGCTTTCGCCATCCCCAGAGCCCTGCTGACGCTGTCATGGCTCCAAGCTTTCGCCATCACCCAAGCCCTGCTGACGCTTTCGTGGCTCCAAGCTTATGCCTTCACCGAGCCCTGCTGACGCTGTAACGGCTCCAAGCTTTCGCCATCACCCTAGCCCTGCTGATGCTGTCGCGGCTCCAATCTTTCGCCATCACCAGAGCCCTGCTGAGGCTGTCACGGCTCCAAGCTTTTGCCATCACCTGAGCCCTGCTGACGCTGTCGCGGCACCAAGCTTTCGCCATCACCAGAGCCCTGATGACACTGACACGGCTCCCAGCTTCTGCCACCCCAAGAGCCCTACTGACCTCGCCGCGGCTCAAGTCTGTTGTCCGCATTGAATGACAAGTAGCAACGTAGAGTGCGTTCCGTAATCCTGCTCGTACTGCTGGGGCGCCACGAATTGTGAGACCCGAACCGGGAGTACAAAGCGTACTCCCGCCTGCACTGCTGGTGCGCCGTGAACCTTGATAATAGAACCACGATTACGAAGCATACTTCTACCCTCACTGCTGGGGCACCACGAACCTTGATAATAGAACCACGAGTACAAAGCGTACTCCTGCCCGCACTGCTGGTGCGCCACGAACCTTGATAATAGAACCATGAGGACAAAGTGTACTCCTGCCCGCACTGCTGGTGCACCACGTACCTTGATGATAGAACAGCGAGTACAAAACGTACTCCTGCCCGCACTGCAGGTGTACCACGAACTGTGAGAACCGAACCGATAGTACAAAGCGTACGCCTGCCCGCACTGCTGGTGCGCCATGAACTGTGAGAACCAAATTGCGAGTACCAAGCGTATTCCCGCCCGCACGGCTGGTGCGCCACGAACCTTGATGATAGAACCGCGGCCTCATCTTGAGGTACCGTGAGGATTGTATAATTGTGTACCTTATGAGAAAGTTATATAAAGAAGCCGATATTTTTACTAGAACTCTGTGTCGTGTCCATTTGTATTGGGTCTCTTCTACTACCGCGCGCAGTCCGAAATGCCTGGCACGCTATCTAGGGAGTAAGCCTGTCTGCCCTGGCTACCATACTACCAAAGGGAGCAGGCGTCATTTTGGGGAGGGCACCTCCCCTCTTTTACAGGGAAGTGGGGTTCCTACTGGACTTTGGCGCGACCCTCAGCCAGGGTGGAATCCCATTTCTCACAGTAGGGTTCTAATGTACAATTATTTGAGGCTAAGCTCATGGGTCATTTTTTTCTCTTCAATGGTTAGCTTCTATTCAGCCAGGGCTTGCTCTGGTTCCAACAGAGCAAGTACCTGCTCTTTCTCAAATATAGCAAGGGCTAGGGCTTACTCCTTGTCCTGCTTGGAAAGTATAAAATTCATCATCCTTTCTTCTCTTCTGTCCTCCAGCTCTTCAGAGGACAGGCCTCTGGATAACACACCGTTACCTATGGGCATGATGATCCCCTTCCCAAAAAGACAGGGGCTCCCCATCCACAGGTAATAATTTGGATAAACCTGTGTCCACTCTGATCCATCACCACACTAGGATCTCCTCCACCATTCACTGACATCTCTGGATGGGCCTTGGCTCATGCTCAGAAGGCTTTCTGAAGATTAGCCTTCATGGTACTTCCCCTGTCAAGCACCCACATCTCATGGCCGAACCCTTCGAGCTGCGTCACCGTATACAAGTCCAGATCAGCCAACTCGAACAAGTACCCCTTAGGTAGGAGGTCAGGCATGGTGACAACTAGTGGGAGCAGAAATACAGATCTATAGGAAACACCTACTCAGAGGTCAATCCATCCTTCAGAGACACTTAGGGAACAAAGGAACACTTCTGCTCCGTGAAGTTGTGGCTCTCAATTAGTTACAGTGCAATCCCATTCAAATGCATGGTCAATACCACTGCTTGACCACCAAATGTTGAAACTGGCACTTTCTGGTTGGCCGAGGCAGTACCCCTGCCAGGCAGAACATTCCACTCCATCAGGGGTGGGTGATTACACAGATAGCGAAAGATAAAGAGAAACAGTTCATGTAGAAGAGGTGAGAAGAAGTAAGAACAGAGACATGAGACAGAAACACTTTTTTAATTAAATTACATCAGTTGACTGTGAATGATGGTTACTTTTGGCAGGCTGTTATGTGAAGCTTGCATGTGAATCATTCAATTTAAAAAATAATGTGTTTTGTTCTGGAAAACCATTACTACTATTACAGTGAACCAATAGCCATACAAGGATACCACCCATAGGAGCAGGTTCCCGGGTATTTGCCCACTTTGCCTATGCTTTCAATCATCTCTGGAAAGCAACTGAAGACAAATGCACTCCATTATGTCATCTATTTCAGCTTCACAAGAGATCCTACTGACTGAAGGGTTATTACAATTAAAATGGATGAAAGGCATAGAGCCACTATTGTCTGCTGTCTCTCATGTTTGTCATGCATATGGAAAATTGTCATTCTAGTTGTTCATTATAACTCCATTGTGAAACTCAAGTAGACTATTTGCAAACAACAGACTGTTGCTATTATAACTGTATATTTCACTCAGCATACCTTAAATGAAATGACATAGATTTATAAAGAGCAAAATTTACCACAAGGCGTCAAGGCTCTAAAGAGGGGAGAGCTCCAGGGGAAAAAATTAAGAAGATTGCCTAACCTTATGAAAATTGCTGCCCATAAATAAAGAGTGAAAAGCCGGTCTTCAACGCTTTCAAAAAACTGTTCTTTTCCTGAAGATCACTAATGACTCCTGGAAGAGAATTCCACAGTTGTGTTGCAGCTACAGAAAAAGCCCTGCCCCCGCCTGGTCTTCCTAAATGTAGGCATGACTACAAGATTGCAGGTAACCAACTCGCAATGTCTTGTAGGGGTATATCATTGGAACATCTTACTTACTCACCTGGGATCAATATTTTGTACTGCCCTAAGAACAATGCATAAAGCATTAAAGGTAGTGAATTTGTTCACCAGTAGCCAATGCAATGCTGAGACTAAGTGATGTTTGGGAATTTCAAGTATCAAAGTTTTGTATTAACTGTAGCTTAGCAGTTGCTAATCTATTGCTCCCCAAATAGAGTGCATTGCTGTAGTCCATGACTGAATGAAGAAATCAAAGCCAGAAATACCTGCCTACAAGCTTCCAGAGGGAAAAAGGGAACACCTTCCCTAAAGTCCTGATAATCTACAAACAAGTGGTTTCTGTACGATTAACCTGAAATTAGCTTCTATCTAACTGGGTATCCACTAGTATTCCAAGAGTTTTGTTGGAGTCTTCCGGGGTTGGCAATACCCCTAGTATATCTGGCCAGCAGGAATTATTCCAGATTGAGAGCTGGTTGACAAAAATCAAGACCTAAATCTTATCCCCATTCACTCTGAGATAATTGCAACCCACACAAGTTGCTACTGCTTGCATACATTTCTTTAAATTGACAACCATTGCCTCCATATCCTTGGTGATGGAAACACTAATTTGCATATTTCAACACCGCTATGTGGCGAGTGCAGGTTAAGTGGTTTTATTTATTTATATACATTTTCTCACTTCCACCCCCACCTTCCACTCCCACCTCACTCCTCTTATCTGCACCTGCCGCCACTGCAATGAGGAAATATAAATTTTATGGTCAAGAAATGTTCCCTAACGTGTACCCCACCGTCTCCATGTACGAGCTTAAAGTGCATGTAACTTCCCTCCTGTGCCAGCTATGAAGACGCAAATACATTTGCGTCCAACGTTAACATGTCCTCTTTCAGATCCACCCTGAACGGGTTGAATATTCCGTTCCTAAGTATGCCATGCCAATGTCTTTTTGTGGTGTACTTTACACGTTTTTCAGCTCTGGCGAAGTAGGCCTCTGAATTCTGCCATCGAGCCTTTTCCTGCTTTCTGACTCTGAACGCCTCAGCCTGGGCTGCCTCTGTACCCGTGACCTCTGCCTTACTCCCTGCGCGGCTAACGGCGCTTAGCTCAGCCTGCTGCCTGCCAAGACTGTATTCAACCTTCGAATTATCTGCTCCGCTCCTCAAACATACATTCCTGCCTGCTAGTTCAAGTAAACATCCTTCCAGCTGCAGAGCAAAGGGCCCGGCCTCACTGTCTCCGTGCAAGTAATTCATAGCTTCTGTTACCATAGTAGGCCCATGCCCCCTCGCATCTCATGCAGACACGTAGACGCCTATACACGCACTCACAGTCAGTATAGAATAGCCTCTGCCCTAGAGACCTTTCCCTCTAGATAATATGGTTCCCAAACATCAGATATTAGATATGATATAGGTACGAGCTGATCTGACATGCCAGACTTCTGTCTCTTTCCGCTAGTGTAAATGTCAAGTCCCCTGCACCCTCCAGCTCCACGTCAATCACACGTCATACAGCTGCGCGCGCATCCAGACCTCAGATTTCTGCTGACATTGCAAAATTCTGCTATGTACCCACCTACTTGTGACACTTACATGTGACGTTTCTAGCACACACCTCTATGTTCACGCCTAGTTCACGCCTTTTTGATTACGTATTGCTAACACGTGTGTGTTTTTATCTTGTTTCTCTCAGCTGTTACGCCTACTGTATTGGTATTCATTATATGGTTTAAGTATAAAAGTTATGTCTTGTCAATAAAGTATGCTCTATCCCTTCCTGCTCCCCAGTGGTGTCAGGAACCCGATATACGGTACCAGAACCATTCCTTTTTAAGGAATAAAACCCCTAAGAACTCTAACACCACGGACTCTGCGTCTTTCTTTCCGATTGAGTTATTTTTGTTTAAGTACTTACCTGCATAGAAATTAGGACGGTAAATCAAATATTTACCACATTATTTTGGCGCCCGAATAGGGACCCCTCCCCCACCTTACGCGCCGGTTGGTGCGTTGCAACCTTTGCCCCCTGCCATAAGTCAAGACGGACAATTACGCGTACCCGCAGGATTTCCTGTATCTCCCTCTGGCCCACGGAGGTGACGGAGACTGCGATCAGCACCCAGACGAGGCGGTGAGGAGTGCGGAGGATCCCGACCAGAGCCTAGCCGAAAGAAGCAAGGTCTGAGTTGTCAAGAGGCCCACCAGTTTCCGAAGTATCCACGTGTCGAGTTGAGTCGAGTCGAGTCCAGTCCGGTCCAGTCCAGTCGAGTTTTCCGAGGCCTTCTGTTCCGTGCTTCCCGGTGAGTACCATTGCTGGGACGTATCTAGACGGGTGCATTATTATGTATCCGGTAAAGACAGGTTTGGGTACACAAACGCGGTCTGCACTGTTTTAGACAGTGTATCTGTACTGTTTAGCAGTATATCAAGCATTCAAGTTCTTGCACTGTTCTCGACAGTGTATCTGTGCTGTTTAGCAGTACATCTAGTATCAAGGGTAGTGATATATGTTCAAAATGTTTTCATGTGATTAATGTCGTGGTATGAGTGACTGTTTGATGTACATTACTGTGTTTCTGTGTAACTAGCTGTGTTCAGAGTAAGTAACAAGTATCGAGTATCCAGTACTAAGTAACAAGATGCTGTTTTTCAATAAACTAAGACAGATAGGAACTAGGAAAGGGATGCTAGAGGATGAAATTCCTATCCCCCCTAGGGACACTCCTGGAAATTTTATGTACCATAAGCATGACTTGGATGCCATACTGTATCTAGATTTATGGGCCGATTATACTAAGCACCTAGACGAGAGACACAGATGGCCCGTTACAAGAACATGGGATGCCGAGTGCATCATGAAGGTAGAAGAAGCGCTATGGAAAAAGAAAGCCAGACAATCTCAGAAGGACGCCATAGAATTTTGGCGTAAAGAATCACATAAACGAGCCGAAAGAGCACTCCGTAAAGAAGACAGACATAGAGAACAGTCGGATAGAGTCCGAGAAAACGAATTAGTTAATTAAGGGATCCGAGTAAAAGCAGAACAAGTAGACCGCATGCGAAACAATCTTGTAAATGGCATGTACTTAGTGGCCGAGGGTTTGCCTGAAGCCACTTCGGAAATACCGAAAAATCTGCCGCCACCATTGGTTCAGACTAAAGTAAATCACAGGACCACCAAAGACATATTCCTTGCTTCCTATCTAGACGATGTAGCACCCGCTTACACCAATCCACGTGCCCGCGTCCCGCCTACTGACGGTGACGGTGACGGGGACGGAGGTGGCAACCCGCCTCAAGACCATATCCCGCCATTGCCGCAACAAGGTTCACCCGATCGACAGCCTGCTCCACTTGTTCCTCCACCTCCACCACTTCCCACACCTAAGATTAATATACCGAATCCGATTGCACCTGATCCCAGTAAGAGACAAGTTCAGGTACACATACAGACTCCACAGAGAAATAATGCTCAAGCCTCTGCCTCAGGAGGTGCGACAGGAGGTCTCCAGACCCCGCCAGCAACACACAGATTCAACTTAAGGGACATGCTGAAGCAACATACACCCCAAGCACCCCGTCTCGACATGCTCAAAGAACCCCTTCCAATTTGCAGATACGATCCAGTACCCGGTAAAGACGATAGAATGTTGATAGCATCACTACGCTTGCGACAAGCTACAGATTACCTAGTGTTATTCCCAGGGATGGCTGATCACCTAGACAGAATATATAATTTTGTCCAGACTGGGGAAAATCCCGAAAGTATTAAGGAGGCCCTGGCACACCAGAAAGTTGACACTCAAGCATATATATTACGTTTCTTCATAAATTGTTTAATAAGAGACCGAGACAGGCCTGGGGTAGACCAGGAAGAAATGGAAACACTAAACAAGTGGGGTCAAAATATAGCCGACGGAAAGCATGATAAACTGAATTGTATAGCAAGCATGTACAAGAAAATCAGAAAGGAAGTAATAGAAATACACAGAAAAGAACAAGAAAAGGAAAAAGAAAATGACAACTCCTCCGAGGAGGACGAACCTGAAGAACCAGAAACGACTAAAGAAATGATAGCGTATGTAGGTAAGGGAAATTACCTTAGGAAAGGCATTCGTCCGGAAAGCAAGAGAGTTTTCCTCTCTGGCATATCAAAACCAAGTTCTCCTGAATATCTGTTTCAAGTTACCGATAAAATTCTTCAAGAACAAATGGGGTACCATGTACTCAATTCTATGGATGAACAAGAACTAGCCCGGTCAGCAGTACTATGGGCTAACAATCCTAGCGCATACAATGATGATACAGTAGCACAGACATTTCTGAACCTTTCCCCAGACGAGCAGAAATTAGCTGGTGTATACATGATTCAGCATCTCATCACGTTATACAGACAACAACATTCTGATCCAGGTCCCTTACCGGATACATTAGAAGCACTACTTATGAATAGATGGAGAGGCCTAAGTACCAGATAAATTCAAATAATTCTAGAACAACGACGTAAATATAACGCTTTCTTAGGCCCACAATATGTTTCAGCTCCGCCTCCAGAAAGAAAAATGTGTCATTTTGAGCATTTTGACAGGCAGAATCCTTTACGAGAAGTACACCCCGTTATGAATGCCAATCATGCCTTGGAACGTGTGTTTGTGTACACACCTTTAACAAAGTTAGAATTGTTAGAAATGAAGAAACTAGTACCCTGTCATGATAAAGACCCTGCAGGTTTTCACCGAGAACTTAAAGACATGTTACTCATGGGAGATTACACGTATACGGATATTATGAAATTGTTAAAAGTACTGCTGCCCACCGGCATCTACGAGAAACTCAAGGAAAAAGAATGGGAGGTGGGAGATAAAAAGATTATATGGACTGAAATAGAAGACGAGGAAAAAGGTCGTACCCCAAGGCTAGGCCTTGGGGACAAAGCAAAAGCATTACCAGGTTTAATAGTACAGGTCTTGCCAAGATTATTGACAACTAAAAAGGAAGACTGGGACGCAATCTCAGCCTGTAAACAGAAACACGATGAAGATACCAGTGACTTCTATTCAAGATTCGAGAAATGTTTCATTATTAATAGTGGCCTAAAACCAGGTAGCGAGTCGTACCCGCATCTTTTTGTAACAAAGTTAGTCGAGAATTCCCTGACATCAGTTAAGAACCGCGTATATAAAGTTGAAAGTACATGGCAAGCAAATACGCCATCCCAGATGTTACAAATGTTACAATACCACCAGAACAGAATTAGAGAAGAACAGGATCACGAACAGAGACGTATGAAAGACACGAAAATGAAAATGTTAGTGGCCCAGTCGGTTCCAGCCGACGGCCAGAGAAAGGGTACGACCCAGACAGGTAATGCAGCAGCTCCCGTTAAAGGGACATGCAACTATTGCAAGCAGCCAGGTCACTACGTACATGAATGTCCAGTCCTGAAACACAATATAGCAACAGGTAAAACTAAAGAAAGACCGCATCCGCCTAGACAAGACCAGGTCCAGCAACAGACTTAACAGAATTCACAACCTATGCATACCTCACCACATACAGCACAGACCGCAGCTGTATCACAGCCACAGCCCATTGCCGCGACACAGCAAGTTTCACGACAGATGAACCAGTATGCCCAATCTGATTATCCCAATTATCAGCGATACACATGAAACAGCCTAGAGAGGGAGGTTGGCTTGCCCCTTATTGAGATTCCTGTAAATCAAGAGGGTCCTTATGTACACAGTCAAGTATTGGGAAAAGACAGAAAGTTTTTAATTGACACAGGGGCAAGCCGCACAACAATCAGCCATAATGAAGTCCCAGGGGCACCCCTCTCAGGCTCACAGAATGTTTCCCTTGGTTTTTCAGGACAGCCTATTGTAAATGAGGTATCGAAACCAGTCCCCCTAGCTGTGGGTCCATTATCACGCGTTACAGACTTGTTACTCACGAAGTCATGTCCAGAAAACTTGTTAGGTATCAAAACATTGAAGGCTCTAGGAGCTGTGATATGTTGTTCTCCGGAAGGAGTTAGACTTTTCCTGCGTGACTTTAAGGGTCACTATGTATTACGAGAGTTTGATGTCAGATTAAAAAATTTACCGAAACACCTGTGGGCACAAGGCCCAACCGACGTAGGTTGCATGCACATCACACCATACCGTGTTACACTCAAACCAGGAGTTGTTTTGCCGCGAATCAGATAATACAAGTTACCACCCGATGCTGTAGTGGCTTTACTGGAAATCATTGAAGAGCTCATTGCCCAAGGAGTGGTCGTAGAGACCGACTCCAATATCTGTAATTCCCCTATCATTCCGATTCTTAAACGTACTGATCCCAATGCACCGCCAGTATATCGGCTGGTGATTGATTTACGAGAACTGAATAAATGCATTGTTCCACAGTACCCTGTGGTTCCCGACATCTCATCCTTATTGACTGCTATTGATTCAGAAGCGACGTTCTTTACTGTAATTGACCTCAAGAACGCCTTCTTCAGTGTGCCCATTGATCCAGAGAGCCAATACCTCTTCGGATTCAGTTTAAATGGACGAAGTTTCAAATTTTCACGCGCACCTCAAGGATTCACAGAAAGCCCCAGCATCTATAGTCAAGCACTGAAAAGACAACTTGATTGTATCCAAATGCCAGTTAATACCGCCTTATTACAGTACGTCGATGATCTGCTGATCACCGTACGAAGTGAACCCGAATGTGAACAAGCATCACTGACAGTTTTGCATTTTCTGGCCGACAAAGGACACAAGGTGTCTCCTTCGAAGCTACAATTCTGTGTTCAGCAAGTTGTGTACTTGGGTCACTTGCTGTCCAAAGTGGGGAGACAGCTCACACCTGACCGCATCCAGTTAATTGTAAATATGCCACAACCCCAGACACAAAAGGAAGTGCGAGCCTTCATAGGCCTCACCTCGTACTGCAGACAATGGATTCCCCAGTATGCATTTCTAGCTAAACCACTCATTCAGCTGACAACACAGGAGGCAGCGACTTCGACTGCCCTTCCTTGGACTCAGGAGCATACACAGGCCTTTGAGGAATTAAAGAAAGCTTTATGTCAAGCACCAGTTTTAGCGACACCATGTTACAGCAAACCTTTTACGCTTTTTGTTACAGAACGTGATGGTACAGCGTTGTCTGTCCTCACTCAAGATCAAGCAGGTTCACATAAGCCTTGTGCTTATTTTTCAAGTACATTGGATTCAGTAGCCCAGGCGCTCCCTGCGTGCTTAAAGTCAGTTGCAGCGACAGCCCTAGCAATCAGACAGAGCGACTCAATCGTATTAGGACATCCATTAACAGTACAAGTTCCACATTCTGTAGAGGTTCTTCTAAACCGAACCCAGACTCAACACTTGACTATAGCACGACTGACAGGTTATGAATTGACGCTATTCCAGACACACATAGAAATCAGACGCTGTAACATTCTGAATCCTGCAACATTGTTACCTTCGATTATGACAAATTCAGCCCCGCATGATTGTATAGAGATCATTAATGCAGTAACAAAGCCCCGACGAGACTTAACAGATGTTCCACAGACAAATCCAGATCTGACACTTTACGTGGATGGTTCATGTATGAGAACAAACACAGGAGAATTAGTGGCCGCGTATGCAGTGACCACTGAAACTGAAGTTAAAGAAACATATCATATTGATACACGGTCCACTCAAGCAGCAGAGCTCATCGCTCTGACCCGAGCCTGTATACTAGCCAAGAACAGAAATGTTAACATATACACAGATTCACGTTATGCTTTCGGAGTCGTACACGACTTCGGAGTGTTATGGCAAGAACGAGGTTTTTTGACCTCTCACGGTGCCAAGATCCAACACGGTCCCCTCATTCAAGCACTATTAGAAGCAATACATCTGCCTTCAGGCATATCCATCATGAAGTGTAAAGCACATACTAAAGTTACAGATTCCATTTCCCAGGGTAACGACCTGGCAGACCAAACAGCAAAACATACAGCATTGACTCACACCCAGACAACTGATGTGACAAAGACAATAGTGCCGACACATTGTATGACAGTTAGGGATCCCACACTAGATGTAATCGATATTCAGACACATGCTACTCCAGATGAAATCAAGAAATGGACTGAACTAGGAGGGATCCAGACAGATCAAGGATGGATGACGAAGGGAAAATCTACATGGTTTCTCCCCGACTCTATGGTTCAAGTCATAATAAATACAGCGCATAGTCCAGCACACCTAGGAGAAAAAGCTATGTTAGACAGTTTACAGAATCTCTGGTACAACAAACATTTACGAGCAGCAGCAAAACAGAAAGTGCGTACTTGCATGATCTGTTGTCAGTTCAATCCAGGTAAAAGCGTCCCTGTAGAGCAAGGTGGATTTCACCCTCCTGATCACCCTTTTGAAGTCCTCCAGATGGATTATATCCAGATGGACCGTTGTCGAGGATTCAAGTATGTCCTCGTAGTTGTTTGTGCACTTTCCCGTTGGACCGAAGCATATCCAGTCCCAGATTACACTGCCCCGACCACGGCCAGGCAGCTGGTTCGAGAATTCTTCCCACGGTACGGCTTGCCTCGTATCGTGTACTCAGATAACGGACAGCCATTCTCATGCGAGCTCATGAAGCAGGTTTCACTTCTGCTAGGATATCAGTGGAAATTCCATTGCGTCCGACATCCCGAGGCAGCTGGCCTTGTAGAAAGACATAACCAGACACTGAAAACACGCCTTGCCAAAATATGTAAAGAGAAAGGGGTCGACTGGATAGTCGCCCTGCCAGTTGCACTGTTCTATATGAGAATGGTCCCCCATTCGAGATCAGGACTATCCCCGTATGAGGTGGTCTTTGGCCGACCACCAAATATGTGGGGGACGCCCATGCCTAAGAAAATAACCGATGTTGATTGTAATATGCTGACAGATTACCTTGCCTCCTTGATGTCCGCACTCCAATCATGTCGTTCACAGGTTGCCGCAGCCTTTCCCGACAACACTGATGTAAAGCCACACGATGTCCGTCCAGGTGACACTGTGTTGATTTGCAACTTCGACAGGAAAAGCCCGCTGGAGCCCCGCTGGAAGGAGCCGAAGATCGTCCTTCTGACCACGAGGACGGCAATTAAAGTTGAGGGCCGAAAGGGGTGGATCCACACGAGTCATATTAAAAAATTTAATGAACTGTTGCCAGAGACTGACTCTTCCACCCCCTCAAAAGACTGCCTCGATACTAGTGACTTTAAAGTTCCCAAGAGAGAGAAAACTCCCCAAGAGGAGTATAAAACGAAACTACGGTCTAGCAAGTCAGACAGTTTAATTGTTTAAGTCCTCCCCTAGGTGAATCGGTTAAATAGTTTCTGACATGTATCCCCTAGACCGAGATAGAGAGAGAGAGAGACAACTCAAGAAACGTGCATATTGTAAATCACTCCGTAGTCACTGTATAGTGACATTATTGGTTATGTTTTTTCTAAGTCTTTTGATTATTGCTACCAGTATATTGCTGCCTATATATTACCCTATCTTCAAGCGTGAACAATCTGCTTACAATGTCACTGCCGAGCATTCTTTTAGCGAATTACCCCCTCATGAGTTATCTTACAGACTTGCGCTACGCAACAACACATTCATTAGTATGTTACATCACTCCCATCAGACTAATAATGCTACAAACTGTTGGATATGTGGCCGACTCCCTCCCTATCAGAAATACAAGGGAGTTCTGCCCCTCTTTCCGTACCCGTTCACACAGAATGGCTCATGTGGAGCATGGTTTAGAATAATTAATTCCTTAGATCCTGATATTGCTGTTTTCGAAGGAAATTGGGTTTGGGGAAACCTGAACTTAGTTCTGCTTAACGCCTGTTATCCTGACAAGAAGGGACTCCCCACTAGGATAGGAACTGATCTAGAAAATGAAGTATATGGATTAGGTAATTATACAATTAACCTTATGATTCTTACTGTCGAATCCGAAGCTGCACCAGTTTTGCCTGCTATGTCAGTATTACCAGTCACAGGTGACTTATGTGTCAGAAAGAAGGGTTCAGTACACTTAGGTCATAGTAAATGTACTACTGTGGTCGAATTCAGTGATCAAGGCAAGTCTTCATTTAGAGCTACTCGTCATTCCTACTTTGTTTGTGGCCATACCGCATACATATGCTTACCTCCAGATTGGGATGGTACCTGTTACATTGCATTCCTTCTACCACCTGTTTTTCTAGCCCCTCCTGATTATCACAGGAATACAAATCTAGTAAAGAATAGACTCCGAAGAGATCTCCCGATTGTCGACTATACTGAAACGGCATGGGAGCAATGCACAGACTTCAATAAAGGTTTCTTCCCCTACTTAGGTACTGTCTTTAATAGTAAACTGATACGAAGATTAACTAGAACCCTCGAAGCAGTAGTGAATGAAACTACCTCCGCTCTAGGCAACTTAACAGAGGAGCAATCTGCCATGCGGGTTGTTGTTCTCCAAAATCGTCTTGTTATTGACGTCATCCTAGCAGATAGAGGCGGAGCTTGTAAGGTCATCGGGTCAAGTTGCTGTGTTTTCATTCCAGAAAACGCGCCAACAGTATATAAAGCTATCACACGTCTTCATAAAATTGCAAGTTTGATACATCAGAATCCAGGCACCTGGACTTGGTCCGGTTGGTTCTGGACAACGTTGACCGCTTGGGGATGGAAGATCCTATCCTTCCTAGGCATTGCCCTTGTCATAGTATTCAGTTGCTGCCTGTGCCTACAGTGTGGGCCAGCGATTTGTGGTCTGTGCGCCACATCATGTATTCCACATTCCAGTTTTCACTCAAAACGTGAAAAGAAGAAAGAAGAGCAAATGATGTTACAAGAACAGACTGATCGGTTCATGAGGATCGATATATCATGAAGGGTCCGTAGGGAACAAGGAGGGAATGAGGAAATATAAATTTTATGGTCAAGAAATGTTCCCTAACGTGTACCCCACCGTCTCCATGTACGAGCTTAAAGTGCATGTAACTTCCCTCCTGTGCCAGCTATGAAGACGCAAATACATTTGCGTCCAACGTTAACATGTCCTCTTTCAGATCCACCCTGAACGGGTTGAATATTCCGTTCCTAAGTATGCCATGCCAACGTCTTTTTGTGGTGTACTTTACACGTTTTTCAGCTCTGGCGAAGTAGGCCTCTGAATTCTGCCATCGAGCCTTTTCCTGCTTTCTGACTCTGAACGCCTCAGCCTGGGCTGCCTCTGTACCCGTGACCTCTGCCTTACTCCCTGCGCGGCTAACGGCGCTTAGCTCAGCCTGCTGCCTGCCAAGACTGTATTCAACCTTCGAATTATCTGCTCCGTTCCTCAAACATACATTCCTGCCTGCTAGTTCAAGTAAACATCCTTCCAGCTGCAGAGCAAAGGGCCCGGCCTCACTGTCTCCGTGCAAGTAATTCATAGCTTCTGTTACCATAGTAGGCCCATGCCCCCTCGCATCTCATGCAGACACGTAGACGCCTATACACGCACTCACAGTCAGTATAGAATAGCCTCTGCCCTAGAGACCTTTCCCTCTAGATAATATGGTTCCCAAACATCAGATATTAGATATGATATAGGTACGAGCTGATCTGACATGCCAGACTTCTGTCTCTTTCCGCTAGTGTAAATGTCAAGTCCCCTGCACCCTCCAGCTCCACGTCAATCACACGTCATACAGCTGCGCGCGCATCCAGACCTCAGATTTCTGCTGACATTGCAAAATTCTGCTATGTACCCACCTACTTGTGACACTTACATGTGACGTTTCTAGCACACACCTCTATGTTCACGCCTAGTTCACGCCTTTTTGATTACGTATTGCTAACACGTGTGTGTTTTTATCTTGTTTCTCTCAGCTGTTACGCCTACTGTATTGGTATTCATTATATGGTTTAAGTATAAAAGTTATGTCTTGTCAATAAAGTATGCTCTATCCCTTCCTGCACCCCAGTGGTGTCAGGAACCCGATATCCGGTACCAGAACCATTCCTTTTTAAGGAATAAAACCCCTAAGAACTCTAACACCACGGACTCTGCGTCTTTCTTTCCGATTGAGTTATTTTTGTTTAAGTACTTACCTGCATAGAAATTAGGAAGGTAAATCAAATATTTACCACAGCAAAAGTATAACTTTATGACTTTTGCTAATCACAAAGGTCATTTGCGACTCGTATCGTTATGTCCGCAGTTGGGGCAGAATCTACGCAGGCGGGTAAGACTCTCCAGCTTTGGAAGGATAACGTCTAATCACTGATACCTGCAGTCAATTGGCACCACCTGTAAGAACTGCACTATAAGCCAAATAAAAGCAGCAAACAACTAGGCCCAGGTTTGGCCATACAGAGTTCCTGCACGCCTGCTCTGCACCTTGCCTCAAAAAATGCTGCACTAGAGGAGGAACAAAAAACGACACTGAGTAGGAGACCCCCATGATCCTTGAGTTAATTGTTAGGCACTACAAAAGGCTCCATTGTACTCCCCCTTAAAGCACCATTGGCACACAGAAGGCAGCCCTATGCCACAATGTAGCCACTTCAGTCACAGCATTGGGGGAGGATGTCCAAACTGTAACTGACATAAAGAAGACGTGGCAGGACAAGAGGAGGTGGGTGAGGGAGAAGTACGCAAGGATTGAGGTGGCCAGAGTTCTCCTTGGTGTAAAATCTGAACCCCGCCTACATTTTACTCCACTAGAGGTGGATGTCCTCAACACTATACACCCCCACATGCTCCATGGGCTGCCTGTGAGTGATATCGGTAATCTGGTACAAGGTACATGTAATAACCAAACCATTAATGTGAAATATCTGGCTGTGTTGCACCACAATAGTGACTATGGATGTTGTCCCAAGTATGTGTAAAAACCATGGTGAGTCATGTGGCTTCTTTCGTACATTGCACTACAAGTCCTAGAATCCTTTGTGTTGGCAAAGGCAAATACCATTTCCTCAGTCCCAAACAGCGGCCCACCCCTGCAGGAGTATTTAACACTGGTAAATGGCAATGGACAAAGTGCCCCATCCACGACGCATTACTGTTAGCATGTAGATGCAGTGGGGAAATTAGTGACAAGCTGCACATGTACATTTTTGATTGCTTTTTTTCTGTTCTCTTCTATTGCCACATACAGCCAGAGTACAGTCACTGTAGCAGAGGTCCCTGCATCTGCTGGGAGTCTGGAGATCCATCGCTGCATGTCGCAACAATGTCACTGCATGCACCACGATTTTTCGGCAGCATCCGCCGCCACTCAACAATGGCTATGTAATATTTCACTGTTGTGTCCACTTACCTGAGACCTAAACAGTGGCACAAACTGAAGATTGCATTTTATGTTGCTATTTTATGTGTTGTGTTTTGTCTCTTTTTTATCTATACAGGTTTTTATTTGACAGTCAGTAAGTACTTGGACACCCTTAAGTTTCACCCAGACACCTCAGCGCGTGTGTAGGTACCTCTCCTAAATTCACGTTTTTCACTTACCAGGTCCTGAAGAAAGCCCACTGTACTCACCTTTTTTGGGCTGAAACATGTAGATCATGTTACTACCCAACTAGTAGTAAATAATATTCCTCCAGTAGTTGCACCACCAACTTTTAAACATATCCTGGGCCATCATTAACAAATATTTCAGGCAAGGATTCCCAGCTATATTTTTATTTCGCATTCATCACATGATTCACACCACACCAGCTTCGCTGTAATCATGCATTGTAGCACCACCGGGGAGCATTCGGCCACCCGGTTGGGACCCCAATGATGAAGCATGGCACCAACTAGGATGGTGTGCGAGGGGTCTTTTAAGAAAACCTAATAGTTTCATGTGCTCATCATAACAGTGATCAACACACACTTGCTCAGTGGGTCCAACCACATTGATTAGTAATGTGTAGAATTGGGAACAAGTACGAACCCCTTAGTTTCCCTTGCTCTCTTCTTGTTTTCCTCAGGCAACACCATCAGCCACAACAATCCACACCACCATCACAAACTTTTTTGTGATAGTGGTCAGTAGAGGGTCCTAAAGCTTACATTGTTACCAGACAACCCATCAACATATTACTGTAATCCATCAACAGTACCAGACCTGTGAACTGAACTCTGATATCTAGTGCATCACATGTGGCAACTGGAACATTCACTGACAAACACTAATTTCTTTGTAGGCCCTACAATGTTGTCTAGGAATCGAGTCCCTGCAGTAATTTCTACTATAAGGTTGGCTTTGACATCTGGTCAGGAACCCCACACTGGGTGGATACGGGACCCTGGAAAGTAAACCCCAGAATGATGTACCTGAATACTCATAAAATGTGGATATAATGTATGCAATATGCTGTGGCAAACATTACTGTTGTCCCCAATCTCAATATGCCCACATATGGTACATTACAGCATACCATATCACAACATGTTGGCTAGTGAAAGGATGACTTTCAATGTATGGCAAATGAGTGCAGTATGTACATATTAGGCTATATTGTGTCATATGAAGTGGAGTAGCCAAAACTGGATTGTAAGTCAATGACATGACAACTCTCAAGCAAAGTCCTAGGGCCCACATGTGTGGAAATTGATATGGATGAGGCACTGATGGTAGTAGGGTTGTGATTTTAGAGGGGTTTATGGGCTGCTAAGGTGGATGTTGAGGAAGTGAAATTAATACATATGGTGGCTGAACCGCACAATGTTGATCCAATATAGGGATCAACCATTCAAACCTCTACACCTTACCACAATGTGTGGTACTAGCCACATGTTGAACATCAGCATGCCTCCTCTTATACTGTATACTCATATATGAGCAACAAGTTAAATATACCAGTTTAGGATGTGTGCTGTAGAAGACCTCATCCAGTGAGAGCTAAAATCTACCATGTCATGTATAATGGGAACACTGGTCACACAAACATTACACCAAACAAATGTCCTAAATAGGATTTGTGACTGGGGGGAGATGGGGGAAACACAAATGTTCACCAAAACTCAGCTAACTATTAGACATCTCACATATTAGCTCTGTAATGTAGTGACATGATCAGATGTGTGAAGGACAAACTGGTGTGCATGTTGAGGTACACTCCTTTAGATTTGTGAACAGACAACATCATAGTAATGATGCATGATGGGCCCAACATGAAATTGTACCCTAAGATAGGCAGAGCTGTTCCCCATAATTACCACCTTCCTTCAAATACTAGTTACCTTCTAATATATGATTGTTTCATAACGTGATATCTTGTTGATGTCAGTGCTGTGAGGTGGTAACAGCTGACAACTGTTATTGGTGATCAGGGTCCCACATGTAAAGGTCAGTAGGGAAACATGCGGCACCCTGGCCAGAAATAGCATATCATTTGTCTATAACAATGACATATACATATTAACTCATTTCTATCATCCTTTGTACTTGAATATGGACATGTATGTCTCATTACAGCTGCTGGCAGCATTTCCTCAGAGCTGCAGAAAGCACCCTTCCAGGGTATGCGAGACATCCTGGCTGCAGCATTAAAACCCATCCGCATCTGCCCATCAAGTAAGTGTGCCATATATTGTTTCCAAATATGGAATACTGATTTATTAAGGAGATCTCAATCCTTGGGGAAGGGCTTTAGAAAATGTAGCCCCTTCTGCATAGCATATTTAGCTATTGTGTAAAACTTACATACAGTTATGTGTGTGTCACGTTTACCTGTTTGCATATTAGTTAACCAGATCATTAAGTATGGTGTCACTTCCTTTTCAAGCTGCTGGATCGAAGACCACATCTTCTGCTATACCTAGGAGGAGCCAAGTTCAACAGTTGACATCAGCGTGGATTTCAAAGCAACGCAGAGCTGTGGCTGGAGCTGGGAGTTTGCTTGTGCATTGTACTTCTCCATTCAACACCTCATTGCTACACATTTACAAGAATGATGATGTTACAGTTTCAGCATAGACCTTCTGATTGCCCACATATTACTGAGAAACTTTGCTACTGCCCAGACTACCAGGAGACTGGGATCAGATTTTAAAATGAGCAGTGCCTCACGATGGCAATGAATGCCAAAGTGTTTGCAAATGGGAACAAGCCATTTGCATCTCGGCCGCTGATAAAGTGGACAGGCAAAAATTATAGCAAGGGGACAGCCAGGAAAAACTGTGATGGAATAGATGGCTGTCACCAGGAAGCCGTAAAAGAGTTCAAAGGAAGTGAACTGAATCTGAATTGCATGTGAAGATTCAAATCCTGAGGAATCCTGATAGCTTCCAGATATTTTTTGTATGAACCAGACAGTTTGAACTCTGTGAACTCCATGGTAAGGCAAGTCAGGAAGGATACGATAATGAAGACTGCGCCACCCAATTCTAATATTATTTCATTATCAATCCCTTGCAAATCCATATATAGTGATCAAGTGCCTTTACTTCGGAGAGGGCAGCATAAGGAAGGAGCTCAGGGGTGGAATTTAAGTGAAGCCAAAATAGAAAGGGGTGTAACTTCGCCCTCACGATAATGGTAACTAGTCTCATATCTAGCCTTAATAGATGAAGAGTGGTGCTCTCCGGGAGTGAAACCAGGGCCCTCAGAAATGTATTCTCTGTGGTCAAAAGGCGTTCCATCTTTTTGAATCGCCACAGTTCTGCACCATACAATGCTGAGCCTACTGCCTTGCAGTCATATATGTGGAGAAGGGCTGCTACTGGTCTGGGAAATACTGTGCCCTTTAATCAAAGCCCCAGTTATCTTTCTCTGTCGGAGCATGCACTTTGATTCCTGGGGTTTCCAGGACATATCGTCCGAGAGAGTGATCCCCAGATAGTCAAAGGTATTCACTCTCTCCAGTGGGACCCCAGCTAGTGTTAGCTTCTCTTTATACATTTTGTGTGAGTTCAACATTAAAAGCTTTGTCATTGAGGTATTAACCTCTAGGCCTTGGGAATCACAGAAAGCCTTTAACTCCTTGGACGCTCATGACGAGCTCAGCTCGTCATGATGTACACCTCCATACACTCATGATGAGCTGAGCTCGTCATGAACAATGGGGTATCTCAAGTGCCAGCACAGGAGGAAAATAACACTAGCATCGATGGTGTTAAGCGATCTAAAAGAAATTGTAGCCCTCTAGAGGTTTTAGAAACTAACAATGTGTTGTCAGCAAACAACAGTGTTACCACTTTGTTGCCTCCTAGGTTGGGGGCATCTGCAGGGACCTCAGAAAGGTGGTGGACTACACCATTTACAAATAACGAGACGAGTGGAGGTGCCAATATGCAGCCCTGTTAGACCCCCTTGCTGACTTTAATCAAATCGATATGCTGTCCTTGATTGGCCCAACAAACCCTTGCATAGTTGGCCTCATGGAGGCTGATAACAAGGGCTAAGACCATAGAGGGGAGGCCCATCTCATTGAGAACAATCCAGAGCTTGTGCTTGGGACTAGGTCACAAGCGGACCTTAAATCAATTAAAGCGACATAGAGTATACCCTGACAATTAACCACAGTTTCCAGGTCAATAGGAGAAATTGGAACATCTGGTCGATGGTGCTTATGTTTTTACTTAACCCAGCCTGATATGGGAACAGAATATTATGGTCGCTGGTCCAGGCCTGCATCTTCAAAAGAAGTGCACAAGCGAACATCTTGTGAACACAATCAATGAGGTTAATAGGCCTGTAATTAGATAGTATGGATCTATCGCCCTTCTTATATACTGGGATTACCTTCACTCCCTTAAACGAGGTTGCTATTTGGGCCTCGCTCCAATCCCATTTGCTAGGGCCAAGATGTAGGTTGTCCAGTTGTCGGGATCATTCACAAAAACGTCACCCTAAATGCCATCTGGGCCAGGGGCTTTGGTCCTTACAATACAGTTGAGACTTGTAATGATTTTATCTTTAGAGTAGAAATCAATGGCTATAGGATGAGTATATCCAAGGCAGGGGTCTTCAATATCAGTGACAGAGGGTCCAGAATAGAGTGACAAGAAGTGATCACACCAGTCTGCTGTTGAAACTGTATTAGTCGGCATCAGGGGTCTATTTACATCCCCCTAGTTACTAAAAGCCAGAATTGCTCGGAAGGTTTACTGGCCCAGGCCTCTCTGATTTGCTCCTATCTATTTTTATCCCGTTCCCTTTTTGCTCTACCCTGGGCTAACTTGTAGGATCTTCTCACCTCCCTTATTTGGTTCATATTGTTTGCCCTAATGACATGGGCTAGATGATGCCGGAGGCTCCTACTCTCCTTGTTGAAGGAAACAAACTGCGAACTGGTCTTCTTTCCAGTTTAGTGAGGATGTCTTGGTTCGCTAAAGCAGGTACGGCGTGAGGTTGTGGACCCGATTTGCCTATCTACACGAAATAAGCAGACTGCGGGCGGTCTAGCTGTGTATGAGGATTACGATTAGATTTAAAATTCGAAACTGACAACTCTTCTCCTAAAATGGAAAGCTATTGTGTGATCAACATGTGAGATGGAGCTGCATTCAGCCCCATCAGCCATTTGCACAGCGTCATGCCGCCCCTGGCGTGCATGTTAATTTCGAAGGTTTTTTAACCATTTTTCAGTAGTAATCCTGATTTTTATTCTAGTTTTGTCACTTTTCTTTAATCATTTTCATTTCCATGTTATTTTGTCCAAATCCACGAAACAGATTCTTATGCCAATTTTCAGTTTTCTTCTATTCTAACAGTGCCGATCCTGGCCTCTTGAAAGAATATGAATGATGCAGTGTTCATCACAGGCAGTTTTTTATTCAACATAAAACCCAATGCATTTCGGGCCCTTATAGGGCCCTTCTTCGGGGGTCACTACAATTGATAATAAAAAATTAACATTAGCACCAATATTTTACGAGTACATGTATACAAAGTTTCATAAGTAATGCGCTTTTTCTAAGTCATTTGTTATTCACATATTGCATCTTACTTTACATATCCTCCCTTTTTGATCTACCCAAAGTGCACCCATCGTTGGATTGTAACTGTCGCCCACAGTGGCTCTCCATTTCTATATCACTTGTTTCACTTCCCAGGTGGTCCCAATCACTACGTCTCACTTTCCTGTGCCCTTCCCCCAGCCCTCCTGTTAGCTGTAGAGCATCCCTCTCTCAACCCGTGCTGACTGCCAAAGTGTGTTTTTTTTACTAATGTATTCACCTCATTTTAATTGGAACTATTTTCCTTATTTTTGTCCCACTGTGTGTAGAAGTATTATGTGTATAACTGTATTCTTATTGCTGTAATATTGTATTCTATGTTTTTTAATATATACTGAAATAAATTGTACACTTTTTATGAATTCACTATTCATATTATTATTATCACTTTTGCTCCTTTTGTGTTGCTCAAGTTAATGTGATGTGGGTATAAGGGTTGACTATTTGTAAAGTCCGCCCAAAGGGGAAACTTTCTTTGACAATTCGCTAAAGCAGGTAGTCAACTGTTCAAATAGGTGAAACCAAGATCTCTTCCAGCCCTCCTTGAAGTTGGGCCAGTCTATGTAGCTCTGCAGTGCTTGCGAAAAGATTGGACTTGTTTGTTTCGAGTTTGTCTACATCTAAAGTTAGCTGTGACCATTTTAGGCGCCTGTTGTCATTAGTTGGGAGAACCTTGTCTGTACTAGAAAATTGCAAAAGGTGGTCATAGGTAGAAACAATGCCCTAATGTACAGGTCTGCTTTTGTTAACTAGTGTTCTTACATTTTGCATCCCCCCAAGAGCAACATGTATAACTGGTAGTGCAGGGGTACACTTGATGGTGGCACATGTAAGGTGCTGTTGCAGTTCAGCCATGGGAAGATGTGGGTTATTATTAAGCAGAGTTGGATTTCTTTGCTTGGTAGAGAATGAGCGGCTTCAGGGGTAGGACTTCCAAGTCACCTCTGACTAGAAGGAACTTAACCTGCTTAGTGAGATCTTGAACAGCAGATTTCAGCAAGTTGACTTCTGACCTCAAATCTGCTATAATTCTCAAGACAACAACGTAATTCGTAGCAAGCCTATCTGTTGTCGCCTTGCCCCTTAATCCAGCACTACCACCTTCGCTTATCTCCTCTTCTACCCCATTTCCCATTGCACCTTCCCGCCTCTTGAGCCTCTTTCCTCCCATTTGCATGCAACCTAAGTTCAAAAGTGGTGAAAATCGGTTTGTTAGGGTGAGTTCAGTGTTTGCGATGCCTGGGGCTGGGTCAGTAGTGGGAGGTACAAGGATCCTTGATTCAGCCTCATCTATAATAAAGGGCAATGGTGTATAACTAATAGGCATTTAGTTAAACTAAATGTGGTGGACTTTTTAACATTTGGGGAATACATTTTTGCAGCGTTGGGTTTAAGTTGATTTTGAGATCAATCAATGTTTGGGGAACTGGAGGTTTGATTAGGTTTAACGGGGCTGGCGGAACACTAATTTCCTAACATTTAACTAAAAGAAAGCCAATCCAATCTAGAACACAGAAGCTTCCTGCTGACTTACAAACCTGTTTGGCTTTGTTGTTTTTTGGCCGAGCCTCCCCACTCCTGCAATCAGTTGTCTTCCTTTTCCCCAGACAAGGATTTATAAGCTAATTTATAGGTAGGATAAAATTATGAAATAATAGAGGGCAAGGTCACAGCAATTACTTGCAGCCACATGGCCACACTATAAGCAAAACAATCACTATTGCACCAAGAGCACACCTGCCCCAGACCCTTCCACTAATGGCCAGGAGCGCTAGCCCTTGAGCTGGTACCAAATTATAGGCAGAGTATTGAAAACAATGAAATATAGGAGCAGCAAACCCTTAGAGGTCTGAGGGACTCAAGTTCAACAATAGATTGCCAGATAAGCAGGGCACAACACAAATGAAACGTGCAGCTCAATCTCAAAGAATACAAGCATACAAGGAGTACTTTTGACAACTCACAGTTTCTTGGCTTGGCATTAGTCTGTCTTAAGATTTGCAAAAATCATAAACCAAGAGGGCTAGCCTTGCCTTGCCTCTTCTTGTCAATGACAGGCAAGGACGGGCCTGCCTTGGCCCGGGCTTTGCCTGTGCACGTCCCATGCAGAGGGAGGATGATGGTATTTCAAAAAAGCATTGTCAGCCCCTCCCTTCAGGGAGCAGTGGAGTCTGGGGTTTGGAGTCCCCCAGCAGGACCTGCATCAGAAAGACCATCATCCCGCAGAGCAGGAGAACAATATTACTTTAGAGCACATTGTCAGCCACTCCCTCCAGGGGAGCAGTGGATTCTAGGGTTTGGAGTCCCCCACCAAGACCAACAGCGGGAGATTGATGACGCTTAAAAGCATGTTGTCAGCCCCTTCCTACCGGTAGCACTGGATTCTGGGGTTTGGAGTACCCCACCATGACCAGCAGCAGCAAGACCAGCATCCAGTGCAGCAGGAGAACGATGGCGGTTAAAAGTGCATTGTCAACCCCTCCCTCCAGGGAGCAATGGATTCTGGGGTTTGGAGTCCCCCACCGAGATCAGCAGCAGCAAGATATTGCATTGTAGATCCCAAACCAAAACTGTGCATTCATCACAAAATAGCAACAGGTTTTGGTTCAGGACGGATCTGCACATTTTTTCCCAACTCAAAGCATTTATGCAAAATCACAACACATTTAATATAATAGGTGTATAACTGACTACATGGGTACTTGAGAGAATGTGGGAGTGGCTGTTAGGTGTGTGAGTGTTTTAGAGGAGGTGTGACTGTTTACATGTATCTGTTTGTTGGTGTATGAGTGGCTGTGTGGGTCTGTGAGTAGGTGAGTGAGTTGTTTTGTGGGTATGTGAGTGGGTGTGAGTGGCTTAATGATCTCTCGGTGGATATGTCAGTGGCTGTGTGGTTCTCTGACTGGGTGTATGAGTGTCTGTGTGGGTCTATTAGTGGGTGTGCGAATGGCAGTGTGGGCCTATGAGTGGGTATGTGAGTGGATATGTGAGTCTGTGAGTGTGAGTGGTTATGTGAGTGGGTGTGTGAGTGGTTATATGAGGCTGTGAGAGGGTGTGTTAGTGGCTGTATTTGTCTGTGAGTAAGTGTGTGAGTGGTTTTGAGGGTGTGTGAGTGGTGGTATGGGCCTATAGGTGTAATTGGGAGTGGCTGTATGGGTCTGTTTGTAGGTGTATGAGAGCAATATGGGTCTGTGACTGGGTGTGTGAGTGGCTGTATGGGTCTGTGAGTGGGTGTGTAAGTGGCTGTATGAGTCTATAAGTGGGCATTTGAATGGCTGCATGGGTCTGTGAGTTGATGTGTGAGTGGTGGTATGGTACAGTGAATGTGTGTGCGTGGTTTTGAGGATGTCTGAATGCCTCTATGAGTATGTGAGGGGGTGGGTGAGTGGCTGCATAGATCTCTGACTGGGTGTGGATGTGGCTATATGGGTCCATGATTAGCTGTGTGAACTCTGCAAACAGGTTTGGGAGTTGCTGTATGGGTCTGTAAGTGGCTGTGTGAGTAACTGCATGAGTCTGTGAGTGGATGCTGAGTGGCAGTACGGGTCAATGAGTGGGTGTGAGAGTGGTTTTGAGGGTGTCTGTGTGGCTGTATGAGTATGTGAGTGGGCGTGTGAGTGGCTGTATGGATCTGTGACTGGATGTGTGAGTGGCTGCATGGATATAAAATTGGGTGTGTGAGTGGGTGTATGGGCGTTGTGAGTGGGTATGTGAGTGGCTGTATGGGTCTGTGAGTGGTGGTATTGGTTGGTGAGGGGGTGTTTGAATGGTTTTGTGGGTTGGTGTGTGGCTATATGGGTCTGTGAGTATGTGTGTGTGTGTTTTTAATGGCCCATGAGTAGATGTCTGAGTGGTGGTATGGGTCAGTGAGTTGATGTGTGAGTGCTATTGAGGATGTCTGAGTTGGTGTGTGAGTGGCTGTATGGGTCTATAAGTGGATATATGAGTGGCTGTATGGGTATGTAAGTAGATGTGTGAGAGGCTTTATGGGTCTATGCATGGGTGTGTAAATGGCAGTATGCGTCAGTAAGTAGGTATGTGAGTTGTTCTGAGAGTGTCTGAGTGGCTTTATGAGTTTGTGAGTGGGTGTGTGGGGTTGTAAGTGGCTCTATGCATCTGTTACTGTGTCTTAGAAGCTATATGGGTCCTTTGAGTGGGTGTGTGAGTAGCAGTATGGGTCTGTGAGGGGGTATGTGAGTGTGTGACTGGATGTGTGAGTAGGCGTCTGAGTGGTTGTCTGGGTGTGTGAGTAGCTGGATGGATATGTGAGTGGGTCTATGAATATGTGACTGAGTGTATGAGTATGAGAGTGGTTGTGTGGATCTGTTTGTAGGTGTCTAATTGCTGGTGTGGGTGTGGAAGTGAGTTTGTGATAGTCTGTTTTGGTGTTTGATTGGGCATATCAGTTGGTCCAAGAGTGTGTGCTTTTTCCATTTGTGAAGAGTCTGCAGATCTGTGCACCTGGAAAAAAGCTTTTACAAGCAGTTTATTGCTCATCAGAGGTCCCTCAGCTGCCCCTATATTGCACCCATGGTGTCAGGGCACCTCAACCTTGACCCCTTTTATTACATTTAATTCAATGTTGAGGCCCCGGGACCATGACTCAATAAATAAAATGGTGGCCACAACTTTCCTGTCGGGTTGTGGCCAGCCAATCATGGCATTGCTTGTAGAGTGTGCTTCATCTCCAAAGTAGGTTAATGCACAGTGTCTTGGATAACAGAAGTATGACACACACTTGCCCAGATGATATTTCAATCAGTAACAATGGACGCTCAGTTAAATGGGTGTATATCCTAGAGCACGATGAAGCACTGATTAATGTCAACAGTACCCTTGCTAGTAATTTTGAGCTGTAGGTGGCTGGCCAAGATGGCAATAAAACCTTTTTGGATCTGCATATAGGGTTCTTTAGAGAACTCATCCCGTTGGTAACAAAAAAAACAGAGGTGAATGGTAGAGCTAGTAGATTGCAGCAGGCAGGAAAAGCTTGGTACAGTAAAGAATGTCGCATCGCAAAAGGCGACTTAGTGCAGGCAGTAAAAAATAACAACATGAAGGTCGTAAAAGAGGCCAGGCTTAAATATAGGAAGATACAGGAAAATGCAAAAGCGCCTGGGATGAAGAGATTTGGTCCAATATGTTAACTGCGGCTAAAAGCAGGGACCATATGCTGTTTTGGAAAATAGTTGCAAAAGGAAATAAAAAAGAAAGAGGATCTAGGGAAGTCTTCCTTGATAAGACTACCTGGATTGATCACTTCACTAATTTATACGAAGCACCGGAGGAGGACCCAGCCCCACTGGAGGCAGATTTACCGCTGAATTCGAGCAGGACGAACTAATTTTCCACTTACAGGAAACTGAATTAGCCATTAATCTAGTAAAAAATGGGAAGGCTCCCGGATTAGATAAAATACCGGATGACCTTTATAAGCATGATATTAGTGTCTGGGCTACTTACATAAACTGTTTATGCAACGTTTTAGCTGCCGATGAAGACATTCCGGAGACTTGGAGGGGGACGGAAGTCTTTACAATTTTTTAAAAAGGCGATAGAAATGACCCTGCCAACTATCGCCCAATCAGTCTAATAGACATCTTACAAAAGATTTATGCTAGGCATATTTTAAACAGAATAAATATTTGGAGAGGAAAAAGCGGTCCTTACAAAATTTCAAGCAGGGTTTAGAGACAAAATTAGTACTGTAGACCTAGTCTTACGGTTCTGCTTCTTATGCTGGAAGTATGTCACATTACAAAAAGGCCATTTATATGTAGCTTTTGTCGATTTACGTGCCGCCTTTGACTTAATTCCCCGAAAAACTTTGTGAGAAACGCTTAGACACCAAGGACTCCAGGCCAACTTACTAATGCAAATTATAAGGCTACTTGAAAACAATTATGCCAAAGTTAGATGGGGCCCTGGTGTAGAGTTAACTGATTCAATACCGATAAGGAGAGGGGTCCAACAAGGATGTGTGTTGGCCCCCACATTGTTTTCATTATTCGTCAACGATATCCCAATTTACTTGGAGGATTGTATAAACGATTCTCCAAAATTGGGGGGGCGAAAGGCTCCCAACCCTCCTCTTTGCTGACGACACTATACTTATCTCCCAAACACCAAGGGGCCTGCAAAAACTAATAGACAAATTCCATACATATTGCAGCAAAAAGGGTCCTGAAATTAATACTAAGAAAACTAAATATATGGCGATCAACCCTCATAAACATTTTAAGGAATCAATGTTTTTAAATGTCCATAAACTAGAACATGTCAATAATTTTAGCTATCTGGGTGTGGCCCTGGACTCTAATTTGTCGTGGAAAACCCAGATAGAAAGAATTAAAACAATACTTACACAAAACATGTTGCCTATCCTGAAAAGGCATGGTAGAAGTCTTTGTAAAGCAATTTTGCCAGTATTAGAAGTTTTCAAATTTAAAGCCCAATCTGCGGCTCTGCATGGGGCATAATTGTGGGGACCCGTGTGTGATAAAGTATTTGGAATTGGCTAAAACAAGTTTTTCAGAGCACTTCCAAGACTACCGGTTAGTACACCCTTAATAGCACTTGGATTAGACTTAAATCTAAAACGTACTGACCACCATGCAATCTTGCAACCTTTGATGCTCTGGGTAAGACTGTGGTCGACCCCAGAGCTTCTCATTTACAAAAACAGTCTCATGGAATTACTGGAATTGGATAGTTGCAACAATATTTTATGGTTTAGACATGTTAGATCCTGGTTCACCAGGATTGGTTTAGCGCATTTTTGGGATAAACCACACAGCTTATCCCAAGTCTCAAAGAAAATATTGAAATTATCATTCTGGGCTTATCAAGATTGGAATGTGTTGAATGGAAAAACATATGGATCAATAACGACTATCTTCCTCTCATTTAAAGATACTGCACAATATGAATCTTTCCTTGATGAGGTTCGTCCACCACTTGCTAAGACACTGTATATGAAATATAGATATGGCATCTTAAGGATAAATGCAAGTGTAGCAAAGTGGTTCATTAACAGCAATGATACATGCAGTTTATGTTCTAGTAGAGCGAAAGAAGATGATTGTCATGTCTTGCTTTTCTGTTCGGCCTATGTGGTACCAAGAAGTAAATGGATTAGACCACTTTGTTTAAATATAGGCGTGAAATCATACAAAGAGGCAGGAAGGATCTTAAAAAATTATACTAGCCAGATTATTGTCTTTGAGTTTAGTAGATTCTTGTTAGCTACAAACTATATAAGAGCTAAATAGGGCCTGAAATTTTAATAGAAATATTTTGGACCTAAAACCTATGATTTACACCATCCAGAATTGTTTTAACCCCTCCCATGCTGGTGACGGAACCGCTCCATCACCAGCCTCGGTCGCGCTGTGCTGGTGACGGAGTGGTAGAGAGAACACCACAAAGGTGAACAAACAACCCACTGATAGAAACAAAAAACAACCAATGTTTCATAAAAGAACTAGTCCCAAAAGGTATTCCCAGTGCACTGAAAAAACAGAAAATATTCCTTTTGTTGGGAAAACGTATTTTCCTGAAGTCCATGCAAAATGTCCTCTGTTAATGCCTCCAATACTCTTTAGGTAGCGTAGCACAAATCCCGCACTATAGCCTTATCAGCATAAGGCAAGTCTGCTCCAGCCGGAGACAGACAAAGTCCATCCTTGTAATGCATTGAAAAACAAGGCAAAAGGACAGCAGGAATCCAGAATGGCGGTAAAACAGATGGTTTAAATTCCAAGCGATCCAGCAAAGAAAGACAAGCACCTCCTTAAAAGACAGGACTCCAGTAACGTCAAAGCCGAAGTACTTCCGGGGCCGAAAACCAGAAGAGAACCCAAGCAAAGAAGGAAGGGGAGGAGGCCCTTAAATACTGCCAACAGCCCCACCCCCAACCGTGGCTACACTACGGGAGACAAATCAGGGCAAATTAAAAAAGGAATGTCGCCCGCATAATCCGACCCGCAAGGTCCCGCCCACAAGATCCCACCCAAGCACCCCGCCCATGTTTCCCACCCACAGAATTCCACCTGTGTGTTCCGACCACAGAATCCTGCCTGTAGAAAACCCGCCTGTGAATACCGCCCAAGGAAAAAGGAAACAAAGAAACTGCAGCAAGCTGTCAGACTGCAACATTAACGCTGTCTCCTCCTCCTGCTTCAACACCCTCTGCATGCTCCGAAGGATCTACAAGTGGATCCCCACTGAAATGAGAAGAACAGTCACCCAGACCCACGTCAGCAGCAGGTTGGGCTGCGGAAATTCCTCCTACGCAGGAGCCTCGGCCAAACTCCTGAGACGGCTCCAAAGCATCCAGAACGCCTCTGCACACCTGATCCGCAACATCCCTCGCCGCAGCCACATCACACCCCACCTGAGAGACCTGCACTGGGTCCCGGCCAACAAGAAGATAACCTTCAAGCTCCTCACCCATGCACACAAGGCACTCCACAACACCGGGCCAATGTACCTCAACAGACGACTCAGTTTCAATACCCCTACCCGCCAGCTCCGCTCTGCCGACCTCGCCACGGTCCCCCGGTTCCGAAGAGCGACCTCCGGTGCAGATCGTTATTCCACCTCGCCGCCAAGACCTGGAATACCCTCCCCATCAACCTACGGCAGACCCAAGACCTGCTGACCTTCAGAAAACTCCTCAAGACCTGGCTTTTAGAGCAGTAGCAGCATTCCCCACCCCAGCGCCTTGAGACCCTCAGAGGTGAGTAGTGCGCTTTACAAATGATATGATTAATTGATTGATTGATTGATAACCCTGTCTTAAATGCTGACTCCACAGCTGAGCTTAACTATGTTTTAAACTGTTGATTTGCTATGCTTTAAAGAAATTATTCTGAATGTTTTTCTGTAACATTGTGTATTGTGCGTAGGGCTTCCGGTTTTATGGTTTTTTTTTACATTTCCGTCTGTATTTATCCATATTTATTTTTCACTAGTTTTATCTGTATTTATCCATATTAATTTGGGGTTTTGTGGAAAAATGAAGCTGAAATTAGTATATTTCCACATTTATTTAACGGGTAAATCTGCACTCATGCTTGAATGCCTACTAGGTTTCAATGTTGTAAACCCCCACAGAAGATAAATCAATGCATGTATAAGAAAATTGGCATATTTCAGGATCAACCTTGTGCATATATACTGCTGTTAAAGCCTCTTTACTAAAAGTCCTCTCTTTTTTAAATACCAATTCACACAGCTATTGGCCTGGCAGTCATGACAGACAGTATTTAGACATACTCAAAAAGCAACCCAATTTCCGTTTTTATCCACATTTAAAAATAAATACAGACAAGAAGATACATGTTTTCTGTCTGTATTTATCTGTAAAAAAAACAGGGAGCCTTAATTATGAAATTATTAATGCTGTGTATGATCATGGTATTGGAAAAGCAATAAAATAATAATATGTTAACCATTGTGCATTTGCCAGTTGATGTTTCATCTGCAATAGTGTTTTGTTTCAATACACTCATTCACTGACTGTTGACATGCCTGAGGGAGTGAGATGTAGAACTGTGGAGATCATATGTAAGTGTGTACACTAATTCATACAAGGCAATCTGAGTATGCAATTTTAAAGAGTGGTGTGATGTGCCTGCCCATTGGGACTCCAGTGATCCCACACCTTCATGTCATAGATGTTCAGGAACAAATAAAACATTCAAAGGTGTATTGGCTTGTGGATATACAATCTATGACTGTCTTCATTATCTGTACCAAGGAGGATTGGGAATGTTCATATGGGTATTTGGAAATATTGTGCTGTGTGAATTCCGAATATCTATCTTCCAAATATTTGGACCTCAATGTTTTCAAGGAACTTTATTTGCAAAATGTGATACAAAGCTTTAATTTGACTTTTCTGGTAGTGGACATATGATGTAATTTGGAGTGCAAAGTGTCATCAGTGTGCAATGGGCATTTGCATGTGACATGATGTCGCCCACAACAGTAATTGATGGTATCTTTGTGTGCAACCTGACCTTCATGACATCATCATATATTATGAGCAATAGTTAGATTTGTTTGATTCTGGGCCTTCTGTATCTATTACGTAAATCTCACACTTGGATACATCCGATTTGGTTACATATTGTTGCAATAGTATACAAGTGCTAAAGTATGCAAGGTGATCAACTATCCTTGTATGGATATAAGGATGGAGTGTAGACAATGTCTTCGATGCTTTTCGGTCTGTCTGGGGTTATGGCATGAGTGGACCCAACTGTTTGCAAATTAGGCAGCATGCATGCATTTGCTCGTGCAAAATGTGAAATTTGGAACCATGAAGGTGGTGTGATATATGGACTTCTCCAATGTTTTCATTTGATCTGTGATGATCAGTGTGGAAACACAGTTGCAATAAACCCATGTTACATGTCATTTCAGATACACCCAGGACAAGTGAAGGAGAAAGGGCCAACGACAGTGTTTCTAGACGTGAGACATCAGACACAAACACACATAAGGGACCCAGTGACCGGGAGGTACAGCAGCTCAAGCTTGCCATCATGTGAGTCATCCTCCTGTGGACACTCCAGAGTGGAGGTGGACCCTACAGGATTAGTTCCACCTTCATCCTTGTCTGCCACCCGTAGTTCCTTTTCCACTCTACCTGTTGTCCCCCTTCAAGTTGGATGTACCTGATCCAATGAAAGGGGAGCGGTCCCCTGTGCTGCAGGCACCTCTTCCCCTGCCGATGTTAGCCCCGCTGCCTTGAGTGAGGAGGCTATTGACCTCCTGAGGAGCTTCTCTGTGGGTGAGAGTGCAGTCCTGGATGCAATTAAAGGGCAGAGCAAGCATCTGACCTGCCTGGAAGGTATTCATACTGCCATGTCTGGCCTACAGAGATCTTTTCAGGCTCTGCCCTCCTCCCTCTGGGCAGCCCTTTACCCATCCCAACCTTCCACCCCCCCTTCTTGTCCCTTCCCCTTCCCCATCCAATTTCCCTGTTCCCATTCCTATTCCAAGCAAACGCGCAGCTAAACATTCAAACACCTCATCAGACACAAGCAACACACACAAACGCAAAACATTGAAAAAAAACTCAAGCATATTTGCCCAGAACAGACACTCACCACCCTCATTACCCCTAAAATACCCCCAAGGCACCACAGCTAGGTGTGGGCGGAAAATCCGTTCCGCTCGCGGATTTTGCGGATTTTCGGGAAATCCGCAATCCGCGAGATTTGCGAATTTCCCGCAAAATCCGCAAATCCGCGAGCAGCGGATTTTGCTCGCACTGCTCGCACTGTTCGCGTGAGTTCGCGCCCCGCGAATAAGTGCAAAATTGCAGAAATACGATTTTAGCAAAACTGAAAGTAACTACTTACCAGGTTCAAAAGTTCAGGCTCATCATTAGTAGCCATTTCCTGGAGTGCTTCCTGAGGGGCCCCTCCAGAGTTCAGTTGCCAGTTGAAACTAGTATGTGACCCTGCTCTGAACCTCAGAATAGTTACACATATGCCACAAAGGTCCTGAATTACAGCTAAGGGAGACAAGCAGGAGCCAGGCTGGAAGTTAAAATCCATTAATCAGCCCCTAATTCATTATTGTCAGTTGGGGCAGGGCAGGTGTTGTAACTAATTTTGCAACAATGAAAGCACTTAGCAAGTGCAAAAGATCACTAATCAGGGCGCACTAAGGAAGCAGGTGCCAGCTAAAAAAATATTCTGTGACACATGAATCAGCCCCAAATTAATTCAGGTCACTTGAGGCAGGGAAGGTGTGCTTTGCTTTGCCGAAAATAATGTACACTGGACAACCAGAGGGTGTGGTGATGAAACAGAGGGTGGCATGGGTGGGCCAGAGGGTGGCATGAGTAGTCAGAGAGTGGCAGTGGTGACAGAGAGTGGCAGTGATGAAGAAGAGTGTCCCAAACAGGCTGGACACGTAGAAACAACAAGTTCGCGAAACTTGCGACCCGACAGGTAAGTTCGCAATTTGCGAAAGTGTACAAAACCCTCGCGAACTGGCAGAAACACGGGCGAACACAAAAAAAAAAAAATCCGCAAATTCGCGGGAATTCGCGGATTTTGCGGATTGCGAATCCGCAAATCCGCAAAATTCGCGAACGCGAGATCCGCAAAATTCGCTCATGCTTAACCACAGCAACACATATAGACCCCTCCACACATACACCTATACGCTTAGACACCGCACCCACATCCCCATCCACAACACCCAGTATCCTCACAGACACTACACCAACAGCCACAGACTCCTCCACAACACCTAGCATTCCCACAGAACCACACCAACACCCACAGACTCCTCCACAACACCCAGCATTACCACATAGACCACACCAACAGCCACATACCCCTCCACAATACCCAGCATCCCCACAGACACCACACCAACAGCCACAGACCCCTCGACAACATTAAGAACAACCAAATCACACACACCAAAAAATGCAACCACTCACAGTCACTCACTCAAAAATTACCAACAAAATACACAGTGCAGACAACAGAACCAGCTCACAATTCCACTCCTTCCTCCCAACTGGAACTCCATTCCTAACATCCCACCGGTTTTTCCCATGTTTGGCCTTGTCCTTCTGAAACCTGACTCCCCCTCCTAAAGTCCCCAAAACCTCTCCCACACCCAAACCCATCACTTTCACTTCCCACTTCATCTTTGAAAAAAAGCATTCCCACCCCCAAACCTAGCCGTAAAAAAGGAAAAAAAAACATAAAAGCACATACCAAAGATAAATCCATCCCTCCCACTCTACTCCTAAAAACAGCATTCCCAACCCCCTAAATCCTGCCCAAACCCCCGACACTTAAAGGGAATCCTCTCAAAAATAAACCCACCTCTCCCTAAACCTCTGACCCCCCATTCCCAAGTGCCAACTTTGAGGTTCCTACTTTACCCCTGTGTGAGGAGTTTCCATGGCAGTGTCAGTAAGGGCAAGTTTGGTAACACAGCATTGCACTGTGGCAAATGGACACTGAATGGACTGGCCATTGGTCTTTGTTTATGAACCTGTTGTGACGTAGTGTCATTAAAATGTTTCCCTAGTTTTGATGACAGTGGTCCTGTCATTACTTTTATAACTAGTTGATATTATCGTATGGTTAGTGATGTGTGACTTCAGTTGTGTTTATTTTATCCCAAATTGCTGATCCAGCTGTTTTGGTCAGTATGATGTGATCTTGGAACCAGTGCTAGAGTTACATAGGACAATGGTAAATGTTGAATCAATGTTTATTTGAGATGAAATCCAAATGGAGCAGACATTGCATTGGGTGACATGTTATATGGTAAATATTTCAGCTTTGCCTAGCCAATGTTACAGTCATTTAGGTTGCACTTCTTCCTATGATGTAGTTTCAATATGTGTTTGATGAGCTGTAGTTAGATATATGTGTATCCACACATGGTGGGTGTTGACTTGTCATACCTTTGTGGAGTTCTGCATGGATATGTGTCCATTTGTCAGTCTGTACTGTACAGCTCCTTCACCTACAGGTGTGACTAATGCTGTTAGTGCTGTGTTTGTATTCATAAATTGCATTTACCCATTGCCTACACATACATGGCCCTTGGTTATGCCATTGGGTGTCCCTGATATAGTTCAGTTCACAGTTCCAGTGCACATGGAGCTTGTCAGACATGTGCCAAATCTACTGTACCCCAGGGCCCCAGACTTTCAGGGTTGCCCCTGATAGAGGCATAGCTATCATGCAGAGACTCTTTCCAGTGTGCTCTTAGAACGGTTCTCACACTGATTCTATGTAATCCCGTTGGCTGACATTGCCTTTTCATGTGGGTGAAGTGTGAGTCCAATGCAGAGTTGTAACAGAGAAGATGTGTTTCACTTTAATGACACATTCATGTGGATGTTTCTTTGATATCAAAACAGGACCTGGGTTGGGTGCTATGTGAGTGTGTCATATACGCTATAGCATCTTGGTTAGAGTTGCTGTGCGAGGGCCTCATGGTAGTTGCAGTCACTTCAATCTCACTTTATCAACACTTGACGAATGGTAAGCTGCATGATGAGTGAAGATCAGTAGTAACATGGCAGACAAGTGACAATATGTTTGACAGAGAGTAATAGGTGTGATATTGCAAACACATATTCCCTTGTGTACAGTGTGACTGTGCATTACCAGTGTTTTGGCCTAGGAGGGCACCCTACAGATGTATTTTTTAATATTCTTATGAATCAATCTCATACAGGTTCCCTTTAAACGTGAATATTACTTAGGGACCCCAACTGCCTTGCCTGGTCCGTTGTGGGGCATTGTTTTGCTGAGGAGTACATGGAAACTGGTAGTTGTATGACTTACTGCTGATTTCTTCCACAAAGGGAAAGCAATGGCACAATGTGTCCGATGGGCTCCATGATAGCAGAAGACATGTAGAGATATGTAGAGGTGAGTTTGGGCCTTATATTCTTCCCTTCCTGCTGTCTCAGATGTGGTGGTTGGATCGCCACGGTCATGCCGGATGTAAAGCTACTCGCAACTGGGCCAGCAGTTTTACTGGCGGTCCGAGACTCCCACACCCTCATTGGCCCATTCTAGGGCCACTGATACGATCGTCCACAGACTGCCAAACTCACAATAAGGCCCTGAGTAAAGAAAAAAAACATTTCACAGAACAATTCTGCACATCTCAGATGATTTTGGGTGTTCAGAATCTGACATTTGTATACATAATGTCAAATACTGAGCCACAGAATGAGATTTTGGAGATTTTCGAATTCAGACTTTTCTATGCAGATTATCTGCAGAAAGCTTTGAAAAGGTTATGAGCACTGATGTTACCAGCAGAGGAGTATTGGTGACAACTTGAGGAGGGTCGACACTGAGAAAATTGCAAAATTATGTGTTATCACAAACTTTATTAATGGATATTTAAAGACTTTTTGAACAGCTACTCCTACTGGCAAACAAGGCCTGCGTAATAGGCTGGAGTGATATGGTTCAAATCGGGTTCAAGACCTAAGAGCACCACCATATTTGATACACATACAGGGAAAAGCGTTGCTTCAAACAGAAAACATTTGTCCAATGGAAAAAAAAATGAAAAATCTGTGGTTAACGTAAATTTTTCCCTGACAGAAAATGTTCCTGCTTAGAGTTAGGCATATGCATTGAAATCTGCAATTTTTTAAAGATTTCGCTACATTGGTCAGTGGGTTCTGTGACTCATTATTTGGACCCACCTTTGTGAAATTTTTAAGCATAAACCTTCGAATCATGAATACTTCACATTTTATATGAAAATGGGAGAGCATGAGTAAATATCCGTGATATGTAAACTCTCTTTTTTCTAGATTCCTTTATAACTTTTGAGAATCGGACTTGAGAGAACATTTTAACACAAACAATAAATTAATGTAAGGTAAAAAGAGTTAACATATAATATGAGCGATGTGTATGTCTAGGGGAAGTGGCTGGGATTATTTGAGTGCATGTTCTTCAGATGTAAGGTAGTATGAATCAATGTTAACATGTTTTATGGAGGCTTTGATTGTATGCCATTAGTTGCTGTTACGCGTTCATGTGAAGGTATGGCTACCATACGGACATGTTGAAGAATAATGCTATTAAAAAAGAATCAGCAGTTAAGTTATTAGAATGTAAGATGAATGCTGTTGAAGCTTGTGGTTAATGAAATGAACTATTAGCATTCATTTATGTAGAAGCAATCAATTATAATAAAATGCAAGTTAAAACAATTCATTATAACGATCCATAAAAACCTGAATTATTAACCAGCAATTGATCAGTATTCGCCTATGAAAATTTGAAAACATCTTAATAATCAAAGTATGTGTTATTTTATCATTATGAAAACAATAAATATTAACACCACATTGTAGTTTATAACTCTTTAACAAGCCTGTTCATTGTTACATTTCAGGTTTAGAAGTCTAAAAGATCTACTTGTTCAGATTTGTATATTGTGCCCTTTTACGTTTTCAAATGGAAAATGTTAAAGAATATGTATGTTTAAAATTACTTTTTCTTTTAAAATGAGCGATCGAAAAGCACATGCAAATGGTAACAATCTATCTGGGCCAAGATCACAAAAATAGGGATAAAATATGCATTATATGTTTCCCCCTCTGAGTTTCCTATTTTTCCTATTTTCCTGAAAATCACCAGGCCTTTGCCCAAAAATCTAGATTTTCAGCTGCACTCCGACTTCTCAGCCTAAATGCCTGTGGACACTCTGAGAGTAATTATGGCAAAAATTGAGCATTTGTACATTTTGCTTACTCTGAATTTTATGAAACTATGTGAATGTTTGAGTAGTCTTTTCACACCCAATTTACACATTCATTTCAGCATTGTAGCACTGATAATTAGTGCACTTTTTGAGTGTGAAAATCCATTGTTAATTTTTGTGAGAACTAAAAATGCAAGATATGTCAGGGTAATCACCAGATTTCTCAGCTGCACCCTCTCAGCCACTTCTATTGGAACACATCAGTCAACAAACATATGGCTGCAGAAAATATGATACAATGATTTCTTGCAGTAGCGAAATGATATTATGGATCTAAAGAAATCCAGAATCCTTCTAAATAGGTGTCCTGAAACAACCATTAGACAGTGTTGTATCCAGGTATAAGGTCAGTCCCTAAGAACCTCTATGTATGTAATTTAGGGAAGAATATAAGTGAAAGGTTACAATGTTACCTGAGCATATATTGGGGTACCTACAGGGAATATAACACCCACTCCTCATCTGACAGGACAACATAACTAAATTCTAAGGTAATACTAGGCTGTGTAGGCACTGGTATGCAAACAACTACAGTAAAACAATAGTTTGTGTGCCATCCAAGGCCTGGGTGTCAGTGGAGGAGATGGTATCCATTCCAGCAGGAGCAGAGACTTCCTGTGGAGGCTCCAAGAATACCCCCATCAACATAGGGATACGCTGGGGACACAGCAAAACATAGGCCGTTATTGGGTCCAGTAAAAGCAACAACATCCGGTTGTGCAACTGATGGAAGTGTCAGACAGAGATCCAACACGCATTCATCTCTGCAGAACAGGCATCGGAGAACAGGTATGAAGCAGTCCATCCAGACTGGTCTAAATGACTGGAACCAAGAGGCGCTTAGTTCCCGTAGGTGAGGTGTGCCCAGATGTTGTACCATACGATCACAGTATTTATAGTCCAGAAGCACTTTTTCCATCTCCTTGGTGACTGGGACATCCTTTGTGTAGCAGAAAAACTACAGACAGGATACCTGATATTAGTAGCAGGATCAGCGGAAGTCTTCCGAAAATTCTTCTGAGTATGGAGTTTATAACGTTTGGAATAACTCAAAGGACCGTCTGAAAGGTGCCTAACAGTCCAAAACCTTTTGCCTTAAATAGGTGGACTATACCCATCGTATCAGACATGTTAAAGATACGATTTACCATTTCTGTGAAATGGAAGAGGCAGTTTGTATGTATGAGTGCCTGTATCTCAGCCGAGCACCTTGCGATCTGGCGATCAAAAGTCTCCTGGGCGGAGGTTAAGGGCACGGTTTTCTCAATCAATCAATCAATCAATCATGGCATTTGTAAAGCGCGCTACTCACCCGGAAGGGTCACAAGGCGCTGGAGGAGAGGGGGACGTTACTGCTCGAACAGCCAGGTCTTGAGCTGCTTCCTGAAGGAGAGATGGTCTTGGGTCAGTCGAAGGTGGATGGGGAGGGAGTTCCAGATCTTGGCTGCCAGGTAGGAGAGGGATCGTCCACCGGCGGTGGCTATGCGGATGCGTGGTACGGTTGCGAGGGCGTGACTGGTCGATCGTAGCTGGCAGGTGGGTGTGTAGAAGGTCAGGTGGTCGTTGAGGTACTTGGGGCCCAGGTCGTGGAGAGCCTTGTGTGCGTGGGTGAGGAGTCTGAATGTGATTCTCTTGCTGACGGGGAGCCAGTGCAGGTCTTTCAGGTGTCCGGTGATGTGGCTGTGTCGGGGATGTCAAGGATGAGTTGTGCGGAGGCGTTCTGGATGCGCTGGAGTCTCTTTTGAAGTTTGGCTGTGGTCCCGGCGTAGAGGGTGTTTCCGTAGTCCAGTCGGTTGGTGACGAGTGCCTGGTTGACGGTCTTCCTGGTTTTAAGTGGGGATCCATCTGAAGATCTTGCGGAGCATGCGCATGGTGTTGAAGCAAGATGAGGAGACAGCATTGACTTGTCTGGTCATCGAGAGCGAGGAGTCTAGGATGAAGCCCAGGTTGCGTGCGTGGTCCGTTGGTTTGGGAGTGGTGCCCAGGGCGGGGGGCCATCAGGAGTCGTCCCAGGCGGAGGGTGCTGACCCCAGGATGAGGACTTCCGTCTTGTCTGAGTTCAGTTTCAGGTGGCTGTTCTTCATCCACTCAGCGACGTCTTGCATACCTTCGTGTAGACTAGCTCTGGCGGTGGCGGGGTCATTGGTGAGGGAGAGGATCAGTTGGGTGTCGTCGGCGTAGGAGATGATGTTGAGGTCGTGTTGTCGTGCGATGGCTGCGAGAGAGCTCATGTAGACGTTGAAGAGGGTTGGGCTGAGTGATGATCCATGTGGTACACCACAGATAACTTCGGTGGCCTCGGATCTGAACGGGGGGAGGTGGACTCTCTGGGTTCTTACGGCGAGGAACGAGATGATCCACTCCAGTGCCTTCTCTTGGATTCCGATGATGCTGAGGCGCTGCACTAGGGTGCGGTGGCAGACAGTGTCAAACGCTGCGGAGAGGTCCAGGAGGATGAGGGCCGCTGTTTCCCCCTTGTCGTTCAGGGATCTGATATCGTTGGTGGCTGAGATCAGGGCGGTCTCTGTGCTGTGGTTGGCCCGGAACCCGGACTGCGAGGGGTCGAGAGATCCGTTCGTCTCGAGGAAGGCAGCAAGCTGTCTGTTGACGGTCTTCTCGATGACTGGGAAGGGGAGGAGCGAGATGGGGCGGAAGTTCTTGAGGTCGATGGGGTCTGCTGTTGGTTTCTTCAGGTGGGCGCTGAGCTCGGCGTGCTTCCAGCTCTCTGGGAAGGTGGCGGTGTGGAAGGAGGTGTTGATGATGTCCCGGAGATGGGGTGCGATGATGGCGTTGGCCTTGTTGAAGACGTGGTGGTGGCAGGGGTCGGTTGGGGATCCGGAGTGGATGGTGTTCCTTGTGCGGGTGGTGTCTTCGGTGCTGATCGGGGTCCAGTTGCAGAGGGTGGTGGTGGCGGGCGTTGGTTCGGTGATAGGGTGAGTGGTCTGTGCGTCGAAGCTGTTGTGTATGTCGGCGATCTTGCAGTGGAAGAACGAGGCGACTGAGTTGCAGAGGTCTTGCGATGGAGTGATGTCAATGTTTTCGGCGCTGGGGTTGGAGAACTCTTTGACGATGCTGAAGAGTTCCTTGCTGTCGTGGGCGTTGTTGTCCAGTCGTTCTTTGAGTGCTGTCTTCTTGGTGGTGCGGATCAGCTGGTGGTGTTTGCGGGTGGCGTGCTTGAGGGCGGTTCTGTTGTCTGAGGTCTGGTCATGCCACCAGGCTTTCTCAAGGGTGTGGCAGTTCTTCTTGGAGTCCTTGAGTTCATCGGTGAACCAGGGGGTTTCTTGCTGCCGGGTCTGCAGAAGCTGTAGAAGCATGGCTTTCATTCTGCTCAGAGTATAAACCATATAAAGGAAACATTCAATGAAGGCCATATGAGCACCTCCCTGACTGTGTGTGTTGGTGGAAACAATACCTGCATACAGCAAGTAACCCTGGAGCACACAATGACTAGATATGCAATGCTTGGAAGCATCCCACAACAACCTTGATCATTCAGCATCAAGTAACTGCCATTTGAAAGTAGCTTGAATACTGGGGTAATCACAGCTGCTGGGGTACCCCTCAAGTGACAGGATAGGTTCGCTACTGAACCATTGCATGCCTCTGCAGCATAATATTCTGGCATATGAGATATCCACTTAAAGCGTTCTTGCAGTTTGTACTGCTTAGAAACATTTCCAGATCCCCACTCCTTCATCAAAATCTGTACAGTAATTCCCAAGATTACTTGATGAATTCCCTACCCATTTCTTCAGATCTGCCTGCCTGTTGCTGTTCTAGGCAATACTGAAACTGGAAAGTTGTGACCGGTAATATTATATGGCCATGGATCAACCATTCTGTGCACGATGATTCTGCCACAGTAAAAGGTAGTTTGTCCAGTTTTTTAATATGCAACATTATATATTTTGCTCTCCTCTGTGCCTTTTTCATCTGTTTTTCTATTAGATTGTATACAGAAAACAGTGACGTACTGTTGATAAAATGTCCAGCCACATAACCTGCACGCATTGATTGCAGCGTCCAGCTCAATACATAATATAACGTAATTGTGATTGCCTGTGCTGTAGTATAGACAAATCTTGTTCTAGAACATCAATAGCAAAAGATACAATGTTGCCCTGTGAATAAATCCTGGAAGTTAACGTAGTCATGCCATTGTCAACTACGGCTAACGATGCTTCTTGTTGGGAGAATTTCCAAATTTAGTTATAGACAGCATAATAGAAATATCTTTGGCGTGGCTTTCTGGGACCTAGTAGAAAATCCAGCAGGTCCACATCCCCTGTAAGTAAGGATAAGTGTTGTTTCACCTTTTGTAGTGTTGAGGTTTTTAGCCAATCGTGGCACAACTTCCCAGCACTGTATGATGTCACGACTCCTGGATGAACTCTTTGTACATAGCGTGGGTGTGGCCTATGGATACTGAGCCCTTCGGTGGTATCCATGAATCGTTCCTGACATCTATTACTGTCTGTGGGCCAAACCAACCATCCCATCCAATTGGGGTGTGATATATTGTATTGTAAAATGTCATCTAAAGTAATCCCTTCTAACTGTGATGGTGGTTGCTTTCAACCGGTAAACAGACAGAATATTAAGTCCTATATTTCGACTTGCAGTAATATCGAGTTGAGAACATCGGGATACAAAAATATTGAATATCGTTGTCTAGAATATCGAGTCTAAGATAAGTAATATAGTTTTTAACAATAGCAAAATTGTTAATATAGTTTTAAAAAATATCGAAGTCAATATTGTTTGCAAAAATATAGTTGTTTAAAACATCAATTTTTAGTTAGTGTGATGTATTTTAGTTTGTATTTTTAATGCATGTGTTCTATTTTTTTGTGTTAGTATTGCATTTATTTTTAAAATATATGTATTACATTTTATTAAAGTTATTAATGTTATGTTAATTCAAATTTGAGTTTTAGTTCCATAGCGGGTTGTTGGTTTATAGGGGAATAGGGTGGGAGGTCATTTAAATATAATGACTTCATTCTTATTTTTTATGAATTCATATTTATGTATTTATTCTTTTGTATTATTAATAATTTTAATTAATGTATTCATTATTCATTAATTGGTTGTTAATTATTATTAATTCATTGGTAATTATGTTAATTGTATCTTTTGTAGGAGCGGGTTGTGGGTTGATAGTGGAGTAGGGTGGGAAATAAGTAAGCCTGGGCGGAGAACTACGCTCCGTTCGCGGAGTTTGCAAATTTTCGGCAACTTCGCACTTTGCGGAGAGCGCGAAGCAGTCGCCTACTTCGCAATCTACAGCGTAGCGTAGTAGTTTTTCATCAATAGCATTCTCGCGTAAGCGGTAATGACTTACCGTGGTTCTGCGTTCGCTTTCTCGCTTTTCTCTCTGGGTCGCGTTCGCTACGATGTTTGGAATCCGGCCGCGCAATCCAACCCGACTGTGAGAACGCGATAACATCATTCGGACACGCGAACATGTCATTATGACGCGCGATCTTCCTTACAGCGCTATGTAGGTAAGATCGCGTTTCCGAACACGCAGAAACTGCAATCTGGCACAGAATATATCTCGAGCATGTTATAATTTTCTCAAAAATGTTCATTTAACCCCTCAGATTGTGATTTGGCTGTATTTATTTGGGCTAGGAGTCCACTTTTTGTTTCTACTCTTTTTTTCAAGAGAATGCTTTTTTGCATTAAGCTGTGATGTGGGCATCCTCCTTTCTCTGACCATATAGGGAGGGATATAGGCCTGCTTGAGTTTATATTGTTCTGGCCTTTACCCATGTACCTGTGATGAGAGTGCCCATGTGGAGCTGTGGTGGTAGTAGTAGTGTGCTGTTTTGTTTTTGACAAATTGGCCTGTGTCTTGCCATTGTTCCTGTTGGCTTACTACTGTTCACATCCCCATTGCTATCTGCTGCAGGTCACTTATGCTGCATCCATCCAAAATGATGCACAAATTAAGGATAAACAAGCTCCACTTCCACTACATTTGCATTTTAATTCTTTGCTATTCTTACTCTTACTGGATGTACTAATACTTCTAGCAGTAATTAAAGCTAAAAAGAATCCATATTCGACTGATGTTGTTCTGCCTTCTTTACTTGTAGGTGCACAAAAGACTGAAGAGGAGGTGTCTGTCATCATTCATCGCCTGTTCTACTACCAGACAGACGTCCTTCTGTACTACGTCACGTGTGGTGTGAGTGACTAACCTGACCAGACATCATTCTCAGCAACTTGTGCAACTGAGTGCTGCTGCTGACATCTGAAGAAGATGGGCCCAAAGAAAGCAGGTACCAGGTCCTCCAAGACCAAGGAAGTTGCTGAGAAGAAGGAAGAACAGAAGAAGGAAGTGACACTTAAGTCTGGTGTTGACCCGAAAACCTTTTTTGGGAAAAAAAAGTACGCCTGCAGCAGCAGTGACCGGGGTCCAATCTGGGGCCAGCACCTCCGCATCAGTGGGCCCAAGCCACCACCCCAGGCCCAAGCAGATGAGTGGGCAAGAGGTAGCCAGCCTAATGGTGGAAAGCAGTGATACTGAGCCTGACCTGAACTTATCTCAATCTCAAAGTAGTACACATTCCACGCAAGAGGGAACACAGCAGAAAAGTGGTGAACAACAACCAGCGCCCGCAATAGTAGATGTTCAACAACCACCACCCGCAATAGTAGATGCTCAACGAAAAGAACAACCACAACCACCGCCTGTAATAGTTGTTGTTCCACAACCACCGCCCCCAATAGTAGATGTTCAACTAAAACAACTACCAGAACCACCGCCTGCAATAGTTGTTCAAGAACCACCACCGGCAATAGTAGTTGTTGTTTCTCCCGAAGTCGGGGCAGTTCAGGAAATTGAGCCTGATGCAGAGCAAGAAGAGGCAGCACCTCCTGCAGGAGATCTATTGTTTTCCAAATCCCCACCAAGGAAAAGGAGGGTTAGTCCATCAAGTTCTTCGCCAAGCATCCCTTCTGATGATCTTGACTTCAATTGGGAGCCAGAACAATCTGAGCATGAGAGGGAGAGACATCCCAAGAAGACCATGCTAGGGAAAAGGAAGGTTCCAGGAAGCCTACCACTTATGGAGTGCAATGTTCAGCAGCCAGATAATGATGATGGTGATGATGAGTCAGACCCAGTCATCACAAGCATTACTCCTGGCCCTGAGGACATGGAGACCAACATTTTAACCCTATCAAGAATGTCTGCGACTAGGGATGAAGTAGCACGCATACCACCAACACAGGCCACACCAAAACTACCTCCAGCTTCCATTTTTACATTTGCACAAAGCCGGCAGCGTCCTACATCCAGCACAAGTTCCACCTTATCAGAAGTAGGTAGTGGTACTACCGTGCAGCCACATAGTGAAGTTCACCACACAACCTCCAGTCCATCCGGCATTGGAAGTGGCACCTCTAGCAGGAGACAAAAGTTAAGTTCCCCAGTGCGGGACTTCTTTACAGTTAGCGCAAATGAGGAGAACATTGCTATATGCTCCATTTGTTATTCCTCTGTTAGTCGTGGTAAGCCTGGTACAAACTATGGTAACGGAGGCCAAATGACCCATTTGAAAAAACACCACGCAATCAAGTGGGAGGACCACCTACGTATCATAAAAGCAGGAACCATTAATGTTGGTGGGGAAGCAGTAGAAGGTCCATGGAACACACAGGAAGAAGAGGGAGACTTTCAATCTGGTAGTGGTACACAAAGTACACCTGTCCCACTCCCCAGCACTGCAGTGGTAGAACCCACATCCTCCGCATCAGCAACATCTGTGTGGCACCAGAGTAAGAGTAGTAACCCGGAGACACCAAGGAGTACGGGTGCGAAGTCTGCGACAGGAAGTACTGCATCGGGCAGATCTGAAAGAAATACCAAGCAGCGTACCATTGTTAGCATGTCTAGGCAGGAGGGAAAGTACGAGCGCAACCACCCAATAGCACGTTTGTACAATGCTAAGCTTGCTAAAATGTTAGCTCTGGACCTTCTCCCTTTTTCTACTGTTGAAGGGATGGGTTTCCTGGAATTTGTGACAACCCTCTGCCCAAAATGGAATGTTCCCAGCCGCTACTATTTTGCTAGAGTTGCTGTTCCAGCACTACACCATGAAGTGCTGGAATTGATTGGAAAAGCCTTGCAGCAGAGTGCTGTGCATAGTATCCACCTGACAACAGACATGTGGAGCAGTTGCCAAGCCAAAGATTACATGTGCATCACTGCACACTGGATCTCTTTTTCAGGTGTTAGAGACAAGATATCTACAAGCATTGACACTACTGAGAATTTTAATGGTACTTGCAAACATGCTACTGTAGCCATGTTTGCTATGGAGAAATCGCATACTGCTGCAAACATTTTGGATGAGTTCAACAGCAGGGTCTTTGAATGGCTGCGACCAAGAGGCCTCAATATTGGTTTTGTTGCCACTGACAATGGCCGTAATGTAGTTAAGGCCATGGAAGATGGTTGCTATTCCAGGGTCCCGTGTTTGGCACACTGCATTAACATTGTGGTTCAAGACTTTCTGAAAAATGAAAGAAAAGTCAGCAACTTACTGACCATTTGCAGAAGAATCTGCACGCAATTCAATCATTCGTTTAAAGCCCGGAAGCAGCTTCGGGTCATTCAACGTGAGTGTAACATGCCAGTCAAAGCACTCATCCAGTAGATACCAACACGTTGGAACTCTGTGTATTACATGCTCGAACGGCTGTTTGAGCAGTATATACCACTTAATGCTTATGTCATGACAAGAAGATCAGGGATCCTACTGTTAAAGCCTTGACCGTTGAGATGTGGCAATGGGACCTCATTAAATGCCTGACTGAGATGCTACTTCCTTTTTAGGTCTTCACACGTGCAGTCAGCAGGGAGGACTGTACTATGAGCCAAGCAATCCCATTGTTGTACATGCTTGAGCAAGAGCTGAAGGAGGTGTCTGAAACATACGAAGGCGTGGAAGGAAGACGTGAAGCATGTAATTTTGTGAAGTCCTTAGCCGGCCGCCTATCTGAGAATACAAGGATTCAAAATAAGATTTTGTCACATCAACATTACATTACTGCCACAATTCTGGATCCACGGTACAAATTATTTGTGAACAGTAATGCAGTAATTCCTTTTTCAGAAGCGGATGTTTCCAAGTACAAAACTGTAATAGCCAAGGAAGCCACTGATTTAGAAAATGAACGGCTCTCAATTAGAGGCCTGCCAGTGCCAGCCCAGGACAGTGCAAGTACTACTGAGCATCCTTCAGAGTCAAGTTCTTCTTAACAGCATGCGAGCAGTGCATTTGCTTTCCAGCAGTCACCAACACAAACAATAACAACAACAGCACCAACAGGATCTGATTCATCAGACACAAGCAAAAAAATAGCTGCTTGGTTTCCACAAAAAGGGATGGGGAAGTCCGTTGCTGTTGCAAAGCAAAAAGAGGACGAGAAAACCAGAGCACCAATGAATATTGAGCGGATGGTTCAGGCCTATCTGGATGATACAACAGAGGTGTTCATGGAGCAAAGCCCATTGGTGTATTGAAATAGGACAATAAGCCAATGGCCAGTGCTCAGCAGGCTGGCGATAAAGTATCTAGCTTGCCCTGTTGCAAGTGTCTCTTCTGAGCGTGTGTTCAGTGCTGCTGGTGCCATTGTGACTGTGAGAAGGACCAGTCTCTCGCCCAAAAGCGTGGAGAGGTTAACCATGATAAAAATGAACCAGGACTTCATACCACCAGACTGCAAAGTCCGTGAATCAGAGCTGGAAGAGGAGAGCGAGTTGGAAGAAATAAGTAGTGGGTTACAGGACCTAATACTGTCAGAAGAACCACCAGAGTTTGAGGACGAGCTCCTCTTCCCTGACAACTAGGCTTGGAAATTGTTACATTCTCCCTTCCTTTATTTCTCCCTTCTTTAGTTATTTGTGTGTATCTGACTTTCTGACTCAAACTTGAAAACTAACACCAGCTTCCTTTCTCTTTTAATTACCTATTGCAGTTGCACTTCTGAGCATTTACTGTGCACTCCACTCATCAGAGTCCTGCTCCATCTTCCTGGCTCACCCTAAATACATTTCCATCTTGCCATACTTTGGATGGAGATGGACAATGGTGCAATAATGTAGCCTCTAACAGTCCCTCCATAACAAGTGAAACGTACTTGACTACAGCCATCTTCTGTTTTGTTTCCAATCTGAAATGCATCACTGTCTTAAGGCTACACCTCTGTCTGCAGGCATACACAACTCTTCAATTTCAGAACTTGAGCAGGGCTCCAAAATTAAAGTAAACTTGTCATTACTTTCAGAAGGCTCTGCTGCATCTGTGATCTGACAGTCTCAAAGAAGAGAAAGACAGGTATATGAAATAAATGATGCCATACATTGCATTGGCTGCTTGCTGACTCAGAGCAAATGTGCAAGAAGTAGAAGTATACCAGTAGTTTCAAAGTGCTTGTGTCTCAAGTGATGGTCAATGTTTCCATGTTGTTTAATAATATGTATCTAATTGTACTCCTACTACTGCAGGTGCAGTCTGGACTTAATCGTAGTCACTCACTACATACTTAGTTGCTGTTTTTGGTCAGTTGGAGAACACGTACACGTGCCACCCTGGATGATTATGATGATGACCACCATACCATCTTTGCACGCTGTCAGTCACTTTGATCAGAGATGATTGATGGAATATGTTCAGGAAGTGGAATACAAGGGCAACACACAACCAATCAACAAGAAGCACAGCAGGCCTAGGCTACATGTGTGTGCAGTGGTGGAATGGAATAGTGGTATGATTGACATTGACGCATTGATTTACCTTAATCACTTGTTTTGGAAATACTAGGTTGATGTATTGTATATGCCTTTTGTCTGGAACTCTGAAAAATGTAGGTAAATGGAGTTTGGCCACAGACTCACGTCCCGGTGTTGTGGTGTGGCCCTGTAACTGTTCTGTGCTGGCTCCTATCTTGTTGTTCTTTTCAATGACTGCTGTGCAACTAGAAGAGTAGAGTTCATCAATGTATCCAAGCAGCCTCCGTCTGAAAATCTTATGGCTCACGAGTCTTGTCTTTTTCGCACTACACCGTAATTGATTTTTATGTTTTCATTCTGTTAACTTATTTTGTAATACCCCATTTCTTCTTTCATCAACACTTACAGGCCAGCCTTTCACCCAGCGCTACTAATATACGTGGAGCAACAACTCACACTTACCTTACCAATCCTCATCATCATCATCATTCTGCCAGAGGCGCCCAAGAAATATATAATCAATCAATCAGTCACAACAGTGTCAATGGAAGGGAGGGAAAAATTGAATGACGAGATACAACTACACATTTGGCCCTGGATAATACATTAACTTTAGTATCATTTTTCCTCTTCATTTATTTCATGCTTGTGTTTGGTGATTGATTGTTCACTTAAAGTATCTCAATTTTGTTGGCTAGCTTTCAGCCCGCTACAAAAGGTATTACGGTTTCTCAGAGGGCATACAGCCTAGGCAAAAGTCATATCATATCATAAGAAGTACTTCCTTTGAATTGTGTAGTAGTAGTTAAGTAATTACCACTTATTATTAACCATCCAGTTAATAATAAACCTTCATTGTGCATACATTTCGTTGTTCTTAATTGACTTTACATTTATTGGGGAATTGTGGATCACCAATCATCGTCTTCATTGTTTTGCTTTTGTTGTCTCCATGCGTACTGTTTTTCTTTGTCAAACCTTTCCCCAAACCCCCTTTCCCATCCATTCATCAAACCCTAACCCTCTTCCCCCGGGCTGTGTGGTTTTATATTGAGGTGTGATGTTACTACATTAAATATACACCAACAATTGATCACACGCTTGCTGGGGCAGATGTGGTGAAACCAACTCTAATGGAATCAAATGTCAACGAGGCAGGGCAAGATCTTCTTCTGCTTGCCCACCAAGCTCAATTTATGTAATAGTCTACAAGGCAATTAATTTCCCAAAGTGACCCAACAAATAAATGTAAATCATTGCTGGCATTGTTTGAATTTAATTTTAGAGCATTTGTGTTTACGATTTGAATTGTGTTTTAATGACTCCAACGCAACTACAGCTATCTTCTTCTACTTTTTCAGTCCCCGACACCATTGATTTCTTTGAGTTTGTTTGGCAGTTGCAATATTGTTTGTATTTTTTGTCCGTATTATGTACTACTTCTCTCACATTCTTTCTCAGGCAAATGACTGTCTCTTTGTTTTTGTTTTCCAATGCTAGTGCCAGTGTCTAGGGGTCTAGTCTACTACTATCACACAACCATGGCATATTCTCCGTTGTCTTGGGAAACTATGCAGCCCTTGCGGTGCCAAACGTAATCATCATCAATCACAGGTAAGAAGAGAAGTTTGCTGGGAGGTATAATGGAGGAGAGGCTGGTAGTACTAATAGGACAAATATAACTGAGTGAGGGGCACAGCATCTATCTGTTTGCATGTTACACATGTGGTCAGTTAATAAAGTATTTTAATCAAACACTGTCCGCTGCCCTGCATCTAGAGTAAACTTTGTGACGTACAACAGTAACCCCACCACAAAACAAAATCATATCATATCTGGGTAAGTTGAAAATAAATAACATTTATTCAAGTCTAAAAATATCCTCCTATCCCACCCCTATCCCCATCCTAACCCCAACCAATGTCCAAGTCCATAGAATGTCCTACAAAAATAACCCCAACACCCAATTCCCACCCACCAACAAAAGTATTAAAAAAGGGCAAAATCAACTGGGTCCGGGTCCATTACAGTTGGTGGGCTTTAAGGTGTTTGTCCACAATGATCTTTACGCGCTCCTCTAATTGGTCCTCCAGCTTGGCCATCGGAGGAGAAGTTTTTGCCGAAATGCACGGCACCTACATTTGCATCCATTGTGTGTAGGGGTGGCAGATGTTAAATGCCGGCGGTGAGCGGCTGCCTGGCCGCGGCGTCGTACTCCTGCAGGTGGAGCCTTGCTGGGGCCAGACGCATTGGAAGCCGCCGCCTCTTCCTCCTCCTCCTTAGCCTCAGCCACCAGCTTGCGGTACTCCTTTACAATGGCCTGCAGTTTCCTTTGCCAGGCCCTGGCTGCCAACTCCTTCCGCAATGGTTTTGAGGAAGGAGTATGAGTATCTATAAAAAAAGAAACAGAATTGTAACTGAAACTCTTCATAATTAATTCAACAGTACATTGTGGCATAGTAGCACTACCAAGCGCAGTACATACAATTGGTGTCAACTTTTAGTAGCTATCTAATCTGTCCTCCTGCTTCCCCTGCCTGTAGCATTTGTTGAAGTTTTTTCCGGCATTATACTTGCCCTAGTACTGGGTGGCCTTGAGTACACATAAGAAGAACAAAAGTCTTTTTTGTATCCTTTTATTTTTTCATAGTAAGACTCTGCTTCCAGTGACAGTCTTCACCTATGATGAATATACAAATACATTTAGGGGGCATCCACCCATTAAAAGTAAATGTCTATCATTCTTTATTATCGGCTTAGCTGGTTTCACTTTCACCATCAACCACCCATGCGTCCACCCCTTCCTTGCCTTGGGTTTCATTGACACAAACTCCGCTCATGATTCTTGCTATCCACTGTATCCATGCACCCATATTCTTTTGCCCAACCAGGCCTGCATTTTCTTTGACCTTACAGTTCTACCCATCCTTTAGCAACCCATGCATCCGATTCATATCAGCCATGTGAATGAACCTTCCAAAGTATCCTTCTATGGTAGTTAGTCTTATTATTAAATCTCTTTAGTCCTTCCTCCTTCCACCCTAGTTCACTTCTTTCCCTTTTTGTTCAACACATCCCTCAAGTCATCTGATCTGACTTTTAGTCTTCTCCAAAAGTTTCACAGCTGAGTTGGAGTCTGATGGAAGAGGCCTTGTTTACTCAACTCAAACTGGTAATGCTACAAAGGGTGTCTTCTTCAACCATTGTATATTGTCCAGTACAACTTCAAAGTCATACTTTCTTAGTAAGTCTCATAGCACAGTGAGGGAAATGTTCCCCTTCCACCTAGTAATACAAATAAGTAATGAATATAACTTACCACCGCCCACCGCTGATGTTTCCTCCCCCACTGGTGCTCCTGCAGGTGCCGCAGCCACTGTCCCCTCCTGGATGGCATTAGCATCGCCGCTGGGCCCATCTGCACTGGTGGTTGGTAGTGATTGTGCACCTATAAAAGCAAGTACACCTTTTTAGATGCCTGCACACCTCCCCCTATTTTACTAGTTGTACTTTTTTCACCAGGAAGGAAGATTGAAAAAACAGTTACGTACAACATGAAGTGTTGTGACAGTGTAACTAGTCCAAATTACGTCCAATGTACAGCAGTCACATTAGACAGAGTTTAGTTTTAATTTATTAGATGGTCCCTAGGGTCATCTAATCTACTCCTACTCTAGTCTTTGGAAAGATAGCCTGAGACATATAACCATTTTTAGATCTGTGTCTACTGCTTTGCCCATGTTACCTCGCAGCTTGTTGCACAGTAAGAAAGACACCATTGAGGCCACATGAGTGTCGCATACAATTGACAAACCAGTATTGTTAGTCCCTTTTGCTTATCCATAATGTTGCACTTGTTGCCATGTGATGACTGCTAAAAACGGGCATAGTTGTATTCACTGTCTAACGTGCAACATTTTTCTCATAGGCAGATGAGAAGAGAAGATTGCCTTCTACGAAACAAGGGATTTGCAGAGCTTTCGAAAGATGCATGTGTAACCACTAACAGTATACGTTCAACAGTGAGAGGTCTCCCACAATTAACACATTTCTCTATCGTGCACTAGATGTACAAAATGTACAGTATTTAATCTTCTTCATTTTGCATGGTGGAGCAGGATGTTTTTCATGGAAATGCTTGCAAGTTACAACAATACAAAGCTTGTTATTAAAAAAATAAAGTTTTTGAACTTGCACGTAGACTCTGTGGTATATTTTCAGTGTCTGGGGTGCTGTGGACTGAAACGAGTGAGTGAGCGAAAGGGTCTTCTTCTTCTTCTGTTCTGGCGTGGGTTGTGTATTAAAATCATTGGGTATATATCTAACTATCTTCGTGTAGGGGTCGGGAGTGGGACAAATGACTATGACCGAGACACTTAGGTAGGTAGACTAGACGGTCATTGGATTATGGGTTCTTCTGACTGAGTTCTGTGACGAGGGTGTAAGGTCCAACCTCCCTATCACCAACATCAACAACATCCTATTTTCTTGTGCATAGTTCTGTATGTGTATGTGCAGAGAGAGGATAATAACCACAACAGTAGTAGAAGTATACTAACTGAACAAAAATTAATAGGCAAACATCTGGTTGTGCATTTTTGTTGGTGGGAATAGACAAAGACTGGAGATTACAGAGGACAACGCAAAAGACAGGAGTGGACCCAGTGGCTACAGCTATTCTATCACAGCTTTATTCAAAAGAATACCTTAACTAAAGAATGGCCAACAGGGCAAGCTTAGCTACACACAGTCTAATAGTAGTAGCACAGAGAGTCTTGGGGCAGAGGCAGCTTGAAGGAACTGAAAGTCAGGGATGGCATGGGATAGTTACGCAAAATTTGGAAAACAAATTTAAGACCAAAAGAAGGTTTTGCTAACATTGAATTACGATGGAGGATTAATAGGTTGGAAAAAATAAGGTGCGTCAAAAGTTAGCGAAATATAATTGTTAATAATATTAGCACTGTAGGACTTACTGGGGCCAGCAGCAGGATCCGCGATAGAGGAGCGCTCCTCCTGTGGTTGTCCCGCCAACTCGGACTTCGTCTTCTTGCCCTTGGGTGGTGCTGATCATGTAAGAAATAATAAAGAAAGAGAAACATTAAGTGCTGTGAAACAAAGACCTCATTCAAAAATCCTCTCAAAAATTTTAGGGAACAGCAATTCCAATAAAATTGACTTCGAAGTATAAATGACTACTGGCTTGCAAGATCCACAGACCGTCTACTTATAGAACACTAATCAAATGTGCCATAAACATTCTGATTGCAGAATACTAACGAAGCCAGTACCACCTGACCTACACCACCTATTCAAGAATCCAGACGGGCCAATTGTTCAGTAAGTCGGCATTTCAATTTTATTTTTGCCCGCAAACATGCATAGATGATGAGATGGAGGACACATGCATAAATTTGTACATACACATAATTGTTGGTTGCTTGCGTCAGAACTGCTACTGACTCACCTGACCATGCTATTGCTGTGCTAAGCCTACCACTCAGTAAACAAACTCAAACCGGTTCTATGGAGGGGTGGGGTAAATAAGAACTAACTAAGCATTCAGTGACAGAGGAGGCATCATGCAGACCGTTAAAAAATATGAAGTAATACTATCCATCCACCACTATTTCACTAAAGGACAATGGGACTAGGCTCTAGCAATAGCATCAACTAACTTCAGTTCTCTAAAAACTCTAACATCAATAATCAGCAGCCCAAGCTAGCGCTAAGTTACAAACCAGTAAGAGAAGTGGCGAGCAGCATTTGTGTCATACAATAACAGAAGAATTTGAGACGACGGAATTAATCTGCAATGTAACTAAGCGCACTAGTAACCGTGTTACTCATTCATCTAAGAATTATACACAATACTTATACTACTATAATATATATTAAATTAATAATATTACTAGCTACTCACCAAGCCCCACGACTTCAACACCTATCAGGTCCAACAGGTCCTGCTCCCTGTCCAGAATGTCTGCCCACCGGTGGGCCAGGCTGCTGGTAGGTGTGCCGGATTTCTGAGCGACTGTAGACTGCCCGGCGCACCTTCGCCCACCGGCGGTGACGCTCCTCTGGCAGGTAACCGGACCCTGGCCTGCCGCCTGCTGCCAAGGTCAAGGGGCGGTGGCACTGGATGAAAAAACCGGGGTGGCCACCTCCGCCTCCCCGAAAAGATTCCAGGCCTGCACCCCTGCATGCCGCATTCTGCCGCAAGGCAGCTGGCTCTTGGGTGCAGGCGCCTTGCCCTTCGAGCTGGTTCTGCTGCTCCCCTTTGCCATGGTTCTGGGCAGTGCTTAATTTGTAAAATATGAAGTGCAGGTGCTCAAATGTTTGTCGGAGGCCACACCTACTTTTCTCTGGCTCCACCCACTTCCTCTACTGGCTCCACCCACTTACTATCTTAGCTCCACCCACATCTTCCACTGGCACTGCTAAAAGTCAGAGGTAATATCCGAATTTCAGCAAGGGAGCTTTCCTCATTGTAAGGTTTTGATAGAAGGTTCCCTTGCCCTGTGAACATTTTGAAAAAAGTGCATTTAAACCTGAGAAGCCATCTGAGGTTTTTAGAAGTAAAATGACTCCACCATTGCAGGAGACTGTCTTTCAGACCACCTCCAATTCAGTGAAGCGCCTATTTAAACCTTTTGTTTTTACTGTTGAGTTTACAGGTTGTGCATTTGCTTCTGCTTCTATTTGGCAGTATGAAGCTCCGAAATTCAGAGTCCAGAGCTACTTTGATGAGGTACAGGCAGATTGGCTGGATACCAGGAGGCCAAAAAAAGAATTGGCTTTCAGAAAACAGGTGAACAAGTGGTAGAACAGCCTGACTGAAGGGCAACAGATGGTGGTAGGCATTATAGCAGCAAATGTCTTAATATTCTGTCTCTGGAAAGTGCCGTCCATGCAGCACACAATGATTAAATACTTCACTTCTAACCCGGCCTCAAAAACTCTTTCCCTTTCGATGATTCTGTCAACATTCAGTCATTTCTCCCTGTTTCACATGGCAGCAAATATGTATGTGTTGTAGAGTTTTTCTTCAAGTATAGTACCCATATTGGGAAGTGAGCAGTTTGTGGCAGTTTATTTGTCAGCGCAGGTGTTCTCAAGTTTTGCCAGCTACCTTGCTAAAACGGCCACAGGACGATTTGGTCTATCACTTGGTGCGTCGGGGGCCATTATGACAGTCCTTGCAGCAGTATGTACAAAGATGCCAGAAGCTAAACTAGCAAGAACTCTTCTTCCTATGTTCACGTTCACAGCTGGAAGTGCGTTGAAGGCTATCATCATCGCACTGGATACTGCAGGTTTAATTCTTGGTTGGAGGATATTTGATCATGCAGCACTTCTCGGTGGAGCTATTTTTGGAATATGGTACGTGACCTATGGACATGAGCTGATCTGGAAGAACAGAGAACCACTTGTGAAAATGTGGCATGAATGGAGGACTAAAACCCCAGGAAAATGAGACTTTTAGCGTTGTCATTGTAATTTGTCATATTTTTCTTGTATTTTGAGGGGTTTAATCTGCTGTACAGAACAAATTGGACTTCCTGCTTGTATGTATGTGTAAATTAATTTAATAAAGTCTTGGACTCAAGATTTCACCATTGCCCTTAAAACCGAATGTACTTTTTAATATTTGACAGTGGTGGCTGTTATCATTATGCAGTATTACTTGACTGCACTTTCAAATTTACATCACGCAGCAATCCGCATTGATCTTGTGCACTAGGCTAAACCGGACCATGTGAACATACTGTGCACACGTGACAAAATCAATCATCCCCTGATCCGATCACCGCTACTTTGATCGGCGGCTGGCTGGCTAGCTGGCCACCGGGCCACGATGACTCAGACGGTGCCGGCGGTGGTGAACGGGCCTCAGAGCCGCCTAAGCTAGTGCGGGTATGCTGGGGTGTGGCGGGGCACCGTGGCAAGCAGTGTATGCACGCGCATTACAATGTGAAAAAATATGTGCATGCTGCGTGCCACGCACAGCCCCAGCCCCCACAGAATTTAGGAGCCTGCCCTGAACCGAAATTGAATCTATCAGGGCAAGTATTGATCTATCCAGCCAGCCCAGGCCGGCCCACGCTGCAACAATAGCGTGCATGCACACTACTGGCAACATGATCATTGTGATGATCATCATCAAACACAAACCTCATCCTTATTATCAGAGTGACCCGGCTTCAACATAATGATACAAAAAGTACAGTTTAGGAAAACCAGTAGGCCGCACCTGCGCAGCTCTATTTATTTTGTAATAAATCATGATTTGGCTGCCACCGGCCTACGCCGCCTACCCCAGGCCATCTTGATTAAACCAGTCACCCACCACCAGTCACCAATCATCTTCATTATGATTTAAAAAAAAAACAGTAATCCTGCCCTGCCTCACCTGCGCAGCTTATTTAAATACTGATTATTGGACTGCCGGCTCTGGCTTACCCCAGGCCCTCACGACGCGACCAGACTAGACGGTAGACCAATGCCAATCAGCATAATAATAAAATATAAAAAAACAGTAATCACCGTCACGGCGCCCCCTCCGGCTTGCCAGGCCCTGCCCTGCCTCACCTGCGCAGCTTTAATTATAGGCCACCAGCATACCCCAGGCCATGCCTCGCTCGCCCTCACAGCAGAGCTATGTACTGTCTACTCTGCAGCAGTAGTCTAGCCAACGGTACCTCACTCAGGCTCACATCATCCAAGGACAGGTCCCGACCGACTTTGAAAGGCGGCGTTGAACACCACCAGCCAGTGGATACTCAGTGGTGCGGTGCGGGTATGCTGGGGTGGGCGTGCTGAGGCAAAACGAAAGCAGCAAATGAGCGTGCACTCCAATCTGCGCATGCATCGCTGCCTCTGCCACGCATAGCCCCAACCCCCGCAGAGGAAGACAACCAACCAACATCTACTACAGTGTCCCGCCCACTCCACTGGGCCAGCAACACTGATCCGCGGCCGGCCGCCAGAAGTCTGAAGAGTGAGGAGGAGAAATTGAGTCACGTCACCATTTAGACAGTGTTTAGTCAACAATCAGTACGACGGGGTAACTAAAACTAAGTGACTACAGCGTACAGCACGTACGGTACTACTACAGTAGCAGCACAGCACACGCTCTCTCTGCCAGTGCCACACACAAGTCATTATACATAAATCAATTACTGACAGGACGGCAGCTGCACTTAATGCAGCGTGACTGTGTAGACCCAGCCCTGATAATTAGGTGCCGGTGCTAAGCACCGACAAGCTCCGGCTCAAATTAAGCCCTGGTTCGGGGGGGGGGGTGGAGTTGGAAAAGAAAAGTTTGAACAAAAAAGGAAAATAAGTTAGGGGGAAGAAGTAGGACCTTAAATAAAGAAGTAAAATAAAACAGTAGAAAAGCTAAAAAAAGGTGGAAAAGTAGAAATAAAATACAAAATATAAACTTAGGGACAGAGAGAGATAGATGAGAAGTAAAAAAAGTAAGAAAAACTGTGAAAATAGGTAAGGTTTGAAGAGATATAAGGTGGATAGAAAACTAGGCCCAGAACCATAGCATAGAGTGTAAAAAACAAGATGGTCGCGCCCATCACGATCACGTGGGTAAGTTCGCGCGAGATTTCATGCGAACACGCACTTTGTCAGTGTGAACAAGTAGTTGTGTTCCCAAAAAAGACGTGCAACGCGCGAACGCGTTATTCGCGACCCGGAAGACGAAGTAGGGGACGTGGGCAGGCGGGACAATTGAAAAAGCAAGATGGCCGGGCCCATAGCCCACCACATGGGTAATGTCGCACGCTACAATCCCTCTAACATGCAGACAGCGCCCCGAACACACACTACGCGCTCCCGAGGAAGAAAAACGGCTCGCGAACGGGACCAGCAAGCTACTACGCAAGCTCGCGAAGCTCGCGTAGAGCGAGAACGGCTTCGCGTAGCTTCGCAGAGAGCGGCTACGCAAACTACGCCCACCCTTAGAAATAATTTAATTATAAATAATTGGTTCATATTTTTATTAATTACTACGTATGTATTTAATAATTTTCATTATTAATCGTGCCTATTAATGTATTATTAATTAATTCTTAATTGGTTGTTAATTATTATTAATTCATTGTTAATTATGTTAGTCGTTATGAAAGACACCTATGTATTTCTGAAAGTGGAGCAAAATATAGAGTTTAGAAACAATAGATATTTGCACATTTCCGAAATTGGGAGTACACATATTAGCATGAGAATTATAGGACATTTTTCAAAGTGACTTCTTCTTTACACATTGTCTTTCATTTGAAAGGCAGAAATGCATCAAAAGTCAATAGGTAATAACAGTTGTTCTACAATTCTGTATTACCCTAAGTCTTCTGATAAGAATGGTACCTCACATGTGTGGGTAGGCCTAGTGCCCGCGACAGGAAACTGCTCAAAATGCAGTGTTGACACACTTTATTTTTACATTGAAAACTGACCCTTTTTTTGCAAAGTGCCTAGTTGTAGATTTGGAACCCTAGCTCTGCCGGCACCTAGGGAAACCTAGAAAACCTATAAATTTTTTTAAACTAGCTACCCAGGGAAATCCAGGATGGGGTTTTTTGTCTGGCTCCCATCAGGTCCTGTTACCTAGAATCTCTTGTAAACCTCAAAATTTGTAAAAAAAAAAAAACACATTGGCCTCACATTTCTGTGGTGGAAAGTTCTGGAATCTGTGTGGTCCACATAATTCCATCCACCCCACAATCCCCAAAGTCTTCAGAGAAAAATAGTACCTCACTTGTGTGGGTAGGTTTACTGCCCACGACAGGAAACTGCCCAAAACGCAATGTGGACACACCACATTTTCACAGTGAAGACGGACCCTTTTTTTTGCAAAGTGCCTAGCTGTAGATTTTGAACCCTAGCTCTTCCGGCATATAAGGAAACCTACAAACCTATATATTGTTCAAAACTAGGCACCCGGGGGAGTCCAGTAAGGTATGGCTTGCGTGGGTCCCCGAAAGTTTTCCTACCCAGAATCCCCTGCAAACCTCAAATTTAGCTAAAAAATCACTTTTTCCTTACATTATTGCAAGGGATCATCATGCCGGCACAAATGTCTTACCACCCAGCATTCCCTTTGTTCTCCTGAGTAAAATGATACCTCACTTGTGTGGGTGGGCCAAAGTCCTGTGACTGGGAAGAGCCCAAAACATAGGGAATAAGGGTATAGCACCAAGAATTCTAAGGTCTATGTTTTTAAAAAACAAAAAGTTTTTAGCCAATTCTGCTTTGGGCACCCACACAAGTGAGGTATCAATTTACTGTAGCAACTGAGGTGAACTCTGTGGGGTAGGACATTTGTGCCAGCACAGTGATTCGACGTAAAAATATGTGGAAAATGTGTTTTTTTCAGCTAAATTTAAAATCTGCAAGGGTTTCTGGGTAGGGAAACGTTGGGAGATCCAAGGAAGCCATACCTCAGGAATGTGTGGGTTGGTAGGTTGGCTAGATGGCGACGAGCATGGGGCCATAAAACCAGGTGCCTCCCCAAAACCAGGTAGTTTTGTTATAGGTAATTTTGAATTCTCCACAGTACGATTTGGGCCATTTCTTGTTGCAGCCACCATGCCTACCTACACAAGTGAGTTACCATATTTATCGGGAGACCAAAGGGGAATGCTGAGTGGAAGGAAATTTGTTCCTGCCCGGTGATCCTACAACTTTCCCACACAAAAATGTGTGAAAAATGGTCTTCCACCCACGAGAGGCAAGATGGCGGCCGCTTAGGACGGCCGAGAAGCAGTACGAGTGAGGAGATGCTGTAGCAAGCAGCATGACACTGTAGACCCACGCCACGGAGTCACAGAGTTACGGAGTCACGGAGGCACGGAGCCTTCAGAAAGGCAGGGAGACGAAAGGTGCGGAGAGAGAGCCCGGAGTCGAAAAACCCGGCAGAAGAAACTGACACTGCCGAATGTAACTTAGTTGCGTCGGCCGCTTAAGCGGCTGATTTTGGAGCTGCTGCAGGCTGCGAGGAGGCTCTCGCTGAGAGGCGTGTCAGGTGTGGGACGGCTCACAGAGGTCGCGGAGGTTGCTGAGTTTGCAAAAAAAACGGCGCAGAGCTCACGGAGCGGACGGAGCTTGCAACGGAGGAAACAGCCCTGGCCAGGAGAACTTCGGCATACGAATCCACAATCAGGACAGCAAACGTGTTTACACCAAAGGACTGGGAGGAGACTGCGGAGCGTCCTGGAGATCGCTGCAGACTCAGACTCAGAAGAGAGGAAGTGTGGCAACACAATAGACGGTAAGGAGCAGTTTGGGCTCGAGGAAAGGAGGAGGGAAATCATGGCTCCCAAAACTAGTGCAATAGCTAAAGCTGCCGCGAGAAGGAAGGCTGCAGCTGAACAGGCGGAATTAATGGCAGATAGGGAGTTAGATAGCAGCAGGAAAAAAAACAAGTCTACCCTGCTAAAAGAATGGCGCAACAACAAGGAGCTAGTAAGGGCAACCAAGGCATTCAGGGCACCACCCCGATATCTGACATTTTTCAAAAACTCATAAAAGAAAAGGATATTAATAATGAGGCTATGGAAAGACTGCCAGATGAGAGCCCCAATGATACAGGGGGGGCACTCCAAAGTATATCAGAATCATCTGCCCAGCCTGCTATGTCCAGAATTATAGAGGAGGATAGTAAAGGGGAAACTGATCTAACAGGAGAAGCTGAGGACAATACCACTGTGATACCCCTGGCGTTGGAAGAAGTATTAGAGGAAGAGGCTGGTGAAGACACAAGCGATAAAAAAGAAGCCCCCATGGAAGCTTTCTTTTCAGTCTCAGAAGGAGGGGAATGGTCGGAGGAAGATGATGATAGCCTGGAGCAAGAGGCCAGTGGGTCAGTTACTGACAGCGAATTGGAGCAGGATGATTTCAGCCCCCCGATAACCGCGGTGAAATCCACAGCAGGAGCGAAAATACACTGTCAAAAAAGGGACCATCCGACGACCAACCCTATGCTGGAAAGCCCTGGTGGGGAAGCAGCACAAATGTCTCTCCTGGAGGTGATACACCAGGAAATAATCGCACACAGGGAAGAAGCACGCCAGGAAAGTCGCAAATCACAGGCGGCAGTTAGAACAATGCAATGAGTGGTGAGGAAACTGACTAAGGTGTGTGTGAATCTGGGAGAACGGGTTACTAATCTGGAAGAAAGAGTGGTGTCAACGGAAACCGAGTCAGCGGCGGCCTCTAGCAAGGTAGATTTACAGGGAGAGCAGCTAATAGATATGCAATGGAAACTGGAGGCGCTTGAGAACAGATCTCGACAGAACAACCTGCGCATTTTGGGAATACCCGAAGGATCAGAAGATACAGACATGAAAGCCTTCGTGGTTAAACTATTCGAACATGCCTTTACAGAACTGAAGGAATGGGATTGGGCTAAGGAGATTCAGAGGGCACATCGCATCCCCTTTAAAATCCACAAGAATGCCAAGGAGGGAGATAAGCCCAGAGCAATTTTAATTTTTCTGGGTAACTTTTACTTGAGGCAGGACAAGGGTATGCAGGCATACTTGATAAATCCAGCACAGCTGAAAATAATTAAAGATGGAAGAACATTATATTTCTCCTCCGAAGTGAAGGCTAAAGAATATCTGATCTCACAAGGGGTTTAGAAAATGTCTTGTATAAATAGATGAGCTTAATCAATAGTCAAATGTGATATTTTGTCATGCTCAGGTAAAATAATAATCAGTAACACAGTGCGGGTTGGTGTTTATAGTGTAAGGTGGTGGGCACTACAGGGTCATAGGTAGTAAAGATGGGTTATTTGTGAAATCTCCTCATTCAGTACTGCGAACCATCACGTTCACAGACCTTGGGTCTGAGCGCCTCTGAAAAAGGGGGGTGGGAGGGGGGGAGCCCGGCACTCGAAAGGGGTGAGGGGAGGGAGAGTGAGCAGGAGCAGGGGGAGGGGGAGGGGGTGGAAGGGGGAAGGGGGGGGAAATGCGTGGAATAAAAAAGAGAAAAACTTTGAGATGGAAATGGGTGCGATCTTGGTTAGTAGTAGATTCATGGATAACAGACATTGTAGGAAAAGTAACTTTGTTAATAATGTCAGACATTAAGATATGTACAATCAATGTAGGGGGATTAAATGACTGGAAGAAACGACAGAGATTGAGTCATTTTGCTAAATGCAATAATATAGATATACTGTGTATACAGGAAACCCATTTACCTTGGGCTAAAAGGAAGTTGTTGGATGTGCATGGCTATACTATGCTAGGATGCTCATCGCAATCATCTATGATTAGAGGAGTGGCTATTTTAGCTAAATGCAATTTGGAGTGGGTGAAACGTGCTTAAACTGATGGGTCTGGTAGATGGGTCCTGGTAGAACTAAATCTAGGGATTACACTCGGTGTGATCTATGGCTCAAATGAAGATGACCCTATGGTATATGATAAAGTAGAAGAAGAGCTGGCTAATTGGGGTACCCCCATGATAGTATGTGGGGACATGAATATTTCAGCTGATTGGAGACAGGGAGGTAAATACACAGGACGCAAACATAAGGTATATAGAGCTCTTGGCTCTTTAATACAGTCGCATGGTCTGGTCGATGTATGGGGGAAAAAGTCCCTGGGGATCCAGGGTTTACATATTTCTCACATCCGGCGCAGAAATATTCTAAACTGGATTATTTTTTTGTGACAATGGGGGAACTCTGCAAAGTCAGAATTGCTAAACTTCCAAGAATAGACTCGGATCATAACCCTTTGATATTGACATATAAGGTCCCTAATATGTTGAGGAAAACAACAAGATGGACATTTGAGAGGAAACTTCTAAATGATGAAAGGTTTGTAAAACATATTAAACAGTGGGCGAAAGAGTTTTTCGAGATTAACAGATATAGTACATCCAGGATTGGAGTATGGGAATCCTTCAAGGCATCATTAAGGGGGGAGACGATTAGCTGTTCCGCCAAGCTAAGGAAAGAGGATAGAAGTAAAGTGGAAAAACTCACCTCAGAACTAGTAGAGTCGGAGAAACGACATATAGAGGAAATAGTATCAGGCAAGGATGGCAGTGAAACAGCTAGAATTATGGCTATGATTAAGGGAGATATTTTAAAAGTAATCACGCAAAAGGAGATTGGAGAATATCAAGCATTTCGAGCAAGGCGGTATGAGACAGGCGAACAAGCCGGAAGAGCATTAGCGCTGCGCATTAGGCAAGAGGCTAACAAAAATAAAATACGTAAGATTAAGTATAATGGGGTAGAACATACGGATCCAAAAATGATAATGGATGTGTTCCAGAAATTCTATCAGAAATTGTATGATCAGGAGTCAGGGGACTTACCATCCAGTCAAGAGCACGGGCCACCATGCCCAATGTTAAAGGAGGAGGATAGGGAGCAGCTGGACTTAGATATTACAGCAGAGGAGATAAAGATCGCATTACAAGAACTAGCTGCTGGTAAAGCTGCAGGCCCAGACGGCATACCAATAGAAGTTTATAGGGTTTTAGGGGAGGAAATTCTTCCCTTGCTCGAAGACTTATTTAATGGTATAATTTGCTCTGGGAAGATCCCTGATACTTGGAAACAAACTAACATTGTAATATTTCATAAAAAGGGAAAACCAGAGGAGAATCCCGGCTCATATCGGCCAATTTCGCTGATAAATGCGGATGCCAAACTTTATTCTAAGGTATGGGCTAAAAGGTTAGGGAGAATTATTGACCAACTTGTCTCACCGTGGCAGCATGGGTTTGTCCCAGGAAGAGGCACCACGGAACACACGGCGCGGGCGATCTCGCTATTTGATGCAATGGCTGCCACGGGGGGAGATATGGCCATGATTCTCTTAGACGCCGAAAAGGCTTTCGACCGTGTGGTCTGGGACTTTATGTGGGATGTTTTGGCCAGAAGGGGCTTTGGAGAGAAATGCAGGAAAGCAATAAAGGCTATGTATATGGATCCTGTAGCCAGAATTATTACGATGGGTCTGCAGTCGGAAGAGGTGGTTATTAAAGGAGGCACCCGCCAGGGATGCCCCTGTTCCCCGATACTTTTCTCACTTTATATTGATCCCTTAATTAGGAAAATCCTTGCCTCCGATAAAATATCACCTGTTATAACTAATGGGTATACTACCAAATTATTGGCGTATGCGGATGATTTGGCAATAGTCACTACTAATCCGCAAACGGCAATGCTGGAACTGAGCCAATTGACACACGCGTTCGGATCACGCTCCGGGTATAAGCTCAATGAGGAAAAAACAATAATAATTGGCACAAATAATATTCATAAAGCTGACCAAAGGTACGTGGATTCCGCGGTATATCTTGGGGTTAGAATTAACGCAAATGTGGGGAAAATCATACAGGAAAATTATCTACCCTTGATTACTTCAATAGATAAAGAATTGAGAAGAATAGATGTTTTACACTTATCCCTGATTGCTAGGGTGAATGTACTGAAAATGTCCATGTTTCCGAAAATATTGTATCTATTTCGTGCCATACCTTTACTAGTTGATGAGGGTTTGTTGAAAAAAATGGAAGCTGTTTTTTCGCAATTTGTGTGGCAATATGGGAAAACTCGGAGATCATTGACTCGACTCTCTGCACCATTGGAGGGAGGGGGTTTATCTGCACCAAATCTGAGGTTATATCATTGGGTTTGTCTAATGATGCAAATGAATCACCTATTGAGATATGATGATATAGAGGTGCCGACTGGTTCATACAGAATCCCCACAATCTATGAATGAATAGTGGGAGAAAGGGCTCTGGGGCTTTTAACACGAGAAATAAAATCTAGATATTTGAAAAAGGAGCAAAAGCAAAGTAATGCTAAGTGCGTGGGGCACATGGAAGGCTATACTGAAATTTCTGAAGGTCCCGAAGATCAATAGTACAGTAGATCTTTGGAGCTCAAACCCATTTACACATCTTGGACAGAACAGACATAGCAGGACATGGAAGGTGTTGGGTATTAGATGTCTGGGTGATGTCATGTGTAAGGATGAATTATTGGATTTTGGTTTACTTCAACAAAAGTTTGGTATACCTACTAGCCAATGGTTCCTATATAGACAACTAGAGCAAACAGTGAAGTCATTTAGACCTAGGATATCAATTCAGGAGCTAAACCCGATTGTGAATTATGTAAGGAATGGCAGCAAGAAGATAAAAATTGGGTATAGTTATCTTTTACAGGGTGTGGGAGACGACATAGGACAAACGGAATCTGCTTGGGCTCAAAGGATTGGGGATCCAGATATAGACATTGATTATGCTCTTGCTCTGAACAAGAAAATAGTAAGAGCAACAAATTTAAAAGCACAGCATTATAAGATGATCTTTAATTTGTACTATACCCCCGCTAAGCTGTTTAAATGGGGTAAAAGAGAAAATGATAGATGCCCTAGGTGCGACCAAGGCCCTGCAGATCTATCTCATATGTTTTACACTTGCCAGAATCTTACGCCAGTTTTGATAGAAATTGAAAGGTTTTTAACGGGGCTGCTCGAGCACCAGATCTCTCTATCCCCTACTACTGTATTGATTGGCAGGGATGAAAATCTCAAACTTGAACAAGGGGCCGAAGCATTTATCTTCCTATCCATGGCCGTTTTTAGAATTCTAATTGCGGCGGCCTGGAAAGATTCTGTAGCTCCCACCTTTCAGATGTGGTTAACTAGGCTGCTGGGAACTCATAATATAGAGGAATGTCTATACAGCTTTAAAGGAAAGAGGTCGAATGATTATGGTAAGAAGATTTGGGCTCCTCTTAGAAATTGGAGAGAAACCAGATGAATAACAGTAAGCAGATCTAGAGCCAATGTTGATTGATTCTCCTACATAATACTGTGCGAAATGAAGTTGGTTTTATGTCATGTATTAATCAATTGTCAAGATCTATAAGATGTATAATGTATATAGTAACTTCAATGTCTGACTTTATCCTGTTGACCTATGTAATTTTTTTGATACTCAGAACCATCTCAATAATAAACAAAAAAACAAAAAAAAATGTGTGAAAAATTTTAATATTTCAGCAAAATTTGAGAAACAGTTGATATTTGCACATTTCTGAAATCGTGAATAAGTTAATGGGAATAAGCGCAATAAACGCGAGTATTCATTTGAAAATGTATATGGAGGGGGTTGGCACATATTGCATTCTGGTAGGTGTAGTGGTAACGTGCTTAAAGTAATTCAAAAAGTCAAGATGAAGATTGAATAAAATGAATTAATCATAAGTTAAGCATGGATTAAACTAAATGGTTAAACAAAGAAGAATAAATGAGAGTGAAGAATGAATACTGATTCATTGGATTCAAACGAAGTCAGGGCTGCGCAGCCTGGTGGAATCGGTAAAAGGGTTCCTTCGTGGATTTGTAAATATTGCAGCGCAATGAGATGAAGTGCGAAGCAGGTATTGCACGCCGTCAAGATTCACATGGTGAAAGGAATGGGTTAACATGAGGATTAAAACAAAGATTAAGAGGTGTGCATCTCCACCTATGAACTTCATTAGTATGACTTTTTTGATCTCTCACGAGATTGCACCCAGGATAACATTAAGAGTACAGGCATAGCAAGCAAGGAAATGTTTAAAGCAAGGGCACGGATGGCAAAAGGCACAGGAGCTGGGTTTCTTTCCATGTTTAATTATCAGGCAACAAGGAGCGCTTTAAAACACAGTCACGAAGAGTCAGTAAAAACTATTAAATGTTTGTGAAAAATGGACTCAGAGAAGTTAATGGGAATGAGCGCAATAAACGTGAGTATTCATATGAAAATGTATATGGAGGGGGTTTGCACATATTGCATTCTGGGAGGTGTAGTGGTATCGTGCTTAAAATAATTCAAAAAATGGAGTTCGGGAGTCCTTTGTCAATGTCAGTTTTAAACCTTGGTGAGATCTTCCCCCTAGGGGTGTAGACACAGTCTAAAAACATTGTCCCTAAAAGGGGAGCGAAACTTGCCTAAGGGGCCGTTTCCCACAAACAGTTAATGACATTTCCAATAAAAAAAATCCCTGGTGACTAGTGAGCATTCCTGCTGCACGATCGCATGATCGTGCAGCAAGAATGCTCAAAAGAGGCACCAGGTGAAAGGAAAACTAGCTCCTTTCCCCCCGATACCTCTTTGGTTGAAATCCCCCCTCCCTTGAGGATAAACTTACCGCCTCTCCTGCCGATGCGCTGGAAGCACATGGCTTCTAGCGTGTTGGGAATCCTCTAATGACGTTGCACGCTGATGTCATTAGATGGTGTGAAGAGGGGGTGGTGGGACACAGGGGAAGGGCTTCACTGGCCTTCCCCAGTGGGGGCACCTTAAAGAGCGGCCCACGGGGGTAGCGCCAGCACTTCCCCCATGGATAGGGGCAAGGACGGCTGGGAGCTGTCCGACACACACTCCCACCACGACGTCGGGCGGATTTCGGCTGTCCGACGCATGGAAAGGGATAACAAACTAGTCACTCAAAGCCACAAATGCTCTCATCAGTTTGCATCTGAGGTTAGGAATGGAAGGGTGAATTTAGTTCTTAAACCGGAACCCGTGTCTCTGTTGTGATATGACAGGTATTCCAAGGAAATGAAATGAGCTATGGATTTTCCTCATCAGAAACACATACATTTTTGAGACCTTGTGGAAGGAACTAGTCAGCTCCTCTTTAGTTCCTTGAAGATAGTGCGTCCCTGGCTTGTCTCTTGACCAAATAGGGCTTTCAATAGGGATCTGACTTGAAGGCTAATCATCTAACAACTTCTGCGTAGTTTTTACCCTTTTGTTCAAGGCACGGTTTTTATCTGCCATTTTCCATCAGATAAATAAGATAATGGTCCTCACTGCAACCACAGGAAAGCTATTATTTTATTGAATTCAGTACATACTCAAAAAGTTAGGAAATATAAAATTGGACATAGCTCAATATTAAAATCGTTTAGCAAATGCTTGTTCTGCAGCACACATTGGAATAGGAAAATGCATCTTGATATTGCTTTTGCAAACAATCTTGCCGGTAATGCAGGCACCCTCACACCATGCCACAAGGGTTGTTGCGTTGGTGCTAGGCAGCACTGAGTGCGCCAGTACAGTGAGAGAGCAGGTATATGCCATATCTTTAATAAGGCACATTTTTCCAGTCTCCATTTGACAAAATACAGTGCAGCATGTTGCCTTGCTGCCTTGCATCAACTCTTAGTAACTTTGGCACATAATGTCTAAGCTTGTTTATCAGGCCTGAGATAACCAAACTGGCCCAAAGCAAGAAATCTATAAAGCCCAAGAAGGTGGGATGTGTATCAAAGCGGAGACAGTTTTTCACATCACTCATCTGAAAACCTCGCTAGTCTGAAAAATCACCACTCTGAACAGAAACTTAATCTTCTTTACAAAGTGAATCATTTTTTAAATATCATATCTAATACTACCAGATTTCCTGTCCCATATTCAGCGGACAAATCTACAGTTATAAATATTATGCTGTCTATAAAATAAATTGCAATTGACATCTCACTCACCAGACCATTATAAACATTAAGGACAAGTCCCATGTCCCATCATGCATGCCAAGCCAGACCACTTTATGGGGCATATTTATGAGGGGAGTTGCATCACTCTTGCACCACGCAATGAGGTGCAAGAGCAGCACAAGCCCAAAATGGTAATCATGAAGCCATGCAAGGCCACCTTGTGCGGCCATGAGTGGCTTTATATATCTGGAGTATCACAACTCAGTGCATATCCCTGCATTGTGTTACTCTGTCATTGACATTGCATGAGTGTTCTCCTGCAACTCCTATGGCTTTTGATGCATTCCCATACAGAGGTTGATCTGGAAATGTGCCAAAAAGATACACCTTCTCAGGGAAGGTGTAACAAGGAGAAATATCTTTATTTCTCGTTGCTACTTCCTCTTTCTATTTGTAGTGCATTCTGCAGCACAAATAGAAAGAGGACTATGCCCGTAGGATTGTTTTTTTGCAGGAAGGAGCCCCTTCTGGCAGAAAAACATTCATGCCTGCAACACAGGCAATCTTGCACCATGGTGCAAGGGTGCCTGCATTAGAGCAAGGCAGTCAAAATGGCACCAGCTCAGGGGCAAAGGTAGGAATGCACAGTATTAAATACGGCACATTCATGCCCTTACCCGGTCATGCTGCACATCGCAGCAAGGTGACCTGCTGTGCTGATTGACTTTCATATAAATATGCCCACAAGTGTTCTTATACCCAATAACCTTTCAATTATCCTAGTTTTCATCAAAGATACCATCATTACAACCATTTCAAAATAATAAGTCAAGCTAATACTCGTCATTCTTTAAACAAGGCTCTTTTCCAGCTCAATAAACACTTTTACACATGTTTTTTACAACGACTCACACCAAAATGATATTAGATGTAGCTTAACAATGAATACAAAAGGGGACAAGCTACAAGAGCATATGTGCATGTTTACAAGTTATTAATCTTGAATGGATTTGCACATTTCTTCACAATAGGAGTTAGGAAATAAGAATAGGTTTCTCTGTCTCATCCTCTGGGAAAATCGATAGCGGAGTTCCTTCAGAGGTCTCCCCTGTTCCCATTTCCCTTCAACATTTGTATTCCTATGTTATCTGAAATGCTGATAATCATCAGAAATACTAATGATTGCCTGGACCATGTCCACTTTTGAATGAAGAAAATTAGCTCATCCTGAATGAATAAACTACAGAAGTCCCAATATTTCTGAATGGAGGTAGAAAAAGTGATACTCCACAAAGTGGAGCTCCGCTGATCTAGTACAGGATTATATGTGCCATCTTACTCAACCTTAGGAAAATATTTTTATTCATTCCTACTTTTGTAGGGACATGATATTTCCACTATGGTGACGGGTTATTTAGTTAAGGCACCCTCTTGTACTCTGTTCCAAGATGGTGGCAAGTTGCTATAATTGGACCAACAGTTGGTTCTTGATTTCTGCTCACCACGCTATTTTAGCATCTTGGGTAACACTGCTGAATGAACCTACCTGAATGTAGGCGATCACCAGGAAACAGGTCAGTTACTTATGGGGCTTTGTTTATGAAATACATGGCTTAGTTGTCATCTTTATTGTTTTGGTAATACTCAAGTATTCATTCCTGATATCGTGCCACAACAAAACAATCATGACCATGATTAGCATAAAAGGCCATTTATTAGGACATGGTTCCAAACGTATTCAACTTTATTCAACAATAACATAAAATGTACAAATAAAGCACATCCCACTTACATCCTGTGTCCACTCACACCTCACAACAAACTTCCATTCCCCCAAATGTCATACCTTGGTCCATCCCTCCCTGCTCCAAACTTTACGTTCTTGCCATCTCCCCAGGCTCACTTTCTTTTATCTTCCAAACAACTCCCCTGAACTCTCTCCTCACTCAACAAGGTACTGTCAGCTGAGTTTTCACCAGTGCTCCCTTCCTCTTCCCCCTGAGGGTGTGGAAAAGCCTGCATGTGACTATCCGTCCGACCCCCCAAGATTCAAATCCTATTACCCCTACAAATTGTCTTAACCTTGGATGATAATGATGTAGTACAGAAAACCAGCCCTTGTTCCCAGAAACGTATCATTCTGTAGGGTGTGCTGCGGACAATTTTTTTTCCCTCTACACACACCCACGGTGATGCACAGGGTCCGGAAGAGCCAGATCTACCTCTCTGGACCCTTATATCCCAATCCAAAACCAACCCCGCCCTTTCTCCCGGTTACCTATCCCCACCCATGTCCTGTTTTCCTAGCACAAAATCCCCCG